>NC_044356.1:27915898-28658398 GCF_007364275.1 Archocentrus centrarchus | reverse complement strand
GAGCAGAGCATTTAATACTTAACATGCCAAAGAAGATTAATTTAATAGTTACTTAAAGAATGATGTTTGGAAGCAGTCTGCTTATGTGCGTTACATCAAAACAATGCCTAAATATAGTGTTATTGTAAGCATGTATTTTAGTCCTGTTTATTTTATTTGGTCCTAATTGGATTTGCATTATCCTACATGGCACAAAAACCGAAAACAACCTGTGTAAAATAACAGATTCACACTGCGATATTAAACCAGACTGTGGTGCGGATGACAGAAGTATTTGAGACATTAGAGCAGAGTCTACCCTTTTCTTTCTCCTCACTGCTGTGTGGTGGGTAATAACATCTGTTGCTGAGCACAGTCAATGACATTAACACTGCCACAAAGAACTGGAGGCTGTCCTGATGTTGGCTTTTTGTTTGTCAAATTTTGGCTCCTGATTTTATTCAGTCTCTCTCGTGTTGCCAAGTGTTCACATTTTCTTAGATTTCAGTAGAATTGTTTAAAAATAAAAATTCCCTCCCATGTCATTTATCAATGTGAAGGAGGACTTAGGGAATGAGTGCTCAGGGAATCTGATGACACTTAACACGGTGCTTAATATGTGACAGCAGATGTGTTGACACTTCAAGGGGCAGGGAAGAGGCAGAATCCAAAAACAGCCTAAAAGATACATCAGGCAAAACTTACATGAATAAGGCAAAAACAGTAATCAAAAACCTGACATGAGGACACACACGAGAGAATCACAAAGGCACAGGAGAGTGCCGGACAGCTCGACAAAATGCACACAGAACAAAGGGAAGCATAGCTGTACATACTGTATACTGGGCGAGTTATTAGCCAATGGAAAACAGGACTGGCAGAAAAATCAGCAGGAAAAGAGAAAAAAAGGGAGGATGTAGAAATTGCAACAATATAGCCAGGTGACTAATTTCAAAATAACGCTGCACGCAGGGATGTTTTTTTTCAGTGTGACCTGGAGAAAAACATCACTTCATTACAGAGGCTGGAATTTTAACAAAAACAGTCACATTTATGAAATAAAAGGTTAATAAAAAATGTTGCTTAGCCTACTGTCTGCTCATATTTTCTCGTCCTGCTGAAGAGATGTTTAACCCCCATGCAGACATTCACTCAGCAAGGAACCTTTCTAAGCAAAACTGATTATCCATCCACAGTGTCTTCTGTGTCTCCTTTTTTTTCCACTCTACCTTATGTGATCGTGGGTGATATAACTGTACAGTATTGCAGGTCTGTTAAATCTGTGTATTCTAGCCACTACAAACTATAAACCCTTTTAAAATCTGCACATCAAGCTCCACAGGTACGGTAATGCTATTTCCCTGCTAAAGAGCAGGTTACGTCTCCAGTGTAAGTTACTACAGTGATGCACTCCAGGAAGAAGTGAACCACCTTCACAACCCTGAAAATGTCTTGGTTAAACTTGAAGTTACCTCCCTAAGCCCCAAATCCTGCTCTGTAGCACAGAATCTCCAGCTGTCTTTTCTTTGATGCCCTCTCTGCCTTTGTTACTTCCGAACTTCTTAAAGTAGTCTTTCTGTTCATTTATATCTGCCTGTCTGCTCCTACATTTGCATTTGAGTACTCTACCTCAAAGAAAAACATAATAGAGGTATTTCTCATCCATGCAGAAATTGTGCAATGAGAAGCCAAAGGACATCTAGCACAATTGCTACATTTGGAGTCACATTTTCAACGTGGTCAGGCTATTTGTGAGCCCTTGAACCATTTTTAAGGCTTCCATTGTGAGCCTTTGATATCCCATGCCAAGGATTAAACTTGCAGAAGTATTAAAGAAGACTGTATAGTGGGCAGATTAACTCTCAATAATATTGAGGGGATGGAGCGGTTGCTAAACTGTACAAATTCTCCACAGCAATATCAAAAATCGGGTTAGAATCTTCGACCTTGGATATTTTTTCCATGTCACACTGATGTTTGAGAGGAGCTTGAAAACATAATATTGTACCTAACACATTATTTACTGAGTGTAGGTGACTTACACCATCTGTTTATAAAGCAACAGGCTCAGGCAGATGCTCTGCCAGCAAAGAGGCACAAGGTCCCCGGGCTTATCTTGGTAGAGGTGTGCTGCTGCTTCTCGGCACCAGCGAGGTGGAACGATAAACATAATTAAATTGAGTTGGATTACACAAAATGGATCGGATCAGTTGGGAAGGCGGAGAAGCTAATCCAGTGCAATCCTCTCTATAGAGGTGCCAACCACACAAAACGACATAAATAAAGAAGAGGGTGAGAAAGTGAAGCAGTGGCTGTCATGGGGAGATCAAGGCGAGGCAGGGGCACAGAAAGGGCTCCTGCAAGTAAAAAAAAAGAAAGAAAAAAAAATCTCCAAAGTCAACTGTAAACTGTAATAGAGCAGTTTAGTGCAAAAAAAATAAGAAAGTGGGCTGCAACTACATCTGATTCTCCAGTGCAGTAAAATATAACACTCACAGGATAAAAGGATGTTTCTGTACGTGCACGGCACACAGGATGTGTTTGTAGAGCTTCTATAGTGTCAAAAATGAATAAGCGATGAATTTGCAGCACACCAGTCTTTTGAGGAAGTGGGAAATCACACTTATCTTTCATCATATCGGTAATGACGAAAGATTTAGACGGGGATGTGCGGTGACACCGCTTCAAGCTTTTTACCTTGTGTTTTAGATATAGAAGATGAGATATAGCATGAAAGTAGGAGTCAACAATAGTAGACATGAACTTTTTATATTATTTATCACTAACACATCTACAGCACCACTCTACAGCATAACTGCTTTTTTTCTATTTCAGCTCCCATTCCATTCCACTCACCACCCCCACCAGATTGCATTTTGCCTTTTGTAAGTGACTTTGGTACAATCCCCTTACAAATAACCTTTCCCCAGGGGAAAGAGGCTCTTACTTTCTCTACAGCCCTGCCAAGCCTCTCCTTCTTTTATATCCCCATCCCTCTTTGTCTCTGAGCCTGAGGCGCAGCAAACAGATTGATACAGTCTGGGAGTTTCTACTGCTTTTCAAACTAATCCAGTGTAATCCTGGTCTGTCTGCGTCCTGTCTTGGACAACACTGTGGATCACATTATCATCTAATAAAATTTTGATTAATGATCTCTCTGTGTGATGTATGCAATGCTGGCACTAAATACGGAAAATGCCAGGAGCTAAAATTCAGTGATCATCACATTAGTCATGATGGAATGGATGCGCTGATACAACTTTTTCCATCCCAATAAATGTTACATATTAGTGAAATTATACATAACCATAGGAGCAAGATTAAAAAAATGAAAAACTGTATTGATAATTCCTAATTTGTTTGCCCATGTTTTGTTTCAGCTCATTGTGAGAGTCTCTACTGTCATTTAAAGGTAGTGCTACTTCCTCATCTCTCATTTTCACTGTGTGTGCAGCACCTCACACACACAGAGTGAAGCAGACAAGAAGATATTAACTTAGTTGATGAAAATTCATTATGTTACTGTACGTGCAATAAAAGCTTCCCAACGAGTGCTAACAGAGACAGTTTCCCCAAAAGAGAAGCACTATTGACAAAGCTTTTAAGTTGTCATTAGCTCTCTTGACCACCGTAAGCAACAAAGTGTTGCAAATAACAAGTAAAACTTGTTGCAAAGGTTGCAAGGGCAACATATCTTCAATCCGCTAACCATTTCTCCCATGTTATATTAGCTCTCCTTCCAGCAACCAATGCTCTACTGCTCTACCCACAGTCCAAAGACATGCCAATTAGTGGGGTTAGGTCAACTGGTGATTTCAAATTGCCCATAGGTGTGAATCTGAGTGTGAATGGTTGCCCGTCTCTCTGTGTTAGCCCAGCGACAGGCTGGCATCTTGTCCAGGGTGTACCCTGCCTCCTGCCCTATGAAAGCTGGAATAGATTCCAGCCCCCCCACCCCCCACCCCCACCCCCAACCCATGAGCCTGAATTGGATAAGCAGAAGAAAATGGATGGGTGGATATTCAATTCTGATGTACATTATCTGACAACGACGGACTAACACAGTCTAACAGTTGGCGTCAGACCAATATTGAATATAAATATTGAATCAGTGCATCTGTAATTATATCAGCTAATTATATCATATTGTACATACGGAAATGTAAATAATCCAGTGCAAGTAACCATTTAGATAACACTCCAGTATAACAGGAGGGTGTATCAGGTGTTGATGCTGGTTAACACCGGCCAGCAACTACTCCTGCACAAAATTAGATCAAAGGAGCGAGCTGTTATAGCTGCAGACAGTGCAGCTCGATCCACTCAGAAATTTATATGCCAAATAAACCAACAAAAACCCCCAACACACTATAAACAAAATGCAAGATGAATTTGACTGATGAAATTAAAAAAAAAAAAAATTCTATATTATACTCTGGCTTTACACAGATTCCTATGAAATTCTGTTAGACATAATCAAGAACTGAAAATTTGAACTAGCTACAGCATTATTTCAGCATTTTAGGCCAATTTATAGTCTTGTTTATGCAAATGGTTTCTTGTATCATATATAGTTAAAGCTGTATGAAAAACATGCATTTTAAGGGGAAAAAATAGTTTTGTTGCACTTGTACATGTATCTAAGATTTTAAACTATACCCAGTGATGTCAAGGCCCTACCAACACACACCTGTGACTGATCTCCTCACCAGAGAGGTGGAATATCTGCTTACAGCATACTCCTGCCTAAACAAGTGCACTTTGCATTATTTAAGCCCTGACTGGCTGCTTTAATTGAGTCTCCTCTTGGATAGCCTTCCTAGCAGACAGCTCAAGGCAGGCCCTCAGCAACATATGCAAGCCAGTAGAGGAGGAAAACGCACATTTCTGTGGCATGTGAAATATGAATGCAGCATTTATACCGGACGAGCATGTTCAACATGGAAATTTGACAGTCTCAACATTAAATCAACAAGCTGAGCCCACGGCAAGCTTTGCGCCAGGTGGAGACTGTATACTGTGAAATATGGTGATGGGATTGCATGGACGATGATAGAGATGCATGGATAGACCCATGAGCCAACAGCTGGAGAGGATTGTACAATTATTAAGCACTGTGTTCTAGCGTGGAATGAGCAGGAAAAAGGGCCCAGAAAAGCCACAGTCTGTAAGCTCCAACATGAATCCTCTTAGTAATAAACACTCACGCTCAAATTATACCTATTGGTAACAACTTTAAAAGTAATACTTTTTGAAAAATACCAAAATACGGCAATCTCTTCAGCATATCAGTGTTTAATATTGTCTTAACATGAGTATCAATTTCCTAGTGAAAGGCCAAAAGGTGCACAACACAAACAAACTCTTGTAAACATTTGTAAAGCATACACCTACTCATACACCAAGCAAACGTGGCATTAGCATCACTTGCAGCCTTGTTTCTGTCGTTCACATAAACGTAAAATAATTCTTATTTGTCTTTTTTACCTTGCTGGTAGTTTACTGTGGGCTTATACTAGCTTTGTGACTGAAAATGGCAGATGGGATATGGACTATAACTGGCAAAGCGGAACAAACAAACTAACAAATCAGTTTTGTGGCATGTCGTAAAACCGAAACAGTGAGCTGAAAGCCACTAAAACCCTCCACTGCGCTGAAGGAAACTACAGGTAGGTGATATTTCTCTTTGGGTTCATCACTTTAAGCAACTCCTTTCTCGTTACACATATTTATTCAGCACATGGCTTTCTTCCAGGCCTTTTATGACATACTGTATATGATTACCTCTAATGAGCTGAGGCTCAGGAGGTGGATTTATCCCTTGCTCCTCTGGTCCGTATATTGAAGGGATCACAAGGTAACCATCCGTACTTTTTTTTCAAGGGGCAAAAGTGTACATATATGTCCCTAAGAAGTACATAATAGTACCATATTTGTATAGTGCAATAATTTAATAACATGGCGTGACTTGTGTGAATCGCAAAAATCTTAGAAGTTTTTATTTTTCTGGTAAAAAAATTATTTTATGAGAAACATCTAACAAGCAGCTCTCTCAATAATACAGTAATTTATAATTGGGTAGGAGTTTGTTTTAAAGCTCATGAGTTAGACTTTGTGTTTCTTAGTCAAAAAACGTGTTATTTCTTCTTTGAAAACTCACAAAGCCAAGCTTTAAAGAGACAATATATGCCTACATCTATGAAATACAAAATTCAGTTCCACATATACACCAGTAGGCAGCTGAGAATAAAGGAGCCCTTTCTAAATATGGGCTTAACAAAAACACATCAACTTCTCTCAATTATAAATAATGAAGACATGTATAATACATAATATTAATAATATACTGTATAAATACAGCTTAATTAAAAATAAGCAAATTGCTAAAGGAAATTTTGCAGTACGTATGTACTTTTGTAATAATAATAATAATAATAATACATTTTATTTGTAAGCGCCTTTCATTACACCCAAGGAAACTTTACAGTGTTTTGCGTATGTATTCTTGTGAATTTTAAAATGATACATTTTGTAACACACATTCATACTTAATACACACTCTTGGCACTAGGGATAAATTAAAAGTCAATTTCTGTCCCTACAGTTACATTCTGCACAAATAACTACTAGCTATTTGGACTTCTCCCTCATTTTAAAGATTTTAGGGTGTAATACAAGGAGACAGTCTGTGTCTGCGTGCAGCCAAATGCAAAATGAAATCAGGTAAAATACTAACTGTACGTTTAGATTTTCAGGTTTTACTCTCCTGATTTAAAGTAGATAAAAAGCATTTAATACAATCTGCATCTGTCTTTAATATTAGTAGTGCAGAGGTGACAGCTGGGTTTTCTTGGGGAGTCTGGTTCCTCCCACAGGAGTGTGTTTTATTGCTTATGAGTTTTTTATTTGTTAGTCAAACATTGTGGTTTTCTTCTCTCAAAACTCACAAAGTCTAGCTTTAAAGAGGAAAAAAAATCAGCCCACGTCCTTGGAATACAAAATTTAATTCCATATATGCACCAGTAGGTGATTGAGAATAAAATAGCCCTTGATAAATACGGGCTTAATAAAAACACATCGACATCTATCAGTCTTCCTCATGAATGCAACGAAGAATATGTATTTGCTAATGGAAATTTTGCATTCTGACTTCTAAAATGGACAAAATTTAACGCACACACTCACATTCATACACTCTTTCAGACAGGAATGCAGAAAAAATAAATGTATGTCCCTACATGTGTAATCTCCATGAATAATGAGTAATTACTGCACCTTAAGGTGACTTTGTGTGCCATTCTGAGGGTCAAAAAGGTTTTTAAATTATATATTTATATATAAAGGTATATACTTCCACCTTGATTTTAAGGTGCAATATTTCCTGCCTAGGACAAACATTTTACTCGCAAAATTTAAGATTTTACAATTTAATTAATTTAAATGAAAAGAATTCGACACATTCTAACAAATTTCATGTTGTATAGTAGTGCAGAGTTTAGCCGTGTGGGGCCTTTGTTCTCCTGTCCTCTCAGTGTAAAGTTAGGTTAAATACGTTCTAAATTGTGGGTCCAAAAAGATGAAGCTTTGAGTAGTCAGTAATGTCAGAATGGCCTTATACAAAAACCTGTCCATTTCCAAGTGTGTGATTGAATAAAAATTAATTGAATAGATACCCCTGTGTCAAGCCTTTGTAAAAGGTCAGAGTGTTACCAGAAGTTTAAGACTGCTTTCAATATAAAGCATAAATAATCTGTCAAGAGTACAACAGACAAACCTTTGAGGGTTCCACATCAGTGACAAGCTGTTGTACCCCTTAGGGCAGAATATGGGTTATTTTTATGTAGTGTGCCTGCAGTGTGTCATCAGTGTGTGAATGTGAGTTATAGTTAAATTGCTGTATGTACACAGTAATGGGTGAATTTGGCTTGCAGTGTAAAATGTGCTAGAAAGTGTTACATAATGCAGTCTATTTACCATTATAATTGATAACAAGCGAGTGTGTTTGTTTACATGCGGCAGTACGACTCATGCTAATATTCTGGGTTTTACATTTTAACGGTATGAAAGCTCATCAGGTACGGATTCGAAGTGAGAAAAGAGCAAAATCACAGGATCATCAGCTCATTACTGCTGCCGTAATGAACAGGAACATGCATTTCACATTAGCAGAGAAATCAAAGACGCCAGTGTGACTCCTCATGCCTGCAAACAAGGAGCTCTTAGGTTTAAATAGCCGGGGTGTGCCTGCGTTCGTCCTGGCCTACATTTCACCCCTGGATTTCAGTGGGAGTTGCTGCAAAGCAGGAGACGGAACTCTGCAAACACCTCTCAGCCACGGCGCCGCTCGGCAGACTCGTCAGCATGCAAAGCGAGTTTCTGGAGCTCCGCTTGTCTGCTCTCTTACAGTTCACTTGCGAGTTCACTACATCTGCGGGTCAAATCACCGGTCAGGTCCCGGCCTCAGACAGATTCAGTGCTGTGGCTGCGCCTTCACCTCCACCTCACTGTGTGGCTCAGCGTGTCAGACCGCCACAGATCCGCAGATCATTATCACTATCAAGCACTGTTTCCCCAACAAAATGATATCTCTGCCTTTGATCCTATGCCAAAGCTTATTTCTGTTCACTTCTGGGCATTCCAGAGACTGCGCTCACTCAGGGCAAAAAAAATAAAGCACGGCTAAAATTACCCCCTCTGTTCTGTTGATGAGATGGAAATGTATGAATTAACAATAGGAGCATCGTGTCTGAAATAAGGTTACTTTCCCACACCTGCTCATTTTGTGCAGACGGGTTTTTTTTTTGTTTGTTTTTTGTTGCTGTTAGTGTTGATTTTTGATGGGTAAGCTAGCTGAAGCTGTTAATGTAATCCAAACATTGTGCCAGGTTCCCGCTGTGGAATATCCAATTAAAAAAGCACCGGATGTGCAGCTTATGTGCGGGACTGAGGTTGTCCAAACTGGGCCAGAGGTCCTGAAAGATTCAGAGTGGGCTGCACGCTGCTCTGGACCCACATCCCGAACAAACAGAATACATCTGGTGCAAGGAGGCACTTGTTTACAACTAGAAACCCAAACAAAAACATGACGGTCTATCCTTTGAAGCAGAGGAAATTCAGTTTTAATGATTTTTAATGATCTAAATTGTACACAAAAACAGTTTTATGTCAATAAGTACATAGTGTTACAGTGAAACAAAGAAAATGCTATTCATCAGTGTGCCTAATATTGTCTAGGATTGCTAAAATGCCACGATGGGGTGGGGGGTTACAAGTCAAAGTCGATGCTGTCTGCTTTACCTGGATTTAATATTTGGCTGATCAGTGTGCATAAACGCTGCGATGTCAAACAATCATAAGCTGAAAAATATTTGACTCTCTTAGCTTTTTGTCACATAGCGACACAAAACAGAGAAGCGCTAATCTGGAGCAGAGTAACAGAAAACAGTGTACACTTCCAAAAGCATTATCAACAAGACCACCAATACCGTGCCCTTAAAGCTTAATCATTTTTTTGGTTCCTTTGATGTAACTTTCTTATTGAATTTTATTATTGTCTAATATTGTGGTTTGTTATGGTTTGTGTTTGTTTAAAGTCATTTATCCCTAACACTTTTCTCTCTTTCCTATCGTTTATTGAGATATCTTTGATCTTAAGGAGTTTAGTCATAAACAAGTATTTAAAGGTTAAGCAAATATTCATTTTCTCTGAAGATATTCTGCCATTAAAACGACAAGGATTGTCATTTTGTAATCATGTTTGAAATAATCTCTATAAACAGATTCTGCATGTGAATATATAGAATTTGTAAGCAAAGCAAGATTTTCAGTGCCAGATGCTTTCTAGTTTCCATCCAAGTGACCAACCACATCTGAGCAGGCTTTATTTGCAAGCAAGTAATCAGCCCATCGCCTATCATCTGGTCTGATGATCATTTACCTATTTAACTTATTTAAAAACATGTATTTAATTCATTATTTAGCTCTGACTTTATACACAATGGTCAGCAGATATGAACTGAAATCCAATATCCACCGGCTATACTGAGACCCCCAAAAAACTGACCATTGCCGCCAAGAGGCTAAATCAGCAAAGCAGAGTTGGAACAAATACAAACGTTGCTCCAATGAATTCAAAAAAATCATTTAATTAATCCTAACCTTTAAATGTGTGTATATCCACAAGCTAACCTTACTGTAATTAGGTTTCCTGCCACAAGCCAAACCAAATGGATCTCAGTTGACCTCTGTTGGATCTGCGCACTGGGAGTCCCTGATTCACAACAGGAGGAAACACAAACCCAGCCCCAGAGGGTCACAAGCTCGGGTAAATGGGGTGGTTGCATCAGGAAAAGCATCCAGTGTAAAAATCTGTGCCAAATCCAATGGATCCATCCACTGTGGTGACCCCTTGGAAAATGCTTCCCAGTATGCACCTCTGCTGTCCTGCCACACAATTAAGAATAAGGGAATGCACAACAGTTCATGAATCCTGTGCAACACTGTCTCAAATCCCCAATCCCCTTGCAGCCACCAGGGTTTAGCAACTTTTCTAGCGGAAAACACAGTGCCACCCAAAATATATCTTTACATTTTTATTTGCCTGCATTCTGTGAGCATTACTACAGTGATTGTAAGTTGGGCTTCCAAACCTGCAGGTGACGTACAGCTGAACACTGCGCCTGAACGCCTCCTGTGTAGACACACGCAGAGCACCAGAGCTGCTGCTCTGCTAACATTCTACACGCTGTGTAGACACACATGGCTTAAAGCAGTTTCATTTCCCCAAGTCAGCAAACAGCCCCACCTTTATCTATTATTTTACTGCACATTACTTCTTAGATGCTTTGGTGTCATCGCTTGGTAGCATGGCTTACTAGTTGTCTCCAATTTGCATCTCCGTTGAGTGAAGAGAACAATAAAAGCCTTGTTCACTAAGGGTAACAAAGCACACAGTGGATCACATCAAATATTTTCCCACCTCATGAGAGGAAGGTAAGTAGAATTCCACTGATAATGAAAAGTTAAGATTTGTTTCTAAGATGTTGGATGAACTTTCACACTCAAAACAACAGTTAAAGCCACAATGGAGATAACAGTTTTTTACAGTCCTGATTTCATGTTAATAACAGACGCACTTCTTGCCACATGAGGTGTTTTCGTACCTGGAAGCACTTCATTAGTATGCTGCTGAGGATTTTTCATTCCAGGCAGACTGCTAGTCCTGCTTGTCTCTTATTTTGGCTTAAGATATTCTTCCAGCTCCAAGAGCCTGCTGCTGCCTGTATGAGGCTTGTCACAGGGGGGACAGATATGCTCCTTGCGGGAAAGGAGCTTTGCGAATGGCTCAAACTTATCAAAGCAGTCCGCCCTGTCCCCGAGCTTCCAACACAATGCTCCCCTAATTTTTCCTGAATGGAAGTCTCTCCAGACCTGGAGTAATCGCACATTCGCCGTGTGCACGCAGTAACTCCAGTTACTCCAGCTCTTTTCCCTACATCCCCTGCCAATTGCATAATCAAGTCCAGAACTCATCAGCAAGATGGCAGAAGAAGTGCTCTATTAAGCCGCATCGTGTTCCATCTGTTGTGTAAGAGAGAGATAACAGTATTTACAGTTTTGGAGTTGTGGCAGACTGTTTCGGCCAAATTTTGTGCACCACAGAGTACCGCTTACTTCATAAAATGTCACGGATTAATTCTGCCACTGCGGCAGCGTCCAAGTGTCATCTTTGCCCTCAACAGAAATATCGCCAACTAACTTTATTGGAAGTATTACATTAAGAACTTGTTGTACAATATTTTCCTTCACACTTTTATTTTATTTTTTTGGCATATCCTGGCTCTTCCGTTAAGTAGTCAATCATTTTTATTCCATTCTGGTGAAAGGCTAATATTTGCTATAACTCTACAGAGGACCTGCCATGTGGATAAAGGTCTTTAAGAGAGAGTCTGTCAAGGAAGCGGCTGGTAAGTGTCTTTCAGCTGGCATTAAGGATCCAGTGCTGCCATCTTCCCTCTATCAGCAAGGGAAATGTGTGTTGTTAGAAAAAAAAAAAAAAAATCTAACCCAGATCTGAAAAGATGCTGATAACCAAAAGTGCTGAGTAAAACAAGGGCTTATCTGCCTTACGGACTGAAATGAATTTACCTTACTGTACATGAATCAGCTCAATGAAAAATGCTGCCCTTTCAAACAAGACCCAAACAGATGATACTGCGAGGCCATTACATCCATTACTTCAAAATATACTGACAGTTGCTCTGAAAGTCTGAAGCCAATTCTATTTACAATTCACAATAATAAAAAAAGGAGATCCACATACTTTTGGCTCTTGCATTTTTCATTGTCTGCACTCCAGTAAAGAATGTGCCACACTTTTAAACCAGTGACTTTCATCAGTAGGTCGTGAGAGGATAGAACAATGACTGAATCTGATTATACAGGCACAGCGAAAGATTTTATCGTTTATAATGTTACATAAAAACCTGATAAAGTAGATAGAAAGGCAAAGGGTTTGTAGTTTATATTGAGTTATCTATATTTTTTGCCTACATCCTTAGGAGTATAATTGATTGATTTAATAATTTGCACTTTATTTTTCTATGTGCATATCTGCGCTGACAGAACTGTACATGTAGATGATAGAAAAGCGCAAAGACTCATGGGACTGTTAATATTTAACTTGAAATCCTTAATTTATTAGTGTTGTCATCATTAATTCATCTATGCTGTGTTCAGACCCAAATTCTTGTGGCAATTTATGACTTCCAGTTAGTGTTCACATTTAGCGATGTTGTTCAACCAGCGCTCTGTGCGGTGTATGGCAAAAACCAAGAT
Organism: Archocentrus centrarchus; assembly: GCF_007364275.1. Lineage (NCBI taxonomy): Eukaryota > Metazoa > Chordata > Actinopteri > Cichliformes > Cichlidae > Archocentrus > Archocentrus centrarchus. The sequence continues at coordinate 28,645,582 of NC_044356.1, read as the reverse complement.
CTCCATCCTTTAACACATGATGTACACATAGCTTGCATTAAGTGGACTGAACCTAAAATTAAGTTGTCTTAAGTTGAGGTTACTTTTATATTGCGATTTACACTGAAAAAATATAGAAAGTGGCTTTACTTTACTCAGAAAAAAATTTAAGCAACCTCACCTAACAAAATAATTAAGCTCAAATTAATATTATCCAAGTTGTTTATTTTGAGTGTGCCGTACTTCAGAAGGATAAGTCAAGAACTTAACACCTCTAACTTTAAATTACATACATTACTTCAGTAAATTTTATAGTAAAAAAAATCAGAAAATGTTGATATAAATGGCCCATATTTAGCTAATCAGCGATCTTACTTGAGGTCATATCCCTCATACACTGCACAATTACAGTATCACAATTGAATAACCCTGAATATGAACAATTGACGTTCAACCATTAATAGCTCAACCTTTGCACTTCTCTCGGACACACAACGTGTGTAATGGGAACAGCATTAAACAACTACAATAATCAGTGTCTGACCTGAACACAGCTGAAGCAACGATCACAACAGGACTAAATTAAGGATCTGAATGTAAAAGCGAACAGCCGCTTGTGCGGGTCTTAAGTATTTTAGTAAACTGATCAAAGCTTGCATAAATTAGGTTATAAAGGCACTACTGTGAATTAAGGACCTAGCCTTTCAGTGTGTTGCCTTTCTTTTTCGGTCACTTTTAATTTTCCTCTATTTTAGCTTAAATAATTAGGAAAACAATCGGCGGTCCTATTCTGAACCGAGGGTTCAAAGTAATCTGGTTGTAACTGTGGTAAACTCCAGCACCTAAACAGCATTAAACTTGATTCATGCCTCACTTTGCTCCAAGCCCCTGTGAACCCTTTTAAGGACCCCTTGAGATCCGCGAGTTTGAGAGACAGCAAGTAGAAGAGACATAGCTGTCAGCATAAAAAGAGCTGGGTGCAGAAGCCGCATCTGGGAGTTGAACAGAATTAGTTACAGTGCAGAGGGACTGTTTACAGACTGGTGCTCCTGGTCTGTTACCTTTAAAGCCAACAACAGCCAGCCCGACTCTCGAGAAAGCCCGTGAGTGGTACCTGAAGGGTGCACTTGGATGCTGTAACAGTGCACTCTCCACACTGTGGAGGCTCCAGAAAGTGTTTGCAAAAAAATTCCGCCAGCTTCAAAGCAGAAGACTGTGCAGCGGATTAATTAAAGCGTCTGCATGCCAGCGCTGCTGCTGCTGCTGCTGCTGCTCCATCCACTCACCCCTCCATTTCAGTCACGTCCATTTCTTCAAAGCGGGGAAAACACTTATATCTGAATAAGAGTGATTATTCCTGCGCTGGCACCACAGCTTACACATGTCAGCACGGGATAGAGATGACGGCAGCCCGTAAACTGAGATGTCATCCCCTTACATTCACAAACTGTGGGCCATAATTTCACGGTGTGCCATCATTTTGCATTCAGATATTCACTTTGTCATCACTTACCCTTGTCGGCATTTTTCCGGCTTTGTGTCATATCAAAAACACTAATTACAAGCTAATTAAGAGGTGGCAACAGCTGAAATGTCATCATTCGTACCAATGCCTGGCCAATTTAAAGTTATTAACCTCTGAGGTGAAGGTGCAGCGTTTAGACGCTCCTGCCATATTTTCTACACTACTGGAGGCTGGCTAAAGCAGCTTATGAGCATCACAACTTGGCAAAAGAGCCCTGTTGCTAAAAGCACCTCGCTATTTTAGTGTGACCAAGGGAAATTGTTAAGTAGACCAACAAACCTCTTATTTTTAACTCAAAGTAGGCGGACCGGTGGTGTCGTGTACCCTGCAGACCCAACGCTAAACCTAAATTTTTGTAGTAAACAGTTTTCACGCAGCTAAAGTGTTTACTTCAGTATTTATCCACGGACGCTTACCTTGATCCAGTAGCCGCAGGGAGTGCTGAAAAGATGGATCCAGCGTGTCCTTCTCTGCCATGAGCTCCGGCAAGTACTTTTCGCTCCCCATCTTCTCTTGCGCTGCTTTCCGGACTTCCAGCTACACAAACGCAATTCAAGGAAAGACAAAAAGCAAAAAACTTGCTCAACGTCCGGGGGGCTCCAAGTTAGGAATATCTGTGTGAGGGGAAAAAAACTCGGGCGATACTGTCATCCGCGCTCGCGTTAGAAGAGCATTTCCCAGTCCTCGCGGAGCACACATACACACACACACACACACACACGCACACGCACTCGCTCTCCCCTCTCTCTCTCTTTCGCACGTGCGTGCGTGCGCACACACACAAACACACACGCACACTCACACAATGAGCGTTTAAATTTGACCGGTAGGTTTTATCCCATCCGAGAAGTGTTGCTCGGCAGGTAGAGCCCAGCTACGCATCACAGAGTGGTCCTCTCCTCTGTGGGTGAAGGGGCGCTTTGAAGCTCCCTCTGTGGTATCCAGCGCTGAACTGAGGTGGAGGCAGCTATTGGTCGCCGCGCGCTCACGTAGCGGGTGGAAGGGGGCGGAGCGATGCCTCGGAGCTGTCCACGGTGCTGAGTCCCGCCATTACCATATCATTATCATAAAATCACCATGTAGAGGGTCGTCAATACAGAAACCCCCAACTGAAGGCGAACCGCTCCTAGATTAAGAGTTCTTCTATGCAACTGAAATAATACACATTACTTCTATTATACTGTAAGCCCCTTTATTTTTAAAGATACGCTGCACAATTTGCCATGAGTAGAAGGATGCTATTGGCATAATAAGGTTGAGTTTGAGCACTGGGGGAACACATGAAGAAGGGATCTGTGTGTCTAAACCACGAAATTTTAAGCATTAGAGCCAGTTTAGAATAGCCATACCATGTCCCGTTTATTTGTCTCAAATCTCTATAAATCAGAAATCACAGAAATTGGCTGCAATTCAGCCAGGTGCGCAGCAGGGGGCACTGACAAAATAGTCCCCAGCAATCAGGTGTGAATCCAGGTAAATGGCTAGCATAATTATTTGCCCTTGCTTGCAGACAAAGTTTTGCTTTACTTTTTTCCAATACAGCATCCACTCTGTGTCCAAAGTGGGAAGAAAAATCTGTTTCACCTCTTCTTCTTTTTCTTGAGCCAGTTTAACCCATAGAGCAATAATTCATGCTGACTGGTCAGTTAAGGATTTACAGCATGACACATAAGTGATGACACTCTACAAAAGATAGGTAGAATTTAAAACATAACAGAAAGCTCCATGTTTGTATAAGAGGCTGCTGGTCCTGGTGGCTGAAGGCGACTGCTCGCAGGAGCTTGCTATGAGACTGAAGATGGTGGATGCTGTAAAGCAGCCCATGGTGTTGTGATGGCCATGATACCTAGAGAAAGGCATTCTACCGCAACTGAAACCCATAAAAAGAAATTTTAAAATAAATCTTATCTATTGTCTTAACCTCTTCTATCAAAAACATGATAAACATTGCCAGAAGTAAAATGTTTACCCCATGAAATGTTCATTTGGGGGAGTTTTGGAGCTCCAAGGGACCTCATTCAGTCTAGACAGTCTCCCAAGTGCCTCCAGAGAGTGGGAGCTGTCCATTGTATTTGAAACTCTCTGGCATCACACACGTCATTCCCTGCATTCTGGTGGCTGTTTATGCAAATCATATAGCAAATCAGCAAATCATATAACAGTACACAAAGCTTTCTGCAGAGGAATCATCTATATCTCAGTTTTTAGTTAGATTAGTTACACAGGGTAGTACCCTAAAATCCCCAGTACAGTTTGAGCGTGCTTGTACTTTTTTGCAGTACACAATATAGACAAAAGTATAATGGCCACACCTCTTAATTTTTCATTTTAGGTTGTTTACTCCCATTGTAACAGGTGTATAAAAAAAAGCACCTAGCATTGCAGTCTGTCTTTACAATCATGTGAAACAATGTGTCCTTCTAAAGGGCTCACTGAATTCAAGGGAAGCACTTTAGCAGGATTCAACGAGTCTGTTTGTGACATTTCTTCCCTCCTAGATATTCTATGATCAGTGATATTATTGAAAAGTGGAAATATCTAGGAACCACAGCGACTCAGCCATGAGGTGGCAAACCACCTAAAGTTAAAGGCAAAAGCCACCAACACTGTGCTGAATCAGTAACCACAGAGTTCTGAGCCTCCTCTGACATTAACATCAGCACAAAAACTGTGTGCCCGGAGCTTTGTGACATGGGTTTCCATTGCTGAGCAGTTCATGTAGGTTTAACACATAGGTGGGCCAATACTTTTGTTCATTCCATGTAGTGTATTCCTATGTTATGCTCTTTTTTACTTCTACTCTGTTATATCTTTGATGCAAATATTATACTTTGTAGTCTGTACCACATTTTAAAGCTTTAGTTATTATTTTGGAGATTTTAAATTTTAAATCTATTTATAAATTATGTTGCACTATTACAGAAAAGCTACCCAGCAGTATAGGAGTCGGAACACTAAAGTGATACACATTAATGAACCATTAATTAACGTTTATGTTAGGTACTTTAGGTACATTTTTATGCCAAACATTTTGCACTATGAAGTAGGATTAAGAGTTTTACTCAAGTAATTGTCCTAAATGTTTCCTTCTTTGCAAAGCAGGTATCTACCACCAATCAATGTTTAAACTGTTGTGCGGTGACGCCTTTGATGTAGCATACTCTGAATTTGGGCACAGGGCTGCTCATGAGCCTGGAAATCATGCCCAGTGCTTTTGACACCACTTTTCTACAGTATATTTATTTCTGACTTGCTTTCTCAGTCCTGCAAATCAGAATTTAAAAAGCCACTAAACAACAGTGGCTGCAAAGCAATGGGGATGCTGCTACGGGGGCTGAAAAATAGCATTAACTACAATATCTGTAAACTCTTTAATGAGTAAGAGACACGGTGAGTCACTGTGTTTTAAGGCAAAATCTAGTCTACAAATATTTTTTTCAAGCCTTTCTCACACACATATTAGAAATAGAAACACAAGGTGTGGGCATACAAATGACTGCTGATGAGTGCTGACAGATCCACCCAACAGATGTATGTATGAAAATAGATTGCCAGAGATGCTTTCTTGGTGTGTATGACTGTTTAAGTGCTACGAAAGGTGCTCCTATATCCAAGTAGTGTCTGTCACTCAAGGCTACGCATGTGAGACCGGTCAGCACAGATACAGGAACATCTCAGGTGTTGATATGTGCTCTTTATTCATTTAAGCAATTGATTAGGACAGCATGACTCTTTGTAAGGACAACATGTCAATAGTTCTCAAAAAATCCATTCACCTTCTTATAGGTCAGGCATGTGTTTCTCCTGGGCGTGATTATGAATTCATTAAATAAGTAGGCACTGCTGTTGTTGTTGAGAAAACACAGCCACACAAAAAGGCCTGCAGCCAAATTTGGTGAGTCTCCATTTCTGCGACATACAACAGACAATGACACCAGCGCCATTAAAAGACAGATACAGAGCTCATCCAGGCGGCAGATATCTAAAGATATGTCCACTTTTATCAGATGGAGCCCAGCAGTTCCTGGAAACATACGATGAATACAAAAATATATTTGTGAGGAAATTTGCGGTGTTCGACAGATGGGAAGGTAACAGGATTTGCACACGGGCTTCACATTTGTTCAAAAAAAAAAAAGTGGTGAAAGAAAAAAGAAAAAGATAAGAATTCTGTCAATATTTGTGGAGGATGCTGCGGTAGCCTCAGGTGGGTGGCTATCTGTAGGCTGATCAGCACTGGTTATATAATTGAGATTTTTTTTTCCCCTCTCCATTCTATTTCAATAACTTGGAGAAAATGTGACCCAGAGGCTAAAAACAAGATGGGTTTATGTATATTTATCAGCGTTTATATTCTACGTGAACTTTGGATTGTGCTATTGGTTGTTTTGCTTTTATTGCTTGATATTTGTGCTCTGGAATAACTGCTCAGGGCATTAATGATTATTCTTTTTCTATTTGGAAATAGCGTGCACTGAAAATTAATGGGTTGGAATATGCACATGCTGCACGGTGAGGTTAAAAGTTAATGCACAGGAAGGAAACTGATTACATATCAAGGAGCTGCAGTCATGGAAAGTAGACATGTGTCATGCAACATCCCACCTTAAACATGGGAGGGTTTTTTTTTCCCTTCCCTGCTCTGATTCTTCTCAGACTCTGGTTTATGTGTGATTCACTGCAAAGAGAAATGCATTATGAATCAGCTTACTTTTTAATCTCTCTCAGAGACCATTAAAAACCGGCTCAAATGCACTAATCTCCTATTCAGAGGAGCGACTTATTTATAGATATGGTTGCCATCTGTTGCTTCCCGTCTTCATAAACAAAGCCTCGCATTGTCATTGATGTTTGAATCAAAGTTGTCGGGCCTATGCGTCTTCCTCGAGCTGCTGGCTTTTAAAGGGAGTTCGCTAAGTGATCGCAGCCCATCAGCTGCAATGAAAATAATCGTGGTTTAAGAGGGGGACTTTTTTTTTTTTTTAACAGAAGTCACAGGCGACCACAAGGGCAGAAGCACGGGTGTAAACAAAGCTGTGAGAAATGTTCTGTCAGATGGGTGTAAAGAATGAAGAACAGTGGGCTATTACATTGACAAAGTGTTATTTTGATCATTAGAGAATGGCTCGCCCGCCAACCCGTCCCAGCCCACTAAATATGATGTCGACTGCTACACCTAGACAGCCTGTGCAGTGCCCCGGGGCGTCATAAATGGTACATGCACCCATACTATTACATCTGCAGTCTTTTGCTTTCAGGGTCAGCGTTTCTCCCTCTCTTAACGAGAAGCTAATCAGAGCAGGAGCCAGCTATTTGATGCAAATGTTTATTGATTTAAATGGAAGCGCTTGTCTTGTCAGCTTTCAGTCTTCATAAAATTTCATTTCAGGAAGAGGGAGATGGCATGGGGAGGGTGGGCGGAGGGTTGGGCTTGTCACCTGAGGAAGTAATTAGACCTTGATGTGTCCGCAAGCTGATTGCAGTGTCACTTTGTGTCACAGGAAGAACATGAGGTGGGGTTTCAGAGCCTGGGGGTGGGTGGGGGTGGGGGGCGCTTCACTTTCCACTTCCATTTGGAAATGGACAGGCACTTTTAACACCTCAAAAGGGTGGATTCCTTCCATAACCACATTTTGGCTGCAACAGTAGTTTTCCAGGGGAGCGACAACACTGCCTCCTTGTGACCATTTTAGCAGGCGAGGCAAACATGAGAGAAGACATCCTCAGCCCTATTAGAAGAGAGGTGGGATGGAAAGAAAGCCCTATAAGAGCAAGGAATTTGTGTCTGTGCTCTAAGGCGGACTAATTGCCATAAAGCTTTGCTGTAAATTAGGCAGTTTGCTTAATTTACAGCACCCCCCGCCCCCTCAATGCATATTGTGCTTTAGTAAAAGCACCATTACAGAGATCCACCAGCCTTGTGTTTAAATCCAAAATAGCAGGTATTTGGAGAAAATCATTCTAATGCATAACTAGAAAATGAGGGAGGTATTATAAGAGGTGCGTAAATAGAGGAAATGGTTTTTATGTCATTGTGCTGCCCCTTCTTCTTTATTTAGCCTCTTATTTCCTCCTTTTAAAATGTTCTACAAACTGCATGTACGCTATCTGCAGTACCAAAAAGCTTTTATGATGCTAAATTGCATTTTCCCTTATACACTTTGCAAATATCCTCTAATAACAGAGGAATAAAGCACAATTTCTCCTGCAGTCACTCTTGTCTTCCTTAGTCATTTTAACAAAGCTCTTCTTTCAACATATTGTTTGCATCCTCATACAGACCCACAATGCTGCTTCAGACACAAAAGGCACCTTATTGTAGCTACTAAATGGAGCGCTTGCGTCCATTAAAGAGCCATTCAACAGAATTATATTGCCAGTGCCAATCTATCAGCTACATTGATCATGCATCGTCGGCTGTGAAGTGCAGACTCTGGTCTCCTCTCCTGGAAGTGTTGAGCAAAAGAAACCTAATGAGAAACTGTCAGCAGCGCACAGGTAAACAAATCAATGGCACCCTGCAGGGCTCCCAAGGTCAAGACACACACACACACACACACACACACACACACACACACACACACACACACACAGAGCAGCCCCCCACCCCCCCCCCCAACTCATCCAAAGATCCTGGGGTTGGAGTTACAGCCAAAGCTTCTGCAATGTAAAAGGGTGCTGTCAGGATTTGACTTGCAGCACATAAACAGGGTTTAAATGGGATTACTCCACGCTGCTCTGTCATTGCTTTACCTTTAAGAAATAGATTTGACAGTTTTGGAAAATATGTTTCTTTGGTCTCTTGCATTAGATAAGATGATTGATACCAGTCTCATGTGTATGTTGCATATAAAGCTAGAGTGAGAGGCACTCTGTCATCTTGATTTAGGGCTAACAAAATTGTGGCCAGGTTCTTTGCATGCGTGTAGAACAGGGCTCTAAAAGATGAGCATTTGCATAGAAAACAACATAAAGTGAAAATGCAGTGAAAAACAAGTCTGCAGACTGCTTTAATAACAAAAATGATGACAAGTACAATGAAAGTTCAATCAATACCTGAGTAAATGCATGAGGAAATTCTGAAATATTTATACACCGACATGTTCCATTAGGCTTTGTGCTGTGGTAGACTATCACATTGTCTTTACAAATGCTTGTTTTTGCTCTCATAAGCTATTCTAAACACAGCTGATAACTAATGCCAAAGTAGCAAAATCTTTTCATGTTTTAACTGGCAACAAACACCACATGCAGTCAGTGGCTCAGTTTGCATCTTTTTTATTTGTATGTAATGAGTAAGAGCTTAATAGAGCAGCCTGAAGTAGCTCATGCTACAGTATGTATTGACTAAATGTGTGGTGAGAGTTCTCATAGTGCACTTACATACCAGAGAAAGGCACAAGGTCAACAGCAGTAATTATTCTGTGGGAAGCACGTTGGTCTTCAGTGGGTGATTTCATTTCCTGTCATTAGCCACAGCGATTAAGCACAAGAACAATGATGGCATGATAGCATCAGCAACCACTGCGCAGCTGCAGGCTGCTCTCAATATTCTCCAATATTCTCTAAATGTCACTTTGAATGGGTTTAGCACCTTGTTGTGTTGTCGTAACCTGAATACATTCTTAAGCCTTTTTTCTTCTTCCTTTAATTATTTATGATGAAATGTAGTCTAACATTGCTATATCTATCTATCTATCTATCTATCTATCTATCTATCTATCTATCTATCTATCTATCTATCTATCTATCTATCTATCTATCTATCTATCTATCTATCTATCTATCTATCTATCTATCTATCTATCTATCCACATAGAAAGCTTTAAAAGTGTGTTTATGGTCATTTTTGACCATTCTTGTAAGGTCAGACACTGATGAAGGCCTGGCTCACAGTCTCCACTCTAATTCATCAAAGGTGTTCTGTCAGGTTGAGCTCAGGACTCTGTGCAGGCCAGTCAAGTTCTTCCACACCAAACTCACTCGTCCATGTCTTTATGGCCCTTGCTTTATGCACTGGTGTGCAGTGATGTTGCAACAGGAAGGGGCCATCCCCAAACTGTTCCCACAAAGTTGAGAGCATGAAATTGTCCAAAATGTCTTCGTATACTGAAGCATTAAAAGTTCCTTTCACTGGAACTAAGGGGCCAATGCCCAACTTCTGAAAACCAACCCCACACCATAATCCCCCCTCCACCAAACTTTACACTTGGCACAATGCAGTCAGACAAATACGGTTTTCCTGGCAACCACCAAACCCAGACTGGTCCATCAGATTACCAGATGGAGAAGTGTGATTTGTCACTCCAGAAACACGTGTCCACTGCTCCAGAGTCCAGTGGCGGCGTGCTTTACCCCACTGCATCTGACACTTTGCATTGTGATCGGTGATGTAAGGCTTGGATGCAGCCGATCGGCCCTGGAAACCCATTCCATGAAGCTTACTGATTTGGACTGGGTAATGGGTAAACTCAAAATGTCTGACAATGTTGGGGCATGCTCCTAATGAGGTACAACTTGGTGGTGTTGGATAGACTGAAACATAATGTCCTAGAGGTGTTCTATTGGACTAAGGACAGGTAAGCTTGTGGGCCAATCAATGACATCAGTTCCTTCATCCTCCAGGAACTGCCTGCATACTCTAGCCACATGAGACTGGGCATTGTCATAGAACAGGAGGAACCCAAGACAGTCAAGGTGTCATTGCCTAGCCTGTAGAGGTCAGTGCTTTGTCTAATATTAAAATGTATTTGATGATCTGGCAAATGTGCAAAAAGAAAGAAAGAAATCAAGAAGAGGGTGAATAGTTTTTCACAACACTGTATTATTAATGTTCTAGAAATTCACAAGAGATTTAGCAAATTTTTTAAATATATTTTTTCTTCAAAATTCAACATTTGCCCAGAGAGAAATGGACAAAGCTTGAACTGTTTGTATGTCTCTGACAAGTATGCCCTTTACTTGCTTTTCCAAGGTGTCGTAGTTATGGCATTAAGGGAGATGAAGGATTTGGCTAACAGCAGTCTTCTTCATCCCCACAGATCAGCTGTCTAGGCCAGGCAGGTAAATCCTCCGCTCAGCCTTCTCCTCCAGCTGCTTTCAGCACCATCTTTGATCCACCATTACTGCAACTAATGGCTCAAGCAAGCAGGGAGAAAATTAGTTCAACTTACCCTCTTTCTCTGTTGATTTTTCTTTGTTCCTTTTAGACAAACCTAATATAAATATAAACATATGAAAATAAGAGAATGTAGTTACATTTTAATTTATTATTCCTGTAAACTTTCAAAACATGATGTTCATTTCAATGGATCATCTGTGGTTATGCTCAGTTGTTTCTACAGTATATGACCTAATAGCCTGATCTCACTTCCAACTCTTTATTCATTATGGGTGACCTAATCCATGTCTTTTTTCAAAATGCAGTGATTAATGATGTGGATTAATATAAACTATGTTCTTTTTCTAAACTTAATCAAGTGTTTTACTGCCTAAACCTCACCAAACAAAGCTCTCAAATGATAAAATACACAGGCTAATGGTAAACAGTTTAATTTTTCAGCTTTATCTTACTTTGAAGTGTAAGAGTCTGTAACCTCAGAGTTAACCTTGTTTTTACTTGTACATGTACAACACATCCATGTACATATGCGTATATAATCAGCAAACAAATTTTAATATTAGAGAAAGATAACCTGAGTAAATACAAAAATGCAGAGGCTTAAATAGCTTGTTTTCCCTTAATAAATGAAATCATCATTTAAAAATTGCATTTTGTACTTACTCAGGTTGTGTTTGATGATCTGAAACATTAAATGTGACAAATATACAAAAAACTAAGAAATCTGGAAGGAAGCAAATACCTTTTCATAGCATTGTACATGGAAAAGACAAATCAGTCCTAAAGACAGGAAAAAAATATCCCAGACAAAAGGCCCTAATATGGATTGTATTATTAACTGCTACGGCTTTCTCAAGTGACAGGGAAGTATAATGGTTCAAGACGTCATCCTGTAACAAAGAGGAGACAGGAAGGTCACAGATTCAGTGGATGTCAATATCAATCAAACACTAAGCAGTTAACTCACTACAGTCGGTCTTGATAATAGAGTCAGTTATTGGGGCATGCCCTGCAAAGGATGATAAGATGATAGTAGCTAAAAGACTCTATTTGTAAAGCTACATATTCATTTCAGGGGAAGGAAAATCATTATTTGGAATTCACTTCAGCAGTGCTTAAATACAAGGAACTAACATGCTTAAGTGTGTTGAGTTACCTCTTTGACTTCATTCATTCTTTAGCAGGTTGGAAATACAAGTAAGCAGTTCAGAGCTTGGCAGTTCTGATATCTACTACAAAGATTATTACTTCAATTAAATGGAGTGGAAGAATACCAGTATGTCACGTTCCAAGCCTCGAACGTGACATACTGAAGCTTACTCGGGCCTGGATTGTGTTAAACTGTCCTCCACACACTACTGCTAAATATATGACTGGCTCTTAAACTGCCAAATACTTCACCATTTTTGACCCACTTAGAAAAAGGGAAGCAATATGCAGACATAACAGGGACTGGCAGGTAGATGGATAAACACAGAGCTTTGCTCAATAAATACTACAACTGATAACAAAATATAACCAAATAGAGCACAGAGTGACTGGGAAATTCAATAAACTAATAAAATAAAAAACAACAGAAAATATCCAAAAGGCAAGGAGGCAGCAGAAGGAACACAAAACAAAAACTGAGGTAGAACATGAAAGCTAAACACACACTTGGAAGCGGGATAATATGGCACAGGTGAACTCAATCATGACTCTAATGTCACAAAGGGTCTTCTAAAGAACAAAAATCAGCAGGACTGACCTTGCACTCTATAAGAAGCACACACAACCCCAGTTGACCAACTGCCTCTGCAGGTGGTCCACACTTATTTGCAAACATTCCTAATATCAGTTTTCTCTCATCATGCAATGTAACACATTAACGAAACAAAAATGAGCACACAAAACTAAGATGGTGGTAAACTTAGCATGTTGTCATTGTCATTTTGGTCACAGCACAGGTACACTCCAACACAGCATCAAAGATAGTTTTAGGACTAATGGTCTACATGGTTCAGATGATCTCAGATGCAAGTTTTGTGTCAGTTTTAGTCACACTCTGTCAGACTGCACGAACAGAGGCTGCTTCTTCCCAGCTGTGAATGCTGATGTAGTGTACCTTCATGTTATCCTTGTATACATTCTTGAACCTTAAGTATGGGCACTCCTTGGGCTTGGTACCAGCCACTAATTGACAGTAGTGTGTATTCTTGGGGATTCTGCCATTGTCCATGCATTTCACATGGCCATGTCAGCCTATATGGCATTGCATAAGCCGGTTTTGTATGCTGGAAGTCCCACTTTGCTGCAGGAGCCTGGTGCTGGATATGTTGTCCTTCCATGTGATTCCAAGGATGTGACTTAGACATCGTAGTTGAAAGGTATTCAGTCTGGCATCATGATGGACGTAATTATCCATGCTTCACTGCTGTACACCAGAGTGCTGAAAATGTAAGTTCTGTAGATGCAGATCTTTGTTGCCAGGGTTTCCCACGCTTGTTTGCTGAACCTTGACATGGTCCCTGAGGCCTTACCAATTCCTGTGCGGATCTACTTGCCAAGTGGGAGATTAATGGTGATGGTAGCATCTAAGTACTAAGTGAAGGAGTTCACAACATCCGAGGGTGTACCATCAGTTAGGTACTTATCCACATCTTGACCGATGACCTTGGTCTTATTGATGCTTATGATAAGATCAAATTGTTTGCAGGCATCTGAAAATCTGTCAAGAGTTCCCTGCCGATAAATGGTGTTTTCCTGATGTCATCCAAGTTGGATAGGGCTGATGTCAAGCCATTTTCTAGCTTGCAAAATGTAGAACTGGGGTCTTTGATTTGTTTCTGGTCTTTTTTGTTGTCTTTGTTTAGCAGACAGCTTTTAGAACTTCAGTCTTCTGAGCTTTACACACCCAGTAAAGCAGGCCAGCTGTGGTGAGACAGCATCTGGATTAGCTGGCGGCTGCCCAACTTGAGGCGGGCAATAGGTGTCCAATGAGGTGCAATGACCTCTCCCACTATCAGAAACAACCTCTGGCATTGTTTATCGTATGCCCATTGGATAAAGCTTACAACTGGTGACTGTTGTTTCCCATGTTTAACTTCATTCAATTCTTCACTGAAGCTGGATGATCCTCTCCAGATGACAGGCCTGGGCAGAGTGTATGGAAGTTGTGGTCTACCCAATTCCCAGAGCTATCCTTGCAGCTCCTTCTGGTATGCTTCAATTGAAAGGATAGTCCAGTACTTATTGGCAGCAGAGGAGCTACAGAAGTTGCCGGATTGGTCACTAAATTCACCTTAGGGGCTCCACTCCAGATGTTTTGTCAGTGTCACTCCCTTAGCCTTTCCTCTCCCAGTGTACCAACAAGGCAGTATGGCTATTTTTTTTTTTTTTTTAAACTTTTATTTTACCAGGTAAAATGTTTGAGAACCAGTTCTCACTTGCAAACATGACCTGTACCTTTGCTATAGCTGGGGACCTGATTCATTGGCATCAGGGCTGAATACCACATGCCTGGGGGCCAGAAGTCTTCCGAGTCCTCAGTAGTTTATCTTGGGGCTGTAAGTGTCCATTTCACAGTCAGATCCACCCTTCATTTGTCTTTCAAAACACCAAGATGGTGACAATGAAAATACTCATCTCAAGGCTTTGTACAGTGTTTACATCCATCTTTTACATACAGTGCTCTAAAAAAAAAAAAGTATTTGCACCCTTTCTGATTTCTTAGTTTTTTGCATATTTGTCACACTTACATGATTCAGATAACCAAAAACTTTGGTATTAGACAAAGATAACCCCAGCAAATCCAAAAGGCAGTTTTGAAATGATGATTTCATGTGTTAAGGGAAAAAAGCTATCCAAACTGACCTGGCCCTATGTGAAAAAGTAATCGCCCTCCCATCGTGAATTATCTGTGATTAACCACATTTTTGAACTTTGCTTGAGTTCAATTTCATTAGCCACACCCAGGCCTGATTACTGCTAGACCTGCAGAATCAAGAAATCCCTTAAATACAACTTGTCTTGCAAAGTGAAGCAGGTTAAAAGATCTGAAAAAGTGACACATCAGGCCACAATCTAAAAAAACTCAAGAACAGAGCAACAAAGTTATTAACATCTATCAGTCTGGAATGAGTTACAAAGTTAATTCTAAGGCTTTGGGGATCCAGTGAACCACAGTGAGAGCCGTTATCCACAAATGGAGAAAACTTGAAACAGTGGTGAACCTTCCCAGGAGTGGCCAGCTTTCCAAAATGACTCCAAGAGTGCATCCAGGACTCATCCATGAAGTCACTGAAGGACCCAGAGCAACATCTAAAGAACTGCATGCCTCACTTGACTCAGTCAGTCAGAGTTCATGATTCAGCAATAAGAAAGAGAATGAGCAAAAATTGCATCCATGGGAAAGTTCCAAGAACAAAACCACTGCTGAACAAAAAGAGGACAAAGGCTCGTCTCACATTTGCCACAAAACATCTTGATGCGTAAAACTAACACAGCATTTCATAAAAAATAATCATAGCAAGAGTCAAACATGGTGGTAGTAGTGTGATGGTTCGGGGCTGCTTTGTTGCTTCAGGACCTGGATGACTCGCCATAAATGATGGAACCATAAATTTTGCTCTCTAACAGAAAATCATGAAGAAGAATATCCAGCCATCAGTTCATGTCCTGAAGCTGAATCTCACTTGGATTATACAGCACAATTTATAGAGTCACCGGTGAAAATGAAATATCCCCAAGCAGTGTTCATGAGAGGGACTAGCAACAGAGAAGGCTTCTCTTTGTCATAATACAGTGACTAAACATGCAGATGCCAACAGAATACTTTCATGTAAAAACCTGCAACAAGTGAGAGTGTAGCACATGTAAAATGAAACACACATAGTCATTTGATATCTAGAGGAAGGCATTTTTTTTTTAGGGGAATTTTTAATTTGTAGATGTCTAGTACAATGTTGGGGTATTTCATAGAATTTAATTGAGATAGTCCATGAATTAAGAACTGATCAAAATCATTACATCTCTCTGGGGAATGCTTCTGTTATCACTCTCACACAAAGCAATTATTTTCTGTTAACAACAAAAAAGAAAAAAAAAATAAGATGGACATGCCGCAGGAAAAAGGGGTAATTGGCATTGCAGTACACTGCTGAAACTGGGAAATGCCTTTGCCAGTACAGGGAATAGGGCAGCTTGTTACACTGGAAGCAGGGTGTAGAAATGGCAGGTGCAAAAGACGATGTTCTGAGGAATAAGTGAAAATAAGTGAAAATGCTCAAAACAAGCACTGGAGCCTGGGGGATAATGTCAGCTTGTTTGACAGTTTGGCACCTGTCAGTGAACATAGTGAGAAGGCAAATTTCTCTAACACTTGCAAGATGACTGGAATAAAAAAAATATATTAAAACATCACACCAAAAAGGTGACATACTATTACAAAACTGAGGAAGACAGGAGATGAAACAGCTCACAGCTACTCAACTCCACTTTCTTTAGTTCAACGCGTATTTATGGGGGCCACTACTTACACTGGGAATTTAACACCCTAGGATTTAGAAAAGAAAAATCAAAAATGTGAAAAACTTGAACAAATTCAGTTTAATTATTATTCATATAGGATTTATTCAATACATTTCTTTTACAGTACTTTACCTTGGATGATAAAATGTTCTGATTTAAACTAGAAGTGATGGGCTCAAATGCAGAGCGCTGACTCTAAGGACTACATTCAGAGAGTTTATTCAAGTCAAAAACTGTGAAAATGAATTTGTTGTAGCCTGAGTGTGAGATAGCCTCTGGCAGGTGTAGCAAGAAGAGGTGGAGAGTTTCCAGAGAGGGCAGGACCCTGAGACAAGGCCGGCAGACTGTTGGCACACCTGAGAGATGTAATGCAAGAGAAGGATTGCAGGCAAGAGTGATAAATCTAGACTGTATAAAACAGGATGATATAGCTTCCAGGTCTGAGAGTTGATCCCAGTTCAGAAGTGCTTCAAAGGACCCATCAGGATGTATTCCCTGGCTGACAACTTGTCAATCACGTCATTAGGCAATGAGCATTCAGGGTCCCTCAGTTTCTCAATCAGATCCACTCATCACTCATCACATCTGGTTTAAAAACACCAAGATCATGACTGCAAAAACCCTCCACTTCATAACAAGACCAACCAATGAGTAATGTCGTCCATCTTTTATCATTTATGATGAGGGATCACAAAGAACTATGAGCTTGAGTTGATCCCGGATATGTTACCATGTGGACTGCTGTAATGATGGTGTGTAGACACACCTCTGAAATCACTTCACAAACACAGATAAAAGTCTTTCTATAAGCAAGCCCTGCCTCTTGGCAGCACGAGGTGAGGCCTGAGATGCACTGTAACATAATTATCAGTTCTCAGTTTAAACCTTAGGCTACAGTCCCACATGCTGACACATCCCTAATGAGGACGCACACACACGGATCTCTCTTTGTTGATGAAAACCATCCCAACGAGCAGAGTGATTCTACAATAAAAGCAGGTACTGGTAGAAATGGAGGCTACAATGATACAAGCCTGACTGCTCATCACTGCTTTTGTTACATGCTGAAGATCAGGCTCTGGCTGCTTGGCTGGCTCTAGAAAACACTCAACTTTATTACTGTGTACACAGATTTTTCCCTACAACCTTTGTGTCAGGACATTGTCTTTGCAGATTTTTGCACCCAAAAATGTTGTATTAGCAGTAGTGGATAGTTGTGCAGTTTACACATTCTTCTCTTGCGCAATAGAATTGAATGTAAATTTTTAAATCTCCATTTATCAAAAGTTGTAGGACACTCTACTGTTTTTCTGGATACTAACTAAAGCTGATTGTAACTAAAGGGTGCAGGAAAAGGGGGCACATGACCTGCAATGTGGTTGTTCAAGAAGTTTGTGCTCCAGTTTTGACATGCATTCATTTTTGTTTTCTTTTCTGTGCAGAGGCTTTACTGCAGTAGGAGCAGAGGACGAGAAGTCAAATATACCAGACTCCAAGCGGCTAGCTGTTTGTTGATATCTGATGGCTTGTGCCAAAAAGACTTAAAAGCTTTATTCTATTATTCTGTCTCTGTCTTTCTTTCCTTCACGCAGCATGAGCAACTAAACAAACAGCATTTTTGACAATGGAATCAGAAGGCATGTCCCTCTTGGCACTTTGTCCCAGAGCAGAGCATTTTTGAGCTCGTCCAGAGGCTGTCATAAAACTTGTCTCGCTATCAGAACTGGACTGGCAGATTCTGCTCTCCCTCCATTAGAACTGTCAGCTCCATGGAATGACTGCCTTTAATCACTTCAAATATCATTTCACACAAGGAATTTCAATCCCTTCCAGTGTGACAGAGAAGACAAAGGCACATCAAGTGAGCATTCACAGGCTGGCAGCTGGAAACGTCACACACAAGGAATTGTTACTTTCCAGGGAGAGTGTGCAAGGATGTTTTGGTGTTAAACAGCTAAATGGGAATAGATGAAAAGAATGTGAACTGATCACCGTTAAATCACATTGAGTCTGACCACTCCCATCAACAAAGCGCGGGTATCACTACTTTGTTTCCGTCGAGTCATACTTTCAGTATGACCAGTGATCCCATTTTATGGAACAAATCAAAGAGTCAATTTTCTTCTTGTCTGATGTTTCAATGTCAAAACTATTTGCTAGGGAGTTTGTTTCAGTGAGTACAGTCTGGCCACCCACTGTAATAACTGCTTACCCAGACTGGTGTTATCTGGAGGAGTACTTTCTGCAAATCTTTCCCTGAGATTTATATCATACCATTTCCAGTGTTTACTCACTTCCACCCAGGCACTACCACAAACTCCTAGAATTACATGTTCTGCTTACAATTGCTCTATCATTGACCTTTAACCCACACTGAGGGCAATGTTCACGAGGTTGAGAAACTGGCTGATGTAGTAGCTTTTCTCCAGAGGCTATCAGCTCCAACATTCTCTCTCTTAATGAAACAGCAGTAGGTGTGCAAAACTTACAATAGCCTTTTCTGAACTGGTCCAAGTGTTGAATTAAATAATTTTTCCTTTTTCAGTTTGAACTGTGCTTTCCAATGCAAAACATAAACTCTCTGACTTGTTAAGAGCCATAAACACAAATAGGCTTCTTTTTTGCTGCATATATTATTACTATATTACTGCTGACAGTATATATGTAGTACCAGTCAAAAGTTTGGACACACTTTCTCATTCAGAGGTTTTTCTTTATTTAAAAATTGTCTGCATTGTAGAGTAATGCTAAAGTATTCCAAATTATGAAGAAACACGTGGAATTATTTAGTAGACAAAAAAAAAGTGTTAAACAAACCAGAATATGTTTTATATTTTACATTCTTCAAAGTAGGCACCTCCTGCTTAGATGACAGCTTTGGACATCTTGGCATTTTCTCAGTCAGCTTTATGATGCAGTCACCTATATACTTTAATGTGCAGCACGTTGTTGTTTTAAATGTGCTATATAAAGAAACTTGACTCGACCTGGAATGGTTTTCAGTTGACAGCTGTGCCTTATTCTTGCCCTCTTAATGTGTTTGAGACCATCAGTTGTGTTGTGAAGAGGTAGAGTTAGTATACAGTGAATAGCCCTATTTGAGTAATCTTCTAATCCACATTATAGCAAAAACTACTCATCTAAGTAAAGAAAAACAATAGTCCATCATTACTTTAAAGAATGAAGGTCAGTAAATCCAAAAAAATTTCAAGAACTTTGGAAGTACTCTCAAGTGCAGTCGCAAAGACCATCAAACGCCATCAGGACCGCCCCAGGAAAGGAAGACCAAGAGTTACCTCTGTTGCACAGGATAAGCTAATCAGAGTTACCAGCATCAGAAACCTCAAGTTGACAGCATCCCGGATAAGAGCCCACCTAGAGCCCACCTAAATGCTTCACATGCCCCTTTTCCACTGACACGGAGCCGGTGCCAAGTGCTTGAACCATTCAGCGCTTTTTCCCACCGTGAACTCATTCGGTGCTCAGCCGAAAAATGGGTTCCGTTCCAGCACCATAAACTAGCTAGTCTGGAAGCAAGAAAAGTGTGACGCAAGCAGCAGAGACTCTGCCATCTTGGCGTAAAGTTTTCCACTGCCATTTTGCTGCTAGGTGTGTATTATATGAGAAAAGCGGTGTGATTTTCACGGCCGTGAATTAGGTTGAGCCCTAAGGCTGAACTTGCTGCTTTGTATAGTTCATAACATATAAAAGGAAGCAAAGTGAGTAATTGTCGTCTTCCTCGTAATTGCTGTCTGTGTATACCTTGTGCCCTACACAGATGCTGCAGTAGTTTTGTTTGGACCGTAAAATACGTTCGCAGCACAGGAAATAAATTTTGCAAAAGGGGAGTGTGTTCTCCCACATTTCTGCCCTTCGGCTTCCGTTTCCAAACGAGGAACCACCCATACGTAAAGGATCAGCTCGCAAAGCAGGTTTGTTCTTAAGCGGTTTGCCAGTTCCTTGGAACCGGCACCAGCACTGGCACGAGCACCGGCACCTTGTCAGTGGAAACATGGTAATAGAGTTCAAGTAGCACACACATCTCAACAGCAACTGTTCAGAGAAGACTGCATGAATCTGAAGCTGACTGAGCGTGTGCAAAGCTGTAATCAAAGCAAAAGGTTCCTACTTTGAAGAATCTAAAATTTAAAACATGTTTTGGTTTGTTTGTGTTCCTTCATAGTCTGGATGACTTCAGTATTAATTTACGATGTAGGAAAAAAGTTAAAAAAAAAACATTGTACAAGAAGGTGTGTCCAAACTTTTGATTGATACATATACATCAGTATATGTATACATCAAATGATTGGTTTCAGTGATCATTGAAGCAGGAATTGTCCGTAGTTCTGCATTCGCATTGTCTAGTAGACTTTCAGAGGGTACTTTATGCAGTCTTGGTAATCAGCCTCGGGGGTCCAGGTTCCAGTTTAGCTATGATCGTATTCAGATCAGCTATATTTTAACACGCCATCAATTAATTGAGAAAACACCTGATTTTCTTGCTGCTATTAGATGAGGCGTACCTTCATTATCCACATTAATCACTCATTTATTACTGACATTAACATCCAGTGTAACATTCCTGATTCCTGTGTGTAGCACTTAACCCCGTAGCTTTACTATGAAGATGGAACTTAGCTTCCTCTCCCCAGTAGCTTCAATCCTGTACTATAAGTAGTTGCACATAAACTCACCAGAAAGATCAGACTGACATGAACTTTTTCTATAAAAATTCTGATAAGACAGCAAGAAAGCTGACCTTCCCAAAGAGGTGATGTGACTCAGTAATTTTATTATTGAATCCCTGCTCACAATATTGTATTGTTTTTTTTGTTTTTGTTTTGTTTTTTAATTGGTTTTATTCACAGGAAGAAAAATGTATCATTTCTTCTTTCAAATGTCAGGCAGTCTAACTTAGAATAAAAGTTACTGCACTTCTCTCAATGATAAATGTCACAATATCTGACTGACAGTTAACTGTCAGTGGCATTCTGGGTTTTTCCTGTCATGAACCGGAGCTTACAATATCTATTACTTGTGTCCTCTTCAACCTCTGAGGAACAAAGGCCCATGTTTCTGTGTGAAAGGACATGGCTCCAGCATCAGGCGGCACATAACTCTCTGTCTCTGCAAGGCCTGCTGGGAACTCTTGGGTGACAGCGTCATTCGAGCTGAGGTTGAGGGCTTCCTCCAGCTGGCTGCTTGGCTGCCTGCCTGCCCCCTCTTCGCCCATGCTCAATGGACATTGATCCCCCAGCAGCGACACCGTGTCCCAGGGAGGGGTAAGCAGATACACCTCGTTGCCTCCAACAATCATTCTGCCCCTGTAGGGACAGGTCGTGGTAAATTAATAGTGTGCTTGCAGCGACTAGATATTGTTAATGTATTTGCTATTGATGGAGTGAGATAACATGAGTAGCTTCACCCTTACTTAACACAAAACATAAATCCTCCAAGGCCATTCTAGAGAAGCTGCACGGGCAGTAAGTTATTTTAAGCTTTTAGGAAAGTATAGCTCAGACACATTAATTCGGTTTGTGTGACTAATACCATGAGCACTGTAAGACGAAGCTTTACTTATTGATCTTCATTTGATTTACATCATTCAACCAAAGTCAAGTATTGAATAAATGCTGTACTGTTTTAAAGGATATGGTTTCATTTAGGATTTTCACCTTCTTGACAGTTCAGCAGCAAAGTGGCCGACACCACTTTGTGAAGAGGAGAGTGGAAGAGAAATGGCAGAAAGTGCAGAAAGCGATGAAAATAACTGACTAGACCTTATAATTCTCAACTCAAAATCATGACAGTCTTCTGCTTTTATTGAATAGAATAAAATGCATTGGAACTAAAATGAATACATGCTCATGTTTAAAAATGGGACCTTTGCTATACGACTGTTTTAGACATTGTCAACATGAGGTCTTAGAAAAGATGGTGTCATTTCCCCTGTCAGATAAACACTTGTTACCACCCCCTTACACCTATGAGACAGAGTTTCCTTTGGGTGGAAAAATAAGGCAGTCATTCATTTTATGAACGGTGCACTTTACCTAAAACTCTGGGCCCTAATCCATTTGATCCTTCATAAGACCTGTCAAAGTACTACATCTACACTGTCTAAGCCCACTTTGAACTTTTGGATTTGATGGGCTTTGGTGTGCTGTAATATGACTTATAAGGCTGATCTTCTTTAAACTCACACACAGACGTAAGAAGCAAATAGACCTCAGGGTAGGCTTAGCAAGTTTGTTCTCCTCCAACATGTATACATGCCCATCTAAAAGAATTGGGACAGTGAGGCCAATCCCTTTATTGTTGCGGTTTGGCATAAAAAAAAAAAAAATGAGACAAAAGATCATCATCTCAGCTTTTATTTCCAGGTATTTACATCTGGATCCAATACACAGTTCAGAAGAAGGTGCATCCTGTTACATTGATTACTCAAACAGTTAATAGCACTGAATGTCTATGCTCAGTTTTAGATTTGGGTTTTGCCTGTGCAGACTGTGCATTTATAGTTAGAGGAGTAACCAGCATGAAAACCAGAGAGTTGTCAATGGGTGAAAAACAAGCAACATCCAGCAAGATAATGACCCAAAACACACTGCCAAAAACTACAAAGGAGTTCATCAGAGGCAGGAAGTGGAAGGTTTTAGGCTGACCTAGTCAATCTCCAGGTTTCAACCTGGAGATTGACCCCCCCAAATATACAAACACTGAAAGAGGCTGCAGTGAAAACCTGGAAAAGAATCACAAAAAAAAAGAATGCAAAAGTTTAGTGATGTCAGTGGGTCACAGGCTGGATGCAGTTACTGCAAGCAGTGGATATGCAACTAAAATTAAGTCTTATTCACTTTAATTTATTTAGTTTATCTGTGCCAATACTTTTACTCACAAGAAAAATGGGTGGGTTCAGACACAAGCTGCTATCTTCTGAAGTGTGTATCAGATCCAGATGTAAATACCTGGAAATAAAAGCTGAGATGTTGATCTTTTGTCTCATATTGATTTTTTTTTTCATGTTAAATCCAAATGTTTTCAGTCTACAACAAAAATAAAGGGATTTGCCTCACTCTTACAATACTTTTGGAGGGGAGTATATATTCAGTGCTTTCAAATGGTATTATTTTGATTAGCCACAAATTAAGAGTATTACTACAATAAGCAACAGAATGACAGGGTTAGCAAACTGGCTAGTCCCTTTATATAACACTTTTAATGAACTGTTTTTGAAAAAATTGCATCTGTCTGTTTATTTAGTTTTTTCTGTGTCTGCCAGAAACGAAATTGGAAAATGTTTATCCACTTTACTAAAAAAAAAAAAAAAATTGGGACTTCATTCTCTCTCGAGATGGGTGGCAACGGACTGTTCTCCTGTTGCAACATATTTTTAATCAAATATAGGCCAGGATCAGAGTCACAGCCTCCTAGTCTGAGGCCATGGTTGTCTTCCAGAAAACAGTGGCTTGTTGGCTTTGCTGTGGGGGAAAAATGCTGCACCAAACAATCAAATATTGTGAGATCTAGTTTTCTGGTGAGGGGAAAATAGAATGAGATGGACGGGCAGATCAGTGTGGCAGTGCACCAGACTGAAAGAGACTGAGAGAGCTCCACCAGAAAGCAAGACTTTTTGAAAGGAGCCTGCTCAGTTGATTGAGGCATCTGATTAGAAAGCCTCTTGGGGATCCATCTTTGGAAGTTTTCAGAGCACATCCAATTAGCAGGAGACCCCAAAGAAAGCCTAGAACTCAATGGAGGTTTTTTGTTTTGTTTTTTATGTCTCATCTGGCCTGGAGTGGGTGAGGGTCCCCCAAAAGGAACTTAAAAAACAAAACAAAAAAACAAACTAAAACCACTGGAAAAAACTACTTAATCTGCTACAACTGCAGTCTGACATTGTATAAGCGAAAGAAGATGGATGGATGGATGGATGGATGGATGGATGGATGGATGGATGGATGGATGGATGGATGGATGGATCTTCCTATTGTTAAGCCACTGTTTGTCTTTTCCCATTTTTTCCTTTATTGTTTTGATTCTAGATTTTTGTCAGCCATCAGTATCAGATTGAAATGCCCCCAAACTTCAGACTTGTAGGAGTTTTACATATAATTTACATGACAGCCAGTTCTGATGTGCCATCTTATTTCAGATTTTTATTGTCAAGGTAATACTGGTCTGATGGGAGTATCCAGGGTTATCATTTTGTGTTATCATCATCACATGAAAAACATGGACATACTTAATTGCACAAACATCAATTTGCCAGATGACTTTTAGTAAAAGATT
This sequence comes from Archocentrus centrarchus, assembly GCF_007364275.1. Classification (NCBI taxonomy): domain Eukaryota; kingdom Metazoa; phylum Chordata; class Actinopteri; order Cichliformes; family Cichlidae; genus Archocentrus; species Archocentrus centrarchus. The sequence goes on along the minus strand of NC_044356.1, from coordinate 28,621,157 downwards.
GATTAAGAAGGTTTCACTTTAATATTAATGTTGAGTTCAGACTTCTTCCAAGTTTTTGGAGCTGTCCAGCATTATGCGTTGTGCAACTTTGAGAAGAGCAAAGGATGAAAGTAAAGTAATTGTTGAATTATTGGGTTCACAAAGCAGATGACTTATGTATTGTGTTAATATCTTCAATAATATCTTCAATAAACAAACTCCACCATGCCACCATACAGCAAGGTGGTTAGCACTGTTGCCTTACAGCAAGAAAGTCCTGGGTTTGAATCCACCATTTAGCTGGGATCCAGTAAAAGAGGTGTTGGGGATGTACATCTGCAAGCTTAATCCCAATTTTATTTATTTATAATATTGGATTATACAGGAGTGGGGAATAAATTTCATTACAGCAGAAGTCTTTCTGAAAGTGCGGTAACTGCATTTAAGGATATAATTCCTGCACTGTTATCTGCCCCATGTTATTTTAGAGAGCTTATAGTACCGTATCACCCGAATAGAGCACTTCACACTCAGACTGCTGGCTTACTTGTGGTTTCTATGATACTTAAAAGTAGAATGGGAGGCAGAGCCTTCAGCTTTCAGGCCTCTCTTCTGTGGAACTAGCTTGGGAGACAGACCCCTTCTCTACTTTTAAGATTAGGCTTACTACTTTCCTTTTTGATAAAGTTTATAGTTAGGTCAGGATCAGGTGACCTGAACACTTCCTTATTTATGCTGCAATAGGCCTAGACTGCACTGTAAACCCGGATAAGTTGAATCTACTTTAAAAAACCAAGGTAACTCGTTGCCTTAAAATTTTTAAGTAATGAAACATCTAAATTGACCAAACTTATCTTTTATAGTTCATTAAATAATAAAATGTCTTTTGATCAATCAATTCCCTTATCCTTTTCATGGTTGTGTGGGGGTGGTGGGGGCTGGAGCCTATCCCAGCTGACAGGGCAGTAAGATGCAGAGTACACCCCGTACAGGTCACCAGCCTGTTGCAGGGCTGACACAGACAACCATTCACACCTGTGGGCAATTTAGAGAGACCAATTAACCTAATCCCAGTTACTGCATGTCTTCAGATTGTGGGAGGAAACCCACACAGACACAGGGAGAACATACAAACTCCACACAGCAAGAGGCCCAGGCTAAGGTGGAATTGAACCCAGACTATCAGATAGCTATTCTAGCTGTGAGGCAGCAGTGCTAACCATCATGCCACCATGCAGCTACATGTTAATCTAGTCTGTTAAAACTGGTATAAACTAGATTTTTAGCAGGTGCAAAACTTGATGATATTAAGTTGTTTGAACTCAAACACATGTTTACAATAAGATAGACCATCAAAAAGTACAGTCTACTCAGCATTAACAAGTAATGTTCACATTCTAGGCAATTTTAAGTAATATGAACTCAATATTTTTAAGTGGAATCAAAATCTGGGTTTACAGTGTACTGGGGGCTTCCCATGATGCACTGTTTCTTCTTCACTCACCTCTTTTCATTGTCTATGTACACAACTATGCATTTGATCATTAGTTATTAATCTCTGGCTCCCTTCCACAGTGTGTCTTTTGTTTTGGGGATATAGGGGATATAGGGAAGGATATATATAAGTGGAACTGGCGGGTGCTCATCCTTTCTCCCCTGCGCTGACCCGGAAGCATGGTTGTGACAAATTCGGTTGTGGGGCGTTACAAAGTTGTGGTAAGCAAGACAGCAGCTGAAAACCAAAATTTGTGTCATGTGAGAATAGCATGAGTATCACTTACACTATATAAAATGATCTCAGAAGAGTGAAAATAGAGGACAGCTGGAAGATTTGGTTATCTTGTATCTTTTTTATTGATTATATATTAAAATGTATTTATATGATATATTTTGTTTTTCAGGCTTTTTTCCCCAGTTATTAACAGGATGCTTATCACGCTGTGTAGCAAGAATATCACTCCGCTTAAGGCATGGTATTTTAGAAATTGTGTAAAACTTTGACAGGAAAAATGTTTGTACTGTAAGCATAGACTGTTATGCAACCAAAGTTATATTATGTCTCCTGTAGGACAGTCTGTGCAAGTGATATTGTCACTGAATTTTTTCTTTTTACTTTTCAACGTTTTTAACTTTTCTTCCTACTATTAGCTTTAGATTGATTAAGGGCCTTGTTTTAATATTGTGTAATTTTTAAATTGGGTTCCTTTTTATGTATTATCGTTGGGCAATGTGCAATCCCTGAGTGGAGGCTAAAACCTGTAGGGGCCAGCCTTGTATAGGTGTGATTTGCTGCACACAGTATAGTATAATTTGGTTGCAGTGCTACCAATTATTTCCGCAGTGAGGTGCTTAGTGCACATAATAAGTGTCCCTGTGTGGTCGTGTTTATTTGTTGTGGATTGGTAGGTTAAAGCATCTCTAAGCCTCCCACTGTGTGGAGTTAGCAGTTGTTCTCAGGTGATTGCTACAGTGCTAGCATGTTGCACTGCTAAAAAGTAAATTGCTGTAAGCCATTAATGCTTGTGGAAATGAGGCTTTCCCTTTAATGGGCTAATGTTATTACAAATAAAGCATTAATAATAAAGCATTATATATGCTGAAATTGACCTCTTGTTTTTTTTAACCCCTACAGTTGACTGATTGGACCCTAAAATGCTTTAAAAAAAAAAAAAAAAAAAAAAAAACATGTATCTTTAAGTGTTGATTAAAAAAAAAGTTACATCACTTTGACACTGCATTTTTATAGTTTTTTGTTGTTGTTGTTTTGTTTTTGTTTTTTTCAGAAAATGGCTTCATTGAGTAATGACCTCAGACTTGCACTGGGGCAGCCAGGTGGGAAGTGACTGGGATGAGAATTAGCACCATCGGGGCTGAGAGCAAAGTTTTGGCCAGAAAAGGATGGAGGGTGGAAGTCCCCACTCTGAGTTGGGTGATCAGTCTCTCTGGCACCAACAAGTGCCACAACAATACACAAATACAGACACCTTCAGACATGACTGTAAGGACATATAGGCCTGAAGAATAATTATAATTTTACAAATTGGTACAGCCAAGTCTGTCTTTTGTATAACATTTGTTTCTAGAACCTTGAAATTGTGTTGATACTGTTGATTTTGTTGTTGTTCAACAAAATGTCTTGGAGGAGAATAAAGATGTGTTGCAAACCATTGGTGAGCGTTTTTTAATTTATTTTATATAAACACAGCTATTGAGCTGATTCCATTTCTTTAGATTTTCCTCCTCAAAGTGATTTCAGCTCATCATTTTGGATTTCTATTCCAATGTTATGGTTTTTATTCATGAGGCTCTTTGTTTATTGCTGACATGGCTTGCAATGAGTTATTTTATACATGTTTATTTTCTTACTTAAAGTATTAGTTTTGATTTGTGCATATGCTCAAATCAGACTCAGTGTAAATTGTACAAATGTTTTATTCTTTTATTTTAAATGAATAGCTTTGATTTGTTTAAAGTGGAGCCCTTACACTTAATCTGAACTCCTAATCTTTATTTCTCTTATACTGGGCCACAGCACAGCCCCTTAATTCCTCAAAATACACTAGGGTCATTTTTTTTTTTTTAAAGTTTGCCCATGTTTAATCTAAATACCCACCATCATGTCAGTAGATATTTCACAGGTTTTTTTTTTTTTTTTTTTTCCAGACCAAAACAACAAAGCTGGCCACAGAAACTCAAAATTAAAGAATGTTCGTTTCTTAATTTATGGGTCAATACAATCTGATTGTAGCCACAAGGTAAAATACTGGAAAATAAAGCAATCCATATTCTGGCAATGAAGTGGGGTATTGTAAACATGCCAATCCAGCCTGCAAGCATCCATTTTTTAAGCTCTGATAGCCTCAATAATTTCCAGCCTTTCCTGCCCAGTAAAACTACCCAGACACACATTTCACAGGAACTTTTAAAATTAATCAGAGCATGTATTGATTCTTCTATTTGTCACACCACAAAAACACTGACTTTTACAGTAAGTTGTGGGTGGTCTATTAACCAGTTGAGAACCACAGAAGCATGGTGGGAAATCATGTTGTCCCAGATAGCAGCATACCCGCAGTGCTCTGGTACATGTACACCCGTCTGCTCATCTGAAATAAAAAGTCCATGTAATGTGTTCATAAATATGACAAGAAGGGCGGTAACGTAACACTTGCTTCAGTATTACCAAACCTCTTGCTTATGACCAGATTACCAGATGAGTAGCTGCTGTAGCTGATTGAACACCAGAGTGGCAGAAAATAAAAATGAATGGAATAGTAGCTACAAGGCGCTTTTCTACTCTAACAGAGCACTCAAATACTTTATATATATATATATATATATATATATATATATATATATATATATATATATATATATATATATATATATATATATATATATATATATATATATATATATATATTTAAAGTAAACTATATTCTTTATGTTGAATCATATGCATTACATTATTGGATCATAATTATTGATTCATTAATTTGTACACCACTTTAATGTTTCAGCTGGAGAATAGTTTAATTACTTATAGACTGCTGGTTCGGTCTGGCTGTAAGAATCGGAAATCTTTGCATCCAAAATATAGTGGAGTATAAGTAGAAAGTAGCATTACATAAAAATACTTAAATGAAATAGTACATTTAAGTAGTAATAGTACATTCAAACACTGAAATACTTCAGGAAATGTACTACATTATAGTCCTAAAGTCTTATCCAGGGTTGCATCCAAACAAATTTGAAGGGGGGCTGGTGCCACCACATGTCCACTATTTTGGACGTGCCCCTGATGTGTCAAAAAAAAAAATCTTGTTTGGTGTCTTTTTAAGAATTTACTTAAAATATTCAACTATTACCTTAATAAAATAATTTGAAACAAACAAACAGTTTATTATATATTTGTCAAACAAATCATGCACAGTAGCAGTGCGGTGTTTGGTGAAACCTGCAATGTTTTATCACAGATCAGTTTGATTACTCTACAAAGCTTAACATGTTTAGGATATCTGACTGAGAGCACATGACAACACGTCTCTTTAGCAGTGCTGTAGCTCACGAATCTGTTCACATCTCACAAAATGCTCTACAAGGAGAGACTGTTCCACTCCACTGCACAGCGAAAATCAGTCTCTCTCATAATAGCTCTGGGCAATTTCAGACCACACAGAATGACAAGGGAATCAATTTCCCTGGTTAGGTTATAGATGGATTTTCTCTGGCTCACTCTCTCTGGCTCTCTCTCTCTTTTCATAAGAAATAACTGAGATATGTTATATGAATTATTAAGAAGTCTTTTGCAGTGTTACATACTGAAGGCTACACCACTTTTTTCCCCCTCTGAAACTTAATGAATATTGTTATAGGTTCAAAAATAATTTTAGAAATTTGCATTTGCTGATCTTGCTTTACATTTTTTACCAAAGATTGGGCACTTTGAATAATCTAGCAACACGCTCGTGTGCTTTGAATATTAAATAAACAATGTGCTGTAATCCATCACAAGAATTCACAGTTTACTTGGTTCCGCTATATAATGAAGAGATGATGGGTTTGTGGATCCAGTCTGACCTCATGTGGAAAACACAGCACACAGCAGTTTCCAACAGGCTCTCTTTAACCCTTCACAGGACACTTAATGGAATACTTTCAAATTCAAAATGTCAAGCTTAGAGTGCTATTAGAGGACATGAGACTTCATTACTTTTGTGACATTTTTCAAAATGTTTCACTGTCACATAGAAAATTAAGTTACAATATTTGGTTCCTGGCCCATAATTGGTAAGAAGTGTCCAAGAAAAACACATTTATGGTGAAAGGAACATGTATTTTAGAACATTACAACATGCACATTATAACTTTATACAGCATTAGGCCATTTCTTCATGACCACAGTCTTAATGACCACATGCTTCTGTGTGGAAATTATCAAAAGATTGTCACTTGCCCTATAAAGGGTCAAGAGTAATAGAAGAGATGACTATTTTTTGGATTATGTAAGGTTGCTAAGCCCTTACTTAGCAACTTTAGCTTTGTTAATATGTCATTTAAAAAAGACACTTAACCCTAGTACACTTAAAGACTTAACAGTATTGCATCCATTACACTTTGCCTGGACTCATAAAAACACGCTAGGGTAAAGATGAGAGTAAAACTGTCCAAACTGATCTAGCTGATGGAATAAACATAAGCAGCTAAAGTCACTAATTAGCTTAATGAATGCACTGCTTATCACATGTGTCAACAGGCATGCTGTAATTGAAAACATGAGTGGGGCAAAAGTGTATACCTTAAAACATTAATCACAGATTACTCCATAGGCATAAGCAGTTGGTGAATGCTCCGAGCAACAAGCTTCCAAAGCACATTTCACCCCGTTGATGTGTCAGAGTAAAGTGTGTTTTTCCTTTGTGATTGCAAGCCTGTTATTGACAGACCGCATAACTTTGTTAGACTGGACTCAATATTTCCCTCAAGCACTGACTCGTCCAAGCACTCTTGTTATGGTAACTACTGGAAGCTGAGGCAGAGCTGAGGCCAGTAATCGGGACAAATAAATATCATGTGCAAATATGCAAATATGTGCATTCTTGCAGAATGTTTAAATACACCTACACTTGTGTAATTTGTCTGATGCCATTGTGAGACATGACATAAGGCTGCAAGTAGCTGTATTTTTTGGTAACTGATCCAATAATCATCATTATTAATGTAAATGAAATATTACATAATGAATGTTAAGGGTTAAAAAAAATGCTAATCCCTTTGTGCTAAAAGGGAATGAATTAGTACTGAATTAGTAAATAGCAACAAACAAAATATATCTTAAATATGGGCAATGGTCAAGGTAATTTCAGCAATACAACCACAATTGAAAAAAAAATCTGAAACATCACATTAAATAACCTTAAAACAGAAAATATTTCTAATGGGACATAAAGAGGAAACTTACCATAACATGTATAATATATATATAATTTCTTTATTAGGATAGTTCCTACAATAAGAACATTTTTCATTAAAATCATAAATATTAACTTTTCCTTTAACATTACCCAGCACAGACCACAGAGTGATTTATTTTATAAAAGTAGAGCAATATTTTACACCCAAAACTCTGTATAATGTACTACAAAATATTCAAATTACAAGTTCCACCAATATATAAAAGTATCAAACAAAATGGTAACACTTTATATTATGCTAAATATTTTGGGTTATGTATTTTAGCCCTTAACGTGTTGCTTAACTGGATGCATATTAGTAGCCTATTGTCTTTTTATTAGCCAATATAAAGCACTAAATAATACTTTATTTGGTATGCTCATGTTCTAAAGCTATTTAGATTAAGAATTTTCCATCTTTAACAAGATGTTTTAGTGTTATTAACTGTAAAATGTAACTGCAGCCTTATGGAATTAGGTAAATTATACTTCATTTATACCATAATGGGAAATGAGGAAAAAATTCACCCTTTTCCTCGTCACCAGTATTTAAGTTGCACCGCTCTACGGAGAACCCCTCAGTTTTTGACTCATTGTTTATTTCCTCCTATTTTCCACCACAATTTCACAAACATTTATTGTGGGCATCATTGCTGTAATTTTAACACATTTGCCTCTTATAGCTCAGGGTTAGTGTTCGAGAAATATAAAGGCAAAGTATATTAAGATCCTAATTCATGTAAAACTGCCCTAATTACTATCAATAAGAAGAAATTAGGGTGTTATTGATGGTAAAACTCCTAGTTAATTGCACAATCATGGCAGGTGATCTGTAGACCTATTAACAAGTGCTTTATAATGGCTAATAAAGAGCCTACTAATAGCCTACTAATGGCACATAAAGTTGTTGAACAATAGTTTTCTAAAATAGGTTTTGCTGATGCCTTAAAAATCCAATTACTTAGACTAGACTTTTGCTGCATTGTGAGCCTGCTTTTGGCAGTTTTAATATATTAGTAAATGTTCTCTTAGACACGAGAACCTGTTTGAATAGAATATATTTTACATTCCTCTTCCTAATATTTTATTATTACTTTTCCCCCTCCACTGTTTGCGGCCACCTTTTTTTTTTTTAATCTATGGCTAAATTTAAAGTTTTCAAACGTAAAAGCAGTAACTGTCTGTCTGTCTGTCTGTCTGTCCGGCCTCGCGGGAGGCGGGACTGTGTTGCCATGACAATGACGTCAATGTTGGTGTCGAGTAACCAAAGGTCAAAATAAAGACAAGTGAATGAAAACGGAAGGAAACTTAACAGACTGCCCAGAATAGCACCGAACATTAACAAATCAGCTCAAACTACAAACTGATTCCCTGCATTGGATGAAGACGCGTTGTTCGTCAGGGAATAATCGTTTTATTCGCCGGTAAGCAAACGTCACACAGCAGAAGGTTAGGGTCACAGACAAGCTAACAGCAGCTAGCGAGCTAGCTGTAGCCTAGGTCGTTGGCTAGCTAGTGCTAACACTTCCCACATTATACTGTTTGCTTTGGCAGGCCGCCTGGCAGCACAAAGTTACTTAAAGCAGTTCGCTAGCGATGCCGGTCACCTCACGGCAGTTGACGTATGTTACCGAGAGTCATCTCGCTGTTTAAGTTAGCTTTTTCTGTGTTGCAGTTAGTCACGGTAGGACACAGTAGCTGGCCTTGCAACAGTCTCTTTCCCAGCTGTGCAAGTTTACTTCAGTGACATTACAGTACCGTTATACTGCAGTATGCTGCTAATAACAAGTCACCTAACAGCTGTCTCGTAGCGCATGTCATTTAACATGTGGTGCAAGTCAGGGTGAAACAGCAGGGTGGCATATTAATTCTTTGGGACAGTGCAGCGAGGAGCAAAGTTGTTGTGCCTTTTATTTCCTTTCTTTCTCCCAGGAGCACTTTCCTGCTAGCTCATGAGGTTCTGGGTGCTTGGCAGTAAACTACAGCTGAATATCTTTGCGACTTTCAATATATTTGATGCAGGATTCACATATTTTTCCTTTTCAGGCCGCCTTTTCAAATTTCTCCACTATCTAAACTGTGTTCCGAATTATTTTGCTGTGACATATCAGTGGGATCTGAGTAAAATAAACAGCTTCAATTGAGTTTTTGCCCAGTGTGTTTCCTATTCTCCTAGTTCAGACAAGGGTGCTAATCAATTTGCCAGGTGTTCTTAATTAGAGAACGCCTACTTAAATTAAGCAGGTAGCAGTTCAAGTGCACAGTGGGAAGGAAACAGGACTTTTCAGAAGATGGAAAGTGGAAGAAGTGCAGTGTCTGCTGTGAAAAAGCATGGCAATGGCTCATAAGACCCTGGGGGAAAAAAAAAAAGTGAGTGAAGTTGAAAAATGATGGTTAGGTTGCTGTAGTGATTAGCTTTGTCACCTCACTGTGTGGAGTAGTACATGTTCTCCTGGTATCTCTCCTGGGTTGTGCATGGTAGGCTCCTTTATTCTATGTTGGCTGCAAGAATAGAGGCAGAATAAAGTGCTAGGTGACTAAAAGAACTTTCTTCTCTAGGAATATTTCTGATAAACAAAACTCTAAAGAAAATGGCAAATGGCTTTTTGATACTGTCCAGAGAGCCTTTTGAAGACACAACTTGTTGACAAAAGGAAAAACAAGGATAGAATGAGGAACAGAACACAGGAAGAGAAATAAAAATATGCCAGAGTTATAGGCTTCTAAAGTAAATACATTGGTACAAAAACAAAAAGCAGATATTGCAAAGATTACAATAAATTAAAAACATTCAGTGACTTGCAACATTCATAAGTTCATAAGCCTTTTGATTTGAGTTTGGCAGCTGTGCATGGAGTTGCATGGCCACAAGGAGACCTGTTTTTAACTTATAAAGGCTAACTTTGAAATGGTTTGATTCACCAGTGAGGACCTTCCTCCTCTGGTTTAGGTGGATGGAGTTCTGGATGACTAGATGTACACCCACCTTGCTTCAACAAGACTGTAAGATCAGGAGAAGGCAGTGATGATTGAGACTGGAATATGGGGAGGTGAGATCATCAGTCCCACTTCAGTGTCAAAATGCCCTCATAGGTATGTGGCGATTCCAACTAGCAATTTGTGAAGTGTGTGTGTTTTCTTCTCTTCCCCTTTCCCTGTTACACCATGGGCTCCTTGGTTTCTAAAAGAGCCCATGGCATTGCCACTATCATCTCCTGACCTTAACTCGAAGGACCTGTGGAGGGGAGCAGCAGTACCTGAGACAGCAGCTCTGGAATCACAGGCGGTGCTGGCATCTGCAGACAAAATGTAGGTTGTGTACAGACTTCACTGACTATTAAAAGAAAATTCTTTTATTTTTTTTAAATTTTATTCTCTCCCTTCCCCCCCTTAGTAATGCACATCATCTGGGGTTCCATATGCACTTGGTAGTTTGGGGCTGTAAACATCCCCGACTGGAAGCTGTCTATCCAGAGCTTTCAGTCTGATGTTTGCGGCTGCTGGCTGCCTCCCGCTACGGACAAACAGAAGAGCCAAGTTAACCTTTTATTTATCTGAGCTTATTATTGAAATCCATACCCGATTAGACCATTTGGCTTTGTTTTATTTGGTGACGTGTGCCCTCACTGCCAGTTCACTCAGTTCATGTAAACATCCTACACTCAGCTGTAATCAGTTGCCACAGAGGCTGAGAGAAGGTTGTTTACTTGCACTGGCTGGGAATGACACTCAGCCATAAGATGGAGTGCCTCCATTCACATCAAGGTCTAATGTTACACACATGAGCTGGTTTGGATTGAGTGCTTGTCAGGTGTAAACTGTTCTGGGATTTAACACTGACAAATAAAGCTACTAGAAGACATCTTTGACTCTGTGCTTGTTTGCCTCATGATTTACAAAAGCTAAAAGCACTGCTCAAAAAACAAATTAAAGTAACACTTTAATTGGAGTATAGCATCAAGTCAGTCAAACTGACATATTGAGCTGGTTAGTTAAGTAGCAGAGGGGGTTGTTAATCAGTTTCTTCTGCTCTGGTGTTAATGTAACAGGTGTACTAGAGGGGTAACAATGAGATGACACCCCCCCCCCGTAATGGGTTTTACAGGTGGAGGCCATTAACCCCCCCCCCTTTTTTCCCATTCATAACTGGATGCTACAGAGGTTGCACAGGCAGTTACTCTGGGACAGGGCTTTTCAACTCCAGGCCTCGAGGGCCGGTGTCCTGCAGGTTTTAGATGTGTCCCTGCTCCAACACACCTGAATCAAATGGCTGAATTACCTCCTCAGTCTGCAGTCAAGTTCTCCAGAGTCCTGCTAATTACTTCTATATTTAACTCAGGTGTGTTGAAGCAGACATCTAAAACCTGCAGGACCGGGGCTCTTGAGGCCTGGAGTTGAAGAGCCCTGCTCTGGGAGAGCTGGACAGGGCCAGAGTTGGTAGGCCCACCTGTGCTGTGCCCCCCCCCTAAATATTTATAATTAAGAAAAATTTCACCCAGAGCACATGTGAAAGGGTCTAGAGGAGCTGTGGAGAACTTCATGCTACCTGTAACATTGTTCAGCATGGGTCAGTGACTTGATAGTGCCTCTATAAAAAGCATTCAGTCAGAAAACTAGTAGTTGGATATGATATACACCTACTGTTCCCCGGCTACAACTTTTTCAATTTAGCATTGGAGTCGGAATACACTTTAGCTCTGTCACACTTCCTGTTCCTGCTTCCATGCTGACCTCTTAATTAGACTTCTATATATAGAGGCCCTACTTATTGGGACAGTCTGTTCGTGTCCTTTATCCTTAAATCAGCATGATTATGTAAATTCATGAGTAAAAGGAGTTTTCACTACGATTTACCACCAAAGTGTTGTGAGTTCAGTATGAGTTGTGAACTTCATTATATTAATTAGGTCTTTACTAAAGTGTTTGTGGTCAGAGATTTAAGACTAAATGTTGTGCATGTGCTTAAATGTAAAAAGTTAAGAAATCAGAATAAATCTTGAGTACAAGAGTCAAAATGATCAGTGTGCTTGTTGGCAGAAAGACAAACATACAGAGTGACCTTTCAGCATGCAGTGTCATTTTATCTGTTTACCACTAGATGCCAGACTTGTGCTTCTGTTTGATCAGCAGTCTAATTCAACAACTCACCATCACAGAGTTAACATTGAGTTTGGCTGTTTCTTTTCCCTATTGCTGTATTACATATGTTGCTAAATGAGTTTGGGAGAAGTGCTTAGGATAAAATAGTTTTCACCTTAACGATTTGAATATGTAAGGATGTAAATATTGACAAATTCAAATAAACAGAGACATGTATTGCCTTGCAAATCTGAGAGCATAAAAAGTGACTTAATCTTAATTTTGGACCTTCTATGGCTGAACTTGAAGTAAATGCCCAAACTTAATAGTCATGGCCAAAATCTTTTCATTGACAAAAAAATGTATGCAACAGTGTTGACTCTGTGGCATGCCTGATATCAGCGTGTGGGCCAAATCCTGATTAATGGCAATCATTTTATTATTACTCAGTTGATTGCAGTTTGTAGGTTTCTACTTCATTTGCTTCTTTACAACTCACCATAGTAAAAACAACAATCCAGCTTCAATTTCAAACAAGACGGAGCGTGTTGTGTTAAGTGTGTTTTGTTAGTTATTACTCTCTATATTGTGCTTGTACAGAACGGACTCGGACAGCTCTGTTAAACGTGACGACCTCTCTTTATTTAACATTTTAACAACCTCCCTCTAGTCCACAAGAGGGTGCTACATCCAATCGGTACTGACCCCGTCACTACCATAACATCCCCCCTTTTGAGACCATTAATAATAATAACAACAATAGAATGGTTAGAATGGTACTTTCACTTATCCAGACTATGAAGGTGGGTTAGACTCCCCGATCCTTCAACTGAGTGAGGGGATTATTCTGCCCCGGGCTGGTCACTCAATTCCTCGAGAGTACCTTCTACCTAAGTCAAAGTCCTTAAGGTACCTCGGAGGGTTTCGCTCTCTTGTTGGATATCTTCTGGCAGTAGGTTGGCTGCCTGGTGGTACAGCAGACTGCTGAGCCACGCCTGAAACAGGGTCGATATTCTCAGGCATGACAGGACCTTGTTGTTCTGCAGGTTCAGATTCAGTCCCTTTAAGTGGAACAAGATGGCACCTGTTTCGACGTAGGAGCCCCCTAGGGGTCTCAATGAGGTAAGACCGGGGTGTATCTGCTCTGCCAGATATAGTCCCATTGTCTTTCATGTCTTTGATCCAAACTTGATCTCCCTGGTGGAGTCCAGTGAGGTCACGTGCTCTGTGTCTTTTGTTGAACCATTTCCACTGTTTCTCTCTCTCTTTCTTTTCTCTCTCTCTCAGTGCGGTGATGTTTGTCCAGGCTGGGTTAAGGCTGGATGGGAGGACAGGTAGTGTAGTTCGAAGTTTCCTTCCCATCAGGAGCTCTGCAGGGCTATGTCCATTGGCAAGCGGTGTGGCGCGATATGCCATGAGAGCAAGATAGGGATCTCCTTCTTTTTGTAGAAGGCTCTTTACTGTCCTCACGGCCCTTTCTGCCTCACCATTGCTCTGAGGAAACCTCGGGCTGGAGGTGGTGTGGAGAAAGCTCCACTCTGAAGCGAACCTCTGGAATTGCTCTGAGGAGAACTGAGGCCCATTGTCCGACCTAAGCTCTGCTGGAATGCCATGGCGTGCGAATATGGACTTTAGGTGTGCAATCACTGCTGCTGACGTGGTAGATGTCAACTTAGCAATTTCTATATACCTTGAAAAATAGTCCACTGCAACCAAATACTGGTTGCTATTCCAGTCGAAAAGATCTACGCCAACTAATTCCCATGGTCGTGCAGGAAACTCAGTTGGCATGAGTGTTTCTCTGTATTGCTGTCTCAACTTTGCACATGACTCACACTCTGCTACTAGCTGTTGTAGTTGAGAGCTCAGTCCTGGCCACCATACTGACTGCTTTGCTCGTTCCCTTGACTTTGCGATGCCCTGATGACCTGTATGCAGCCGTGTTAGGATCTCATTTTGTAATACCTTTGGAATTACAATGCGCATACCTTTTAGCAGAAGTCCATTTTCTTCTGTCAGGTCTCCTGAATGCTGATGATACGGGAAGCATGAACCCGGAATTTTTTGTTTTTCCGGCCAGCCCTGTTTACAGTAGTGCTTGACTTGTTTTAGCGTTTCATCTTTGTCTTGCTGCTCTCTTATCTGTTGCAGTCTCTCCTCTGTTGCCGGGAGACATGAGATCACCTGATGTGCATACAAGTCTATTTCATCAGTCATTTTCTTGTCACAACCAGTCCTTTCTGGTGTTCTGGACAGCACGTCTGCAGTTGCTATGTTTTTCCCGGGGACATGTGAGATGGTGAAAGAGTATCTCATTAGTCTCATCCTCAGTCTCTGCACACGTGGTGGCAGTTCATCCAGGTTCTTTGAGCCCAAGAGTGGTACCAGTGGCTTGTGATCTGTCTCAACATGAAACTCAATACCAATAAGAAAATCAGAAAATCGTTCACATGCCCAGGTTATGGCTAATGCTTCCTTCTCAATCTGGGCATATCTTTGCTCTGTGGAGGTTAGTGCTCTTGAGGCAAATGCCACTGGCTTGGTTATGCCATCCTCCTGTTTCTGGAGCAGCACTGCTCCCAATCCATACGAAGATGCATCAGCCGACACCGTCGTTTGAGCTTTAGGGTTGTAGAGTGCCAAACTTGGTGGTTTGCTCAGTTCTGATTTAATACCATCAAACGCTGTCTGTTGAGCCGCGCTCCAGCACCACATGTTTTTAGTGCTGAGCAGTTCCCTCAACGGCTGTGTTTTCTCTGCTAGGTGGGGAAGGTATTTTCCTAGGTGATTAACCATTCCCAAGAATCGCCTTACTCCACTCACATCGGTGGGTGCTTCCATCTTGTTGACAGCGGTTACTTTTTCTGGGTCTGCTCTGACGCCTGCACTGTCAATGATTTGTCCCAGGAATTTGATGGAGGACTTTGCGAATTCACATTTTTCACTTTTTAATGTCACCCCTGCTTTTACAAGCTGTTCAAGGACTGCCACAAGTCGCTTGTCATGCTGGGTCTGTGTGTTGGCATACACCAAGATGTCATCCATTTGGCAGACAACTCCATCCAGTCCCTCCAGGAGCTGAGACATTCTTCTTTGAAAATGCTCTGGAGCTGAGGAGATGCCGAAGCAAAGTCTGTTGAAACAGTATCTTCCAAACGGTGTGATGAAGGTTGTCAGAAGAGCTGACTCCCTGGACAAAGGTATTTGCCAAAATCCTGAATTTGCATCAAGTTTTGAGAATATTTTTGCACCCTCTAGTTGTCCTAGGGTGTGCTCCACTGAAGGCAACATGTGTCGTTCTCTTTTAACAGATTTGTTCAGTTTGGTCAAATCCACACACACACAGACTTCTTCTCTGTTTGGTTTGGGTACTGGGACCATACCTGCACACCAATCAGTAGGCTGCTCCACTCTGGAGATTACTCCTAAATCTTCCATACGAGCTAGTTCCTTTTTTACTCTGGGTAACAGGGGAACCGGTACTCGTCTTGGAGTTGACAGGGCAAATGGTTTAGCATCTGCTTTGAGCTCAATTTTGTAGTCACCCTCCATCCTCCCTAAGCCACTGAATAGTTTGGGGAACTGCTGCTTCACTGCTTCCATTGATGTGAGTGACACTGCTTCTTCTCTGGCCACCAACCCAAGAGCTACACTTGCTGTGCGGCTAAGTAGCCCTTGTATCAGATCCGCTACTACATACACGGGCTGTCTTGTAGTTTTGCTGGGAGTGCTCAGGTTAGCTGTAAACTTCCCTTTAACTTCTAGTGGGGACATACCTGCACCATACAATTTCAGGTTTGTGGGTTGCAGCTGCGGTCTTTGTGCTAGAGTGATTTTCTGGCAGCACGGTTACGTCTGCTCCGGTGTCTATTTTGAGTAGACAGGCCTGATTGTTCACCTTTACTGTAGTAATCCAAGCATCATCTGGCGTGTCCGATGCCACCGAGCCCAGAAATGCCACTTCTTCACTGTCATCACGTGCTGCTTGTACTTCTCTCACTGCTCCTGATCTGCATACTCTTGCATAATGTCCTTTCTTTTTACACAGATTGCAGAGTACGCCCCTTGCTGGGCACTCATTTTTGCTGTGGGAGGGTGTCTTTCCACATCTGGTACACAGTCTTGTGCCCTGTTTCATCATTTTCCCCATGTTATCTGGCACCATTTTTGTTTTTTTGAACTGATTTGTTTTAGTGTTAACAATGTCCACATTGCATGGGTTTCCCTGCTTGAAATTGCTTTTAAGGAGATCCTGCTGTTTCTTAACAAGCTCGCTTTGTCGTATTCGAATCACTGCTTTTTCTAACGTGAGCTCGGCATCCATTTGCAGTTGCTCCGAGAGTCTCTTGTCTCTTATGCCCACAACGAGTCTGTCCCTTATCATTTCACTGTGCAGCGCCGCATAGCCACAATGTTCTGCCAAGGCATATAGGGATGTAATGAAACCATCCGCTGTCTCCCCCACTTCTTGTTGTCTTTGGTTAAACTTTGCACGTTCAAAGATAACATTTCTTCTAACAACAAAGTGTGCATCCAGTTTATGCTTGAGAGTGTGGTACTCACTCGCCTCCTCCTCGGTCAGGTTCAGTGAAGTTATCACGTCCTCTGCTTCGTCACCCATTGTGTATATCAGTGTGTTAACCTGGTTTTCTTCCGGCTGCAACTCGAGTCCCGACGCTATCCTGAATCGCTCAAAGCGTCTGATCCATTTCGGCCACTCTTCCGGCTTTGAGAAGTCAAACTTGGGCGGCGGTGATACTTGAAATGCTGCCGGTGCGGCTGCCATGTTGCTGATCGGGCTGCCAGCTAGCGCTTGCTGCTGTGTTAGCTTAGCTTCAAAAATTCCTTTCGGTCCCGGTATGCAGCGCGAGTTCTCTCTGGTGAGAAGGCCTCTTCTCTCCTGTGGCTCTCTTTCCCCTCAGAGAACTTCTGACACCATGTTTTGTTAGTTATTACTCTCTATATTGTGCTTGTACAGAACGGACTCGGACAGCTCTGTTAAACGTGACGACCTCTCTTTATTTAACATTTTAACAACCTCCCTCTAGTCCACAAGAGGGTGCTACATCCAATCGGTACTGACCCCGTCACTACCATAACAAAGTGCTGTGTAGCTATGTTTGACTGGCCAAAAAATGTATCCTACTTGCTTTGCAGCTCTCTTACACCAGCGCTGTATTTTGGCAGTCTGAGTATAGTGAGGGCCTGCTTGGGTCCAAGTGATCATAAAATTTTCATTACACTACAAGGGCACCACCACAGTACTCCTAGCAACCTAAAGGATGATAGATTAGGGATCATACCCATGGGCACATCTGCAAATGCGAGTAATTTCTCAACATGCTGTGCCATGGTCATGGCTGTTGGTGGCGTGCAGTTCAGCTGCTAACAATTTTTTTTTTTTTTTTTTGGCCTGATTCACCTGTTGAGTTTCCCCCTCCCACAAGGAAATATCTGAAAATCATCTCTCGTGTCAACAGGCTTGAACAAAGGCAACCACTGAAAAAAAATGCAGTGGACTGACGTGGAAAAATGTACATGAGAGAGAGAGAACAAAACAGGAAAGACCAGGAAATGTGTCTCAAAAACTTTGTGCACTCGTAACCGTCGTTTTGTGCGTGTGTATCAGGAGATTCGTGCGTAACTTTAGTTTTGTGCGTGTGTATCAGGTGATTCGTGCGTAACTTTAGTTTTGTGCGTGTGTATCAGGTGAGTCGTGCGTAACTTTAGTTTTCTGCGTGTGTATCAGGTGATTCGTGCGTAACTTTAGTTTTGTGCGTGTGTATCAGGTGAGTCGTGCGTAACTTTAGTTTTCTGCGTGTGTATCAGGTGATTCGTGCGTAACTTTAGTTTTCTGCGTGTGTATCAGGTGATTCGTGCGTAACTATAGTTTTGTCCGTGTGTATCAGGAGATTCGTGCGTAACTTTAGTTTTGTGCGTGTGTATCAGGTGATTCGTGCATAACTTTAGTTTTGTGCGTGTGTATCAGGTGATTCGTGCGTAACTTTAGTTTTGTGCGTGTGTGTCAGGTGATTCGTGCGTAACTTTAGTTTTGTGCGTGTGTATCAGGTGATTCGTGCGTAACTTTAGTTTTGTCCGTGTGTATCAGGAGATTCGTGCGTAACTTTAGTTTTGTGCGTGTGTATCAGGTGATTCGTGTATTACAAAAAATTACAACTCCAGCAAGTCACGCACAAATCCTGCATTACAGACACAGATATTTTGAGTCAGTTTTCTCTCCATAAAAAATGAAGTTGGCTTCATGTGTGTCTTGTGTTGGGACTCTCTCTGCTGCTCCATGTTCACTTCAGCTCTGCTCCTTTTCATTAAAATAACAGCATTGTTCAGGACCAGGAGTATGTGGGTCTGGGCTCTAAATGTGCAGAGTGAGGACTCAGTGAGGAGCTGGTTGAAAGAGCAGATTTAAGCCGTCCACCTCCACCAGTTACACTCCAATTACATCTCCCCCTCTTATTTTCAAGTAAATTAACCTACTATGCAGCCATGCATTTTAGTTTCAAGATGTTTCTCTGTGGTCATAATAATCAGGTGCTGCAGAGAATAAAACAGGCATTCTGCAGTTTTTGTTTTACAGTTTTTTGAGACAGGGGGGTGGGGGGGTCTAAGGTAAAACAACAAAACCTACCTACCTGCTTTCAGCGTCTTTTGGATTCTTCTTTATCCTAATAACACAATTGTGACAGAAAAAACTGAACTATACTACTACACGTCCAGGACAAAGTGTTAGCAGATTAATGTGGCCTCATAGCAACAGGCTTGTGTTTAAACAGTGGCTTTTAATTCCAATTTCTGCCAGTTGCTTACAGACTGAAGGGGGACGCTCAGACAGAAGCATTGAAACTTTAACTTTTGTAATCATGCCTTTAAAAAACACCAAAACTACAAATTATTTTGTTGTGCTGAAGCCTGATTTACTCTCTAGACTATACTTTTATATTATTTCTGTTGTCAAAAAATGACACAAAAATAGCCACTGATCTATAGATGCCATCTATAGATCTTATCTGTAGAGAATCATGTAGACATTCTGGATGATCTAGTTGACCTGTCATTATTCAGTTAAGCAGTTAAATAATGAAAATAATTTAAAAAAGTAATGGTTGTATACTTAAATGAGTATAGTGAGATATTGGCTATTTGTCTTTGTGTTTATGTTGATACTGAAAGTATAAAAATTGTTTAAAGATGTGATTTCATAACTGGTTTGATTTAAAAAATAAAGGCTGTTTTGTATAAACAGGAATGGGGAAAGAAGAATTTGGACAAAGAGCAACTTATGTGGTCAAGTAGGTGGACAATATAAGAGATTTTTTTTTTAAGACAGTGATGCCTAATGTACTAATGAAAGCAGGAACCACAAGTAAGCCAGCAGTCTGAGACTAAAGAGCTCTATTGGGGGTATGTGCTTTAAGATAAGATGGGACTTGATTATTCAATAGCCAATGAAGAGAAGCCAATATGGGAGAAATATGCTCTCTCTTTCTAGTCCCTGTCAGTACAACCCCTGGCAAAAATTATGGAATCACCAGTCTCTGAGGATGTTTTTCTTCAGAATTGAGTGATTCCATAATTTATTCCCTGTGCTTGTTCTGCCAATCTAACTGTTACTGGCTACCACAATTATTTTTCTTGATTTCTTTTAGTGTTTCTTAAAGCCAGAAAGTTGCCATTTGAAATAGTTTTTTGTCATGTCTGTGATCTGCTTTTTTTCTACGAAATTAAACAACTGAAGGAACATCCTCAGAGACTGGTGATTCCATAATTTTTGCCAGGGGTTGTACTCTCACTGCAGCATATTGGGTCAGCTGAAGGCTTTTCAGGGAATTTTCAGGACAACCTGATAGTAATGAATCACAATAGTCCAGTCTAGAAATAATGAATGCATGAGCTAGTTTTTCAGCATCACTCTGAGACAGGATTTTTCTAATTGTAGAGATATTGCACAAATGCAAGGCTATGCCTTCTAAAAATACTGCCTAAGGAAAGCATGTATAATGTAAATAGAATTTGTCCTAGCACGGAAACCTGTGGAACTCCATAATTAACCTGTGTGTGAAGAAGACTCCCCATTTACGTGAACAAATTGGATTCTGTTAGGTAGATATGATTCAAACCTCTACTCTACTTACAGCATGCTCTAATCTCTGTAATAAAATATTATGGCCCTCACAGTACATAGTATGAAATGATAGATGTCCCCCTGCTATGGGCGGGGAAAGTCCCGTCCTGCATATGACGCAATGTGTAAGGCTGCTACCAGTGGGAAAGACCCACCCAGCATACAGTACAAAATATTGAATGGGCCTCTGATTGCAGTAAGGAAAGTATAGATTATAAATGAAAGTGGTAAAAAAAAAATATCCCCACACTATTAAACCACAGTGTCATGGTGGTGATGTTAATTCTCTTCTATTGAAGAGAGAGGCCTTTTAGATCTACACTTTAAATACAATAGCTCCTAATGGAGTAAATGAAGAATTCAGTCTGAGACCCTTTTTGTAACTCTTATTGCTACTCTTTTGATTTATACTTATTGGTCCTTAACTTTTGCCACTCCTATTTTTTTTCACCTAAATTGATATTATGTGTTTTCAACTATATTGATATTAAATGATTATTTCTCTTTTGATATTCCATTTCTATGACTGTTTTCTATGCATTGTTTTTATATCTTGTATTATAACTCTGCCTATACAAATGCCTTTTTGACTTGCAGTTCACTCATTAGGATTCATTGGTAGTCTATCCCAGGTATGGTATTATTCCTTGTATATTTTATATTTCTATTGTATGTATTCACAATACCACTGCTTTGACTACTTACCTGATTACTTTAATCAGATATGATGAATATAACTTTTGTTTCAGTTTAGAAAAAGTTCAACAATACAGTAGATCAATACATCAAAACCTGCCTGGTTTTGGCTACAGCACCCTATCCTGTGTTTTCAAGGTAACTGTGATTGTAAACACACACATAATATGACATCTCCAGAGCACTGCAGAGTACTGACACTCTGAACTGATTAATATCAAAGTGACTTAGGAAAAACAAGTTAAACACTGAGTCTCAACTATAAAATTCTAGACACTGTTTGGTCCATTACACACTTTGTTAAGAAATGAAATCTCTCTCGGTCATTGGGAAAATTCTTCTAGTCAACTTTAAAAACATCAGTGGAATTAGATATGCCCCATAGCTGTACTAAAACTTGGCTGAAAACAAACTATTCTGAGGCTATTTTTAGGCTTAGCACTACAAATAAATCTCAGGTGAGCTCAAGTCTTTTGTAAGAGCTTTTTACGAATAGAGGGGGAATGATAGGAGGATGACTAAGACAACATGCAGAGGCATGTAGATGGTGTTGTCAGTAGAGGGGTGGCTATGTCACACAAAGAAATATGCTTCCAGTTAACACGTCCTCACTTGTCATTGTGATGGAACGCGAGGTGTCATGTGGATGTTACTTTGAGACATTCCACCCATTCAAGCCACTCCCTTAGTCACAAGGAGTTACCAGAAACAGGTGCAGCCACTTAAAATTGCTGCCCCTGGCTGATGGGAGTCCAGATCCCGGACCTCACAATTATTTCCGGTCTATAGAATCCAAAACCACGAGGAGTTAAGCCATGAAATTTGGCATATGTGTACTTTACTCTTGAAAGATGTCCAACATGATATTCATATTCCTAGATGTTTAGTACCCTTCGTGCACTTTGACTGTATTTATCTGAAGTGGAGAGTAAACAACATGGAGGATTTTATCTGTTTACCACTAGATGCCAGACTTGTGCTTCTGTTTGATCAGCAGTCTAATTCAACAACTCACCATCACAGAGTTAACATTGAGTTTGGCTGTTTCTTTTCTCTATTGCTGTATTACATATGTTGCTAAATGAGTTTGGGAGAAGTGCTTAGGATAAAATAGTTTTCACCTTAACGATTTGAATATGTAAGGATGTAAATATTGACAAATTCAAATATACAGCGACATGTATTGCCTTGCAAATCTGAGAGCATAAAAAGTGACTTAATCTTAATTTTGGACCTTCTATGGCTGAACTTGAAGTAAATGCCCAAACTTAATCTGTAAACATATAACCCACATTGATTACCACAGCATCTCTCACTCCATTTTCTTAACTGCTTGTCCTAATTCAGGGTTGCAGGGAGGCTGGATCCTGTCTCAGCTGTGGGATGAGGTGGGTACAGTCATGGCCAAAATCTTTTCATTGACAAAAAAATGTATGCAACAGTGTTGACTCTGTGGCATGCCTGATATCAGCTTCTGGGCCAAATCCTGATTAATGGCAATCATTTTATTATTACTCAGTTGATTGCAGTTTGTAGGTTTCTACTTCATTTGCTTCTTTACAACTCACCATAGTAAAAACAACAATCCAGCTTCAATTTCAAACAAGACGGAGCGTGTTGTGTTAAGTGCTGTGTAGCTATGTTTGACTGGCCAAAAAATGTATCCTACTTGCTTTGCAGCTCTCTTACACCAGCGCTGTATTTTGGCAGTCTGAGTATAGTGAGGGCCTGCTTGGGTCCAAGTGATCATAAAATTTTCATTACACTACAAGGGCACCACCACAGTACTCCTAGCAACCTAAAGGATGATAGATTAGGGATCATACCCATGGGCACATCTGCAAATGCGAGTAATTTCTCAACATGCTGTGCCATGTTCATGGCTGTTGGTGGCATGCAGTTCAGCTGCTAACAATTTTTTTTTTTTTTGATGTTGTTGGCCTGAATTACCTGTTGAGTTTCCCCCTCCCACAAGGAAATATCTGAAAATCATCTCTCGTGTCAACAGGCTTGAACAAAGGCAACCACTGAAAAAAAATGCAGTGGACTGACGTGGAAAAATGTACATGAGAGAGAGAGAGAACAAAACAGGAAAGACCAGGAAATGTGTCTCAAAAACTTTGTGCACTCGTAACCGTCGTTTTGTGCGTGTGTATCAGGAGATTCGTGCGTAACTTTAGTTTTGTGCGTGTGTATCAGGAGATTCGTGCGTAACTTTAGTTTTGTGCGTGTGTATCAGGTGATTCGTGCGTAACTTTAGTTTTGTGCGTGTGTATCAGGAGATTCGTGCGTAACTTTAGTTTTGTGCGTGTGTATCAGGAGATTCGTGCGTAACTTTAGTTTTGTGCGTGTGTATCATGTGATTCGTGCGTAACTTTAGTTTTGTGCGTGTGTATCAGTTGATTCTTGCGTAACTTTAGTTTTGTGCGTGTGTATCAGGTGATTCGTGCGTAACTTTAGTTTTGTGCGTGTGTATCAGGTGATTCGTGCGTAACTTTAGTTTTGTGCGTGTGTATCAGGTGATTCGTGTATTACAAAAAATTACAACTCCAGCAAGTCACGCACAAATCCTGCATTACAGACACAGATATTTTGAGTCAGTTTTCTCTCCATAAAAAATGAAGTTGGCTTCATGTGTGTCTTGTGTTGGGACTCTCTCTGCTGCTCCATGTTCACTTCAGCTCTGCTCCTTTTCATTAAAATAACAGCATTGTTCAGGACCAGGAGTATGTGGGTCTGGGCTCTAAATGTGCAGAGTGAGGACTCAGTGAGGAGCTGGTTGAAAGAGCAGATTTAAGCCGTCCACCTCCACCAGTTACACTCCAATTACATCTCCCCCTCTTATTTTCAAGTAAATTAACCTACTATGCAGCCATGCATTTTAGTTTCAAGATGTTTCTCTGTGGTCATAATAATCAGGTGCTGCAGAGAATAAAACAGGCATTCTGCAGTTTTTGTTTTACAGTTTTTTGAGACAGGGGGTGGGGGGGTCTAAGGTAAAACAACAAAACCTACCTACCTGCTTTCAGCGTCTTTTGGATTCTTCTTTATCCTAATAACACAATTGTGACAGAAAAAACTGAATTATACTACTACACGTCCAGGACAAAGTGTTAGCAGATTAATGTGGCCTCATAGCAACAGGCTTGTGTTTAAACAGTGGCTTTTAATTCCAATTTCTGCCAGTTGCTTACAGACTGAAGGGGGACGCTCAGACAGAAGCATTGAAACTTTAACTTTTGTAATCATGCCTTTAAAAAACACCAAAACTACAAATTATTTTGTTGTGCTGAAGCCTGATTTACTCTCTAGACTATACTTTTATATTATTTCTGTTGTCAAAAAATGACACAAAAATAGCCACTGATCTATAGATGCCATCTATAGCTCTTATCTGTAGAGAATCATGTAGACATTCTGGATGATCTAGTTGACCTGTCATTATTCAGTTAAGCAGTTAAATAACGAAAATAATTTTAAAAAGTAATGGTTGTATACTTAAATGAGTATAGTGAGATATTGGCTATTTGTCTTTGTGTTTATGTTGATACTGAAAGTATAAAAATTGTTTAAAGATGTGATTTCATAACTGGTTTGATTTAAAAAATAAAGGCTGTTTTGTATAAACAGGAATGGGGAAAGAAGAATTTGGACAAAGAGCAACTTATGTGGTCAAGTAGGTGGACAATATAAGAGATTTTTTTTCTAAGACAGTGATGCCTAATGTACTAATGAAAGCAGGAACCACAAGTAAGCCAGCAGTCTGAGACTAAAGAGCTCTATTGGGGGTATGTGCTTTAAGATAAGATGGGACTTGATTATTCAATAGCCAATGAAGAGAAGCCAATATGGGAGAAATATGCTCTCTCTTTCTAGTCCCTGTCAGTACAACCCCTGGCAAAAAATATGGAATCACCAGTCTCTGAGGATGTTTTTCTTCAGAATTGAGTGATTCCATAATTTATTCCCTGTGCTTGTTCTGCCAATCTAACTGTTACTGGCTACCACAATTATTTTTCTTGATTACTTTTAGTGTTTCTTAAAGCCAGAAAGTTAGATAAGATAAGATAAGATAAGATAAGATAAGATAAGATAAGATAGTGTTTATTTGTCACATGCACAGTTATACACAGTACAATGCACAGTGAAATGTATTTTGTACCTGCAACCTTATATACACACACATATAAATAAGAAGAATAAAAATAAAAAAAAGTAATTCACACTATACACTATACTCTATATACTATACACTATACACACTTTTTAAATTATAATATTTACACTGTGCAATAATGGTCCAGTTAGGGCTCAGAGTTGAGCAGACGGATGGCTTGTGGGTAAAAACTCTTCTTCAACCTTTCAGTCTTAGCCCTAAGGCAGCGGTAACGCCGGCCTGATGGGAGCAGGGAGAAGAGAGAGTGTCCGGGGTGGCTGGGCTGTTTTAGGATCTTCATGGCCCTCAGCCTGCACTGCTTGGTGTAAATGTCCTGCAGGTTGGGGAGGGTGGTTCTGATGGTCCGTTCAGCTGAACGAACCACCCTTTTTAGGGCCATGAAGTCCTGCTTGGTGCAGTTTCCCATCCAGGTGGTGATGCTCCCACGCATGATGCTCTCGATGGTGCAGGTGTAAAAGTTCCTGAGCACCTTGAGTGGGAGCTTGAAGTCTCTCAGCCGCCTGAGGAGGTAGAGACGCTGTCTGGCCTTCTTCACAGTGATGTTTATGTGATGAGTCCAGGACAGGTCCTGTGAGATGGTCACTCCCAGGTATTTGAAAGTGTCCACTCTTTCCACCTCAGCACCACTGATGACAAGTGGATGGTAGTCCCTCTGCTGCTTCCTGCTGAAGTCCACGATCAGTTCCTTTGTTTTGCTGACGTTGAGCAGGAGGTGGTTCTCCTGGCACCAGTTCTCCAGGCGGGAGACCTCTCTCCTGTAGGCTGTCTCCTCATTGTGAGAGATTAGTCCCACAACAGCAGTGTCGTCAGCAAACTTGATGATGACGTTGGACTCTGATGTGGCCTCGCAGTCATGGGTGTACAGTGAGTACAGCAGAGGGCTGAGCACACAGCCTTGGGGGGATCCAGTGTTGAGGGTGAGGGAGGATGAGGTGAGGTGACCCACTCGTACCACCTGTGGTCTGCTGGTCAGGAAGCTGTGAACCCACCTGCACAGGGATGGGCCCAGGCCCAGGTCCAGCAGCTTAGAGACCAGCCTGGAGGGAACTATGGTGTTGAATGCTGAGCTGTAATCTACAAACAGCACTCTCACATAGTTCCCCTTACCAGTGTCTATGTGTGAAAGGGTCTTGTGGAGGAGGAAGGATATGGCGTCGTCTGTGGATCTGTCTGGCCGGTATGCAAACTGTAGTGGGTCGAGGGTGGTGGGCAGTGAGGAGGTGATGAATGTCTTGATGAGTCTCTCAAAACACTTCATCACCACAGAGGTGAGTGCTATGGGCCTGAAGTCATTGGGGCTGCTGGGGTGTGGTTTCTTTGGGACAGGGACTATGATGGACTTTTTAAAGCAGGTGGGAATCACACACAGTTTCAGTGAGAGGTTGAATATCAGTGTAAACACAGGTGCCAGCTGGTCAGCGCAGGTCTTAAGGACACGTCCACTAATACCGTCTGGTCCAGCCGCTTTCCTGGTGTTTACACGTCTAAACGCCCTCCTCACGTCGCGCTCCGTCACAGTGAGTGTCTCCGCCCCTCCGGCCGGGAGCGCAGCGGGCTGTCGGCTTCCCGACTCAAAGCGCGCAAAGAAGATGTTGAGTTCATCAGCCAGAGAAGCGTCGGCACTCACCGGGTGTGTGTGTGGTGCTTTGTAGTCCGTGATGGTGCGTAGTCCCTGCCACAGTCCCCTGGGGTCAGACTGTTGTAGTTGCTGTTCCAGTCTGCGGCCGTAGCGGTGTTTTGCCTCTTTCACCGCTCTGCGGACGTTGTATGATGCAACCTTGTAGTCCTCCATGTTCCCAGAGGCGAGGCCGGAGTTGTAGGCAACGGTGCGGGACCTCAGGGACCTCAGGGCGTTGCCATTTGAAATAGTTTTTTGTCATGTCTGTGATCTGCTTTTTTTCTACGAAATTAAACAACTGAAGGAACATCCTCAGAGACTGGTGATTCCATAATTTTTGCCAGGGGTTGTACTCTCACTGCAGCATTTTGGGTCAGCTGAAGGCTTTTCAGGGAATTTTCAGGACAACCTGATAGTAATGAATCACAATAGTCCAGTCTAGAAATAATGAATGCATGAGCTAGTTTTTCAGCATCACTCTGAGAGAGGATTTTTCTAATTGTAGAGATATTGCACAAATGCAAGGCTATGCCTTCTAAAAATACTGCCTAAGGAAAGCATGTATAATGTAAATAGAATTTGTCCTAGCACGGAAACCTGTGGAACTCCATAATTAACCTGTGTGTGAAGAAGACTCCCCATTTACGTGAACAAATTGGATTCTGTTAGGTAGATATGATTCAAACCTCTACTCTACTTACAGCATGCTCTAATCTCTGTAATAAAATATTATGGCCCTCACAGTACATAGTGTGAAATGATAGATGTCCCCCTGCTATGGGCGGGGAAAGTCCCGTCCTGCATATGACGCAATGTGTAAGGCTGCTACCAGTGGGAAAGACCCACCCAGCATACAGTACAAAATATTGAATGGGCCTCTGATTGCAGTAAGGAAAGTATAGATTATAAATGAAAGTGGTAAAAAAAAAAATATCCCCACACTATTAAACCACAGTGTCATGGTGGTGATGTTAATTCTCTTCTATTGAAGAGAGAGGCCTTTTAGATCTACACTTTAAATACAATAGCTCCTAATGGAGTAAATGAAGAATTCAGTCTGAGACCCTTTTTGTAACTCTTATTGCTACTCTTTTGATTTATACTTATTGGTCCTTAACTTTTGCCACTCCTATTTTTTTTCACCTAAATTGATATTATGTGTTTTCAACTATATTGATATTAAATGATTATTTCTCTTTTGATATTCCATTTCTATGACTGTTTTCTATGCATTGTTTTTATATCTTGTATTATAACTCTGCCTATACAAATGCCTTTTTGACTTGCAGTTCACTCATTAGGATTCATTGGTAGTCTATCCCAGGTATGGTATTATTCCTTGTATATTTTATATTTCTATTGTATGTATTCACAATACCACTGCTTTGACTACTTACCTGATTACTTTAATCAGATATGATGAATATAACTTTTGTTTCAGTTTAGAAAAAGTTCAACA
The DNA here is from genome assembly GCF_007364275.1 of Archocentrus centrarchus. Taxonomy (NCBI): domain Eukaryota; kingdom Metazoa; phylum Chordata; class Actinopteri; order Cichliformes; family Cichlidae; genus Archocentrus; species Archocentrus centrarchus. The sequence goes on along the minus strand of NC_044356.1, from coordinate 28,593,056 downwards.
ATACAGTAGATCAATACATCAAAACCTGCCTGGTTTTGGCTACAGCACCCTATCCTGTGTTTTCAAGGTAACTGTGATTGTAAACACACACATAATATGACATCTCCAGAGCACTGCAGAGTACTGACACTCTGAACTGATTAATATCAAAGTGACTTAGGAAAAACAAGTTAAACACTGAGTCTCAACTATAAAATTCTAGACACTGTTTGGTCCATTACACACTTTGTTAAGAAATGAAATCTCTCTCGGTCATTGGGAAAATTCTTCTAGTCAACTTTAAAAACATCAGTGGAATTAGATATGCCCCATAGCTGTACTAAAACTTGGCTGAAAACAAACTATTCTGAGGCTATTTTTAGGCTTAGCACTACAAATAAATCTCAGGTGAGCTCAAGTCTTTTGTAAGAGCTTTTTACGAATAGAGGGGGAATGATAGGAGGATGACTAAGACAACATGCAGAGGCATGTAGATGGTGTTGTCAGTAGAGGGGTGGCTATGTCACACAAAGAAATATGCTTCCAGTTAACACGTCCTCACTTGTCATTGTGATGGAACGCGAGGTGTCATGTGGATGTTACTTTGAGACATTCCACCCATTCAAGCCACTCCCTTAGTCACAAGGAGTTACCAGAAACAGGTGCAGCCACTTAAAATTGCTGCCCCTGGCTGATGGGAGTCCAGATCCCGGACCTCACAATTATTTCCGGTCTATAGAATCCAAAACCACGAGGAGTTAAGCCATGAAATTTGGCATATGTGTACTTTACTCTTGAAAGATGTCCAACATGATATTCATATTCCTAGATGTTTAGTACCCTTCGTGCACTCTGATTCCCGACGCATGTGGCAGGGCTTGCAACACATCACTGACTTTCAGCAGAGGAACAGCAGGATCACAGCCTGCAACAACACCCTACCAGATGAGTTGAACCAGTTCTATGCTCGCTTTGACACCCTCAACTCCATCCAACGTAGAGAGATTCTACTACCGGAGGCAACACAGAGCTCTTCACCCACTGTAACATCGACTGAGGTGTGCAAGGCCCTGAGGAGGACCAACCCCCGAAAAGCACCTGGCCCCGACAACATCCCTGGCCGTGCTCTGAGGGTCTGCTCTTCAGAGCTGGCTGAGGTTTTTACAGATATTTTTAATTTGTCCCTCTCCCAATCATCTGTGCCCACATGCTTCAAGTCCACCACTATAGTGCCCCTCCCCAAGAAAACCAACACAACCTCTTTGAATGACTATCGTCCCATTGCACTCACTTCACTTGTAATGAAGTGCTTTGAGAGGATGGTCATGTCCCATATTAAAGGATCCATTCCGGACACATTAGATCCCCTGCAATTTGCATACCGTCAGAACCGTTCAACTGATGATGCTGTTAATGCAGCCATCCATACAGCCCTCTCACACCTTGAAAATAAGGACACTTATGTTCGAATGCTGTTTATAGACTACAGTTCAGCTTTCAACACTGTCATCCCAAGCAGGCTGGTTGAAAAGCTGTTCACCCTCGGAATACCACCCTCCCTCTGCCACTGGGTCTTGGACTTCCTTACAGACAGACCTCAGGCAGTCAGAGTTGGTACCAGGACATCAGAAACAAAGACAGTGAGCACTGGGACCCCACAAGGCTGTGTGCTCAGTCCTCTCCTGTACACCCTCTTCACCTACGACTGCATCCCCTCCCAAAGCAACACCTCCATCGTCAAGTTTGCTGACGACACCACCGTCATTGGGCTGATTACTGGGGGAGAGGAAGCAGCTTACAGGGAAGAGGTGGCCCAGCTGGTGTCCTGGTGCCAGGAAAATAATCTCTCTTTAAATACAGAGAAGACTAAGGAGATGATTATTGACCCGAGGAAGAGAAGAGACCAGCATGCTCCATTATTCATCAACGGGACTCAGGTGGAGAGAGTGAAGACTTTCAAATTCCTTGGCACCCACATCAGTGAAGACCTCACCTGGACCTACAACACAGCACAGACTGTCAAGAAAGCTCAGCAGAGACTCTTCTTCTTAAGGAAACTGAGGAAATTCGGATTATCCCCTAAGCTCCTCAGCAACTTTTACAGATGCACTGTGGAGAGCATCCTGACAAACTCCATCACGGTGTGGTATGGAAACTGCACCAGTCAGGACAGGAAGGCTCTCCAGCGTGTCATCAAAACAGCACAATTCATCTGTGGAGCTGCCTTCCCATCACTACAGGACACTTATAATACCCGGGTAATAAAGAGGGCACACAACATCATCAAGGACCGTACCCACCCACAGCACACACTGTTCACACTCCTGCCGTCTGGCAGACGTTACAGGAGTGTAAAAGCAAGAACAACCAGACTAAAAAACAGTTTCTATCCACAGGCCATCAGGCTACTGAACCACTGACTGATTACCAAACTGTGATTACCTGCCTTTCTTTCATCTGTATATATCTGTATATATTGCACTTGCTTTATTATTTATTTATTTTTATTTTCTACTTTTACTTTCCTAATATACTAGTTCTTAAATTTTATTTTAACTTAGTTGCTTATTTCAATTGTTTGTAAAGCAGTCGCAAGTAAGAATTTCATTGCTCAGCATAACCACAGTGTTTTGCGGTGTACATGACAATAAACTTCTTGAATCTTGAATCTTGAATCTTGAATCTTTGACTGTATTTATCTGAAGTGGAGAGTAAACAACATGGAGGATTTTATCTGTTTACCACTAGATGCCAGACTATGTTGCTAAATGAGTTTGGGAGAAGTGCTTAGGATAAAATAGTTTTCACCTTAACGATTTGAATATGTAAGGATGTAAATATTGACAAATTCAAATATACAGCGACATGTATTGCCTTGCAAATCTGAGAGCATAAAAAGTGACTTAATCTTAATTTTGGACCTTCTATGGCTGAACTTGAAGTAAATGCCCAAACTTAATCTGTAAACATATAACCCACATTGATTACCACAGCATCTCTCACTCCATTTTCTTAACTGCTTGTCCTAATTCAGGGTTGCAGGGAGGCTGGATCCTGTCTCAGCTGTGGGATGAGGTGGGTACAGTCATGGCCAAAATCTTTTCATTGACAAAAAAATGTATGCAACAGTGTTGACTCTGTGGCATGCCTGATATCAGCTTCTGGGCCAAATCCTGATTAATGGCAATCATTTTATTATTACTCAGTTGATTGCAGTTTGTAGGTTTCTACTTCATTTGCTTCTTTACAACTCACCATAGTAAAAACAACAATCCAGCTTCAATTTCAAACAAGACGGAGCGTGTTGTGTTAAGTGCTGTGTAGCTATGTTTGACTGGCCAAAAAATGTATCCTATGTAGGAGTCGGTGGAAGGAGACACGAGCAGGTATGTAGTCTCAGCTTTATTCGGTAAACTCACAACAAACTAGAACTCCAAATATAACTCCTGCAAAAGGAGGAGTCAAGCCCTTTTATCCCAGGCCTCTCTCTCCCGCCTTTTCCAGATCTATTCCGGTCTCTCTCTTCGCAATAAGAGCTTGGGGCATTCTGGTGTGAAATGTGCATATATGTGGCCACCACACAGGCCCCCCCTGAACACACAGAATGGCAAACAATACAATAATAAAAACAGCAACCATTTTCAACTCAACATAGCAAAAATAAAATACCACATCAAGAGTATCTCCTAGGGGGTTTAACAAGGCGGCCGCTACGGCTGTGCTTGGCGACCACAGGTGGTGAAAACGAGGGAGGGGCATAGCCCCGACTACGGCGAGACTGCCCCCTCGCAGGGGAAAAAACAGCAGCTGGGGGCAGGTCCCCCGAGTGAGGCATAGAAACGGGAGGACGACCGCGGCGCGGAGGTTGGGCCAACTCAATAGGACCATCCGGAAACATGTGAGCAGGCTTAAGGCGATCCACCGAAACCCGCTCCTGACGACCTCCCAGCTCAACCAAAAAATCCTTAGGTCCCACCTCTAGCACACGGAATGGACCATCATAAGGAGGTCGAAGTGGAGAACGGTGCGCGTCATGGCGGATAAAAATGTACTTGGCAGACATCAGGTCCTTTGGCACATATGACTGTGGAAGGCAGTGATGCGCCGCTACTGGGGCCAAAAACCTATCATTCCCCGGGAAAACCGGCCCGCTCCTTTTGTCGGCCCCCGAAGCAGATGCACCAGGAAGGAATTCCCCTGGAACCCTCAAAGGCTGGCCCAGGACCAGCTCGGCTGAAGAAGACTGCAGGTCCTCCTTAGGTGTCGCACGCAGGCCCAGCAGGACCCAAGGAAGGCGGTCAACCCAGCTGCTGTCCACCAGCGCAGCCCGTAAGGCAGCCTTCATGGTACGGTGGAACCTCTCGCAAAGGCCATTGGCCTGCGGGTGGTACGCGGTAGTGCGATGGAGTCTGACGCCAAGGTTCTCCGCCACAGCAGTCCACAGCTCAGACGTGAACTGAGGACCCCTGTCAGATGTCAAGTCAAGCGGTACGCCAAACCGAGATACCCAGGAGGAGACGAACGCACGAGCAACATCTGCTGAGGTGGTTGACGCCAAAGGAACTGCTTCAGGCCACCGAGTCGTCCTGTCCACCATTGTCAGGAGATGGGTGAAACCCCGGGAAGGGGGAAATGGACCTACCAGGTCTACATGGACATGTTCGAACCTTCTCTGGGGTATGGGAAAGTGCTCCAGAGGGGATTTGGTGTGTCGTTGCACTTTGGCGCGCTGACAAGCAACACGAGGAAGCCCACGCCCTGACCTCTTTCCGGAGGCCGGGCCACACAAACTTGGCCCCTACCAACTTAACTGAGGCTATAACTCCTGGGTGCGAAAGAGAATGAACTGCCTCAAAAACCCGCCGACGCCAGCAAGCAGGAACCAAGGGGCGAGGCCTGCCCAATGAGACGTCGCAAAGTAGGGTTACGCCACTATCCTGAAATGAGACATCTTCCAAACGCAAACTGGACTCGGCCACCTTAAAAGCCTGAATCTCCGTATCCGTAAGTTGGTCGGCAGCCATGGCAGAGTAGTCCACTCCCAAATGCACAGAACTAACCTGCGCCCTGGACAGACAGTCAGCCACCCGATTACACTTGCCGGCGACGTGCTGAATGTCAGTGGTAAACTCTGAAATAGCAGAAAGCTGCCGTTGCTGCCGTGCAGTCCATGGTTCTGAAACCTTTGCCATGGCAAATGTGAGAGGTTTGTGGTCTACAAAAGCGGTAAAGTCACGGCCCTCAAGCAGGAACCGGAAATGACGCGTCGCGAGAAAAAGGGCAAGGAGCTCCCTGTCAAACGTACTGTACTTTCTCTCCGCATCCCGAAGCTTCCTGCTAAAAAAGGCGAGGGGCTGCCAAGCACCACCCACCCATTGTTCGCACACGGCCCCGACTGCAAAATCGGAGGCATCGGTAGTAAGGGCAACAGGCGCCTCGGGAGACGGGTGGGCCAGCAGGGCAGCATTGGCAAGAGCAGCTTTGGCACTGTCAAATGCCTGCACCCGCTCAGGTGTCCACTCTATCTCTTGGTTGCCTTTCTTGCCCTTAAGTGCATTGTACAGAGGGTGCATGAGGTGAGCAGCCCGGGGGATGAAACGGTTATAAAAGTTCACCATCCCCAAAAACTCCTGCAGGGGCTTCACTGAGGAAGGGCGCGGAAAAGCAGAAACCGCCTCCACCTTAGCGGGCAGGGGAAACGCCCCTTGGGGCGAAACGAGGTGTCCCAAAAACTCTATGGCCGGCAGACCGAACTGGCATTTAGCTGGATTCACAATCAAACCGTGCTCACTGAGACGCTCAAACAACTGGCGGAGGTGCACTGAATGCTCCGCGGCGGAAGGGCTGGCAACCAGTATGTCATCCAGATAGACGAACAAAAATGGCATACCACGCAAAACGGAGTCCATGAGGCGCTGAAACGTCTGTGCCGCGCCCTTCAGACCGAAGGGCATTCGCAAAAACTTGAAAAGGCCAAAAGGAGTGATAACCGCGGTCTTGGGCACATCACGCGGATGGACAGGAACCTGATGGTATCCCCTCACCAAATCCACCTTTGAAAAAATAGTTGCCCCCGCAAGATGAACCGAAAAATCTTGAATGTGGGGAACCGGGTACCTGTCATTAGTCGTCGCATTATTAAGGCGCCTAAAATCCCCACAAGGGCGCCACCCACCGTCAGCTTTAGGGACCATGTGCAACGGGGACGCCCACGGGCTGTTTGAGCGGCGCACAATACCAAGGCGCTCCATGTTTGCAAACTCCTCCCTGGCTATCGCTAACTTCGCGGCATCGAGACGGCGTGCACGCGCAAAAACCGGCGGACCCACAGTGGTAATGTAATGCTCCACACCATGTTTAGCTACGGCTGCAGAGAAGGTGGGAACCGTGAGGGTGGGAAACTCGGCAAGCAAACGCTGGTACTCATCACCTGTGGCAAGCATGTTAGCGAGGGGCAGGGGGCCAGGACTACCAAGTGTACAGGGGTAGGTATCAAAAGACACAGCATCTATCAAGCACCTATTAGCTACATCGACCAACAACCTGAAAGCACACAAGAAATCAGCGCCGAGTATAGGTACTGACACAGACGCTATCACAAAGTCCCAGTTAAACTGACGTCCCTTGAAACACACAGTCACCAACCTCATTCCATATGTGCGAATGGGGGTACCGTTCGCCGCGTCCAGCAGGGGTCCGTGACATTGTCCCAAGGCGTCCGCAGCTGAAGCCGGCATGATGCTACGCTGAGCACCCGAGTCCACAAGCAGACGGCGTCCCGAAGCAGTGTCCTCAATGAAGAGCAGCTTGTCCGAGCTGCCAGCGCACACAGCTGCTAGTGAGCACTGGCCCTCTCGTTTCCCTGGTGCTGGAAGGTACACGGCGGAATGCAGCGCTTCGCCTTCACTCCGAACCGGCGATGATAGAAACAGAGCACGCTCTCCTTCCTCCGGCGCTCTGCGACGGCGGCCACAGCACCAGCTTCTCTAGTCTCCGTCCCTTGTAGAGCCGCACTCGGTAAAAGTGCATGCACACCGGAATGCCTGGATGCCAGCAAAATCTTGTCCGCCTCTTCAGCTAGCCCGCGGTAATCCTTGGCCCGTATCAGAGCGGAGCTGGCTAGCGCGGTGCGCACGGGAGGGGGGAGCTGGCGCAGGAACAGATGCGTAAAGAGAAACGAAGCGTCGCCCGGGCCGAGCAGAGCCAGCATGTGCTCCATCAGCTCGGAGGGTTTACCATCTCCCAAGCCATTCAGGGACAACAGGCGATCAGCCCGCTCTTCGTCTGAAAGCTGATAAATCCGCAGCAGGTTCTCCTTCAGCGCTCCATACTTGTTAGCAGGCGGCGGGTCCCGGAGCAGTCCCATCAGCCGGCGGGTAGAAGCAGAGTCCAGCGCCGCGACGACATGGTAATACTTGGTGTCGTCTGAGGTGATCCCGCGGAGGTGAAACTGGGCCTCCACATGCTGGAACCAAGGCTCTGGATCGTGCTGCCAGAACTCCGGGAGCTTGACCGTGGCCGCAAAAATAGCGGGAGAAACGGCGGCGGCTGGTGAGGAAACGGCGGCGGCTGGTGAGGAAACAGCGGCCGCGGCCGTTGAGCTGTCGTCAGCAGACATGTTCTTTAGTCGGGGTCACCAATGTAGGAGTCGGTGGAAGGAGACACGAGCAGGTATGTAGTCTCAGCTTTATTCGGTAAACTCACAACAAACTAGAACTCCAAATATAACTCCTGCAAAAGGAGGAGTCAAGCCCTTTTATCCCAGGCCTCTCTCTCCCGCCTTTTCCAGATCTATTCCGGTCTCTCTCTTCGCAATAAGAGCTTGGGGCATTCTGGTGTGAAATGTGCATATATGTGGCCACCACACCTACTTGCTTTGCAGCTCTCTTACACCAGCGCTGTATTTTGGCAGTCTGAGTATAGTGAGGGCCTGCTTGGGTCCAAGTGATCATAAAATTTTCATTACACTACAAGGGCACCACCACAGTACTCCTAGCAACCTAAAGGATGATAGATTAGGGATCATACCCATGGGCACATCTGCAAATGCGAGTAATTTCTCAACATGCCACTGCACGAAAAGAGGCATATCCGTCCCCGTATACTGACGCGGGCGCCGCTAGTAAACGGCAGCTTTCGTCAGCATAGGGGGATGCGCATATTCGTTCGCCTGAGACGGATATGGTCGTTTACGTACCACTAGAATCAGCGGGGGGTAAAGGTACGGGGGGAGCCGGCAGGCGCGAGGTGTTAACGACTCCACTTTACATATGAATAGCAGCGCCTCAAGCCGAAGCAGCGGCAAGAGACCCACGTGGCTTCTCAGTCATTGGATGATAAAAATGACATCACAATTCAGTATTCACATGTGATTGGTTGGTAGATCTGTCCCCCCATTGGCCTTTATAAAGACAGGCCTGGGTAAGCCCCTCCCTAATAAATAATAACCCAGTAATAAAAATTATTTTTAATTATTATTTCTGTGATATACCTTGTATGTTATGTTGTATTCGTGCCATGCTAATAACCTCAACTTAAAGGAATTCAATTAAGAGAAACAAATTGTGAGGCACAACTTTGAATATTTTTTTTTGTTTTATTTATAAAGCAATATGCACATACACACACACACACACACACACACACACACACACACACACACATCATATAATCTATATATATATAAAGAAAACAAAAACATTATGACATATAATGCTTTGCTACTTCTGGGCCATGTGGTGGTGGCTTTCTCTCAGAGCATGGTCCAGCATACAAACACTTGTGGTGCACAGCGTTGTATTTAGGGTGAGCTTCTAGTCTGTCTTGCAGTTTGGCTCAGAGGTCACTGAGCTCCTGGCTGGGGAAGCTTGGGGGTCGTAATCCAGCCCGACACGCCCTCTGAGACGCCATCCTCCTCATCCAACATGAGGTCAGTGGTGACACCGTCCCAGAAGGCAACCTCCTTCACTGCCAGGTCACTTGTCCTCGCCTCCAGCAGCTGTTGACACAGAGCACACATTAAGTCATTATGAAACTATATGAAATATTGTGAAAAATCAGGAAATATGTCTGTGTAGATTCTCAGTTATCCAGGTCATAGTAGTCTCTGGAGCTTGAAAAAGGCGACTGGACTTCTTTTTGTTTCTTGAAGACGTTTCACCTCTCATCCAAAAGGCTTCTTCAGTTCTCAACCAAATGGTGGAGAGACCCAGGTATTTAAACCCCTGTGGGCGTAGTCCCCTGGAGGGCACTCTGGAGGGCAAAAAAGGGCACTCTTTTGAGGATGCCAATGTCCACATTTTGGACAGGGAAAACAGATGGTTTGAAAGAGGAGTGAAAGAAGCCATCTATGTCCACTGTGAACAACCATCATTGAACAGAGGAGGTGGATTACGTCACCAACTTTCCCCCGCTTACAGTGCTGTCCTGAGCTCCCTTCCCAGACGTCTCAACCCCCATTCACACCTTTGTTCCAGTGACCTCAATAGGCCACAGGAAACAATGGAGCGGAGTCCTAAATTGGTTTCAACTGAAACCACTGATTAAATATGACCCACGCCCCCTTCACACCTGGGCACATGTGTTCAAGCACATGATCAATAGAGGGTCATAACCACCTCCAGGGGACTACGCCCACAGGGGTTTAAATACCTGGGTCTCTCCACCATTTGGTTGAGAACTGAAGAAGCCTTTCGGATGAGAGGTGAAACGTCTTCAAGAAACAAAAAGAAGTCCAGTCGCCTTTTTCAAGCTCCAGAGACAAAAATCAGGAAACTACACTGAAAGTTTGAGTCTCTTGACTTTGAATGTACACATAGCAGATAAGACCCTGAATGCAAAAAAAAAAAATTAATCAGCCCATCTTTGTCATCAGAAACAATGGTTATCGGACAAAGTACCAACTCCTGCATCCTGTGAATAAAAGACAAATGAACAAGTACTTTGAAAAAATTTAACACTGATAAAAGTACTTCAGTGATTTTGGTCATTAACCCTTGAGGCACCTTTAAACTGATTATACACTTTTTATCTTTTAGGTCCCAAAATGTTACAGCTGCTGAAACTATAAACATTCAATGTTAATTATTTTCACCTGCACTGCATCACCTTTTTATTAAAAAGGTGATGCAGTGCAGTGGTGGGCCGTCAGGGCCTGCAAGGCCTTCTCTGCTGGCCTAAAAAATATCTGAATCACAGACTGATGTTAATTATATCCTGTCCATCAATACTTGTTAAATTATTCGAAATGGTTTGTACGGTTCCTTTCACAGCTTTTCCTGTGGTCGCGCTGTTTCCAGACGTGTATTTTCATATTAAAGCATTTAACCAATCACATTTCAGCCATCATTTGTTGCCAGGGTCAAAGAAATCTGCCTGGAGGCCTTCATAATCAGTTCTGCGGGCCCCGTAGTACAAAAATAAGTGTCGATCAAACAGTTTGATCAACCAATCAGATTATGAGTTGGCAACACCGAGGCCCTCTAGCAGGCGTACGGTAACGTCAGCATATTCATACACTTTGATTGGATAGTCAGTGTACTAGCCAGAGCTAGCAAACTGCATCTGTAGCCAGCTGCACAAGCAAAAATATGGTTGTGTTGATTTTATAGCTGTTTTGTCAACCCACAATGGCTGAAGGAGAAGAAATGGATTTGGTTGCAGATTTATTGTCAAAGCCAAGACGGACTTTTCAAGAAAAGCTGGACATCATTAAGAAAGGTCGGGCAACTCCGAAGCTAGCAAGCCTGTCACAACCGGGAAAAGGATGTGTCCACCACTTTCAGTCCACTAATTACGAGCGGTAGCACTGGCTCACAGGCCCCGAGGAACACTGCAAATTGTATTGCTGGGAGTGCTTGTTGTTTGCCACTGATCGACATGGTGTTTGGAGGGGCAAGCAGGAACTTTCATTTCGGGGTCACGATGACTAAAATGTTTCTCTTAATAATAATTTTATGAGGTTGTTATCAATGCATTTTTATATGTGTCGCAGCTGTAGCGGCAGTAAAAGCAGACTTGTGCACCTTGGGTTTGTTTCTTCGGTTAATGCTTTTATTCTGGCTACATGAGCTCTCAATCTGCGATGCAACAGCTCTTTCTACTGCATTTCTGCATAAAAAGATGTTTTTATTGCCATAAAATAGTTATTGAGGGTGGAGTGATTCAGGCGGATCACTACTGAAGGCCTAGGTGTGAAATGCACGGCCTGCCACTGCTTTTTATATACATTTTGGGTTGTTCAGAAGAAGCCAGATTTTATATAAAGTTAAAAAAAACAATAAGTAATATTTTCCAAAAATAAAACTGCATTTCCAAGCTAACTACACAAATACAGCAGACCAACAAAACAATCCAATACGTCTTACCGGCTTCCTTCTTGCACGACACCGGGCAGAGTTTTTAATGGCTGCCGCCTTTTCCGGACCGTGAGGCTGACTGTAGCGGAAGCTGCGGCGAACCGTCTGTAGGTTTTTCAAGAAGCTGAAAAACATTTTTGTACATTGTAAATAAACAGTGTACACACAGTGCATACATAAACAATATTCAGGCAAAAAAAGATACTTACACACAATTATATCACTGTCCACGCATTAGAAACCCACTCGCGTTGCGAGGCGAACAGTCTGTGGAAAAAAACGTGAAAATAAATAAGAGTAAAAACATTTTAAGTTCTTCTCTCCTCCACACATTGAATACTGCTGCTTTGTTTCTGATTCTTACCTCTGCAGAGGAGCATACCGGCTTTTATTGGATTCAGAGTTGTGCAGGCCGCGAACTGCTTCCTGTAAGATGAAATAAAAATAAGAAACCAAATCACAATACGTCTGTCAGCTTACTGTGACCATTCCTCCACTCTTAGTATTTTTGTTTTAGAAACGACCAAGTCTTACCGCAGTTTTCGGATCGTGCTGCCGTCTTTTCCTCGAGTCCTTCTGTAGGTGAGGCTTTGTTAGAGCATGGAGTCTCTACACAATAGACGCCATGTTGTCTTTCAGTTGCACTCGTACAAACTTGAGTAACTGAATCGATAACCCACTCACTGCAGCCAGCAGCGTCTTCTCGTCTGCAGCGGGGCTGGTTGAGGCTGGCCGGTAGAGAGGCCCGCTTTCACCGGGAGATTCTGGGGTGTTGAAATATAGACGACGTCCTCCATTGTCGTACCGGGAAAGCAGCGTAGACAAAAACCGCCATTCAGTTTGAATGGAAGAGAAGGAAGGCACTGATTGGTCCTACAGACCTTCAGCCTGATCCTGCACATGATCTGTATTGTCCAATCACAGGCGAGGAAGCTGCCACACGGAAATTAAATTCATTTCATTTCAAGTGAATTCAATTTTATTTATATAGCAGCAAATCACAACAAACAGTCGCCTCAAGGCGCTTTGTATTGTGGGTAAAGACCCTACAATAATACAGAGAAAACCCAACAGTCAAAATGACCTCCTATGAGCTGGAAGATGTGTTGTTCACACATCCACTGTCTGTTTAAGCAGGACAACTGAGAAGGTGACTGTTGCATTAAAATTTTCCTTATTTTTTTTTTTTTTTTTACCTTTTTACATTTACATTTTTCTCATGAAGGTTTTGCTGATATCTCTTATGTACATCCATGTATAGCAAAATAAAAGTTTATACATTTTCGTATTCCATCTGCCTTGGTAGTCTTTAATGTCATTAATGCATGTGAACATTCACTGAACGTTTATAGCAGCATTCATGGGATGTTGTCTGAATGTTCAATGCTAGCTGGGAAGCCACTGCACAGGAGAGGATGATGGTGTGACAGACTTTTTGTTACAGTGAATTAGACTGAAAACTGAGTATGCTTTTCAATGAAAATAATGCTTGTGGTGTCACCAAAATCAAGATATAGCCTTTGTTTATCTCCCTCAGTCCACTAAAGTTCAGGGTTCACAAAAAACTCCATGACAAAGGCTCACAGACAGAAGCTCACAGACAGAAGCTCACAGCCTTATTGGAAAAAGGGACAAAAGCTGAAAACTTCCAAAAATATATTTCCAACTAGATAATTCAAATTTATAAATTAGAATGATTTCTTGTGAGATTAGTCTTGTTTGAATGTTTCACTGTAGAAATAAAAATATGTTGGTTACAACTTGGGAGGGGTAGACCACTGGTGAGTATTGGTGACCCCTGGTGAGTACTTGATTTGCATTTGTATGACTCACAGAAACCTCCTTTACATATGAGAGCCTGCCCAAGACCTGAGGAGAGGGGGGAGCTGAGGGAGCACTGACACAGAGAGTCCACGGCAGTTTCCCTACAGTTTACTGTTCTGACCAAAGCCTCCTGCTGAGAGCCCTAAAACTCAAGGCGCGCGTCAGTATTACATACAAGAAACTGTCGAAAAACCCACTTTTCATGCAGTGTGCTGTGCCATGGTCATGGCTGTTGGTGGCGTTCAGTTCAGCTGCTAACAATTTTTTTTATTTTTTTTTTTGTTGTTGGCCTGATTCACCTGTTGAGTTTCCCCCTCCCACAAGGAAATATCTGAAAATCATCTCTCATGTCAACAGGCTTGAACAAAGGCAACCACTGAAAAAAAGTGCAGTGGACTGACGTGGAAAAATGTACACGAGAGAGAGAGAACAAAACAGGAAAGACCAGGAAATGTGTCTCAAAAACTTTGTGCACTCGTAACCGTCGTTTTGTGCGTGTGTATCAGGAGATTCGTGCGTAACTTTAGTTTTGTGCGTGTGTATCAGGTGATTCGTGCATAACTTTAGTTTTGTGCGTGTGTATCAGGTGAGTCGTGCGTAACTTTAGTTTTGTGTGTGTGTATCAGGTGATTCGTGCGTAACTTTAGTTTTGTCCGTGTGTATCAGGTGATTCGTGTATTACAAAAAATTACAACTCCATATATGTGTACTTTACTCTTGAAAGATGTCCAACATGATATTCATATTCCTCCAAAGTATCTGGTTAGACACCATGTTTTTAATATTTGTAGGGCTGAGTACAATAATCTTAATTTTATCTGAATTTAGAAGCAGGAAATTAGAGGTCATCCAGGCCCTTATGTCTTTAAGTCTTTCCTGCAGTTTAACTAATTGGTGTTTTATCTGGACACACACCAATTATTCTGTGGCGGTACAGTTACTGGGATCATCAACATGTAAATCAAAGTCATCTACTAAAATGATTTTGTCAAATTTAAAAACAACAGTTGAGAGAAGATCAGAGAATTCATTCAGGAAATTATTGCAGTGTTTTGGAGGTTGGTAGATAACAGTCCAGATATTTACACTGAATTTTGAAGTATAGTAATTCAAACGGTAATAAAAGGAACACAGTTTAGATAAGCCTTATAAACCACTGCTATTCCCCTACCATGCCCTAAGTACCTCGGGGCATTCAAGCATTTATAGTTTGTTGGGGCCCCTTGTGGAATTTATGGTTCTACATGGAGGCAGCAATCTGCTGGTTTAAACCAAGTCTCAGTGATACAGAAATATTTGAATACTACCTTGACATTTAAAAAACAAACTTACCTGCACATGAAAGGACAGAAACTGAAGTACATGAATTGTACATATCCTGGATGGGTAGCAGGAAGACACATGCTCATCTCTACACACATCACAATGAATTGAAGATGATACTAAATTTAGTTACTAATAAAAAATCACATCCCAAATAGTTGAAAACTGTTGCTGATGGTGTAACTTCAAATAATAAACTGTTTTTGGTTGGCAATAAAGTTAAAGGTTATTAATCTCACTGGCTGATTTCTCAGTGACAACTGAGTACAAACTGTGCACCCACTTAATGTAGAGCTGGAGGACCGTGAGGAAGAAATCGCTACATTTGACAAAAATAGTGGATTTAATCTGAGGACAGCTTTAACAGTGAACACATTTAACGAAGAAGTTCAGCACAACAGTCAGATGTTATTTTCAGGTATGGAGGGGGAAGACAGCAGGTGGGCTCACAGCAGAAGTATTGGCAGCACAGAGTATTCATGCTGGTGGATATCATCCAAGTGGTCCCTAGCTTTAGTAACGGGAAATCAACGTTACTGTCACATGAAATACGGGCAAAGTTTAGAGAAGGTTTAGAGAATAAGATCCACACACAAGTGTTGTCATACGTTCCCTCCATCATCTTCATCATCTTCTCAGTGGTTCTGCATGATTCCTGGGAGATTCCTGGGAGTCTGGAAGGTCCTGATCCTCTCTGATGCTGCTCAGCTGTTTCTGCAGTTTAGCTTCCAGCTTAATATCCAGCACAGAGCTGAATCACACAACACAGCACAGCAGGTCAGTCAGGAGTCTTTCTTTAATTTTCACATGACATAACTGCCATTTGAAAGAAACTAGAGAAAATCAGGTTTTCAGCATTTGTAGGTTTCACCGGGAAGATAAAGAAAATATTCTTTTTTAAATTGTCAATTGAGTATACTACAACAGCCTTCTAACAGGCATTAAAAATAAGATTAAAAAATAACTTTAATAATATGGCTCTAATTTTTTTAAAACTTCTGTTTGCCAGAAGAATATTTTGCCTGTTTAACAAGACCCATCACCGATGAATGAATGAATGAAGGTTTTTATTGCCATATGGGTGAACAGGTTCACACATTAGGAAATTGCAGTTAACAGAGCACCCATCCAAGAATACAACAAACACAAACATGGGGGACAGGTGTCCGAGGTCATGAAGCCGTTTTACCGGCGCTACCTTTAGCAGAAGAACAGAAAGAGATACACTGGGATAGGTAGGTTCAAAAAAATCATCTCGTACTGTATTCATTATAAACACCGTACGAGGTTCCAAAAAACACCTCAGCAAAAGCATATTTGCACATTTAATGCCAGGATAGCAATATGGTGGGTAAGGTCAGGGTCAGGAGGGGATGCAGACGGAGACGAGAGGGTGGGGGCATTGTGGAGCCCAGATGCCAGCTCCTAGACAAAACAGTTCGCTGATAGTGGTGGAAGTTCATCAGCGGCCGTGGTACACCAGATCCAGCTTCACAGATCACAGAGAGGGCTGAGGGGAAGAGCGACCGTCACACATAGGCCTGGAGAGATATGATTGCCAGCCCAAGGCCGGCTAGGGAGCCGAATTCCTGATTATGCAGATGTTGTTTTGGAACAGACTGCTTGTTTTTTTTCCCAACAGCCTTCAGTCTCACTGGGGAACCCATTCAGTAATCCAATATTCCAAATTCATTAGTTGATGACATCCTCCCATGATTAATGAAAATATAAAATAAATGTAGAACATCACAGCCCCATTTCTTAACAGAAAACCCTTTAGTATACATCTTATTACCTTATGCAAAACAATTTTGCCCTCATTAATTTTTGATTTTTTGTTTTGTTTTGTTTTTTGAGTATGCTGTGAGCGATTGATATTCTGTGATTATCTTTAACATTTCTACAAATACTTTGGTAATCCTAGACCAGACACAAAAATTTCCATGGTAATCAAATTAGAGGAAAGTACACACTGCACTCTTATACAAGGGTGTATACTGCATAATGTCTTTCTATTCATATAATCTATAAAAATAAGCCAGATAAAATGCATACTTACAAGGTATTTTCACCATAGTAGATAGATAGATAGATAGATAGATAGATAGATAGATAGATAGATAGATAGATAGATAGATAGATAGATAGATAGATAGATAGATAGATAGATAGATAGATAGATAGATAGATAGGACATCCAGCAGCTTAACACGCACAGCATATACAGACAGTAGGGTAGAATACAAACAATGGAGGTAGCTGCATACATTATGCAAACTATACTAAGTTGTACAAGAGCTTAGTGCTCTGAAAACAAAGAAAACAAAACAAAGAATACAGGGGTATGAGTAAGTCTGGTGCTGCAGTATACATATACAAATGGATGCTTGTCAGTGCAGAGGCACAGGTGCAACAATATATAGCAGTAATATATAGCAGTAAAGTGATAAAGTGTCACAGTGCCAAATATCAACATATGTAATGATGATTGCATGTTAACGTCTCCTGAGTGACGCATTAAAGAGTCTGATGACTCTTGGAAGAGAATACTGGCAACTATAGATTGGCAAGAGTTTTCTGCAGATGTTGAAGGACACCAATCTCCTCAAGAAATAAAGCCAGCTGTGCCCCCTCCTGTGCAGCGACCAGTTCAGTTTGTCATCCAGCTGCAGACCAAAGAACTTGTAGGTCCTTACCATCTCCACAACAACCCCCACCCCAATATTCATGTGTATACTGGAGTATTAATACATAAAGCACCCATACCACATAATCTGATAGAAATGTATCTGTATATGTATGTTTCAATTGATAATGATCAAATCTAGCCCTTTCATGCATGGGTGACACTACAGTGTACAGCTGATTAAAAGTTGTTTATCTCTTCAAATACATAAAATCTTGGGCACTGTTCCACATAGTCAACAGCAGGTAGTGCTACTTCACCCTTTCATACAAAAACCCCCCACTAAAAATCCTTTGAGAGGGCTACAGGGGTCATTGATTCCAAGATGGCTGATGGAGACAAAAAGAGATCAGGCACCTTAGCTATCCCAGCGTCTACCTTCTATAAAAAGAATCCACTGAAGGTAAAAAAAATAAAATAAGACTAATGAGCATCTTAGGTAACATAATGTCCAAGAAATATCTCAATTTGGATTTTACATTTGGAGAAAATACTAATTTTCCATGTGTACACTGTAGTGACCATTATGCACTGGCCATGTCTACATGGCCATGTGCATGTGCTATTTCCACTGTGTTCTAGCTAGTCATCACTGAATGTTTGCACTTTCAATGCATATTTTATGCATTGAAAATGTTTTGTTTCTTTATATTTTATAGAGCTTCAAGAGACAGGAGTACATAGTTATAGAGTTGGCAGTTTCCTGAATCAAGTGAGGAAGAGTGTGGTGATAGTGGCAGTGATGAGGATGTGACTACAGAATGAGAGTTCTGTAACCTCTTACTGGGTGCGAGTATGAGTTCAGTGACTATTTACATGGTGATAAGGCAGGGGTGGGCAATCCCAGGCCTCGAGGGCCGGAGTCCTGCAGGTTTTAGATGTGTCCCTGATCCAACACACCTGAATCAAATGGCTGAATTACCTCCTCAGTATGCAGTCAAGTTCTCCAGAGTCCTGCTAATGACTTCTATATGTGATTCAGGTGTGTTGGCTTAGGAACACATCTAAAACATGCAGGACACCGGCCCTCGAGGCCTGGAGTTGCCCACTCCTGTGATAAGGGATGGTGTGTGTGTGTGTGTGTGTTTCTAAAGTGATATGAATTGACAATAAAGTGATTTGAAATAATTAGAATCGTTCGAGTGAATAGTCAAGAATAAAGCATGTAGTGCACCCTTTGCCAGGCAGAATTAGGTATACTACAGGCAGGAAAGACTAGTAATGAATGTGGTGTGATTATACAGGTATACTGGGATATTATTTCAAGATTTACACAGTATTTCAACAAATTACCATGTAATTCTTTGTTTTAAGGAAGGCGCACAGAGTACACTGTAGTGTACAAAAAAATATCTCCTTAGGGGATGGAGATAGAAAAAAAATTTTTCTCAGTATGTTTTTGTACCCTTATGGAACACTAAAATCATTGGATAAAAAAATCTGTAATCAAAATTTAATAATTCATGCATGAGAGGGCTAGACAGAATCTGGACAATCGGAATAGTCTCTTCTTTCTTTTAGGACATTGCATATGTAAAAAATAAAAACTAAACAAAAAAGTTTTATGACAAGTGTGGGTGAGCTTGGGGGGGGGGCCCTGGAGGTCAGGGGGGCTTATGCAGCCGCATATGTTGCCTTCACCTTGGGCCGGTGTTGTTTAACTTTGCAGTGAGCGCACCATGCGCCCTCTCGATGTTAATGTTGTTGAGTTCAGGTTAAAGTTGGAGAACATTTTGGAGTAGCTCCTTAACAAAAGCTCTGATATCCCGTCCTTCGCGTCCATCGGGTACTCGATATATTCGTAAATTGTTTCCTCTCAGTCTGTTTTGCATATCGTCGCATTTGTGGGTCCACCTTTAAAGTCAGTCGACTCTGTAGATTGTAATCAGGTGGCTGAAAGAAGACCTGCACAGTCCTGAAACCATTAAAAACAAACTCAGAACTTAGCTATAGTGAAAATCTAAACAACAAAATCTTTACAGTTGGCGTTTATGGGTGCAGGTGTAATATTAAGTATCCATTTAGATCGACGCATATTTGTCACAAAGCTGCTATTGTCTGTGCAGACACTCGTGTTCTGATTTTTTTTTCTTTTTTTTGCTTAGAATCCCAAACTTGATAAGCGACACACTGCCTGTTGTAATTTCTGAGGTTGAATAATGTGTTTTTGGTTTGCAAACAATTGGATTTTATGTACAAGAAACAACAAATATTATGTTCCCATGGATACAGTGAAAGAAACTCGTTTTGTAGCCTTTTTTTAAACTAATAAGCGCTTCATGCGCTGTGTATATTTGGATTTTATCGTAACTATCACTAGATTACGTTAATACGGAAGTAATTTTAAAAATAAAAAAGAATTTCCAGGCAGACTCTGTGGAGTAGCCATTTCTGTCTCAGTATGCAACCAGAAGTTTTGTTTTTCTGTAGTATCAAATAATACACCGACATCATTATTATTATTATTATTATTATTATTATTATACACCCGGCGGTATGAAGCGTCGTTTCGTTGTTTTTAGGGGCGGACAGTCTGTGCCAAAACTTTTTTTTTTTTAATTCTTTGTGTTTTTTTAACCTTTGTGACACTTTTCCAGTCCGTGTCCAATTCCCGTATGTGGCTATGGACACAAACAGATTATAAATGAACGCTTCCTGTCTTACCTAAGTGCTGTGGGCAGAATTAACAGACAGGTTACTCCCCGTTTTTTCCACCCTTGCGACAACCGAAACAGTGATTGTCCCGGTGCCTGGACTTACCTCCACGGAGTTTGAACAGCTGCTCACAAATTCAAATCACTCAACACCTCAACGAGTCTCAGGCGCTTTTCTATTTCAGCTTTTGCAGGTAAGAGAAAATATATTACACATAACATTATTAATTACTCATGATGAGCTTTATGTAACCACTTAAGCAAAAAAGCTGTTCTTTTTGTTGTTGTTGTTAAATATAGATTTAATTTCAATTTAAAAACATAATAGCTTTGTGTAGTGACTGCACTGTGTTCTGCTTTTTAGTAGTTTGTCAGGTTAAAATCATTAGCATAAATACACATGGTGAATATATTTGTTTCTTCTTCATAATATTTTGTTGTTATTCATGACATATTTTCTACATTCATGGATTTACCCACCTAAATGTTTCTCCACTCGCTGTATCCACAGACTGGTCCTGTTCTTCATTCAAGATGAATTTCACATGGAAAAGATTCAACGTTCTACTTTCCCTGTTCCTGTGTGTCTCAGTGACTGCTGTGCTTTTGAATCCTTCCTGGAATTTATCTGTGTATTCCTTTGGGCACTGGAAGTTGAGCTTTTGTTCCTGTCTCAGCTGTTTAAGAGATGGTGATCCTTGGTTTAGGGCATTGATCGATGCCTCTCCTAAACCCTTTTTGTCCAGAAAACACAAAACCTCAGAGAATGACTTCAACTGGTGGAAGGTAAATATTAAATGAGACAGCACAAATGTTTTGCCACCATAATTAACTTTTCACTCCATTCCAGAGCTCATGCTGTCCCCTCACAACAGAACAGTGGTTCTCAAACTGACAGCATCATGCTATTTTTTGCCATCATATTTACTCAGCTTAATTTCACTTGCCAGTTTTCATATTATCATCCACACTCCACCAAGTCTCTGTTCCCCAGCAATGGGGGCCATCCCACAGTTTGCGAGCCAGAGTGTTAGAGGAACCAGTTCAGCCGCTCATTGCCTCTGGCTCTCTGGACTCCGTGGGGGCTCTGTCTGGGGTCTCCCTCCTTCCCCCTCTGGGGTGTGCACATGGTTGCCATCAGGATGTGTGGCCTTGTGTCTTCTGAGCTCCTAGTGGATCGTGGATAGGCCAGGTCCCCTGAGTCCTTCCCTGTTTGCCTCTGGATCACAGAGGGTGTGGTTGCAGTTTCTTGCCCTCATTAGTGAGTACATTCCATGACAGAGGCACACACACACACATTACTGCAATCCACAGCAAGATTGTGTGTATGTGTGTATATATATATACGTGGACAGATATGTGAATATGTGCATGAATGTATGTATATCTATCTTTCTTCGATTCTTTTTTTCTCCCCTTTGTTTTTCTTTTTTTACTTTTTTTCTCTCTTTCTCTTTAACCCTCTTATCCCTTCCATCCTACCTGTCAGGCCTGGCATGACAAAATAAAATTAAAATTAAAAAACAAACACAAGAGTAGCCTATAGAAAACTTATAGAGCTGTTCTTGTTAAAGCAAATATGTTTGGTACACCAATGCATTTGGATCATCATTCCAATTTTGAAAACTGCCAGACATGACAGGCTTAAAAAAAAAAGTAATAATAAATAATAACCAGCTATGTGTCCTGATGAATTGTTTCTTTCATTAGTCTTATTAGAAGCATTATAACTTAATATATTGTGGCAACTCCCTCATATTCACTACAATAATTCTACAATATTCAATACAAAATTTTTTGCTTTCAGCAAATTTATGTCACAAACAAGCCATATTATGACAACTACTGGTAGTGTTTTCACACTTGTGGTAGCATGAGACGGACTCTATAACCCACACAAGTGGCTCAGGTAGTGCAGCTCATCCAGGATGGCACATCAATGCGATCTGTGGCAAGAAGGTTTGCTGTGTCTGTCAGCGTAGTGTCCAGAGGCTGGAGGCGCTACCAGGAGACAGGCCAGTACACCAGGAGATGTGGAGGAGGCCGTAGGAGGGCAACAACCCAGCAGCAGGACCGCTACCTCCGCCTTTGTGCAAGGAGGAACAGGAGGAGCACTGCCAGAGCCCTGCAAAATGACCTCCAGCAGGCCACAAATGTGCATGTGTCTGCACAAACGGTTAGAAACCGACTCCATGAGGATAGTATGAGGGCCCAACATCCACAGATGGGGGTTGTGCTCACAGCCCAACACCGTGCAGGATGCTTGGCATTTGCCAGAGAACACCAGGACTGGCAAATTCGCCACTGGCACCCTGTGCTCTTCACAGATGAAAGCAGGTTCACACTGAGCACATGTGACAGATGTGACAGAGTCTGGAGACGCCGTGGAGAGTGATGTGCTGCCTGCAACATCCTTCAGCATGACCGTTTGGCAGTGGGTCAGTAATGGTGTGGGGTGGCATTTCTTTGGAGGGCCGCACAGCCCTCCATGTGCTCGCCAGAGGTAGCATGACTGCCATTAGGTACCGAGATGAGATCCTCAGACCTCTTGTGAGACCATATGCTGGTAGGTTGGCTCTGGGTTCCTCCTAATGCAGGACAATGCTAGACCTCATGTGGCTGGAGTGTGTCAGCAGTTCCTGCAAGATGAAGGAATTGAAGCTATGTACTGGCCCACCCGTTCCCCAGACCTGAATCCGATTGACCACATCTGGGACATCATTCCTCGCTCCATCCACCAACGTCACGTTGCACCACAGACTGTCCAGGAGTTGGCGGATGCTTTAATCCAGGTCTGGGAGGAGATCCCTCAGGAGACCAAACGCCACCTCATCAGGAGCATGCCCAGGCATTGTAGGGAGGTCATACTGGCATGTGGAGGCCACACACAATACTGAGCCTCATTTTGACTTGTTTTAAGGACATTACATCAAAGTTGGATCAGCCTGTAGTGTGTTTTTCCACTTTAATTTTGTGCGTGTCTCCAAATCCAGGCCTCCATTGGTTAATAAATTTGATTTCCATTGATGATTTTTGTGTGATTTTGTTGTCAGCACATTCAACTTTGTACAGAACAAAGTATTCAATGAGAATATTTCATTCATTCAGATCTAGGATGTGTTACTTAAGTGTTCCCTTTATTTTTTTGAGCAGTGTGTGTGTGTGTGTGTGTGTGTGTCTGGATGTATGATATGGATATAGATATGTATTGGATATTAACAACAGTAGCAGGATGGTGGCAGCAATTACTAGGTATTGCAGAGTATGGAACAGAGTATAAACCTGAGTACTGCACAGAGTTGTAAACATTAAGGCGGTATTGCACATGATGGAGACAGTAATGTCCAGGTCAGCAGATGTTTAAGGTTCTAATGGACCAAGTGCAGAAACTGTTCTTTAGCCTGATTGTGCAGGCCAGGTGATGCGCTGGGTGGGAGGGATCACTAAAATAACCTTCCTCTGTTATGTGTGTCAGCACTTACAGCAGGAGAACCGCAACTTCACTTTCTTCAGTGCAACAGTGGACAAGCTCTTTGAGACGCTCCCACTCATTTCAGAAGATGTGGAACCGAGGCCTGATCGCTGCAGGACTTGTGCTGTAGTGGGGAATTCTGGTCATTTGAAGGGATCCCGTTATGGCCCTCTAATAGATTCTCACGATGTCATAATAAGGTAAAAATCATGCAACCTAAAATTCATTTAAGTTGGAATATTATCTCATCATATCAACTTAATTTAAATGTGATGTAACTGTATGATATTTAAAATGTGCTATTTAGAATCAACCGTGGGCGTACCAAAGGTTATGAAGCAGACGTTGGAACCAAAACAACTCATCATGTCATGTATCCAGAGAGTGCTATTAAACTGCACAACACAACAAATCTTGTGTTTTTTGCATTCAAGATAGATGATTTACTGTGGCTCCTCAAGACCTTCAGTCCAGGGTAGGTCAAACATACTGTAGCTAATAGAGTAAATTACCATTGACCACTTAACACTTACGCTGTTATGATTTGCTCTGGATCTCATCTATTTTGTCAGTGTAATTGGAAGCCAACTTTGGCATGTAGCATAAACTGTAGCATGCCTTCAAAATACTTGATTAAAGTAGGGTAAGTAGGGTTATCACCAATTAATTAGAGAAAAAAATAGCTTATTGGAATATAACTACTTAACTACTGTTTTTCTTTTCATCAATTTTTGTTTATTGTGTAATTGTGCTTTCTCTTTTGCTGTTTTCATCTTTTTTACCTGTAAGGCGACCTTGAGTGCCCTGAAAGGCGCCTATAAATAAAATGTATTATTATTATTATTATTATTATTATTATTATTATTATTATTATTATTATTATTATTATTTAACATGGCATGCATACTTAATTATATATGCATTTTTTGGGCATTGATCCATGTAAGTTCACCATAACAATTAAGCATTTTATTCAGTAACTAGTGTTAAGTGATTAGAATATAACAATCAAAAGCAAATATAACAGTTAACATATTTCAACAGAGATGGTACTGTGAACTCAACGAACATAGCTAACAAGAATTTGGTGAGTATTTTGTTATATATTTTAAAGAAAATGACTCTAAAATGATATATCGAACGTCATCTAGTTTGAAAATTAATTGTGAAATGGCTGTGCTTGATTAATAACAGGTGATGATCCTCAACCCAGCTTTCATGAAATACATTCATGAAGATTGGTTGGGAAGTGATGGTGCTTATCCTTCCACTGGCTTTCTGACTTTGGCTTTAAGCTTGCACATATGTGATGAGGTAGGTTTACATTATCATAGTAGTGGGAGTCAAAGAAATACTAGCAAAGCAGGCTGCTGTGCAATTAGTACATATATTGTAAGTACTATTTTCAAACTATTCTAGAAAACCCGAGTACATATTTTTGGCTATTTCTTCTTCGATGGCATTTTTAGATACAGCACTGGAATAGTCTATGAAAAAGTTTTACATTTTGGGAAATGCATGTTTCAGCATTAAAATGATCAAATTTAATACCACTCTTGCATCTGTATGTTAAATATAAAGCTGGAGTAACCATGTAGCTTGAATTAGCTTAACACCGGAAAAAATCATGCTCAGTCGGAAAGTTAATTAAAGTAGCATCAAAACACCTCTGCTGCTGACTAAGTAAAGTATGTGTTTTTATTTGTACATAGACGAAAGTGTAGGAATGATAATGTTTACCGCTTTCTCCTGTCTGAATAAACTAAGCTAATTTTTTGGATGCACCAGCTTCAAATATGATTATATACATCAAAACATTAACACTACTTGGTATTCATTCAGCTGATTTTCATAAGCTTTAAAGTCTTTTTAATTGTGATTTGTTGAATGTACCTATAAAGTTTACTGTGATGCTTATTGCTTCAGCAAATGTTTGGCAAAGATACTTTCAGTTAAAAGACAAAAGCTTGAATTTAATTCATATATATTCATATTTTTTTCTCCACAGGTCAGTGTTTTTGGGTTCAGGGCAGACAGGGATGGAAACTGGAGCCATTACTTTGAAGTCCTCAAAAACAAAGATTTAGGAACAGGACCTCATTCAGGAAAACATGAATATTCAATTATTGAGCAATTACACGAAATGGAGAAAGTTACATTTTACAAAGGACATTAATTATTGTTCCTCTTTTCCCCTTTGTCTTTCTGTGATGTGTTTGTTCTTTTTTACTGTTATTTATTTTGCATTTCAGTGTGTTCATGTTTAGAAGAGTCTTTGGTTTTACAGTAGTTGCATGAAACTGAATCCTATGATTCAAATCCACAGATTTGCTTTTCAGGTTAATTGGTGATTCTAAAAAATGGGTAGAATGTGAATGTTAATGGTTGCAAACAGCCATAATAATTTAAATATACTGGATATGAAGTTAAACTGGTAAGAACATTCTCTTGGGATTTATTATATAACCATTACAACCGTCAAACACTGCTATATTATCAAAGACTTCATAACTGCAATTATCAATATTAATTCAACATTAATTAACACAAAACACATGTTCTATATGTTTTTTAATTGTTATTATTAATTATTATTAATTTATTTATTTACTGAACATAGACATTGCAGAATAAAATCTCCACAATTCCTGAATATACATATCATCTAGCTAATCAGCGCGAATATCTTAATTAAGTGTTCAATTACTCCAAATTGACACATTTTGGTTGGTTCACTGTGTGGGATATTGTATTTATTTATTTTTTTTATTCATTTGTGTTGTTGTAACAGGCACCGGGCCGCAGCGGTGCCCGCGAACCGCTTTGTAGACAGCTAAAACAATGAAAACCAAAGGATGACAAAGAAGAAGCTGTTTGTCATCTCTAATTTCTCCTCAGCCATATTTATTAACACATCACATGTCATTCACTGTTAACACTGTCCAATTTAAATCAGCATCATCTTGCTGTACACACATATATATCTCTCTTTTTTTAGACATATTTTAGTGCCCATAAATCACATATTTCCATCAAATGCTACATCTTGTCACAATATCTTCTTCCCATAACCCAGATTAACACTCTGGTCAGTACTGTACCTTAACTGTACCTTTAGAAAAATACTATCACGTATTTCTGGTCTTCATGTTAAACAGCAGCATGTCAATAAACACAAACTTTTAACTTAAACATATTGATGAATTTGTACATTTTACTCTATTACATTTTACACTATTAATTTGCTTCCCTCCTGCTCTCTGACGGAGACGGTCGCATTCTATCTCTCTCCCTGCCCTCCCTATCTCTCCTGCTTGCTGCTTGCTGTAAGAGCGTCTCTTACACACTGTCTGAATAAGAATATGATTAAGAGCAACATGGACCTGGCAAACTGGGCCCTAAACACCATTGATCGAATTTTGTCCACTATGAGATCGGGGAAAGGGGAGCCTACATGTTCGAGTGGAACAGACCCAGTTGGATATGTCATGGATTCTTGGAGTTCGTGGAGACCTGTGTGCTTCTCAGTTCTGGAGATCGAGGACGTTGAAGACGTCTACATATTCGGCTATTTGGTAGCGGTATCTCTTCTGTTTGGGCTCACAGCATACCTGATTTACCGGGAAATTAAGAAAATCTGTGCAGCAGTTCGACATCTGCCGAGGCTGCAGACCCAGGTGGATGGGCTGTGCAGAGCCGTACAAACTCAGACTTAAAGCCTGTTGGACCTGAGCCGTAAAGCGGACGGATAGTCTAGCTGAGAACGTGCTTCCAGGCGAGAGGGGTTAGATCTGGAGATAAGGTTCGGTTCTGCACGGTGAGGACAGTAACAAATGAATTTGGAATATTGGATTTACTGAATGGGTTCCCCAGTGAAACTGAAGGCTTTTGGAAAAAACAAGCAGCCTGTTCCAAAACATCTGCATTATCAGGAATTCGGCTCCCTAGCCGGCCTTGGGCTGGTAATCATACAGTATCTCTCCAGGGCTATGTGTGACAGTCGCTCTTCCCCTCAGCCCTCTCTGTGATTTTTGAAGCTGGATCTGGTGTACCGTGGCTGCTGATGAAATTCCATCACTATCACATCTCTGTGCAATATTATATTATTCATACTGAACAATATCTATCACTCCTATATTGTGTAATATCCAGTATTCATTCACTAGTGCAATATTCATTCAACAAGTGCAATATTCATCATCTTCATTATTATATGTATACACGCATTTACTTTCCTACAATGTACAGATGCACCAATGTAGGTATGTATGTATATATTTTATACATTCTATTTTTTGTATATTTTACACATTGTTTATTTTCTGTATATCTCTTGATCACATTGATTATACTAGATTATAATATTTTTATAATATTTCTATTTTCATTTTAGAGAGTTTGATTTTCTGTTACATGGCACTGAACAGGAGTGGCCCTCCAATCTCATTGTACATCCTGTATAATGACAATAAAGGCATTCTATTCTATTCTATTCTATTCTATTCTATTCTATCAGCGAACTGTTTTGGCTAGGAGCTGGCATCTGGCTCCACAATGCCCCCCATCCTTCCCCACCATATTGCTATCCTGGCTTTAAATGTGGAATTGTGCTTTGCTAAGGTGGGTTTTTTGGACCCTGATATGGTGCTCATCTTGAGCACCATACCAGATGACTTTTTTTTTAACCTAACTATCCCATGATGTGTGTTTGTTTCCTTTTCCGGGGACTGATTGTAGCCGCGGCACCAGTGTGGCAGCGGCTGCGGACACCCATCTCCTCTATGTTAGTCTTGTCTGTTCTTCTCTGGATGGTTGTTCCAATTTCGTTATATTATGACAGAATGTCATTATATAATTTGTTGTATAATGATTAATTTCGTTGTATGTATAATGACAAAGTTCTATTCTATTCTATTCTATATTCTATTCTACAGTATGTGTGTATATGTACATGTGTGTATTGACACTGATACAGTTGCAGCCACCTAAAGTTGCCGCATCCAGCCAGACGTCGGCCAGCTGAAGTCCAGCCCCCAGCTGGCCGACGTCTGGCTGTCGTCCGGCTGGAAGTCCCCCTCCTTCTCCTGGGCGTCTCTACTTTCCAGCATGAACACACCCCTTTCCCTCAATTGTAGACTGTCACCAAAAGGTGGCGCCTTCTTAACAAAAACGTTGAGTTCTGTGATTCAAAAAAGTTTTGGTGAAGTAGCAAATTTTGAAAACCTAAAATAGATGCCTAAAATTTTTGTCAGTATGACCTTTCACACATTTCCATTGCGAATCACCAAAAGATTCCTTTGTTTCACTTCATCTTTTAACTAAATAAGTAAATAAATACAGTAGGTTAAAAAAGAAGCGGTGCTGGTCTGAGCCAACCCGGTCTCACGGCAGTTCGTGCATTAGTCACAAAATTTAATCTATTGATTCGTGCCCTCGAGAGGCTGGTCCTCAATCATCTTCGCCTCATGGTGACGTCTTCGTTGGACCCGCTGCAGTTCACCTACTGGCCTGGCATCGGGGTGGATGACGCCATCATCTAAGTTAAACAGCTTTTACAAGTTTGATATTCTGATCATTACTCTGTATATGAGGTGCTGTGATTTCATTTCAAAGGTTTCTATGTCCTGGTGAGCCATTTGCACTAACCAGTGATAGTTTAATAAGAACATATTTGTAATTGAGATCCCAGATTTGGAAGAGATGTTTTGTGTTCTCCGTGCTTCAGGTTCACAGCAGATGGAAGGAAACTCAAACAGCCACTAATGTAGCCGTTGTGCTGACTGTAGACTGAGAGATCTCTTCAAATTGTTGTATTCCTCCTCTTCCTCGTCACCCACTGCTTCAGATCTCGCTGACACCATCAGACTGCAGCAGTTATGTTATTTAGCCATGAAACATGTCGTCACCCTCCCAAAATTATGGTCTACTTTATTTTTTCAGGCTTTTCAGAAAACACAAAAAACTGAACCGAATGTTGAAAATTTAATTTGGACAAAAATAAAATTTAAAAAATGTCTTTGACCATTTTTTTAGGAGGGTGACGATATATAACCTTGTTCAGCCCGTTTAAGAATGCACTGAGATCAATAACCTAATTTCCAACGCAGATCTGGAGAAACAGCAAAAACCAACGGCACCCTACACAGCCACAGATGCTGCTCCAGAACTTGAAGTTCTAAACCATAAACACCAACCTGGGAAACTTGCTAAGTGTGACAGGTCCAACGTAACCCCAGATACAGCCCAGCCACAGGGTGAACCAAATCTTTCAGATAATGACAACAGAGAACCAAACGCACCTCCCTCCTAAACTCACCAGCTGCACCAACCTGACATTTCTCCTCCCTGAGTTAAATAGATGAATGGAAGTTAAGTGGTTACAAACATAAAAAACACTGGTCCACAGACAGGAGCAGTGAGCTGAAATCAACAGTTGAACCACACAAAGCTTCCTGAGACGCTGTATTGAACTACTATATATAATTTAATCATTTGTCCTGACTGGTTTCACCTCAGATGTTCTTTCTCCTTTTGGTAGATTTCTCCCACCTCTGTTTTGATGCCAAGAAGAAGAAGAAGCTGCTTCACAGAAGTGGGCTTCATGGTCTCAGTGCACAGACTGCCAGTCACACTCACACAGCAACATGTGTTTTCACTGCCACAATCAAAACATTGAACAAAATCTATGTATTGTTGTTTGGAAATGTGTCACATTACTACATGCTAAGGTGTGTTATTAAAGAAAAAAATGAGTTTATTTTTCTGGTTTGATGATATCCCAAGCTTTTGTTTCAAAACGTTTATTTTCCACTGGACAAAATATTTACTGTTACACATTTATTTCTCATAGGGATTTTTTTTTTTCTCCATATTTCAGTCTCTGGTTCTTGAGAGTCATGGCTCTGTCTGGTCTCTGACAGAGATCCTTAAAAATATTATTGGAAAGTACCTATTAATTTTACTTTCAAACAGCTTTATGTGAATGTTATCTTTTCATTTATAATTTTTAATATATTGATCACAGTGTAGTGTACCGTAGAGGCATCCAAAAATGATGAGACTGGGCTGCTTGTGTGTGATTTGGAAGGTTTGTGTCTGTCTGTGACTCTGCAGAGGTTAAAGCTGTGATCCAGTCTCAGTCTCTGACTGAAGGTTGCTGAGACTCTGATTAGATACACAATGTGAAGTTCACAATTCTCTAAACAAATAAAATTGTAATGACAAACATGAACATCTGTACTTATTTCAGAGACACAAATGTTTACAAACATAATATTTATTTTAAGGATTGGACTTCATAAAGTGCACTGATGTTAGAGTGTGTGTTCATATTTAAATCATTTTGTAGGCTGAAATTGTAACGGTGGACCTGAGATGGTCCAGAGAAAGTAAACACATGTTAATTGGAGTAATATCAACAACAGACTGAGACAGACAGCTGTGAAATGCGCACACAATGACGTCACGTCATTCACTGCTAGCTACACTGCTAGCTACATCGTATCATTCATGATCATCTATGTAAACGTTTAAAGAAGCCGCCACAGCTCTGCAGCTGTAACTGTTTCAAATCATATATTTTTGTTCGTTTGAACTCTGAGGATGTTTTTAAAACGGTCTTAAAAGGCTGTTTCTATGGTGGTTGTCACGGACGCCTCAGTAGCTTCTTAGGCTAACCTGGCGCGTCCGGTTCCTGCTGCTAGCTGTCTGCCGCAGGAAGGCTGCGTCCCATTTCAAGGAGCCGCCGCTCCGCCGTAACTGTGGCTCAAACACCACTTTATCCTTTAAGAAAAGGCCTTTTATAGCCACTGATGACACACACACACTAATATGCACGTCACGGTCACAGTGTGACTTCCCTAAAACCTCTAAAGTATTGTTAATAAAATGGAAAATGAACCGGGCATTGATCTGATGATGGAGACTGGGGGTCTGCAGCTGCAACAATAACGACTGCCGGTATTATTAGTTTGGGAAGGAGTCATTTTGGTCGCAGTTTTGATTATAAAGTAAAAGAGGAAAATATAAACAAACAAAAAGCTTAACATTGTGAAGACTTGGAAGAACAATGTGACACTGATGAGAGGATTAGGCTTCCCAGGTAATTCCCAGGCCAAACTATAATTATTTTATTTATTTTTTTACCCAGTTTCGCTGGCGGTGCAGCGCTCACAGCCTGTCCGAGGTCCCGGGCTGAACTTCAAGCCCAGCCCGTCCCTCCAGACAATACTGACTGCTCCACTATAATGATCGCTTTACTCTCAGCTTTCTATTGTTTTTAATGGACAGTTCCGCTTACAATTACAGTTCAATGATGTGAGGATCCTTGGTACAGTATACAGCGGGCTGTAAATGAATGTGCTTCCACTATTACTGCTCCTCCTGGTGGATAAACAAGACATTACCACCATTTTCCCCAAATGCTGCTTAGGGGCGTTCCCACCAGTGGCCGGAATGCCTACGTCATTAGCGGGGGATCGCGTTTAGGCCAAGGTTCGGCCACGAATCGGCCAAGGACCGGCCAAGGTCGCGTCACGGATCGGCCGGCAACTGTATATATATTTTATGTATATAGTGCTTATGTATATGTGTATAGTTTTTCTATTTTATTCTTTTCTATTCTATTTTAGTTCATTTGTTTTTACTCATCCTTTTCATTTTTCTCTATTTCTCTATCAAATTTCCCCATCGTGGGATCATTAAAGTTTTATCTTATCTTAGAACAGGAGCAAACAAGGACAATAAATACATGAGGGGTAAGAAGGAGAGAGTGGAAACAGCCGGGAACACAGGTGAACAGAATAAGACTAATGAGACAAAGGAAGCAAAACTAAACATAATGCACAGGGAACAGGAGACAAGGAAAATAAAACAGGAACCCACAAACACAGACTTGACACGAGGAGGCAAGCACACTGAGGGAATCAAAACATAACTAAACCAGGAACAAGACTCAGTTAACAAAGCTAAGAAAGCCAGAAGATACAAATAAACTAAAACTTAACCATAACCAGAAAATGTAACAATAATTGAATTTCTAAAGGAAAACAAAACTCAAATTTACTATTCAAAAAGAGTCCAATCTAAAGCGCTGGGTTGCAGACCCGGATCATTACATGTACAGTTTAACTATATTTTGAAAAGTGGTACAAAAAAAAAAAAGCTTTTTGTTTTTGTTTTTTACTGCTGTAGGCCTACTGAAAATGTTGTGCTCTTACATAATAAAATACTTACCAGACTCACCTTTGGTAGTAGAGTTTGTATGCTATACCCACATTTAATGTTGCCACTCAATGACATGAAATAGTAACAGAAAACGACCTAAGTAGCTTTTCTTTTCCTTTTGTTGTAATTTGTTGAGGCAGTGGCTGTTAGTGAATATGATGCAGTTTTTTCGTCCTGAAGCCTGACTTTAGACGAGTGAAAGATTCCACTGTGCCTTTTAAACTGTGCTCGGCTTCTGCAGCCCATTCATCCCCAGACTGAACTCACATTCACTGACTCAGTGACACGCAGCATTGATCGCTCACCTCTCCGGTGAGTAGAGATGGAATTACGTGGATGTGCCAAAACGTAAAAGAGCAACATGTAACACTGTGTGAGAATACTGGAGTTGTTAGGTCAATGTTGTTGTTGATGATGATAACAGAGGCGAACAGGGATACTAATACATATCATAAAATTGATGAGGTCACATCCATCATGGTTGGTGTTCATCATTAACCCAGCAGAAAGCAAAGTTTTATTTCAGCACACATGATGATCACAACGATGGAGAATTCCCCATTCTGGACAATTGCCAACACATGAACAGGATCAATGCTAAAAATTTTCTCCCTTCAAAATATAATCCGTTATAGCAATTTGCCATAAAAACTAGTTTTAAATGTAACCACTTTTCTTCGTGCAAATTCTCGAACACCGCAGCCAGCTTACCTGTTTCCTTTTTATTGGATAGATTGTGTTTATGGATGACTGAAGAAATGGGATGGGATTTTCTGGTTTTTAAGTGGGCCGCAGCCCTCTTGACTGTGGAAACCACTGCTGTAAGGTAAAGACCCTCAAGTATTCTTGAGAAAATCCCAACAATCAAGCAACCTAGTAAGAACTTTGTGACAGTGGGGGAAAAAAAAAACCTTTAACAGGAATAAACCTCTGGCAGAACCAGGATCAGAGCGGGGCAGCCATCTGCCGTGACTGGTTAGAAGGACAGCAAAGACAGAATGAAAAAGGCAGCATAGGGAGAAAGGACACAGACTAAAGGAAGAAAAGGCAAAACTTTATTGACATGCTGTGGTGGTATATATATATAAACAATCGGGGAGTGTAAAAAGGTGAGTGAAGAAGTGTTCAGTGTTATCACATGAAGTCCTCTACTTCTTAACCTTAACAGCATTCTGAGCCTAAACCAGCAGAACTAACAGTTGTTTCATGATCACCTGATCCAGCCCTAACTGTAAACTTTACCAAAAATGAAAGCTTTGAGCCAGGTCTTAAAATTCCCAGACTGGCATTGTTGCAGTTTCCCTCTTCATATTAAAGTAGTTTAGCCCTACCATCACCATGCCAAGTTTTCACCACATACTTGTAGACACATATATAAAGGTTGGATGTAGCCAATATGACATAATCTATTTCTTAATGACGTCCCACTGTGAAGCCTCTGTCAGAGCTGCTGAACCTTTGGGCTGTCGCAGAAACAAGAGATTAAGGGAGACTGAGCAATTAGGCTTGTGACGTCACCAAAAGCAGCCTCAACCAAAACTAGCGTCCGCCATATTTGTTTGTCTGTTCAGAGCTATCAAACGCCGGATGCTAAAAAGAAAGCATAAGCCTACACAAAACAGAGCTCACACTCTCAACAGTGTAAATGATTCATTCGGGTAATATTTTTTCTTTATCAGGTATAAAGAATGGAAAAGAATCTAGAGAAGCAAAATTAAAAGCAAAATTAAAAAAAGAAAGGTTTTAACAATGATCAGAAACTGACAATTGAAGTCCACTGACAGCCACCTGTACTAAGACTACACATGTGTTTATAGCAAACTGTATATAGTTATAACAGAAAATAAAGCAAATTACAAGGATCAATATTATAATTGCACAATATCATTATAACCCTCTGTACCCCCTAGTGGCCAGCCTGCATGTTTCTACTACTGTTTGTTTATAATCATCAGTCATCATGCTCTCCTCTCTTTGTCAGTAGGAAACTGATGAAATCTGTTCTTCTGACCTCTCCTGGGGTCAGTGGAGGTCTTGCTGTTATTGCTGCAGTTTATGGTGCTGCAGAATCAAGCACATTTGGTGGTCATTCTCGCAGACATTCAGGAAACCTTTGCAAATCACACAAAGCCAAACACCAGACAAATACAAATGGTGGCCATATGAAAGTGCAAGCTGTTCTGTCCCCTTAATTTCTTGTCTCTGGGCTGTTGCTGTCTTGGTGTTTTGAAAGATATGATGAGTGAGATGCAAATGTGAGGCCATAAATGTATCAAGAAAGCCTTCAACAGAGTCATAGCATAAACAGAAGTAATGCTCATTTCTGTGTTTTCTGGCATCCAATGCTATAATTTGCTCACTAAATTTGTCTGCTGGTGTGTGATTGTGTACTACACAAATGTGTACCTCATCATTAACAAGTATGCGTATATATATATATATATATATATATATATATACACACTGTATAGGTTAGGGTTATCATGATATGCAAACGATAAAGACTGAAATGCAAATAGAAAAAAGAAATTACCATCCTTTAAAAAAAGTAATTATTTTCTTCTTGTGTAATTTCTCAATTATACTATATTCGTATTGTCCTGGATGAGCTCCTGTTTTTAATTGTTTGTTTCTGAGAATGCCAAAGTAGTGACTCCAGTTTCCCTCGCTGTCTGCTCCAAACCCAAAAATAGTGACCTGGGGAAACAAAAATTACACAATGAAGTTAAGCCTCTAATGTTAAAGTAATCTTGCCATTAATTGCAAGTACTTTTTTGAATAAAAAAAAAGTGTGAAAATAAGAATATGTCTCATTATATTTTATTGCTGAGTAAATCATACACATAGAGTTGTGGTCACAAGTTTACATAAACTCATTTTGGGCATGAGTGTCATGGTAATTTTGAGCTTTTAATGATTTTCTTAAACTGTTCTTTTTTCCAGGGTGGAATGATTGTAAATCATACTTCTTTAATGACTTTAAAAACAAGAACTGGGTGCACAAGTTTGAATTTATTTAGATTTTCTGTAATCCATACAGGGGCAACAGTATACATACACCCCCACTAATATTTGGTTAAATGTCCCATTGGCAGGTGCAGGGGTGGCTCAGTGGTGGAGCAGGCAGCCGTGTCAATAAAGCCACTGTGGCCAAAAAAAAAAAGAATGTCCCTTGGCAAGTTGCATGTCAGTCAGACACTTTTGGTAGCCATAAGCAAACTTCTGTCATTATTCTGGCTGGATATTTGACCAGTCTTCTTTGCAGTATTGGTAGAGTTCATTTCAATTAGTTGGTTCCCTGGCACAGACCAGGCTTTTAAGCTTGGTCCAAAATTTACAATGGGGTTGAGGTCAGGACTTTGGGAAATCCATTCCAGAAGCTTAATGGGCAATTTCTAAACAACTGCAGATTCCAAGATCATCTGTTCAAGCAACTGAGTAATAAGTGCAAGTTATTCTGATGTGTCACCACATCAGACCCAAACTGTCACCCTCAGATGAGAGGAAATTAGTTAGCGCATTCAGGAACAATGCAGGAACCACCAAGGCTCAAGCCTGCCATAAGCCAGAAACTTCTAGAATACCAGCATCACTGCCCACAGTGAAGTAAGTTTTACATCACTGGACTGAGTGGGTGTTCCATCAAGAAATCAACACCTTCAAGTGCAAATGAAATTTGCTGCTGTCAGAATTTATGGTCAGAATAAGATTGAGGTATTTGGCGTGAGAAGAAGGACCTTCTGCTGCCCTGTCCAGCTCTCCTAGAGTAAATGCCTGTCTTCTGGAATGTCCTCCATGCTCTTGAGACTGTGCTGGGAGACACAGCAAACCCTCTCACAATGACACGTATTGATGTGCCATCCTGGAAGACTTGGACTACCTGTGCAACCTCTGTAAGGTCCAGGTATGGGCTCATGTCACCAGTAGTGACACTGAGCATTGCCAAATTCAAAACAAATGAAAAAACAATCAGAAAAGATGAGAAGGGAAAAACTGTCAATGACCTCCACCTGTAAAACCACTCCTGTTTGGGGGGGGGGGGGGGGGGGGGGGGGGGGGGGGGGTTGTCTCATTGTTGCTGCCATTAAAAGTTAAAAGAATTGGTTCTTTGCTTCAGCAATACTGACCCTGTATTCAGATCAGTACCAAGTTTTGCATTTTTACACACCACTATCAGAGAGCAAAGCTACTTTAAGCTGCTCTCATGCCATAAGGGGATGCCACAGCAAGTAGCTTCAATGTCAAGGTAAATGGTGAATCAGTGTTTCTTGGAGGTTAACTAAAACCACTGTTAGTCAGATGAATAATGTACAAATACAACAAGTAATGTAAACATACCTCATCACACATAAATAAGCTGAGAACCACAGTAAGAAAGCCAGTGGATGGATAAGATCCCTTGTTTCCCAGCCAGACTTCATGAACATATTTTATGAAAGCTGGATGGAGGATCATTATCTGTTATGAATCAGAAAGGGCTTTTAATCTGACCTTTATGAACTTTTACCAGTTTTGTTAAGCTAAATTTAAAATACTCACCAAATCCTTGTTTGCTATCTTGTCGGAGTGGCGAAAATCGCTTTCTCTGTTGAAAAGAAAATTTATTGTTAAATTTGGTAGAGAACTGACTGATTATCAAATATGTGCTAATAATGGCCTAATATTTAAGAGTAACAGTAAACAGTTACAGTAAATTCATATGGGTCAGTGCAAAACATATAATTCAAAAGTAGCTCTGTAGTTACTAGCTATGTGAACAATTAGAACATGTTGCTTTCCTACATTTTCAAACAGCTTTTGGAAAAAGGATTACTTTCTGACTCACTAACCTAAAATCTCAAAGGTAAATGCTGCAGCATCTCAAAAATGTGTTTTAATATTTCCTGTTTATTAGCCTACTGAAGTCTTGTTTAGCTTTATAAACCTTAGCATTTTAAACATGGCACACCAAGAATATACCATATGTAGGGCATTAATCCCTGTCCCTCACACTCAGCACTAATTATAACTTCCTGAGGGAACTATTGCTGAATTTGTGCGGTATCTGTTTCATTGCTGAAAATTTTAGGTGCCGAATGAAAATTGCTAAAGCCAGTGAACAGGCAGCTAATAAGGATTGTGTGACACACCGCAATGTGTGGTCACATCAAGTGGTTTAATTTTGTGGTATTGTGCAAATTTTGTTTATAATTTTGTTAAATTAGGATCATAGTTTTCTGATTTTTGTTATAAAGTAAATAGAGTGCTAACACGGGGGCACCTTCGCCCTTGTGAGATGGCTTAGTGTGGCTACTGTCTTCAGACTCGGCAGAAGGACGCGAGGAGCTAGCTTAGCTCACCACATATCCCATAGCTGTGTGCGGCAGTTATAATTGTTTTTTCTAAACTTCTCCATTGAAGTGCACCACTACACTGATGTGCTCTTAGTATGATACAATTTTGTCCTGTAAGCCTATGTGATAATAACAATGCACTTATAGTATGTAACCAACAAAGTATGCATTGCAACAAGCATAGCCTATATTTCATTTATTTGTGTACAGGCAACATCAGATCTGACTGCTTACATTTTGGTTATTTTATATGGGTTTGTGTTGGATTATATTATATTATTTTGACTTTGATAATAGACATTGACCTATGTGCTTATAAAGTATTTGGAACACATTAACGTATAAAAATAAAGACTCGGCAGAAGCGGGAGAAGGAAACGCACTGCTGTCGTCCATCTCATCATTTTCCTGTTTTTTTTTTTTTTTTTTTAGGATAAAATATAATCTGTTGGCAGCCCACTCACTAGGGGCCTATTACAATTGTACTACTGCTGATTTAGAGAGCAGCTCCTATGGGAAAATACAATGGCTGGCACAGGTAAAGGTGGTCTGAAGGGGACAGTCTGCCACAGGATTGTGGGACAATACACATTGTTCAATACATGACCCTAAGTAAGCCAAGGCTCCTGCAAAACTTAAGTTAGCTAGTTTGTGATGGGAAAAAATGCAAATTTTTGTTTTCCAACTCTGTAAGTGCAAGTTTTTCTCATGAAAGAGCTGTGGAAATACCTCAGGCAAGGGACATTACAGGACATAGTATATTTTTTATGGCTTCGGTTAACCTTTCAAAAATTCGATACCATTCTTTTTGTGATTAACTGTGTTAAAACTGGCCATGACTTGGCACTTGGACAGAAACAAGATAAGTCACTTGAACAAAGGGCTCACGGCACCATACTTTCCTAAGTTCACATATCTCCTCATCTTGTCTAACTGGGAGCTACACTGTATGAATTCAGTCAGGTCTGTCTGAGTGAATGAAGTTGGCAAATGTGATACAGGCCTGGTATTGATATTTCCTAATAGCTGCAAAACTGTTCCTGCACTTAAATCGTACTGAGTGGGAGTAAGTGGGAGTTATTGTATTGATGTTTACTGAGTTATTTCCCCCAAGCAAGTGAATGACATTTGTTCCTTCGATTCTGCTTCTGTGCTTTAAATTTTACTTTCCAAGTCTAACAATTTTTGTGTGTTTGCCTTTTTTCAAAATGACGCATATTGAATAATACAGACTCTTAGAACAGTCTTAAGAACCTCCTGTGCCACACCTGTAGACGAGACAGAAGACCTTCAGTCCTCAGTCATTCAGTCACTCAACATCACTTCAGCATAATTAGAAATAACAATCACTGCTAAGTGGGTGGGGAGTCAACATGGTGTTATAGTAAAATCGGTGAACAAGTGTGCAAAGTTTGATGGGTCTGGCTTGAACAGTATGCTGTGAATTTGAACATCCTAGGTCACATCATTCTCGAGTTTTTGTATTCACAAAATTTTCAGAAAGCTTGACCTCTGACCTTTATTTTTAGTCACCAAGATTCAAACTCATCCAAGATTTTTAGTAGCTGCATCTATGGTGTGAATTAGAACATCTTAGGTCACACTGTTCCCGAGTTATGGCAATCATTAAAGTTTTTGTGGAACAAACGCCGCTGACGAAAAAAGGCTATGACTATTAATTCAAGCTAAAATATTCCCTATTAAACAGCCCATGACCAAAAATATAAGAGGTTTTGACATGAGAATAAGTCTACTCTAGAGAAAGTTTTGTGTACTAAATAGATAAATATCTAATTTCTTCCTGAGGGGTTCAAGAGTCTACAAATGTCAGCTAATCCCAAAAATTTACAAGGCTCTACAAATCCGGAAATTACAGTGGCACTGAGATCTGAAGCAGGATCCATTGACAGGTTAAAAATCACCCCCAGAACAATATTGTAGTTTCCAACTTGTAGTTTCAAGAACAATAAAACAAAAAGTCTGGTCATCACTATTAGTACAAAGATATCACTCCAAATCATCTTTTGCCACTTTATTTCAGCCAACAAAATAATGACCCTTCCTAACATCATTAATTTATTTGAAGCATATCTTTAATTTCTTTAAAGGACATAAATTGTAACATTTTTGTATCCTGCAGCTAATTGGTATATTGCGTTTAATGGCCAGGAACTTTACTGTTTTGGTTCATTATTTTGGTTCATGGTAAGGCTCAAAAGGCAAGATCCAGTTTACCCTACCTACTTCCTGCTACTTTAGAATTCTGCTGTGTTCATAAGGAGTTGTACACTAATATGTTATTGTCCTGTTCACTGATACACACTAGCCCTAAATAGCCAAACAATGCAATTTCAATGCTACACACACCATCAATCTTAGCTGTTTAGTTTGCTCGTTCAAACAGATAAAACCGGACGGCACTCTTCTATTAAAAGCTGTAAAATTCTGAAAGTTCATGGTGCCAGTGAAATACACTATGAAAAAAGTCAAGCTGTTTGGCCTACCCTGGATTTAAACACTTGTAAAGCCACAGAAAATCACGTGTTTTAAATGGAAAAAACAGAAGATGAGTTGTGTTGTCCAATTTAGTAACACTTTCTGGATACATGACACGATGAGTTGTTCTGGTTCCAACATCTGTCTCATAGCCTTTGGTGCGCCCGTAGTTGATTCTAAATAGTACACAGAGACATATATTTAGTTTACATGTTTAGTTTTTAGGATAGATAATAATTTAAATCACATTGCATGCACAATCTACAGGACTATGGTATTTTCGTGATGTGAATCTACATTTTTCAGATTTTTTGTTAGTGTCAACGACATTGTTCAAGTTAGATTTTTTTTAAAGATGACTGTAATGGTGTTAAATGATTATTACCTTATTACAATATCATGGAAATCTATCAGAGCTCCATAACGCGATCCTTTCAAATTTCCAGAATTCCCCACCACAGCACAAGTCCTACAGCGATCGGGCCTGGGTTCTGCAACATCTGTAATGGGTGTGAGTATCGAAAACAGCTTGTCTACTGTTTGATTGTACAAAGTCAAGTTTTGATGTTTTGCCCCCTGCAAGTTCTGACAAAGAAGAAGAAGGTTATTGCAGCTTCAGATCACATCTCTGGTTCAAAGCATATTTTATTCCTTAACACTATCCCTGCTAATGATGAAATATTCCAGCAATTAGTGCTTTCAAAATATGCCATAGTGTTAAGAATTAAACTTTCTGCCCTTTATCTCTTTCTCCCTCTCTCTATTGACAAAAGTATTCACTCCTCTGTCTTCACATGCATATTAACTTAAGTCACATCCCATTCTTAATCTATAGGGTTTAATATGATGTTGGCCCACCACCCTTTGCAGCTATAACAGCTTCAACTCTTCTGGGAAGGGTTTTCACAAACTTTAGGAGTGTGTTTATGGGAATTTTTGGCCATTCTTCTAGAAGTGCATTTGGATCAGTAGGTCTGGCTTACAGTCTCCGCTCTAATTCATCCTAAAGGTGTTCTGTCAGGTTGAGGTCAGGACTTTGTGCAGGTCAGTCAAGTTCTTCCACACCAAACTCACTCATCCATGTCTTTATGGACCTGCTTTGTGCACTGGTGTGCGGTCATGTTGGAACAGGAAGGGGCCATCCCCAAACTGTTCCCACAAAGTTGGGAGCAAGAAATTGCCCAAAATGCCTTGGTATGCCGAAGCATTAAAAGTTCCTTTCACTGCAACTAAGGGGCCGAGCCCAACTCCTGAGGAACAACCCCACACTATAACCCCCCATCCACCAAACTTTACATTTGGCATAATACAGTCAGACAAGTATCGTTCTCCTGGCAACTGCCAAACCCAGACTCTTCTATTGGATTGCCAGATGTAGAAGCATGATTCGTCATCCCAGAGAACATGACTCCACTGCTCTAGAGTCCAGTGGCGGTGTACTTTACACCACTGCATCCAACACTTTGCATTGTGCTTTGTGATGTAAGGTTTGGATGCAGCTGCATGGCTATAGAAAACCGTTCCATGAAGCTCTCTACACACTGTTGCTGAGCTAATCTGAAGGCCGCATAACGTTTGGAGGTGTGTAGCAATTTGACTCTGCAGCAAATTTGGCCACCTCTGTGCCTCAACATCCACTGACCCCACTCTGTCATTTTACATGGCCTACCACTTCATGGCTGAGTTGCTGTCATTCCCAATTGCTTCCCCTTTGTTATAATGAAGTTCAGGTGTAAGTTCAATAAGGAAGAGCTGAAATCGCTCCGCATTCTTTCCCAGGTGTTTGGCCATTTCTCTGTTTGACATCACCTCCACCTTCCCGCACTGTCAAACTCAATGCTGGCCTCATCTCTTCTAATCCAATCATCTTTCTGCCTGCCTACCTTGACCCAATCAGCCTTTGCTCAGCGTGCTTTAAATATCACTGCTTATCTGTCATTCTCCCTTCCAGATTCATTTGTGCAACCCACCACCTCCCCTTCACCACCCAAGACCTCCTTCCAAGCCTCCATCTTGGTCTCTACCACTATCAGTGTCTAGACTCAGGGGGTCCTGCCTAATTCCTATCACTACTGGTATTTCCTTCAGTTTCAATGGGCCATCAGAGTCCAATTGCCAAACAGCTATTTGTATTATAAATAAATTCAATATTTATAATAATAATTTTCCTAATGAATCTCCTTATTGAAATACCACTATCAGCTGACTGTGAAATATTTAGTAGTGAGGAAATTTCACAACTGGTTCAGGTGGCATCTTATCACA
This sequence comes from Archocentrus centrarchus, assembly GCF_007364275.1. Taxonomy (NCBI): domain Eukaryota; kingdom Metazoa; phylum Chordata; class Actinopteri; order Cichliformes; family Cichlidae; genus Archocentrus; species Archocentrus centrarchus. The sequence continues at coordinate 28,550,442 of NC_044356.1, read as the reverse complement.
GTACCAGACTGAAATTCACTGAGCTCCTCTTTCACAAATGTTTGTTGAAGCAGTCCGCATGCCTAGGTGCTTGGTTTTATACACCTGTGGCCATAGAAGTGATTGGAACACCTGAAATCAATGATTTGGATGGGTGAATGAATACTTTTGGCAATATAGTGTGTATCAAGTTCCACATCAGGTTGAGGAACCAGGGCATACTTATGATAAGTGGGCTACTGGAATAAGGATATGGCATAAGTGGACAAGGGATAAGAGTAGGGAACTGTTGTAATGCTACTATACATGTAACCCCCAGTGAAAAGGGTTGCATGAAGAGGATGTGGGAGCTTTGACACCCAACATCTAAAGCAACTAAGCAACTGTTAGACATTGATTAGGTTCAACAGACATGCTATGGCAAGTGGGAGCCAGGACATCCAGTCAGGGTCCATTCATAAAAAAATATATATAGAATATTTTTAACATAAAATTCTTGCTATTTTCATTCAGCTTTCATGCTGGACTGAATAAATATCACAGGTTGCACCACAAAAACAAAAACATTGTAGATAAATTAATCTGAACCGAAATTATATAATATATATGCACATAAAAATAAATGCATATTTTTCATTTCTGAGACCTGATAATTCAGGGAAGGTTTAAAAGATACTAAAAGGCATTAAACACTCAACCAGTACCAATGTAATATTGTTTGTACATAAAAATAAAGCAACTCAATAAGAGTAATGAAAAACAGATCATTTCATGTGAGTAGTCTTGTGAAGCCAAGCTGCTGTGTGTGGTAAAGGTGTCATAAAGTTTGAGCAGTTATAATAACTTTAATGCGACTGCATTAGCCAAAAAATCTTTATTGTGACATGTACTTGATTTTTCATATTTTACCTTCCACCAGCTGAAATCATCCTCTGAGAGTTTATATTTCCTTGACAGAAAGGGTTTAGGAGCTTCACCGATGATCTCATTAAACCAAGGATCACTGTCTGTTAAACACTTGTGACAGCCACAACGGCTCAATTCCCGATGACAGAGGGAATATCCAGATAAATCCCATAAAAGGATGGCGACCAAAACAATTCCTGTGATAGTCAGTAGTGGGAAAATGCGACCCCTGGATTTTCTCATTCTGAGATACAGCTTGGCAGCTTTGATGAAGAACAGATCTAATCTGTGGATACAATGAGGGGTGAACTATTCAAATGAGAAAATACATGAATGTGGAAAATTCAGTTCAATTCAGTTTTATTTATATAGTGCCAAATCACAACAACAGGCACCTTAAGGTACTTTATATTGTAAGACCCAACAATAATACAAAGAAAACACCAGCAATCAGATGACCCCCTATAAGCAAGCATTTGGTGACAATGGGAAGGAAAAAAAAAACCTTTTAACAGGAAGAAACCTCCAGCAGAACCAGGCTCAGGGAGAGGCAGCCATCTGTTGTGACCAGTTGGGAATGAGGGGAGGAAGACAGGACAAAGGACACACTGTGGAAGCAAGGCAGAGATCAACAACTAATGATTTAATGCAGAGTGGTGTATAAAAACATAGAGAGTTAAAAGTGGTGAATGAAATAGAAATCATGGGAACCCACCCAGCAGCCCAGGCTTATTGCAGCATAATTAAGGGAGGGTTCAGGGTCACCTGATCCAGTCCTAACTATAAGCTTGATCAAAAAAGAAAGTTTTAAGCTTAATCTTAAACATAGAGAGGGTGTCTGTCTCCAGAATCTAAACTGGGAGCTTTTTCCATGGAAGAGGGGCCTGAAAGCTGAAGGCTCTGCCTCCCATTTTACTCTTAAGTATCCTAGGAACCACAAGTAAGGCAGCAGTCTGAGAGTGAAGTGCTCTACTGCGGTGATGGTACTCTGAGGTCTTTAAGATAAGGTGGAGTCTGATTATTCAAGACCTTGTATGTCAGAAGAAGGATTTTAAATTCTATTCTGGGAGCCAATAAAGAGACGTTAATATGGGAGAAATATGCTCTCTCTTTCTAGTGCCTGTCAGTACTCTAGCTGCAGCATTTTGGATCAGATAAAGGCTGCTTTTAGGGAGCTTTTAGGACAGCCTGATACTAATGAATTACAATAGTCCAACCTAGAAATAATAATGCAAGTTTTTCAGCATCACTCTGAGACAGGACGTTTCTAATTTTAGAGATATTGCTCAAACACAATAAAACAGTCCTACATATACTTGCTTAATTTGTGCAGTGAAGGACATATCCTGGTCAAGATTCCTCATAGTGTTACTGGAGGATGAAGTAATGCCATCCAGAGTAAGTATTTCTTTAGACACCATATTTCTAAGATTTGTAGAGCTGAGTACAATAACCGCAGTTTTATCTGAATTTAGAAGCAGGGAATTAGAGGTCTTTAAATGATTAGAGGTCTTTAACTCTCAGATGTTGGCGAGTACGTCAGCACATCCAAATGGCTTCACTGATTTAAGATGACGTAGCAGCAGGATGCTGCCTCGCTAAGTCAAAAATTGTCTCCAAATTTCAGGTGTGTCCATTTTAACTTGTGTCAAAAGTGTGGACTTCGAACTACATTACAGTTTTTAAATTGTGTTGATAGGCCAATGAAAAGGAGCTCTTGTGTTGTGTGATCAAGGCTGATGCTAGTCAAAAAGCCACCAAAGGCAAACTCAAAGGTGGACAACAGTGGTGACACATCTGGAAGCATCAGGCTTGTAATGTGCAATAATTTGCATGGCATCTTATTGTGACACTGCATAGTTCAGTAAATATTTCAAAATAAATAAATAGTAATTAGGCCCAAAATATAGTAAATAGTACAAAACAATGCCTGAGGCATTGCACGCATTTTAATGTAAATAGTTGGACACAACTTTGTTGATTTCTAAGTTTGTATATAGGTTCTTGATATTTACACTTTATATTTGTAGTTTAAGTTACAAAAAGTTTTTGTTAAACATGTTTGTGGTTTTCACAGTAAAAAACTCTAACTCGGTAGTGAGATTGAGACGCCTCGTCTGTCTTAGCAATTCTACAACAGATCCCCATTGCAGGGAGGCAGCCTGATCTGCTCCCTCAAAGTCGACGGGGGTCTTTGGTCTGCCAGTGATTTCCAGTGTTTCTCTGTTTTTTCTTAATGTGCAATGTCTTTGCTTATATTGGTAAACAGACTGCAGTCAACAGGATTTATGAAGGGCTTCTATGTAAAATAAACAACCTGTTTTGCAAGCATCTTTATGACTCTGTGTTATTGTATCTACATTATGATCAACCCAATTTATTCTGACCATTTTAAATATGTTTATAGAACTGTGATGTTGTGTTTGTTGCAATTTCTTTGCTCTCTTGGCCAAATCTCTCTTAAAAAAGACATTTTTAATTTCAATGACATTTTTTTACCCTGATAAATAAAGAATATATAAAAGTCACTTTGCCAAAAAGTCATTGCTTCTACCTTGTGGCAGGAATGTTGTTGCTGGCTTAATTCCTAATACACACTCTAATCTCTGTAATAAAATATGGTCAGCAGTATCCAATGCTGCACTGAGGTCTAGCAGGACAAGCATAGATAGGAGTCCACTGTCAGAGGCCATGAGAATATTATTTGTAACCTTCACTAATGCTGTTTCTGTACTGTGATGAGTTCTGAATCCTTACTGAAACTCTTCAAATAAACCATTCCTCTGCAGATGATCAGTTAGCTTTTTTACAACTACATTTGTAAGATTTCTTTAGATAAAATAAAGGTTGGAGATTGGCCCATTATTAGCTAAGACAGCAGGGTCAAAAACTGGTCACGCTTTTAAAGTAGTGGTTTAACTGTTGCCACCTTAAAGGCATGTGGCACATAGTCCATTAATAGAGACAGATTGATCATATTTAAGATCAAAGTGTTAATGAAAGGTAGGACTTTTTTGATCAGTCTTGTAGGAATGGGGTTTAGTAGACATGTTGATGTCTTGGAGGATGTAACTCAATCCGAGAGAGTCTAAATAAATATCAGTAGTATTGAAAGTAGCTGTACATAATCATACGTCTATGAGATGGTTGTGAATAATTTTTTTTCTAATGGTTTTTATTTGCAAAAAAGTTCAAGAAGTACTTGCTATTCAAAGTTAAAAGAATACTTGGCTCAACAGATCTCTGACTCTTTGACAGCTTGGCTACAGTGTTGAAAAGAAACCTAAGGTTCTTATTTTCTTCAGTCAGTGATATAGTAAGATGTCCTAGCTTTACAAAGAGCTTTTTTTTCTTTTTTTTTTTAATCGAGCAACAAACTCTTTTTCCAGGCTCAATAAAGATCTTCTAAATTAGCGAGATGCCATTTCCTCTCCAGCTTACAGGTTATCTTCTTTAAGCTTCACATTTGTGAGCTACACCTGGGATTCAAGCACTTCTGATTTGAGGCTTTTACAGAGGAGCCAGTGTATCAAGAGTCGTACGCATTGAGGATGTAAAGCTATTAACATAACAATTGACCTCTGTGGAAGTCAAGTTTAGGTAGCTGCTTTGCACTGTGTTGGCATTGAAGAAGATAATAATGGAGGAATTAAGGACTTAGAGGATTAAAGACTTCTACTGTAATGAAATTTATTCCCCACTGCTGTGCAGTTCATTGTTAAAAATGTAATTTTTATTAAGAAACAAAAACTGAGACAAAAGAGGGTTTTCAGGAAATAGAGTTAAATGTTCAGTTTCTTTACCATAAGTCAGAACAAGAACTCTTGTTCTGACACACTCTTCTTCACGCAAGAAGAGTGTGATTAAAGTGTTGGGTGGGCTCATTTACATTTTGACAGAAGCCAACTGAGTCTAATAATAGATTAAAAGCAGTGTTGAGGCTGTCATTTTCAGCATCTACATGGATGTTAAAATCACCTACTATAATTATTTTATCTGAACTGAGCACTAAATCAGATAAAATGTCTGCAAAATCACATAGAAAATCTGAATAAAGGCCAAGTGATAGATAACAACAAATAAAACTCTTTTTTTTTTTTTTTATTTTACCAGTTAGGTGTAGAAGGCTAAGAGTCAGACTTTCAAATTAATTAAAACTCTGACAGATTTTTTGGTTGATTAATAAGAAGATTGCTGCTATTCCTCCTCCTTGGCCTGAACTTCAAGGATTCTGGCAGTCAGTATGCTTTGGGGGTGTTGATTCATTTAAACTAACATATTTCTACTGTAACCAGATTTCTGTAATGCAGAGTAAATGAATATGTTGATCAATTAAATCTTTTACAAACAGGGACTTACAAACAGGAAAGATAGGAAATTACATGTAAGCTTTAAATTTCTAGTTTATCAAATGCCACTGAGCAGTCCTTAATTGTAAATGTAACCTTCCTAACCTGTCCTGTCTTTCTTACATCTTTCTCCATCTTTGAGTGAACTTTCCTCTCCCTGGGAAATACAGCAGCTGCAACTTTAGCTAACAGACAACAAACAAACTGCACCTGAACAGTTTCTTGATATTTGCTGAGCTGTTAATAATGTTGCATTTGAAATTACCTGCCACTTAATAAACATTACTCCCTTTATGCTTACTCCTCTTCAGTAGCACTAGATGTTGAAGTAATGCAACCACAACTTATGGACATCTGCACCCATTCCAGCCCACTTTAACCCTTGAGTACAGCAGTAGAAATGATGCATAAAGTATATGATTTTGCCTCTTTCATCTCTTTGTATGCAACAAGCCCCAAAGGAGGATACAAAAATAAGACTGTCTTTATGCGTTATTGTTCCCTCCATTTAGGCTCCAATGTGAACTGTCAAATAAAAACGTCCCTCAAATGTTTTAAATCTGAAGTGACGAGCCTGTTTTGAAAATGTAAGGAGTAGAAACTTCAGACATTTGTGTGAAAATGTATGAAATAAAAGTAAAAACTTTTCAGAAAAATAAATACTCAAGTAAAGCACAGATACCTGAAAATTGTACTTAAGTACAGTAACAAAGTATCTGTACTTCGTTACTGCCTACCTCTCCTCCTAACTACAGACTTATAGCATTGATTTGGCAAAGTTGCACACCAATTCAATATTAACTTTAGTGATGTCTGATTGGCGTAACCGGTTGTCATTACTGCCGACGTGAATTATTATTTTACCAAATCTACATTTCATTCAGATTTCCTTCTATGTCGCCTGCTTTGGCCCCTGGAAGACAATCAACAATGGTTGCTGATGGTGCTAGCTTCACATTTCTCACAACAGAATCACCAATAACCAGAATTTGTTCCTCAGTGGGTGTGTTGACCAGTAGGGAAAAAAGATTTGAGACATGAACAGGTTTCTGGTATAACAGGGGGTCCTGTTTAGGACTATGTTTCCTCCTCACCATCACCTAGTTGGCCTGATTTCCCAACTGCTCTGGATCTGCTGGGAGAGAACTTATGGTGGCTAAGCTACAGTGGTCTAGATCAAGGTAGCTTAGCCGCCATAACCAGGGGTGGGCAATTCCAGGCCTCGAGGGCCGGTGTCCTGCAGGTTTTAGATGTGTCCCTGATCCAACACACCTGAATCAAATGGCTGAATTACCTCCTCAGTATGCAATCAAGTTCTCCAGAGTCCTTCTAATGACTTCTATATGTGATTCAGGTGTGTTGGCTCAGGAACACATCTAAAACATGCAGGACACCGGCCCTCGAGGCCTGGAGTTGCCCACCCCTGGTATAGACTCTATACCAACTACAGGGGCCTGGCTAGCTGAAGGTTTTTAATTTAAGGCCATGAACTTACGCATTAATCTTGATATGGCAGTGTTGATGGGTGAGAGATTGCCAGCAAAAGTTGTCCTTAATTTATAGCTCAGCAATTCATGTTGGCTGTAACCACGCCAAAACTGTACAGGCATAAAGGAAGCCAGGCATGAACCTGGCTAACTCTCTCACTCTCTTGCCCCTCACTCCTTCACTTAATTGCCACTCACAAACACACACACACGCACACACACATACATACACACAACTTGAGCTCTTATTTTGAGTTTATAGTTTAGACCAAGCTCAAAATAAAAATCTATGAATCTCCCTCATGGGTGTGTGTCCTCCATCACTGTGGTTTTTTTTATAAGGTGAGTGGCTGAGAGGAGAAGGGAGATGGGAAAGCACTCTATGTGTGTGTGTGTGTGTGTGTGTGTGTGTGTGTGTGTGTGTGTGTGTGTGTGTGTGTGTGTGTGTGTGTGTGTGTGTGTGATGTGTGACTGAAAGAGTGAGGGCGTGAGAGTGAGACAGACAGCCTGACTTCCTTCATGCCTGTACAGATTTGCCGTGGTTACGGCCAACAGAAACCACTGAGTTATGAATTAAAGATGACTTTTGTTGGCGATCTCTCGCCCATCCTTTCAATGTCCTGACAAATGCTGCCGTATCAAGATTGACACGGAAGCTCATGGCCTTAAATTAAAAACTTTTGCAGGATCTCGCTAAAGTAACTCGGGATCTCGCAAAACATTTATGGGATCTCACAAAAGTGCACCTTTTCTTTTTTTTTTCTCCCTTGATTTTTTTTTCCCCATGTCCCTTGTGGGGTTCCGTATAACAGCGCTGTACAAGAGGGCACAAAAATCACAAACGTATAAAGTGGTGGTTAATGTCCTCTTGCATTTATGGGACAGGCAAAGATGGCATTTCCTAGCATAAACCTGCTGCCACATTACTGATTCACGTAAATAACAAGATCTGTTGTTTGCAGATGAATAGACACCCAGCAGAAAAGAGAACATCACAATCTGGAAACCTGTGGGTCATTTGCATTAATTGTCTGTATGATTGCTGTTGGGAAAGTCCTGTTCAGTTAAGCTTTCATCATGACTCTTGTGCTGGGTAATCTAAAATTAAGTAACATAAATACAGCACAATTATAAATAATCTGTAACCAAAAAAAAAAAAACCCAAACAAAAACACCTCAAAATGGCATTATCCTGATTGCTTCAATAGAATTTGACTACACAAGTAGAGACCCTAAAGAAGTGTCTCTTTAAAGGCAGAAAAACATAAATAGATACAAAAGAAAGAAAAACTGAAAACTGGCATGTTAAAAAAGGCAAACACAATTGCTTAAGACATTCAGCACAGATTAGTGTGAAATAAGAAATAAATGTATTTGTCTTACCAGCAAAAAGATGAAGTAAACCAGCAGGCAGGTGAGGCAAGAACATCCTGTATGATGTACAGGATGTTATCAACAGATGAGCAGCTGTTCAAACGACCCAATGGGAGGGCTTGTGGACTATGTGCAAACAATGGTACATTGCCACACAGAAATGCTGTGACACTGAATGTTGGATGAAAATCTACAAAACATATATATATATGTACATTTCTACAACACTACTATGTCATTGGCACAGCAATCACATTACACTCACCTTTCTCTTACTCTGAGTTCTCTTCTTAAAACAAACAAACAAAAGTGTAAAGCTTTTTTAATGCGGGATTAATGTTAATCCCCACACCTTGTCACCAGCTACCAGAGGTGGGAAGTAACGAAGTACAAATACTTCGTTACTTGTACTTAAGTAGATTTTTCAGGTATCTGTACTTTACTTAAGTATTTATTTTTCTGACTACTTTTTACTTTTACTCCCTACATTTTTACGCAAGTATCGGTACTTTCTACTTCTTACATTTTCAAACAGACTCGTTACTTTTAACGTCAGAGAGAAGTTTGCATTTCCGGTCAGTGCGCCGTCAAACATAAAACGATCTGAGCCTAAATGGAGGAATAATAACATATAAGAGACAATCGTACTGCGTATCCTCCATCACCGGGGCTTATCTCGTACAAAGGGATTAAATACGCAAACCCATATAATTAATGTATCATTTATAGCGCTATAATCGGGCCGGACCGAGTCCGTAAATTGCGCTGCGGCACATAAACAGCTTAGCTAGCGCTACTGAAGAGGAGCAAGCATAAAGGGAGTAACGTGTGGCAGGTAAATGCAACGTTTCTAAATGCTCAACAAATATCAGCAAACACACAAAGTGTGTGCAGTTTGTTACACAGCTAGCTAAAAGAAGAGCTGCTGTATTTCAGGGAGAGCAAAGAGAGAGAAGTTCACTCAGAGATGGAGAAAGAGGACAGGAGAGGAAGAAGAGAGGTTAGAATTAAAGGTAAGGACTGGAAAACAAACTGAAGTATGCTGACTTTGTGTAATTCAAAGATTCTATGAAAATGCTGCAGTTTAGTGTTTAATAAATAGGTTAGTTTGTTGTACTGTATTTACAGTAAAGCTCTGTGTTGGACTGGAGCACAGTGTTTGTGTTCATGGTCAGAGTTACAGGTTACATCAGTGCAGCAGAGATGAGTTTGAATCAAAGCTGCTGATGCTGAGATTCATTCACTGAATCCAACATTTCTACAGCCTGTATGCTGTCAGTGTAGGGGATGGAGATCAGCTCAGAGAGCTGTGAAATACTGGGTTACATCTTTGTGAGTTCAGTTCATCCACACAGAGCAGTAAACCTCAGAGCAGCAGCAGCAGCAGGTCAGCTGATCACAGCCTGCACACCAACATCATTTACTGCAGCTCACAATAGAAAGCTGTGATTCTTCTCCCCATGCAGAGCCACTACAGCTGATCTTAGGGTTCCTCCACCTTCTGAATCCCACTGTAACCCCTGAGTATCCTTATGTTTGTGTTTAGGTGGAGACACAGTCACCCTCTACTATGGAGGACACAGAGAACAGAGCTGTGTTTAAATTCCCTTTCACAGTTTGTGTCCTACATAACAGATTCAAGCTGAGTGCATTCATTAGGATTACAATTTATATTGGAATAACATTTGTATTCTCATGTACTATTTTATATTATTACAATAATATATAATGAGGTTCGGTTTGTTTTACACAAAAATAGCAGGTAGAAACATCCTCCAAAGAACTACTTTTACTTTCTTACTTTGAGTACATTTCAGAGCCTGTACTTTTTTACTTTTACTTAAGTAGAGAAGTTGAACCAGTACTTCGACTTTTACTAAAGTATTTTTTAACATAAGTACTTGTACTTCTACTTAAGTACAGAATGTCAGTACTTTTGCCACCTCTGCCAGCTACAGATCAAGCAGTAAACTCTCGGGCTGAAAAATGAAGCCAGAGGTGTCTGTTCCAGAGCAACACTTGGGCAGTGACATTTCCAAACAGCAATCAGTGGTTAAATGCATTAACTTGTCAAAACAGCACTGAGTGACACGAGCTCCAAAGGTGAGTCAATCCCTAAAGACACACATGATAAACTGTTTGAGCTGCTGGTAGATTTTTAGAGTGTTTTTAACAGAATCACAGAATGAATAATGCGGCCAAAGAAGTTTGTGCTTCAGTTTTAGTGAGTAAAATTCTAAACTGGACTGCACCTAAACTGGTGTCTTCAGGTAAAGTTTGGGGATTAATTCCAACTTTCTCTTTGTGTGATGCCGTCCTTATCAGGCCTCATGCCTTTCATTATGGGTGTCTCTGTGCCCTGATTGTGTCAAGTTTTGTTTTTTTGCTCATTAAATATTTCTCCCAAAGCCTAATCTTCTTTTTCACTTTTATACGTCGTAGTATAAGCAACTAATTCAACTGGTAGGTTGCATATCATGGCACCCTACCAACCAAACAGCTCACCAGTAGTTGTAGTGATATTAAGTTCCACTTAATTAGTGCTCGCTAAGATGTTTAAGAGATGCTTCCTGTTGTGAGGAAAGGAGTTGTTGTCTTGGCTTATGGCTTGCACACAAAGGAAAGACGCAAGATCCTCTTAAAGGCTGTTTTTACAATGCACTTCTTGGTTTCTATGTGTTCATTATTGTAGTTGATGTGTAAAATTGGGCTATTATTATCAATAAGCAATGGCCTGAAATTAACAGTGCCATTTTCTCAGGCTTTGTCTTCTTTGCTGTGGTGCTGTAACAGCAGCAGCAGCTACATTCTGCCTCTTTTTAGACTTACTTTACATACATACATACAAGTGCTGTCCACTCAGTGGTTTTTGACCACATTTTCAGAATCAGAAATTTAAGGGATTAAAATGACAGTAATTTGATTTGATTTTTTTTTTTTTTTGGCAAATGAAACATCTAAACAGTTTTATTTGGTAATACTATAGTAATAACCACTGTTATAAATATTGAATTGAATTAAACTTTGGGATGTCGTTATTTAATATTTACTAAGCATCTGTAATTTCTTGTGTTATTTTTGCATTAGACACACCTCATGGTCTTTGTTGATAATGTTTCAGCTGATGCTTATCAGTACATATTTACACGACGGCAGAAAGAGAAACATGATGTTAATATTTATTTTTCTCTCAAGTAAAACACTGAAAACACAGCATCGAGCCATCGGCTTGCCAGTCTTTTCTATCACTTCTTCTTGTTTTCAAAGATCCAAATTCACAATAAGGTGTTCATAATCCTGCATTTTTGCTTTCACACTGTGGAATAAGTGTACATTTTTATTCAGCTCATACATCCTGAACACTGAGCATCATACATACTGTTGTTCAGTGGTTTTAAATTTACTTTACATATCATTCATAATCTCTGTCTAAAAAACTATTTGGTCTATAGGAGCCATTTGGTACTCCTTCCACAGTGGAGGTGGAAGTCCATCAAGTCCATTGAAGGTGTAATTGAAATGGGTTTTAATGGTTATATCAGTTCCCTCTAGTGAAATGTCTGATTTGAACTTAAATGAAAGGGAGGTTTAAGGAATTATAGGGTTTTATTTCTGCCAATTCTACCATGTTACTTGATTCACTGCTCATAAACTGCTTAGATGAGGTCCTTATTTTACAGTCACCATCAGGCTAATGACAGCAGCTGTGCTCTGAGGGATCGGCTTTGTTGATACTGAAAATAATGTTGACAGAGAAGGTGTGGGAGTGACATTAAGGTGTCAACGCATGAACTGTCAGTGGTAAAGTAGAAAGGAGTCAGATCGACTGATGATCCAGTTAAAAGTTTCTTGAGCCAATTTTTCTTGCAAGAATAAAGTCTGTTAGCTACTGACTGAAGAGTGCAATATGTATGTTTGCACTGAGCAGTGATTCAGTAGACAAAGTGTCAGCAGTGACTACAGACATAAAAATTTCATTACTACAAATGGTGCTCTAAATAATTCTTGATGGCATTCTGTTATGTAGTACAACTTTAGAAGGCTGTAGAACAAAGTAGTTTAATATTGATTACATATATAAGATAAGATAAGATGGTGTTTATTTGTCACATGCGCAGTTATACACAGTACAATGCGCAGTGAAATGTATTTTGTACCTGCAACAATATACACACACACATATAAATAAGAAGAATAAAAATAAGTAATTCACACTATACACTATACACACTTTACATGGAATTATATACACTATACACACTTTACATGGAATTATAGATTATTATAATAATTTTATAATATAAAATACATATAAAATTTTATAATACAATACATGACCTGGAGGCAGCATTACAAACAAATCTATTATTGAGAGGGTGATGGCTGTAGGGGGTGTTGCTGTAGCAAAATCCAAAATTAAAGATGATGGTTTGTTATTTGTATGCAATTTAGGATACTTAAAAATGTTCCAATCCAAACACAAAGGTTAAAATCCATCCATCCATTCATTCTCTTCTGCTTAAGACTTAATTCACATTCTGATGTACATACAAATCCACTAGTTCATGATCTATTCTTTTGACTGAAGATGTTTCAAGTTCTAACTTTCAGTAAATTATTTCTTTGTGAGTATTCTATCTTAGCTTCTAGTTCTCGGTTTCTAGTTAGGTTATTTTGTTCCCTTTCTGTTTCCTCTGTAGTGACCCTGTGTTTGTCTAGTCTCTGAGTCTTATTCCCTTAGTCATCTTGTCTCCCCATTCAGTCATATCTCCTGTTCTCTGTACCTTGATCTTGTTTATATACTGTCTGTCTTTCTCAGTTCTTTGTCGTGTCCTCATCCTTGGCTCCCTTGCTCCTTGTTTTTCCATGTTGTTTCCTAGTTTCCTCCTAGTTAGTATATTCCTGGCTCCTGTCCAGCCCAGTGTATTTTTAGTATCTTAACCCTGTGCTAACCTGCGTTGGCATCTTTACTGTCTGCCACACAGCATTTCATGACAAATGTGCTATACAAAAATAATACAGTGTAAGCTCAGGTTTTATGGATGTTTCTTCTAACACATTCAAATCAAGGTGAATCTTTATGCTTTTGATAAAAAATAAACTGTTGGAAATTGCTGGGGACAGCGTGTGGGCTTGTAGATTGAAACAGATGTTTTCTTGATAAAACTAACAGCTCAGATGGAGCACAATATTCAGCCAAAGGAGGGCTACGTTATCACAAACTATTCTACTGTATAAACCTGTCATGGTCCTGGGTTTTTGAACACTGCGTTTTGGCTTGTTGGGACTTTGAATTCTTGGTTATTATTAAATAGTCTCTGTTTGATTATGGTTTTCTAGTTTTTGCTGCTTTTGTTGCTTAGAGTCCTTACAGCCCAGCTTTTTTTCACCTGTGTTTTTTCTTACTTATGCCAAAAGCATAATAGAGAAGTGAAAGGACAACGAATTCATTATCATTTCTTGTTTTTTGGTAACCATCTGGATGAGTAAATTAGGATGAATGAGTATAAGTACTGTCATGAATTTCATCACTCTGTCAGGTACAAGTGGATTCTGAAATTAAGTTAAATAATAAATGTACATTGCTAATTTTTAGTTTCACCACTGATACACTACACTATTAGGCCCCGTTTACACTTTTTCAGTGGAAACGGTGTCATTTTACCATTTTCATTTTTGAAAAGTAACACGTTCAGATTTAAATATTTCACAAACGATCTCCGTTTACATGGAAACACGCAATGTTGAAAAATCTGCAGTTCCCACTGTCAGGCCACAAGTCGGCAGTGTGGATATAGGAGTCGCAACCATAGTGCGCATGTGCCAGTACCCCCGTTTTCAAAAAGTTGCATTTTTGCCTGTTTACACAGAAATGCTTCACTCTGGAACTCGTTTTCATCTGAAAACATTCTTATGTAAACAGGGCCTTAGCCCAGACTATGTATCTACTTAAATCATTTAATTACAATTCGCTTAAAAAAAAAAGCAAAAAAAGTATTACTCTAAAAGAGAAATTTTTTTTCAGCCTTTAGCAGCTTTAGTTGACAGTTTTGCAGTGTAGACAAACAGGAAAGTGGGAGGAAGGCACGCCGTAAATGGCAACAGGTCGGGACTTGAACCTGTGCTGTCTGCACCGCCATGCAGCATATGTGGTCCCTTGATCAACCGCTGAACCACCCTGGTCACCAGGAAAGGTATTTTTAAATCCAGACTTAACACATAGCCAATCAACAGCCTTTTCTACACCATAACTACACACTGATGGAATAAACTGAAAACACTACTGGCTTCTGTTTTTTGAGTGTTCAGTGTGACGGTCTGTCATAATATGTAAATTTCCACAATTAATACACCACTATAAACTAAAGCAACATTACCAGGGAAATGTTTATTCCTTGGGCATGAAAATCACTGAAACACACATACTGTATATACAGTAACACATTACAAAACACAACAGGCCTCTAACTCCAAAGAAAAAATTAGGGTGCAGCTTGTCTCTTGTCTGGGTCTGGCCACAAAACCTCATCTATATTACAACCAATGTCCTCTCTGGCCAGACAGTGAGTGAAGCACCGTCTGGAGTGATGTATCCACCCTTGGCATGCTCCCTCATCAATGTCCCAGGAACACGAACAATGGCATGGTGTCCTATGATGTTCCTCTCCATGCGCCTTGTTTTGACAAGACTGAAGCCAGCTTCATCAGTGAATAGGAACTTGTATTCCACAGCAGCTGCATCTAGCTCCATAACTCTCTGAAACCAAACATTATGGCATTTGTGTGGCAGTATGAAATATACAAAGTTATGTTGTACAGGGCACTGGATTACAGTACCAGTGAGAGGACAGAGTAGCCTACCTGTACATACATTATTCATAGCGCAGTTGCTTCACCCATTCAGAGTTCTATATAAACGGGACCCTGTATATCTGCTTACTTGATATCTATGAAGGAGACAGCCCAGTGCAGATAAACTTATGGAATGGATAGTGCTAAATGTAACTTTGTGATATTAGTCAGAGACATATGCTGTTGTCTGTTCTGACCATGTTTATGATGGCTTGTTCCTGCTCTGGGGTGAACAGCTGTCTCCTTCCTCCAGTACGGGGTAGTCTTGCAGTTCTGCAGATGTGAATGTTTATTAGTGTAAAGTGAAATTCTACTGTAAATAATGATCCGGCACTACACCGCTGCATACAGTTCAGTTGTGTGAGTTCAGTAGTATGGTATAGGTAATAGGTTTACTTACCTATTCTCATTTCAAAAGGTCATATTGGATTGCATTTTGGGTCCAGCCCTGTTTACACAGTTGTTTTTGTAGTAATTCAGCAAATTATACTCTGTTTACATAGGCTGTTTTCCCAGGAACCTAACAAGTCCTTCCTTGTTTCATAATTACAATTTATTAATGAATTACTGATTACAGTACAGAACCACAGATGGGACAATATATTTTAAAATCAAGAGCCTTTCCTCAGTTTTTCACTAGCTATGAAATGCAATATGCAGTAAAGTTTTAATGCATAATAAAGTGTTGTCAAGTATTATTTGGAGCCCCTTTACTGTTAATGAGGTTTGTATTTCTGTAATTACTGCTGACTTATTTGTCTACCAAACCACACAGTGGAAACATGCATAATTTTTATTTAGTCAGTACTTATCAGCTGGCTAAAAAAAATAAATACATTTAAAACACAAAACTTTCAGCTTACTGTCAGTCTGGTCACAAAATCAAGAAAAGATCTACAGTTTAACATGCAAGCAGTTTATGACCACTCCTATCTAATGCTGTGCTGACATCCACACCTTCTCTGTCAACACTCGTTTGAGTGTCAACAAAAATGTTGACGCCATCATCACACCACAGCTGTTCTCATTAACCTGAGACTGTCAAATGATAACTTGTGGCTGAACAGTTTAGGAACGTCTGTTGGTCAGGTGATTGATTGAAGGTAATTGATAGCGTAGAATTCCAACATTCAGTGCGAACAATGTTCCTCATTCAAGTCCCCACTGTGCTTTCAAAGGTGGACTTCACCACCAGGGTGAAACAATTCACAGCCAGGTGGTATCTGGTATCAGATGACTGCTTGCTAAATTGTGGTAAGAGCGAACAGTTCTGATACCAGTGAAACACCAGGCGATCAACCTCTGGCTAGAACCCTGTGGACTCTAAAAGCTACAGAGCAGTTATGAATAATACATAAATTACAGCTTGGCATTTTCTGTCCCAATCTAAGGATATAACCTATGGTGATGAAAGTTGATGGAGGTCCTTTTAGGAGAAAAAATAAACCAGTGATTCAGTGTGATTATGTTAACTGAGTAAAAAACTTGGTGTTCAGCTAAACACTGAAATAGATATTGTGTACACCACAAAAACAGAAGACCGTGATGCTTGCACTCAGTGGTTATTGCTGACTAATGAACATGAAAGCATAAAACAATTATTTGACTGCACTGCTAATGTTTTTTAAAGTAAAATTGAAATTTAAATGTGAATTGATTAATGTTGGGTCCGGGAAGGGTGCGTTTTAGATGTGATAGGACACAGAGCACTGGGACTGCTCATCAGTACTGTGTGTGCGTATTCTGGTACACATGCGCATACAGAAAGAAATGTAGCAGAAATATGTGGAGCTCTGTTCTAAATATTTAGGGTGACGACTCAGTGAAAAGCTGTTTTAGGGGAGGGACCCAAAGATTTGGCCCTTACAACTATGGGGAATTTTCCCGTGTTGCTGACACGCCGGCTTTTCAAATAAACGAGCAGTCACAGCGGCAACGATCGCAGTCATGCAGGCTTACTTTCAGCATGACTCGATGCACTGAGGTGTCTTGCCGCTAATCTTAGGTTATCGCCTCTGTGATTTATTTTAATACTCTGCTAAGCTGTGAAAGGGAGCCAATGCAACAGCAGATACATGTGCTGCAACACAAGTGTCCAGCCAAATACTGCAATATTTATTTATTCATTTATAGGTGCAGAAACTGCGTATGCTGACAGTTAGGAGAGAATTAACATGGCTTTAGCATTCAACTTTTTTTCATTCTTCGCACTTAATGATAATGGAAACGGCTCTTCCAGCCCCCACAATCCTGAATTTCAACCCCCACCACAAACATCCCTCTGTAATATATTTTAATTACAGTGCGTGTTAGTGTGTCTTAAAATGCAGGAACTTCCTCAAGTCTTTCCCACTTTCTCAAGATACTGGTAATAAATGAATGAGCACAATATGATGTATGAAAGGTATTACATAGATGTCGTGTCACTAGTCCTTGAATGGACTGCATAATTTTAAAATGCAGTAAAGTGCCTGCTGCCAACCATTTTGTTTTTTTCATTCAAATGTAAAATAAAAGCAGCACTCCAAAAAAAGTGTCCATATCTTTGCATCAAATAAATTAACAATGCACATCTGCAGTAAATTGCTTCAGTAATTTTAAGGGCAAAAAAACTACCTGTGCAGACAGGTAAGAGAGCCCACACTACCAGTAGCATTACAGCAGGTTCTTTTTCTTCCTTAGTGCTTCTCCTTCATCCTTGAGACTTACCAAAAGTCCTTCTCCATAACCTCCTCAGAATAGTGTATAAAGTTTCTTTTTGTTTAGCATGTTGTTCTTGGGTCATTGTTTTTGACTTGTGTAATTATATTTTGATTTGTATTACACCACTGACACGAAGTCCTTTATTTAGCTGCAGCTCACCACACAGTAGAAATGTGTTGAAGAAGGTCACTGTGTCAATAATTATTGCTTTAACTAAGTTTGGAGGATGGCATGACAAAACTAGGACGGGGATAATTTATGTTGCCCAAAAAAGAAGTCGTGGATTTGTGCAACAACTCTTATTAGCAAGGTTTAGGCCCATCTATGTATTCATGTCAAGCCTATTTATTAACTCCCCTCTCTTTATTGAAGTAATGGGCTATACTGAAGTAATAATTCATTCATTATTGTTCATAAAAAAGGTTATGTAAAATTTTGGTGAACTGTGTGCCAACAATAGAGGCAACACTTCATGATAAAATTTGCTATTTAAACCAGCAGGTCATTGTCTGAAAATATTATTTGAAATATTTTCTAATTATAAATGTGATTGGCCCTTAACGGTTCTAACCATGTGCTACAAATTACACTGCAGAAAAGAGGCATATTCGTCCCCGTATACTGACGCGGGCGCCGCTAGTAAACTGCAGCTTTCGTCAGTATACGGGGTAGCACATTTTCGTTCACCGTGAACGTTCACTGAACGTCTGATGAACATTCACTGAACGTCTGGTGAACGCTCACTGACAACGTTCACTGAACGTTCAATGAACGTCTGTGAGGATGTTCAGTGACCGTTTTACTTTTGATATTTCCAACATGGCGTGTTGAATGTATTTTTAAGGTTTGCCTGTGAACATATGTCCTCCATTTTCCAGTGAGATTCATCCGCACTTGTATCAAACGTGAATATAGATTCCAGCCACTTAAAATTAACAGTCAGCAAAGAACAATTTAATTTAACTGGTAGAGAAGAATTTTGCTGCAGTTTTATTTTATTTTATTTTTTTTTGCAAAATAAGCCATTTCCCACAAAATTTTTAGATTTATGTGCACAGTTTAATTTGTAATGATCTATGATTCCATTTAAAGAAAAATCAATGTTAAAATATTTTAACTGCATAATTCAAGACTGCAAAATACTTGCAAATGTTTTCCATGTTTGACCCTATGTGTTTGCCTGAAACTAGTGTGAAGTGCAGGCCTGGATAAGATCAAAGCATTAATAACAACCAAGGCAATGCAATGATTTGATAAACAATTATGCTTTAATTTTGTTTTTACTATATACATGTACATTTTCTAGTATGTTTAAACAATGTTTTTGGATCACCACTAAACACCACTAAACAAAAACACAAGTCTTCTACTCTACAGTAGAACACTTGTTAGTACAGAGAAACAGGTCAAACTAGCAATGCTGCAGCTGCATAGTCCCAATTTAGGGTTCGTCCTCCTCATCATTCCTGTCCTGTCCTGTCCTCGATTGGCCGACTTGTCTTTACGACACTTCGCATGTTTCAGCCAAACTCCCAACCTGCCAGGATCTCAGTATCACTCAGAGTATCTGACCCTTGGTTCTTTCGTACAGCCCCTGAAAAATATACAGACAAAAAAGAAACTGGAAGTGTGAATTGGAGTACCGTGGTTGGTGTCAGGAGGCAAGACAAGATGATTTTCATGGGCTATAGAGAAAAGTGCACAATGGCTAAAGCTTCAGTCTAAATTCTGACCTTTTAGTACTTACCGTATTTTTCGGACTATACGTCGCTCCGGAGTATAGGTCGCACCAGCCAAAAAATGCATAATAAAGAAGAAAAAAACATATATAGGTCGCACTGGACTATAAGTCGCACTTTTTTTTGGGGGGGGGGGGGGGGGGGTGCATTCTCCCAGTTGCCGTTAAGCTGTGCTCTCCATCCATCATCCACTGCGCCCACAGGTTACGCAAGACTGCCTTAAAGCTGCAGTTCATGGAGATGTCAAGTGGCTGGAGTATTTTGGTTCATGTGTTATAAATGTCACATATACGTCGCTCCGGAGTATAGGTCGCACCCCCAGCCAAACTATGAAAAAAAGTGCGACTTATACTCCGGAAAATACGGTACTAAATATCACGGCCACCAAGTGCTTGTGAGCAGAGAAATTTTTTTTGCCTTTCCGTCCATAGAGGCTGTATTGTTCTGCAAGGCGGTTTGTGACGATCTTTGGTAAAATATTATACACAGCAGCTCTCAGATCCCTTCCTCCAATGACTGCCAGATGGTGCACCTAAAATGTGAAACAATACAAAAAATTTAAAAGTCACTGTTTACACAGAAGGTAAAGGCTCATTTTGACTGTCATACAGTATCCAGCTTTATTGAACTTATTGTACAAGACAGATGTCAATCAATTACGCATACCACTGTTTTTCTGACTGCTCCGGACTCAAGTGCCCGGTTCAGAGCTTCTAAGTCTTCTGAGCTGGAGGCTGGAAGCGCGAGCTCATCCAATGGGTCCAGCTCTTCCACAGAATTATTAGCAGCCTGTTGGGTCAGAAGTGCTTGCAGCATCTTGGCATTGTTCAGAGCTATTGCCTTGACCTCCTCTATGGCCCTAAAAACTTTAAGCTGAAAGTTGTATTCTGAAAAGAATGATAAAAGATCAGAGAAACATAAAATATCAGTTAGTAAGTAATTATTACCTAGTTTCAATTAGGCAACAAGGAATCATGTTTCTGTTTAAAAGCACACAATTAATTCGCCATTGCCCTACCGTTTTGAAATTTAATTACAGAAATGATATATATTTATAATGTATTATATGACATGATAGTGCACTCACTAGAAGTGTCCTCACTTCTTGTGTGTACTTTGTTTGTCACATTTACCTGATAGAGGAGTTCTCGTTCCAGATCCCGTTTCACTTTGGATGGAGTTGGTGGGCGTAGCTAATTGTTAGATAGCGCTAGCAGAAAGGACTGTATAGGTGATATTGGGTGTCTTCCCGGTGTGTCGATCAGAACACTCAGCAGCCCATCACATGCAGTCGTGTTCTTTAATCAGGCTTTGGCATACGAACAGCACAGTAACATCAGTAGGCATGCGTGATAGTATGTGTGGTCTGAAATAGATTAATAAAGAAATAATATTTACATTAATAAACTCAATAAACAGATAAATCTGAATAAACATCATCAACTTACTAAACATCTGACAACAGGTCAGGAAGTTGCACTATTCTACCTATTTCTCCTACTTCACTACAGTTCTACAGGTATTAGGGAATTCACATTCAAATGTAATGCAACACTACCATCTAGTGGCTACAATGGCTCATAACATGGAGACATGTTGCTACATGCCCCTCGGCAAATGGGTCGGCAAGCCAACCGCTAGCTTACAACTAGTATCACCATAACATGCATGGCACAAGCAAGGTGAACATTCTAACATGGATGTGAGCTGAAGGGTGAAGTCTGCCCACAGTTTACACTAGGAGAAATTGTATTGGAATACAAAGGGAACATTGTTCCTGCTCATCACGGATCGGACTTAACTGTAAGGTTGATCACACTACGTCACCTACAACTCAGGCTACTCGTAAGTACGACACACAATAAAGAAAAAGGCAGTTAAATGATCACTCACATCCTCAGCAATGACGCACACTACACACATTAAGGTTTTCCTTCATAGTCCACTCCGGCACTCGCCATCCACTGCCGATCTTACTGCTACGTTGCTGCTATACTGCTACTTGGCGCATGCCCAGTAGGTCGGTCTTTCCAACACTAATGGATGAATGATATGCCCGATAGGTGCAGATGGGTGGTGGGTGGCAATGGTAACTGTGTTTGATGTGTTATGAAAGTGGCTGCTGGTGGTGGATGATGTCGCTTGGTGACTTCTGATGATGGGCACCGCAGGTGGTTTAGACAGTCGAGGAAGGTTTTTCCTCGACTGTCTTTCTTCGTCCTCACTCTCAAAATCAATGTTAATTCGCCTGTAAGAAAGAAACATTCCATAAGAAATTACTACAACTTCTTTACAGACATGAGAGGTTTAAATGGCTCCATGTGACACATCTCATTATTACGACAAGGCAAACATACATGACCATTGTCTGGTTTCACAATGAACAATTGAGTAAACTTTTACTCTTTCAAAGTGAATGGTTCACACCTTAATCGTCATTAAATACTATATTTGTAGTGAGTGGTGAGGGTCGGGGACCGTCATGGCTATAATGATGCAGGAGTTCTCAGAAAGAACCACCTTTGATAGTCGCATGTTCGTTACGTAGTAAATGCAGGTTTGTTTGTTTTTTTTAAATCCAGCTCAAGGACATCACAAATCAGTATCTTCATAGCAGCGAACAATGTTGATATTAGCTGTAATTAAAAGAGGTTTGTTATAGTAGATTAAGTAATGTTTTTTCAAATTAGTTCACATAATGACTGCTATATAAACTACCTACTTTCTTTTTCTTTTACCCCTACCCTCCTGGGCTTCTGGTTCCGTTTCTGTTTCTAGGTTGAAACATCCTCGGCCAAGCGACTCGTGCTTTCAGGTAGTCGTCTGAAAGATAATTTAAATAAAAAGTAATCATTATTTTATTTGTCATATGTTCCAAAGAAATCATGCACAAATGCTTGGCTAGGCCAATGTAGAAGGTAAACTCATTAACAATCAAGAAGGAGAAATGTTGTCATGATTAAAGAACAAAGCAATCAATTATCAAAATATTTTGATTTTTGAATAGCACTACTTACCATGGCGGTACAGAATCTTGATTTCATATGCATTCCATGGGTCACTGACTTCCACTTTGTTTTTAGCCATCTTTTCAGCCATTGTACTTGTGTAATGGCTACCTGGCCACCAGCAGAGCTTATCATTGCCTTGGATCCATGAAGAAGCCACAATGTCAACCTCTGTTGTAAGTTGCTCCTCACCATCGATGGTTTGTTTGTGCTGGAACTCCACCACAGAGTAAGCCATTCCTAATACAGACCAAAACAAACTTAAACTAACCACTGGCAGATCCAACAATTACTGCTATATCCTAAAACCATGTTGCTACATGTACTGGTCAGGTTTATTCACTAATAAAGCCCAGCACAGCCCAGCCCAGTCATCATCAAGTGGCAAATACACTTGATTCTGTAAACATAAGCATCAGGGTTTTTACTTTACTTTGTGAACATGTTTCAACATGCCTATTGGCAACTGTTCATTTAGACTACTACTAACCAAAATAAAGGCTGCTTGGCACCACCACCTAAGTTATAATCCATGTGCCAGTAGGACAAACTCAAATCTAGTACATATCTACCTACTCAATAGTCTAATACATGTACTCAAAGGACTTCAGAAGTTAATATTTATCAAAGCCATCTAATACTACAAGACGACCTGAATGTCCAGCACAGCTAAAGGTTTCTAATCATTTGTATTGTTCTCTGATAGTGAGTGCAACAGAGGCATTGTCACAAATGTGGGTTTGCCTTCTTCAGGGAAAAGAGCACATTTACAAGTGATGTCACTGGCTCTGACTAGTTCCATCTCTAGTCTCAAGTGGGACACTCGATAAATTGACAGAATACTGGAATGCACAGGGTAAGTGAAGAAATCACCACACTTACCAAAGAACTTAACAAGCACAAACTTTTCATCATCAGATGTGATGAGGTTCTGAACCAACCCGACCTCTTCATTCACCTGCACACAATTATCTCCCTCTGAGGAAGCAATACAACCAAAGTCCAAGTGCAGTTCACTGTACTGCTCATATGCAAGTGCTCTGCCACCCAAAGGCAATGGGCCATGAAAATGCTGCCCTGTTGCTGCATTTACCTCTGGCAGGTGAATGAGAGAAGTTTTTCTCTTCTCTGATAGTCTCCTTATGATTTGTGACAAGGCTGAGTTTGGCTTCCTAAGCATGCGCTTAATCCTTCCCAGAAAATTCTCAAAAGGGAATGCTGAAATATTTTCCAAATAACCATGTAATAACACTTCATTTGGTAAATGAATCAGGCTATGGACCTTATAAACTATGTTTCTC
Source organism: Archocentrus centrarchus (assembly GCF_007364275.1). Lineage (NCBI taxonomy): Eukaryota > Metazoa > Chordata > Actinopteri > Cichliformes > Cichlidae > Archocentrus > Archocentrus centrarchus. Next base: position 28,526,744 of record NC_044356.1, on the reverse strand, counting down.
TGGCCATACAAAAGACCAAAATGCTCAACAAACTGAACCAGAAGTTGAGACGCAAATTGGCAGTAGTCCTGGTACAGTGCTGGTGAGAGCAAGCAACGCATTGCCACCGAAAGCAACAGGAAGTTCTGGTACACTGCAATGTCAAGCACTTCTAGCAAAACAATAGGTCCGGTGTAAAGCAGAAACTGTTGGAACTCAGTAGATTTCCACCTGTCTACTTCCCAAAGAGAGCGTGGTTTGCGTGCTAATTCCTTAGGAACTGCAGGCTTCAACGTTACCATTGATTTTGAAATGGTACTGATCTGAGTAGGGCCAAGACGAGTAGCACCAGTGCCGGATTTCCACAAAAAAATCAATTTCCTCATGACACCCAAACAGACTAAATGCATATAGTCTAAAGGGAAGTGAGTCACCATGCCTATGCCAAGAACATTCCAATGACAAGGCCCTGTGTGGTGTTCATCATCTTCATCCACAACGACAAAATCTTCATCCTCTCTCAGTGCAGCATCAGTTTCAGGGAATGTCATTCTTCGTTCATGATGGACACCAATCTGTTTACACTTATCACAACCAAAATATCCAGAATGACCCTTTACACATTTAACAAATGCACGTGCAGGTGAATCACAAATCACTGTGGAAATCTGTAATTGGTAACAATGACCAGCAAACACAATACCACTTTAAAAACTTGTCAAGGTATAAACCAACATCAGTAGGCTTATGTTTTCCACAATACAGACCTATTATGAATGGGTCTTTTTGGGGAAGCTCCTCAATTAGACCCAAGATTGGCCAGAACTGATCAGAAGCACTTTTGAATAATGGAAGGCCATCAATGTTTATTTGCTATGAAATCTTATTAATGGAACTAAATAAGCTATGGTGCTGATACGCCTGAAGTTTCTGAATAACACCATTTTCCACACCGAAGTGATAGTATGATCCACCAGCAATGTTCAGGATATTTGAAGCATAGCTGGTATCTGTCTTCAGCAAGGTTCTTGCATCCTTATGAAGATCGGTATGTCCACAATTCCTAAGAATTTTCAAAAGACTGCAGAGAGCAACCTGTTTTATTTGAAATGTGACTGCCCAGTCTGAGAGCTCATCACCCAAGCAAATGTCCTCCTCACTCTCAGTATCCAAGAAAGAAGAATCTGTGGAGCAATCCGGTTCTGATTCAGAGCTATTTTCAATGTGAACAAATGATTAAGATGGTAAGTCAGAAGGATGACGGATATCATGTTGGTCAAAAAAGTCTGTGCCAGGTTCATTATCTACAAACGTCCCAAGCAGCGATACATTCACAGGTATACTTTTAGTGTCACCTTCATTGAGCATGCCATCATCATTGTTACTAGAATCGGAACTTACAACTGAATCACCAAGTATGCCGAGGGTGTCATGCTGAAATGCAGTATTATCAACCAGATGTTCAGGATATTCATCAATTTCACTGTCATCATCTCCACACTCAAATTTTCCTTTTGCAGCACGGCAAGCCTGCCTCCAAAGAGTCCATCTTGAGAATGAATCAGATTTGTTTGCCATTCTTAGTGATAGCCTAATGGTAATAAGCCACACTTTTCAGAGTTCAATTTGATTAGAGCCAACTCAGGGCACACCAGCCCATTTGACTGAAAAAAATGTGTTTTTCAATGTAATCGGCACAATAATAAACCGAACTGGGAGTGGTGCTGTAACTGTGCTATTAGCTAGTGATCTGGATAATATTGTAAAAGGAAGAAGCCAAGGTCCAGTTATATCACGTGAAAAGATCAAATACAAAATCATGCATGTAATTTGTGCATTGATGCACAAATTACATGCATGATTAAGTCAAAATTCTGGTTGTAAACCGTATGGACATAAATGTATGAGTACTACTTACAACGCGGCTCAGCCGCGGTGGCCATCGTTTTCAAACAAAGCATGGTATTTACCGTAATAAATTTTACTTTACGTCCTAATAACTATGTTTTTGAACAAAATACAAACAGTGATAAATAAACTTACTTAACACTTTAGTTTTGGTCGGTATCAGCTGAAATAAAGGAATATTTCTGGAGCTCGTAATTGTTGGACCTTCACTGGTAGTCGTGCGAAGAAATGGCGGAATGGCGTTGTTCGATCTCGTTCTTGTGGGTCTGATGGCGGTTGGCGTCTGATACCATGTAACTTCCTACGTAATCGCATTGTTTGTTACGCGCGAAATTCAAACCTGGTAACTGTGAGGTACAGAAAGAAAACGGGAAAAGTACAGATTGCTAAATAAACACAATTAAAACTAACCATGGTTTTGTGTTTTTTAAAAAGCATTACCTGAATTGATGTGTTTTATATTTAGTTAACCCCTACAGAGGCGCCGACGCATCAATTTATGATATCGTCGACTTCAGATGACGTAACAGCAGGACACTGATTCGCTGATTTCAATTAGAGTTGAAAATGCAGACTTCAAACTACGTACTAATTTTTAAATCATGCCATGCCTTTTCCTGTATATTATCCTCGTGTTTGTGTGCAGGAGATGGGCAGGAAGTTCTTGGTAGCAAAAACAAACACACACACAAAAAAAAACCACAATCTTGTTCCCTATTGGATGGAAAAATGGAGCACAACAGCCAATCACAAAATTATATGGCAACGTACGGTATTTGGTTGCTGAGGGAAAGGTGAAAGACTGGTGATGTTTTGCATTGCCGTGGGATGGACAGAAACTCTTCTTTGGAGTAGCACAAATAATTTGTGTGGTATCTTATTGTGACACCTGTTTATTCTTTAGTTGTACAGTTGTATTTTAATGTACTTGTAATTGTAATAACTGTTTTATTTTATAAATTTGTGCATATATTTCTGCATATATCTTAAATATTTTAAGAAGATTACATGCTAACATTTACATAAGCCACATTTTACAGAAACAGACATTATTTCCAAACGTTCACAGGACGTTCAGAGAACGTCAGGGGTGCACCAAGACAAAAAATGGAAATTTGGTGAAAAAATATTGTTAACAACACTGCAGATGTAAAAGATATAACAACCGATGAAATAAAAGCACAGCAAAAAAATTTCCATGATGAAGGAACATTCACTGAACATCATGTGCTGAACATTGAACATAAGACTTTCAGGGGACGTTCAGTGAACGTCTTCTGAACCTTCGCTTGCTAGCTGGGGAGAAACAAATTGTGAGGCACAAGTTTGAATTTCTTTTTTTTTTTATTTACAAAGCAATATGCACATACACACACACATCATATATCATATATATATTTATATATATCATCATATATAAAGCCTGTCATGTCTGGCAGTGTTTGCAAGTAGAATCGTGATCTGAATGCACTGTTGTGCCAAACATATTTATTCTTCCAAGATAAGCTCTATGGAGTCTCTATAAGCTTTTCTTGTTAATGTTTGTGTTTTTATTTTATTTATTTATTTGTGTACATATACATTTAATTCCAGTTGACAGGCTGAGGAAAAAAAAGAGAAAAAAAATGAGAGAAAGGGGAGAAGACAGAAAAAGAGGACAGAGCACCACTAAACTAACCAAAACAATTCAAATGCTGCAACAACAAAAGAAAGAAAAAAGCCAACATACCAAAAAAAACAAAACAAGCAATACCTGGAAAAATAACTATGTGGAAAAGGCACAACAAAATGAAGCATGGTTGTATAAGAACAACAATTTCGTTATGTTGTGATTACATTAGTGCAGTGTTTTTCAACCACTGTGCCGCGGCACACTAGTGTGACGTGGGAGCTCGTCAGGTGTGCCGTGGGAAATTATCCAATTTCACCTAATATGCCATTAGTGTCTGTGCTGTAGTAGTGACTGGGAGCATAATCATATGCATAATCATACTCTTCCATATCACTAAACTAGCAGCAGGTAGCGAATCGCATTGCACATAGAGACAAGAGAATTAAGCCGCTTTTCCATACGGAACGACTCGCCGCGATTTGACGGCATCTCCATTAGCATTTAATGCATTTAATCATTAATTGATATTAATCTCTGGCTCTCTTCCACAGCATGTCTTTCTCTCCCCTCAGCCCAACCGGTCGCGGCAGATGACCCCCCCCTCCCTGAGCCTGGTTCTGCTGGAGGTTTCTTCCTGTTAAAAGGGAGTTTTTCCTTTCCACTGTCGCCAAGTGCTGCTCATAGGGGGTCGGTTTGACTGTTGGGTTTTCTCTGTATTATTGTAGGGTCTTTACCCACAATACAAAGCGCCTTGAGGCGACAGTTTGTTGTGATTTGGCGCTATATAAATAAAATTGAATTGAATTGAATTGAATTGAATTGAATTGAATTGAATTGAATTGAATTAGAATCAGGTACACTTTGCCGGTCCTTTGTCCGTACTCACTCACCCGAGATTCTCAGCGATCCGAGACGATGCAAAAATATGATGCGGACAGGGGCATGGTGGCCATCGGGAGGTTCGGGATGTTTCCCGAACGGCCGGTTGTTTCCAGGCCAAACCGGCCGGTGATCATAATTTTTTTTTTACCCAATTAAGCACAGCAGCGCTCCCCGCTGCAGCTCTTGCTGCCAGAGGTGCAGTCCGCAGCTGCAAATAAAGTTCTCTTGTCTTAAAATTATGGTTTGTCCGTTGTACGAATGGACAAAAGGCCTCTCCAAACCAAGCTCCTGGGCTGAATTTTAACCCCAGCCCGCCCCTGGACGCGGAGGACAGCATGCCACTGATTGGCCAGGGAGTATCGTCACTAGCGGAGGCATAAGAGCGACTCCTTCACCAGAATCATTTTTAAAACCCCACAGCAAGAAACTGGAGGCATGCAAAACACCAGCTGAATGCCCAGACCGACAGTTTGCAGCAGTAGTTTTGCAACATGAAAGCCATCTGAAACGCACACACAGCATACATATTACTATACTTAACAATGATAACCTTCAGCTATTAAAACATTGTACGGGGGACTTATGCATGATGATGATATTAAACTGGCATTGGCTGTGAGCTTGTCTCTATCTCATGTATTGTGTTATTCCTGGTAATAGAATGCTTTTGGACAGAATTAGAGTTTGGAAAAAACTGAAGTTTTCTACTATAAGACCACATTGTTGTGGCATTTATGTTCAAGCTGTGTTTTTGAAGTGGATGTGTTAAGTGCACTTTTTATTTGAAAGAAGATATATATTATATGATAAAGTTCTTTTTTGTGTTTATTTGATTCCTATTCAAGACACTTTGATAAGAATGACTATATTGTTAATATAGGCTACAGAGTATCATTTTTTAACATTTTTGGCTGGTGGTGTGCCTCGTGATTTGTTTCAATGAAAATAATGTACCTTGGCTCAAAAAAGGTTGAAAAACACTGCATTAGTGTCCGTATCTATGTCATGAAATGCACTTACCAACGAGGGCGGAAAGCTGCTGCTCCGCCCATAAGGAGCCAGAGGCAGGCAGAGAGGGACCCAGGAAATCCGAACCATCCGCAGCCCATCAAGAGCCACGAAAACCTGTGGCCACACATTCCAGCGACAACTGCATGCTCACCCCAGCAGAGGAGAGAGGGAGGTCCCAGACGGAGCCCCTCCAGTCCCAAGGAATTCGAGGCAACAGGAAACCAGCCCCTCCAGAGGCCAGCCCCCCATGCAGGCCGGTGGCAGGGCCCCAGGGCCCAAGTGCCCAAGAACCGCCCGACATACCACAGAGCCCCTCAGACCATTCTTGTTAACTTGGGGCAATAATGAGAGCATGGACTCTACTCAGGAGAAACTCGCGGTTTCAACACCAAAAAATAAATCACCAAAAAATGAATGTCAAATTGGAAAACCTTAAATTTACGGAATTCATAAAGTGTTCTAAGCTGGCTTTTATTGGTGGTCTTTGAATGTCCCATTTTCCAGAAAGCATCATGAGCTTTGCTCACATCACTCAGACCGTTTCCCTGCCCCCATATCCATAAAGTTAGCAGTGGTCTAATTCACTTTAATTTGGTGGCTCAATACTCCAAAATCTCTAATTTCTTTATATTTTACAGGAAATAGGTGCAGCCATTTATTGAAACATACATGAATGCAGTTTATAAGGTTCAAAATGGAGCCTGAAAGCCAGTATTTGGTATGACCTCCTTTATTCTTCAGCACAGTCTGAACTCTCTGAGGCAGCTTTCTGTAATTTCTGAAGTAGTCTTCAGGAACAGTTCTCCAGGCTTCTTGAAGGTCATCCAAAGCTCTCCTTTGGATGTTTCTGCCTTTTGTTCCAGTCACTGTCAGGATGCTCCTACACTGCTTCAGTAATGTTGAAGTCTGGGCTCTGGGGAGGCCAATCCATGACTGATTGTGTTCCATTGTGTGTTTTTCTATCCAGGTATGCTTATACTGCATTGCCAGTACTTATCTGTGCTGATAAATGATTTTTGACAAGATCTCTGCACCAGTGCAAGCTTCTAGCCAGCATTTTTTTTCAGCCCGGTGCCCCTCCCCCTCGGGGTGGGGGTGGGGGGTGCTAATGCTAGTTAGCAAGCTAATGCTAACAGCTAAAAGCTGCTCCCACTTGTTAATTGAGTGACGTGCCTGCATATGTAACCAGAAAGCACCTCTGAAGCCTAATCACAGTCATTGTGAACCTGTAGTTACATTTCTCGAGGTGCATGTCAAGTTAGGTTCAGAGAGGATTTTCGGTCATGTACGTAGGACCAACGCAGAACGCTAACCCATGCCTTATTAGATCAACGAAGTGATAATTTTTGCATATAATTGAGAAGAGTTACACTTATTTATCATGCATTTAATGTGCCCAAGAGTGCCGTTTACTTCCACTAATGGGTTTGCAGAAATCACGTAAAAAGCATACACAACAAAAACATAATCCAGATGTTTTATCAATCAACTGCTAAAAGCATTTCCTACATTGGAATATTAGCCACCATTGTTGTAAGTGACATCATCTTGCTGGGAACTGTAGTTTTTTTCTTGAAGGCCTTTCATGGCTTTCTGAATACAAGTAGGGCTGCAACTATCGATTATTTTAGTAATCGAGTATTCTATCGATTACTCCATCAAGTAATCTGATAAACAATTTTTCTGGATCTGCACATTTTAACTTCTGTACTGCAGTTTTTCTCTGTGTGAAACAAACAGTGATGGATGGAGCAGCTACAAAGTTCTCTGTTCTTCATATTGCTGATCAGGTGGTTGAAGGACCTCCAGCTGTTTCCCAGTAAAAGTTTTAACGTGGTTACAGGAGCAAGCGTTGCTGCTTTGGATGTCTTTTGCTCCACCGTCTCAGTAACGGCTCTGCCTCTTTGCGCTTGCTGGGCGTGTTCAGACAGACTGCACGTAAAACAGCTGCTGTTGTGTTTTTTGTTGAAAAACTGGGGGCTGCAATACACTGCAGGTGTATTTTTAGTCGCTAATGAGGGATTAAAGCATAAAAAAATATTCTGACGGAATATTCCTCCATACTGAGGAAGAAGGGGGCATCCCTCACCAAAAGATTGCTAGTGCTATGACAGCCCCCGCTAACAAACTGTAGAAAGCTGAAGTAAAGAAAAAAACATTCTCTGCACAGCGAGCAAAACACGCGTGTGCAGCCACACACACACTCACAGCACAACGGAGGTGTGGAAAGAAACTTGTCAGCGATGATCCACTCGTGTTAAATCATGCCTGAAATTTTCATTTGATCTTCCTTTTTCCTCTTACTCCTCCACGTGTTCATGCCGGTTGTCATTTTGGATCGCGCGCATGACCATAGGGAGATCAAACATGCACATTGTGAACTTTCCGTGCTCTGTGGTACCATATCTTATCTTATCTTATCTTATCTTATCTTATCTTATCTTATCTTATCTTATACATTTTCATTGCTATGCAGATGATACCCAGCTTTATTTATCCATGAAGCCAGATGACACACTAATCTGTTAAACTGCAGGAATGTGGTAGCCCCTTACCTGGCCATGTACCATCTGTGGGACATTTGTAGTTCATTTTATATGGCAGGCTAGACCCTCCCATTTTTACTGACACCCCATTCGGCCAATCATGTAACTGGATGCACCAAATTGCCTGACAGAGCTACATGACACCCTCTGGTTATTATTGGCTCTGTGAAACCCATTTCTTAACACGATTGGCCAAATGAGGTGTCAGTCAAAATGGGAGGATCTAGCCTGACATATAAAATGCACTTCATACATCCCGCAGATGGGACTTGGCCAGTTAATAGGCTACAAAATGGGTTTTCCAGCAAAAATAATAACCAGAGGGTATTATGTAGTTTTTTCAGGTGATTTTGCTGCTGCCAGTTAACAGGTTAAAGGTTAAAGACCTGGATGACCTCTAATTTCCTGCTTCTAAAGTCAGACAAAAATTATTGTACTCGGCCCTACAAACCTCAGAAAAGTGGTATCTAACCAGATACTCTAGATGTCACTACCTCCTATGAGGAATCTTGGCATAGGCGTAGGAACCGGGGGGGACATGTCCACCCCAATATTGGAGACAAGCGCATTTGTGCCACCCAAAAATTACAGCACGGAGAAAAAATTTTTAATTCGCGTGCTTTTATTTTGAAGGCGCAACATAGCGTCATGCCACTGCAGGGCTGTAAAGAGGCACACAGCTTGTCTATTAAATGTGAGAGGTATCACTTTTATTTCTTTTGCTTATTATTATTTTTATTGATATTTATTTTGATTTATTAGATTAGAGTTTCACACTGAATAGGCATATTTTAATAGCTGTTTTTTTAACTTAAGGTTGATATTAAAAAGTGAATAATTTGTTCATTACATTATCTGTGAGGATTCTTTCATGTCAGAATGATGTTTAATTAAAGAACCAGTTCTGTTACCAGGCAACCTACATAAATGCATTTTTGACCATTATTAAATGTTTTCGACCAATAAAACATATCAAACTTTGTACTTCTGTGTGTTACTCAGAGGTGGCAAAAGTACTGACATTCTGTACTTAAGTAGAAGTACAAGTACTTGTGTTAAAAAATACTTTGGTAAAAGTCGAAGTACTGGTTCAACTTCTTTACTTAAGTAAAAGTAAAAAAGTACAGGCTCTGAAATTTACTCAAAATAAGAAAGTAAAAGTAGCTCTTTGGAGGACGTTTCTACCTGCTATTTTTGTGTAAAGCTAACTGAACCTTATTATATATTATTGTAATATATAAAATAATACATGAGAACACAAACGTTATTCCATCTAAATTTTAATTCTAATGAATGTACTCAGCTTGAATCACAAACTGTGAAAGGGAATTTAAACACAGCTCTATTCTCTGTGTCCTCCATAGTAGAGGGTGACTGTGTCTCCACCTAAACACAAACATGAGGATACTCAGGGGTTACAGTGGGATTCAGAAGGTGGAGGAACCCTAAGATCAGCTGTAGTGGCTCTGCATGGGGAGAAGAATCACAGCTTTCTATTGTGAGCTCCAGTAAATGATGTTGGTGTGCAAGCTGTGATCAGCTGACCTGCTGCTGCTGCTCTGAGGTTTACTGCTCTGTGTGGATGACCTGAACTCACAAAGATGTAACCCAGTATTTCACAGCTATCTGAGCTGATCTCCATCCCCTACACTGACAGCATACAGGCTGTAGAAATGTTGGATTCAGTGAATGAATCTCAGCATCAGCAGCTTTGATTCAAACTCATCTCTGCTGCACTGATGTAACCTGTAACTCTGACCATGAACACAAACACTGTGCTCCAGTCCAACACAGAGCTTTACTGTAAATACAGTACAACAAGATAACCTGTTTATTACGTACTAAATTGCAGTATTTTCATACAATCTTTGAATAACACAAAGTCAGCATACTTCAGTTTATTTTCCAGTCCTTACCTTTAAATCTAACCTCTCTTCTTCCTCTCCTGTCCTCTTTCTCCATCTCTGAGTGAACTTCTCTCTCTTTTCTCTCCCTGAAATACAGCAGCTCTTCTTTTAGCTAGCAGACACACTGTGTGACAAACTGCACACACTTTGTGTGTTTGCTGATATTTGTTGAGCATTTAAAAACGTTGCATTTACCTGCCACACGTTACTCTCTTCATGCTCGCTCCTCTTCAGTAGCGCTAGCTAAGCTGTTTATGTGCCGCGAGCATAACTTACGGATTCGGTCCGGCCTGCTGTAACCCCTGATTATAGCGCTATAAATGAGACATTAATTACATGGGTTTGTGTATTTAATCCCTTTGTACCCGATAAGCCCCGGTGATGGAGGATACGCCAGTACGATTGTCTCTTATATGTTAATATTCCTCCGGCTCAGATCACTTGATGACTGACGGTGCACTGACCGAAAACGCAAACTTCTCCCTGACGTGTTAAAAAGTAACGAGTCTGTTTTGAAAATGTAAGAAATAGAAAGTACCGATACTTGTGTAAAAATGTAGGGAGTAAAAGTAAAAAGTACTCAGAAAAATAAATACTCAAGTAAAGTACAGATACCTAAAAAATCTACTTAAGTACAGTAACGAAGTATTTGTACTTCGTTACTTCCCACCTCTGGTGTTACTAAATTACTTTTGTGCTACTGAAATATTTAGCTTGCTAGTATATGAAGGAGTGTGAAGGCCACATTGAGAAAAAATTAATTTTATGCATTTTGAGAATAAAGTCAAAATCGTCGAAGTCGTCATTTCAAGTCAACGGCCACAGCTGCTATACTCTACAAAATGCCTTGGGTAGAAACAACTTGATGAGCTGTGTTACTGTGTCTCGTGGTTCTACATGTCCCCTCTGTACTGTACGAAGGTGCAGCCATCCTTGCATCTAACCATTGCCACTTTGTGTGGTTTTTCCTTCTGAGCAGATGCAGCTTTCTGCACTCTCTCTTTAACGTCCTCATACTTATCACTACATTGTGTACTAAAAGAGAAATCATTTCCTTGTTACTAAAACCGATTCAACAGTATAGTTTCACTAACTCATAACACAAGACCTGTCCTGGAGTGGTGGCCTAGGGGAGAAGAAGAGGGTTCATCACTGAGAGGACCCTGGTTCAAATCCTCGGGCTGGCATCACTGTGGGTCCCTGAGCAAGCCCACCCCCCCAGGTTGCTCCCCGGGTGCCCTTTGGCTGCCCCCTGCTCCATGCTGTGCTGTGTGTACTACATACTCCATGTGTGTGATGGGTTAAATGCAGAGAATGAATCTCACTGCATGTATATGTATGTGACAAATAAAGCTCTTTCTTTCTCTCTAAAAAAGACATTCTGGAGGGTATAACAGACATGTCATGGCAGTTGTTTGACTTGTAACAACTTTAATCTGCACGTTTTGACTTTTTTCTCAAAATTTTAAATTTATTCTCAAAATGCACAATTTTTTTTTCAATGTGGCCCTAATACTCCTTTGTACTAGTACCAGTGCGGCCAGCTGATAAAGTAAGCCCTACAGCCTGGAATGACATGGTCATTATGCTTCAGAAAAGACTCAAGCCATTTTGTTTGGTGGATTGTCCACGTCTTATGATTATACAACATATATATATATATATATATATATAAATTATACATGCAATAATATAGGTGTACACAACACTATTTTTCCAAGAAACATTTGAAAAAGAAGAAAGTAAAAGATCAAATAGCAGTTTTTATGCTTTGCTTCGAGTTATTATGGATCTGTCAGGTTTCCGATATGTGTCCCCCCCAATAGTAAACTCCTTCCTACGCCCTTGAATCTTGAAGTCATTTTTGACCAGGGTATGTCCTTTAATGCACATATTAAACAAATATGTAGAACCATTTGTGCAGTATTTCTAAAATTAGAAACTGCCTGTCTCAGAGTAATGCTAAAAAGATAATTCATGTCTAATAATTCATTACTATCATATTGCTCTAAAAGCTCCCTGAAAAGACTTCAGTTGATCCAAAATGCTGCAAAGAGAGTACTGACAGGGAATAGAAAGAGAGAGCATATTTTTCCCATATTGGCATCACTCCTTTTGCACACTGTTAAATCCAGAACTGAATTTAAAATCCTTCTTCTCACATACAAGGCCTTGAATAACCTTATCTTAAAGACCTCATAGTACCAAACTCACAGCTTAAAGCAGATTACCCCTTAAGCTGGAGAGGAAAAAGCATAATTTCAAAAGCTGTCACTTGACCCTGGTGTCTTAGCTAATTATAGTCATGTTCCCATGCTACCCAAGCCAACCTATTAGTGAGAGATGAATGAAGCCATTGTGGCACGGACATCACATAGAGTAACAAGGTGTTGAGGAACCAGGACATATGTCGATATGTGGGCTACTGGAACAACGATATGACATAAGTGCACATGCAGTGAGAAAATGTTGGAATGCTACTACACATATAATGCTAGGCAAAGGGGTTACATGGAGAAGATGTGGGACCTATGGATTCTTCAACACCCAACATCCAGACTGACATTGAAAGAACTAGTAGTGTAGGTTACATTTTAGGGGTCTCCATATTCCTTTTTGACTGCAAATTAAAACCCAATTAAAACCATAGTTACCAACAAATCACAGGGTTGAGCAGGTTCCAATGCAGGCTGTTTATTAGACATCTTAGTAGCACACAAATAGTTGAAAATACACAGACAGTAGCATAGTGAAGACTGAGATACACACACAGAGTAACAGAAAAGAAGAAAGAACCTGTTGATCATGCCCCGTCTTCCTCATCACACCCTCCAACTGAGGAGAGCCTGTGCAGGGATTAAGTATGAGTCCAAATAAAACTAGAAAAAGCATTTCCTGAAGAAAATGCACTGTGAATGCTTGCTGCTGAATGATTGGAGCTGAAATGCCAGGAAATGCTTCAGAGCTTAATTCTGATTGGCTGAAAGAGTTAAAGCAGATGAAAAATGCTGAAAAATGAATTTGAAATTCAAAACAGCTGAAATTGTCAAGAAAGTAGCTAAATTAAACTTGATTTGCTTAAAGGGCAGAAAAAGAGCCTGAAGAAATTTTAACTGCAGCTGAAGAAAAACCATAAAAGACATTGAAATGGGTGAAATGGGCCACCATGAGTGAGATGGCTATGGCAGCTGATGACCTCTGGCCATTTTTCCTGTTCATGCTGTTCTAACATTGTGGCATTAAAGCTACTGCTTCTCTGGTTAGCCACTAGGATGAGTGCTGTCACAGCAAATAAAACAAGATGTTTTTTTTCTTCAGCTGAAGTTTGCTTTAGTATCAATATAAAAAGTTTTAAAGTGTCAAAAATGGCTTGAAGAAATAAAAACACACTGAAACTTTGTCCTAAACATGAAGGAGAAAGAAGGTGCAGAAAACTGGGGAAACAATGAGTATAATATAATTGAATATGAAAAGATTTAAAGTTCAAAACTCAATGGAAAATCTTCATAGCTTGGAGTAAAGCGGGACTCAAACCTGCTCTGTTTGTTTCTTCTGCATTTATGGTCTCCTTTCCTACCACTGGCAGGTGCACTGCCTACCTGCTGAGATGCATGCACTCTGGCCAAATCTCTGTCAAATTTGGCTCGGCGCACCTGTCAAACAACTGCTTCTAAATCAAAAACCTTAGCTCCTATCCAAATAATTTTTGAACTGTGAGCGTCACAAGGACCTGCTCTAAACAGTGGTGTAATTTTTATTTTCCTGGGCTCAAAAGTGTGGCCGTGGGAGCAGTTTAAATAAGGTGCTCATTTCTGCTTTGGAGAAAATCAGCTCTCTGAAATGACTATGGAGGTTAATGAAGGAGTTGGAAGGTACTCTCTCTGTTTGAACCCTTACAGTTTAAAAAGTTTACATTTGACAGGGTTTAGAGACACATTGTTTGAAAGTAGAGAAGCAGCTCTACATTTTGACCATAAAATGATGGCTGTAGAGTGAAGAGTGTGGACACAGCGGCAGTTTAAAAATAAATTTTCCACATGAAAGTTTTGAAGTCTTTTGTACACCCATGACTGCGAGGCCACATCAGAGTCCAACGTCATCATCAAGTTTGCTGACGACACTGCTGTTGTGGGACTAATCTCCCACAATGAGGAGACAGCCTACAGGAGAGAGGTCTCCCGCCTGGAGAACTGGTGCCAGGAGAACCACCTCCTGCTCAACGTCAGCAAAACGAAGGAACTGATTGTGGACTTCAGCAGGAAGCAGCAGAGGGACTACCATCCACTTGTCATCAGTGGTGCTGAGGTGGAAAGAGTGGACACTTTCAAATACCTGGGAGTGACCATCTCACAGGACCTGTCCTGGACTCATCACATAAACATCACTGTGAAGAAGGCCAGACAGCGTCTCTACCTCCTCAGGCGGCTGAGAGACTTCAAGCTCCCACTCAAGGTGCTCAGGAACTTTAACACTTGCACCATCGAGAGCATCATGCGTGGGAGCATCACCACCTGGATGGGAAACTGCACCAACCAGGACTTCATGGCCCTAAAAAGGGTGGTTCGTTCAGCTGAACGGACCATCAGAACCACCCTCCCCAACCTGCAGGACATTTACACCAAGCAGTGCAGGCTGAGGGCCATGAAGATCCTAAAACAGCCCAGCCACCCCGGACACTCTCTCTTCTCCCTGCTCCCATCAGGCCGGCGTTACCGCTGCCTGAGGGCTAAGACTGAAAGGTTGAAGAAGAGTTTTTACCCACAAGCCATCCGTCTGCTCAACTCTGAGCCCTAACTGGACCATTATTGCACAATGTAAATATTATAATTTATAATCTATAATTCCATGTAAAAGTGTGCATAGTGTATAGTATATAGAGTATAGTGTATAGTGTGAATTACTTTTTTATTTTTATTCTTCTTCTTATTTATATGTGTGTGTATATATGGTTGCAGGTACAAAATACATTTCACTGTGCATTGTACTGTGTATAACTGTGCATGTGACAAATAAACACTATCTTAATCTTAATCTTAATCTACTAATTAGGCTCCCACTCTAGCAGACGCAATACACACCCATTATAAACTCTGAAACGGCTGAAAAAACTCCTCAAACTTAAATACTCACTGTGCTTAAACTGTAAAAGATTTTAAAACACTAAGTAATAGCTGAAAGTCTTGGCTGCATTTTAAAGTTTAAATGGTTTCTCTAGCTTAAGGTATGCTGAAGTTATTAGCTTTTAAAGCAGGAAAGGTTTTGAAACTTTCCCCATTCATTTTCATTGGGGCAAAAAAGTCAGAAAAAAATTAATATAAAATTAATGCTAAAAGATTTGAACCAGAAAAGTAAGAACATAAATGTCCTGAAGAAGCTGAACATTTTGATACCAGAATTGTTTCTGTAGCTTAAAGGGTTTTTGAGTTTTTGTGGAAGGACTTGAGGCCTGCTAGAGTGACTCCTAATCATGTTTAGGGGCTGCAGGAGCTTCTAAGGCTGGCTAGAATTGCTGTGAATGCTTGCAAAGCATTCAAAGTAATCAAACTGTCCAAATGATCCGTGGCAATGAGCAAGCTCTGTTGCAAAAAGTTACTAGTAATTAGAAATATACAAACACAAAAAAACAGAGGACAAAAAGTAAAAGCAAGAAGCCCTCCCGGGAGGTTGTGCCTTAGTAGTTGCAGGAAAAACGGACAACACAGACAAAAACTATCACTACATCTTCTCTTCTTTCTTCTTTCTACTCCTGTTCTAAGCGTGGTATTTATACTCTTCCTCAATCCTTTGTCTCAGGTTTTTGCTGAGTCAGCATCTTTGAAAACTGGGTCACCTGTTATCCCCTATAGATACCCAGCAGAGACTCTTATTAATCCTCCCCATTATCTAAAAGGGCACAAACATCCCGGAGCATTTTAAAATCATCATCATGACAGTAAGCAACATCCCTCACAATGACCGTCAAAGTTAACCCTCTCATGGCTCTCTTAATGTGCTCATTAAAAATGATTTACGACTGTTCAGACCATATACTAGCTATATGTTGGGTGAATTTGAGGCCGATTTTGCCTAAGGGTGGGTTATTCTGGTAGCTTTATACCCAGCCCCTAAAACAAATCAAAAACTGGTCAACGGTTCTGACAGGTGCCCTGCACATGAACCCCACTAGGTTCTTTTAATAAAACTACTGAGCTTGGCACAAATCTTGGAATGAACAAGCAGTTCAACTCTGGGCCACAGCAGATGGCACGGTACAGGAAGCAAAACCTCCGTGAGTGGGCTATGCATGCCCACTTAGCTTATGGCAGACAGCTAGTGAATGGCTTCAGCCCCCGAACATGAATAAGAGCAATTCTAGCCAGCCTTAGAAGCTCCTGCAGCCCCTAAACATGAATAGGAGTCACTCTAGCAGGCCTCAAGTCCTCCCACAACTCTTAGACACACAGTATGCATTATATTTCAGTGTAAAAAGCAGTTTAGTTGCAAGTAACCAAAACTAGGAATAATAACTTTAAATATCAGCATTGGACTGATAAAAATATTTCCAACATTAGCTCAATCAAATTAGGAATACATTATATCCAATAATATAATGATTCTGAAAATGGCCATTGTTAAGAGTAATATTACTTTAGTATATATTAATACTAATATTTTATACTAATGGTATGAGGCTAAGTTTAGCCTTTATTACAGTGATCTTAATGTCTACGATGTGTGGTGGTCAAGATGTTAGCTTAACAATGAAAGGTCACTGGGCCATTTCCAGATGAAGCTACAAATCCTCTTTAGGGTTGCATCAGGAAGGGCATCCAGTGTAAAACTCTGCTAAATAAAACATCTAACCACTTGTGACAAGTGAGCAGCTGCAAGTAGCTTTTCTACATTAATCTTAAAAGAAGCTCACTACACATCTGTTCTACTGCAATAAAGCAAAACTCTTCAGTTTCCTGCGGTGGCAAAAATTTACTCTCTGAAACATACTTTTAAATTAACTCTAACACTATAAAAAAGATAAAAATGACCACTTGCAATGCAACTTCAAGTGCAGGATGGTTTAATGAAAAAGACAAAGTCAAAAGACAAGAAGCAAAACACTTTCCAGGGAGGTTTTGCAGTAAACCAACAGACTAGAACACAAAGACAGATATACCCCACTGCTCTCAGGGGCTCGCAGTTTATTGAGGAGGAACTACCAATTTCAACTACCAAATTCAATTCAATTTAATTTTATTTATACGACGCCAAATCACAACAAACAGTTGCCTCAAGGTGATTTATATTGTAAGGTAAAGACTCTACAATTACAGATTAATTACAGAGAAAACCCAACAATCAAAACGACCCCCATGAGCAAGCACTTGGTGATGGTGGGAAGGAAAAGGTCCCTTTTAAGAGGAAGACACCTTCAGCAGAACCAGTAAGGGGCAGCTATCTGCTGCAACCAGTTTAGGGTGAAGGAAGGGTAACAGATTGTGTCCAAACTTTTGACCAGTACTGTACTAGACAAAAGATGTTGAAAATGGAGCAGTCAGGGAGGAGGAAAACCAATTTCTAAACAAAATGGACAACACATTTTGTGCTGTGGTAGTGTACTGACAGGGTTTTATTCTGTCTGCACCAAATCCAAACACACTAACCTGAAGACACAAAAATGAAGAGAATTAACCGTAGATGGATTTGACTCAATGATCGTTATAGATCATAGACACTGTGGATTTCATTACCATGTTTTACATTAGTGCAGTGTTAGTGATTTGCTGTTTGGGCTTGTTTTGTTTTGGGGTTTTTTCCCACAAAAATTTTATTAAATCCAAGCCAAAATACATCTGTTTTCATTAGAGTCTGCAGTACTTTTCATACATTCACCACCTCTTCCATGAGTACTTATTCATGGAAGAGGTGCTCTGTGGTAGATTGCAAACTGCAGTGAAATGATGCAGGCGCAAGCGGCGATAATAGCAGTGACCTAGCCTGGGCGGAGTCTGCAAGGTGCGCTCCTTTGAGAGGCAGAGGAGCACAATCTTTGTTGGATTTGAATCAGTACGTTTTGCATCCAATAAATGCAAGGATGTTAGCAAATAAACTGGACAATATTCTGGCAATTTAGTGATATTTCCACAGCTGTGGTCTTGACTGGTCTTGAAATAAAATCCCGAGTCCGCAAGGTCCGAGTCCATGACAAGACCGAAACCAAATGCGGTCGAGTCCATGACAAGACCGAGACCATTAAAAAGCGGTCTTGAGACCGGTCTCGAGACCAAGACCCATCTAGAGTACTACAACACTAGTTAGTGGACCTGATAATTAATGTTGTAATTATGAAATATGATATCTGCTTCATGAACCTACCTCATCACACATGTGAAAGCTGAGAATCAAAGTCAGAAAGCCAGTGGATGGATATCTTCCCTTTTGGTTTAGCCAAACATAATGGACATATTTCATGAACTCTGGACTGAGAATCATCACCTGTTAAAGACAGTAGACTTTTATGTGATAAAATCATGTATTTGTACTCAATGACATGTCATATGCTGGATGAATGTCACATCACTTGAGACATTGTTTGTGATTGATAAGAAGGGCTCAGGAGATTCTTTTATAAGTTTTGTGAACCATGGATCGTAGTCCATTAAACATTTGTCACAGGCACAAAGACTTGCATTCTGATGGAAGAAGGAATCCTGGTACACAGTTAAAATCCATGAAGCTCTAGAAAATACTCCAGTGGCAGTGACGCACACTAAGAGAAGGAAAACCAACGGTTTCCTGGGAAGCATCTTCACACCGTAAGAAGCTTGAATGCAGATCTGATTCATTCTGTGGATACATTAGAAAACACAGAATCGAACAATATGAGGACACATCATCATTCAGCAATCAAGACCAAATTGTTTATACCACAGTGACAGTCAAACTAAACCTTCAGCCTGTATTAAACTCTATTCATTTTCTAAATGAGCAGATGTAACTGATGTCTCCAGCCATGCCTGAACTGAATATAACAGTCACACCTGTCATTTATTTGTATTAATTGAAATGCAGAGAAAAATAATGGGAACGGCATCTTTCCCTCATCCATGTCATTCAGTTCTCTGTGTGCGCTGTGTCTGTGCTCTTGACTCTAGATAGACTGTTGTACCCGCTAAGCAAGTAGCTACACAAATGGCCACTGTATTTGAATGTTTTTCAACTCTTTATGTTGGTATTTGCACTTTGTGCAATTAACGAAGTAAACACTTAATATTCAAAGTAGTTTTTTTTATTTCTCTTTCACCTTGCTTTATTATTTTTTTATGTGTGATAATTTTAGAAGTAATATAAATAATGTTGTGACAGTCTTCCCTCAAATCTCAGTCAAATTAAATGAACTCTATGAAATAGCATACTTATTATGCACTCTAAAAGAAAAAAATATGTGTGCTTTGTCTGTGTAGGTTGTCAGTCATCAAAAAGTAAGTTCATCAAAAAAAAAGAGTACCCAGTGACATCCTGAACAAGAATACTTGGGAGTTTGTAAAGAAACACACTGATTTATATTTTTCATGGATTTTTAAATAGCTTCTTATACAGAAGTGGGTGGTATAATGTGGTGACTTTGGAAAGTAATAACTTCAAAATACTGCAGTCAAACAACTTGAAAATGCTCTCAGAGGCACCTGAGAACATATTTAATGAGGATATGGTAGTGCTTACAGAAAACATTTTGATTTTTACGTATTTTTGAACATCTGCTGACATAGCAGTGTATGATGAAATACTTGTGATTTCAAGACATCATAATTTCATATTCCTACAGCTATATGACTTGAAAATGGTCTCAGGTGTAGTGGAGGGCATGTTTAATAAGGATATGGTGGTGTTTGCAGAAAACAATTTGATTTGAATTTTTTATTTATTTTTGAATATCTGCTGATGCAGCAGTGATTGTGTCCATATTTCTATTTCTACGCTGCAACATTTTTAAATGTCTACAGCCATTTCACTTGAGATTGACTAAGGATGTACTTGAGGATTGGGTGAACAGGAATTTTAGGTTAATTGTTGATAGCAGTTTGATTAGATCTTTTTCACACAGTTACAACCATGTACCTATGTTATTGAATCTAGGAATCATAATGCATTTGACTTATGTGATAACTATCTAATAGTAGCCAAATGTTGCATTAACCATTTGGAACTTGCCTTTTCACAAATAAAGTATGAGTATGAACATGGTGCTATATGGTTGTAACAACCTGATTATGATATTCTTGGAGATATGCAAATATGCCTGTATAGGGTTGTTTATGTTGTGTATCACTTTAGTTTGTATAGAATATGCAAAATATTACAAAAATGCACTAAATTATATTATTTAAGTCTGTTAAAGTATAGATAGCTAAATTTACGAGGTGCACCTAAAGGCACCACGGGTTGAACCGCATGTACTGATGTAAATGCGCAAATTTTTATCAAGCGCGGATGGCGTGACTCCGGTGTGTAAAATCATGCCTGAAATTTTCATTTGATCTTCGTTTTTCCTCTTACTTCTCCTCGCGTTCATGCCTCTTGTCATTTAGATTTCTGTAGCCGCAAAATCAAGCGCGCACGACCTTAGGGAGATCAAACGTGCACATTGCGAACTGTCCGTGCTCTGTGGTAGATTGTAATTTGCGCAAGCAGCGATCTAACCGAGGCAGAGTCCGTGGGGCAGGCTCGTGTTTGCTAAATGCAGTGAAAGCAGAGCTCTGAAAGTGAAATGGTGAAATCCTCAGCCCGGCGCCAGGGCGTCTCAGCCCGGCACAGCGCCTTGCGTTCAACCGCTAGCTAGAACACTGAGCTTTATTGACATCTGTTGGCATGAACGCATGACCAGGATGTACACTGCCTCTCACCTTAGGGTGGGTGGTGAGGGCTCTAGCACCCCCATGACCCTAAATTGGGTCATGACCCTAAAGATTGACGAATGGATGGATATTTTTCAGATTTAATCAAAAGGATTTTGGCAAAAGTAGCTTTGCCAAAAAGTGTTTTTTCAACGCAGAGCTGGTTGAAGGCCAACAGATCATAGACATGCAATATTGATTTTCAGCCTTTGCTATTGCACACGGATTTCTCCAGATTGAGCTGATATCCATCCATCTATTTTCTTCCACTTATCCTAATCAGATGCCCGAGCCACCTCAACTGGCTCCTCTCAATGTGGAGGAGCAGCGGCTCTACTCTGAGCCCCTCCCAAAAAGCCGTACTCCTCACCTTATCTCTAAGGGAGAGGCCAGCCACCCTTTGGAGGAAGCTCATTTCTCATTGTATTCGCAGCAGAAATATGTTAGGGTAGGGATGTAGACTGACCGGTAAATCGACAGCTCCGCTTTTACGCTCATCTCCCTTTTCACCATGACAGATCGGTGAAGTATCTGCATCACTGCAGACATGGCCCTGAGCCATCTGCCGATCTCCCATTCTGCTCTTCCGTCACTCGTGAACAAGACCCCGAGATACTTAAACTCGTCCACCTAGAGCAGGAACTACTGATCCCTGAGCTGTAGATGGCACTCAGCCCTTTTCTGGCTAAGGTCCATGGCCATAGACTTAGAGGTATACCTGTCAAGTCTCCCATTTTGGCCGGGAAATTCCCGTATTTTACCCCTCTGACCCGCCGTCCTCCTGTATTATTATTTTCCCGTAAATTTCCCGTATTTTAATATAATTTTAATACACTGCTCAAAAAAATAAAGGGAACACTTAAACAACACAATATAACTCCAAGTAAATCAAACTTCTGTGAAATAAAACTGTCCACTTAGGAAGCAGCACTGATTGACAATCAATTTCACATGCTGTTGTGCAAATGGAATAGACAACAGGTGGAAATTATTGGCAATTAGTAAGACACACTCAATAAAGGAGTGGTTCTGCAGGTGGGGACCACAGACCACTTCTCAGTACCTATGCTTTCTGGCTGATGTTTTGGTCACTTTCTTTAAACTAGGGATGCGCCGATCCGATATTAAGTATCAGTATTGGTCCGATCCTGGCCTAAATTACTGGATCGGATATTGGAAAGAACTAAAAAACGCAATCCGATCCATTAATTAGCGTTTCACCCACATTAGCTGCATTACAGTTCTCTGTCGTTGTCTTCTTCTTGTGAGCTTGTGGTTGACCAACCCAGCTTAGAGCTGCATTACCACCACCTACTTGAATGGAGTGGGACTCAGGAGTTAGAAAAACCCTCCTCAGATTCTAAAAAGTTCTCCGTCGCTCTAACGGGTTCCATTTAACACTGAGTGGATCATCGCTGACAAGTTTTTCCACGCCTCCACCATTCTCTACAGTGTTTGTGTGTTGTGCTTACTGTGGTGAAAATTTCAGCTGTTATTTTTTTCCTCTATTTCAGCTCCCGGATATACTGCTAGATAGCGCCGCTATTAGCACTAGAGATCATCCAGCACCACAAGGACCCCTTCCCCATCAAAATATTTTTTATACTTTAATCCCTGATTAGCAGGCGTGAAAATAGTTTTAAACACACACACACACACACACACACACACACACACACACATATATATATATATATATATATATATATATATATATATATATATATATATATATATATATATATATATATATATATATATATTTCTGTGGACAGAAATAACCATCATAACCATAAACACTGATCACACAACAACAACGTTCAGCTGTTTTATGTGCAGTCTGTCTGCACAAGCGCAAAGCGGAGGAGCCAGTGAGCTCAGATGGAGTGGAAGGAAATGTTTTTCTAGTGTCCAAATGAAGCTCCCCCCCCCCCCCCCCCCCCCCCAACCACCATTAAACCTTTACTGGGAAACAGCTGGAGGTCCTTCATCAACCACCTGCTCAGTAAGTGAAGAATAGAGAACTTTGTAGTTGCTTCATCCACCCTGTTTGTTTCACACAGGGAAAAAAATGCAGTCCGGAAGTTAAAATATGCAGATGAATTGTTAATATGAAAAAAGTATTTCTTATCCAGTTACTTGGGTAATCAGTGGAATAATCAATAGAATACTCGATTGCTAAAATAATCAATAGTTGGAGCTCTAAAGAAATTTGCAACATACCATAATCCAGTGCATCACCTTCTCACATAGGAGCAACAGGATTCAGGTGATAATGCGATTGTTGAAGGTAAGGAAGTAAAGTTTATTTATATAGCGCTTTACACAGACAAAAAGTCACAAAGTGCTATACAATAATTAAAACACAATATCAAAAAAAAACCCAGATAAAACGCCATGTTAAAAATATAACATTACCATAGTAAAAGAAAAAGAATAAAACTAAAGTCAACAGAAAGCCTGGTTAAACAGAAAAGTTTAACTATGTTTTAAAAGCCATCACAGAGTCAGCTAAACAGAGCTGGAGTAGTAAACAGTTCCAGAACATTGGCACCACTGCCTGAAAAGCTCTGCCCCTCCCTGGTCCTTAGCCTTATAAAAGATCAGATTTGTATCGGTATCGGCAAATATCCAAATGTAAAATATTGGTATAGGTATGGGACATAAAAAAGTGGTATTGTGCCATTACTGCTATAAAATGTGTCTTCTGTCGAGTTTTTATAACACAATAGTCACTCTTGCACCTTGAATCTTGCACCTGACAAAGTATGAAAATACTAAAACTAATGAAAACTAAACAAAAACTAAGCATTAAACCAAAAATAAAAACTAATAAAAATGAGCAAAACCGCTCTGAAAAATAATTGAATTAGAAAAAAAAAAGTTAAAATGAACTAAAATAAGCTATAATGGAAAATCCAAAACTATTATAACCCAGAGAAACACTGAAAAGCAAAACACATGCCCAAATCAAAACGAGGGTGAAACAAAAGCAAACTAAAATGAAGGATATACAGACAAGAAAATGTGAGCTAAACCATCAACAGTCAAAGTGAATGACAATGTTTGGGTTCACAGACCTGAGCACGTTCCCGAAAGATCTTCAAGCTTTACAGAACCACAGACTGTCATGAAGAAAGTTGGAAAAAACACATGGTACTCCCCGTGCACCTACTGGAGCAACCCCATTTGAGCTACTGAGAAACCGAAAAATGCACACCAAGTTAAACAAACTCCCAGTAGCACTGAAAAGCAAAACATACGCCCAAATCAAAAAAAGGGTGAAACAAAAGTAAACTAAAATGAAGGAATATACAGACAAGAAAATGCGAGCTAAACCACATACAGTCAAAGTGGATGACACTGTTCGCAGACCTGAGCATGTTTTCAAAGGATCTTCAAGATTTACGGAATCACAGACTGTCATGAAGAAAGTTGGACAAAACACATACTTAGTAAATGACGGACACAAGTGGAATGCTTCAAACCTTGCACACTTTCCAAAACAAGCCTTAACTGTTTCAGAAAAAGACAATGACACTGTATTGGATGCCTTTGCACTTCCTGGAAACTCTAATGAGTCTGCTGTTGTACTTGTACCAAGATGGTTAACAGGTTTTGCAAGATAAAGTAAAAACTAAATGTAAATCCCTGCTGTTCAGACTGGTACAAGTGTTCTTTAAGACCAGTAAAGATGTATTCTGCTAAGGTATGATACAAGAAAACTTATAGGTTTAAATTGAAATTACAAATTTAATGGTTCATACTATGATGATTAAGGTTGACAGTTAAACTGCAGTTATTTTTATTATACTGCTGTCATTCATTTAATGGACCATTGCTGCTGTAGCTAATATGATTTGTAAATTTTTCATATTACTGTTGGTTCACTAAAATGGTAATTTTTACATACTTAGCTTTCTGCAGTGAGTTATGCAGTGAAAATGTGAAATATAAGTACTTGCTTCAGGAAAAGGGAAAATTTTACATTGCACTATTTCATGAAAAGCACACAAGAGGGAGCTCTAACTGTGTATGGTGAAAAATGGATAGATAAAGCTGAGTATCATCTGCATAACAGTGTCCTAATGTTCTGTGTTTAATTTGGTACTTTGATTAGAAGCAAAAGCAGCATGTGTTCAGTAGTTGTGTCTAATGTCTGTCCACATCATGCACAATTGTGCAAATGGCAGTTTAGTGAGAATGCCTTGAGATTTTTGTAAGAAGGTTAAATGATACTTGCAAATTGTGTCCCACTAGGTGAAAATTGTTTAAGGCTTTACCAAAAGGGTGACCGATTGAGTAAATCAATTAAGGATACAGATGATACAAAGAATTCGATTCAGACAATAACAATATTTGAGAAATTGTTTTTTAACCCCTTAACTGGCAAGGGCCCGGTGACGGGCCGTTTGTAGTCCCTTTTATATGGCAGGCTAGACCCTCCCATTTTTATTGACACGTCATTCGGCCAATCATGTAACTGGCTGCACCAAATCACCTGACAAAGCTACGTGACGCCCTCTGAGTATTATTGGCTCTGGGAAACCCATTTCTTAACATGATTGGCCGAATGAGGTGTCAGTCAAAATGGGCGGGTCTAGCCTGCCATATAAATGCACTTCATTCGGCCCGCGGACCAGACGCGGCCGGTTAATAGGCTATGAAATGGGTTGTTCAGAGCCAATAATAACCAGAGGGTGTTATGTAGTTGTTTCAGGTGATTTTATTTGCTGCCAGTTAAGGGGTTAAGGAAACACGCAGTTATAGTCCAAAAGGCAGGGTACACGATGAAAGGCTTTTTATCACAGTTGTCTATATTCACCCAAAGGCCAGTGCATCTTCTGCTGCTAAGACTATCTCTGATGTGCAGAAGCTTCAGTCTATCCCGCCTGATGCTCCAAACTTTGTACTGAGTGATTTTAACCATGTTTCCTTTGAAAAGACATTTCCCAACTTTGCACAAGATGTAAGATGTCCCACCAGGCAGGATAAGATTCTCAACCTGTTATGGGACAATGAAGGAGGCATAAAAATCTTTTTCTCTACCCCCTCTGGGAAATGGAGACCACAACTGTGTATAGCTTCTACCCTCATATAGATCAGTCCTGATGTGTAAATGAATAAAGGACATTAAAAACTGGACAGAGGAGTCCAGACAGTGTCTGCAGAACTATTATGACTGGCTACCGGGACATGAAATGTCATCTCTCCGGTGGGGAAGGAGCCTGAGGTAGTGTGTGAGGTTGAGAGATACCAGCTAGATATAGTCGGGCATATCCTTCCTCCTCCACAAGACCCTTTCACACATAGACACTGGTAAGGGGAACTATGTGAGAGTGCTGTTTGTAGATTACAGCTCAGCATTCAACACCATAGTTCCCTCCAGGCTGGTCTCTAAGCTGCTGGACCTGGGCCTGGGCCCATCCCTGTGCAGGTGGGTTCACAGCTTCCTGACCAGCAGACCACAGGTGGTACGAGTGGGTCACCTCACCTCATCCTCCCTCACCCTCAACACTGGATCCCCCCAAGGCTGTGTGCTCAGTCCTCTGCTGTACTCACTGTACACCCATGACTGCGAGGCCACATCAGAGTCCAACGTCATCATCACGTTTGCTGACGACACTGCTGTTGTGGGACTAATCTCCCACAATGAGGAGACGGCCTACAGGAGAGAGGTCTCCCACCTGGAGAACTGGTGCCAGGAGAACCACCTCCTGCTCAACGTCAGCAAAACGAAGGAACTGATCGTGGACTTCAGCAGGAAGCAGCAGAGGGACTACCATCCACTTGTCATCAGTGGTGCTGAGGTGGAAAGAGTGGACACTTTCAAATACCTGGGAGTGACCATCTCACAGGACCTGTCCTGGACTCATCACATAAACATCACTGTGAAGAAGGCCAGACAGCGTCTCTACCTCCTCAGGCGGCTGAGAGACTTCAAGCTCCCACTCAAGGTGCTCAGGAACTTTTACACCTGCACCATCGAGAGCATCATGCGTGGGAGCATCACCACCTGGATGGGAAACTGCACCAAGCAGGACTTCATGGCCCTAAAAAGGGTGGTTCGTTCAGCTGAACGGACCATCAGAACCACCCTCCCCAACCTGCAGGACATTTACACCAAGCAGTGCAGGCTGAGGGCCATGAAGATCCTAAAACAGCCCAGCCACCCCGGACACTCTCTCTTCTTCCTGCTCCCATCAGGCCGGCGTTACCGCTGCCTGAGGGCTAAGACTGAAAGGTTGAAGAAGGGTTTTTACCCACAAGCCATCCGTCTGCTCAACTCTGAGCCCTAACTGGACCATTATTGCACAATGTAAATATTATAATTTATAATCTATAATTCCACGTAAAAGTGTGTATAGTGTATAGTATATAGAGTATAGTGTATAGTGTGAATTACATTTTTTATTTTTATTCTTCTTATTTATATGTGTGTGTATATATGGTTGCAGGTACAAAATACATTTCACTGTGCATTGTACTGTGTATAACTGTGCATGTGACAAATAAACACTATCTTAATCTTAATCTTAATCTCAACACCTGGCCTGGTCTCTGGAACCAGTCTCCCGGAGAAGGGCTGGACTCTGTTCCAGTCTGGAGTTGCCCTCGGTTAGAGGCGGCGAGTTGGGGTGGGTATTCTCATGTCCCCTTGACAGTGAAGTCCCCGGTAGAAAACATTTCCACTTTCAATGCATAAGCATAACATATGTGGATAAAGTTAAACACAATCGTAGCAGAGATGCCAGGTTCAAAGAACTTGATTTTAGCAACTGTAGTGACTACTGCTCATTTTATTTGCTGTTGTTTATAATGGAACTACGGGCCCACTCCAGTTTTTAATCAGTTATGTTGACTGCAACTTTCTGTTTCGGTTTTGAAGAAATTTAAAAAATATGTGCTGCTGCTTGAGCCTATTAGGTTTCTGCGTGTTTGTTTATCGAACAGGAATGACACCAAAACAATGGAATAAAGAGTCCAATTATTAAATTTATTAAAGCCATTTCAAACAGTTTTACAGATTAATCCGAGTCAGGACTGCATCTCATCCCCATGTGGGATGGCATGAAGTTCAGACACATTCTTTTTCAGCTTACAGTTTCATATAGTCGCAGCTTGTCAGTCTTGGTTACATCATATACAAAACAATATGTGGAAAACAGAATTTCACCAGCTGGGTATTCAGATGACCTCAAAGTCTCCATTTCTATCATTTATGTAGTCTCCATCAGGGGGCTGCCAAGACAGAATACTTGCGTCTGTTATGGATGATCTGCTAGTTAGAGACATACCCTGAACGAACTGTTCTTGGCTGAAACCAAACATTATGTACTTGTACATTTTAATCAGTTATGTTTATTTTCCAGTCTAAGACAAATTTCTCAGGCAAGTAAATGTACATAAGGTATACATATGGCATTTACCATGAGTATATTCCTTCAGTTTACAAAAAAGAAACCTTCAAGAAAAGCAGTAGAACACTGCAGAAAAACCTGCCTATGCCTTTACTTCCTGTTTTTGCAAGCCAAAGTTTAACTGACTGTAAACACATATCATGACTCTTCGAGTCAACTTTTAATAATCAGTGAAATTAGGAACACTCCAACTCATTTCTAAGAACTTTCCACACTTGGAGAAGGCAGGATAAGAGGATGACTAAGATTCAATTCAATTCAATTCAATTCAATTCAATTTTATTTATATAGGGCCAAATCACAACAAACTGTCGCCTCAAGGCACTTTGTATTGTGGGTAAAGACCCTACAATAATACAGAGAAAACCCAACAGTCAAAACGACCCCCTATGAGCAAGCACTTGGCGACAGTGGAAAGGAAAAACTCCCTTTTAACAGGAAGAAACCTCCAGCAGAACCAGGCTCAGGGAGGGGCAGTCATCTGCCACGACCGGTTGGGCTGAGGGGAGAGAAAGACATGCTGTGGAAGAGAGCCAGAGATTAATATCAATTAATGATTAAATGCAGAGTGGAGTATAAACAAAGTAAATAAGGTGAATGAGAAACAGTGCATTATGTGAACCCCCCAGCAGACTAGGCCTATAGCAGCATAACTAAGGGATGGTTCAGGGTCACCTGATCCAGCCCTAACTATAAGCTTTATCATAAAGGAAAGTTTTAAGCCTAATCTTAAAAATAGAGAGGGTGTCTGTCTCCCGAATCCAAGCTGGAAGCTGGTTCCACAGAAGAGGCGCCTGAAAGCTGAAGGCTCTGCCTCCCATTCTACTCTTAAGTATCCTAGGAACCACAAGTAAGCCAGCAGTCTGAGAGCGAAGTGCTCTGTTGGGGTGATATGGTACTATGAGGTCTTTGAGATAAGATGGTGCCTGATTATTCAAGACCTTGTATGTGAGGAGAAGAATTTTAAATTCTATTCTAGATTTAACAGGGAGCCAATGAAGAGAAGCCAATATGGGAGAAATATGCTCTCTCTTTCTAGTCCCTGTCAGTACTCTAGCTGCAGCATTTTGGATCAGCTGAAGGCTTTTCAGGGAGCTTTTAGGACAGCCTGATAATAATGAATTACAATAATCCAGCCTAGAAGTAATAAATGCATGAATGAGCTTTTCAGCATCACTCTGAGAAAGGATGTTTCTAATTTTAGAAATATTGCGCAAATGCAAAAAAGCGGTCCTACATATTTGTTTAATATGTGCATTGAAGGACATATCCTGGTCAAAAATGACTCCAAGATTTCTCACAGTGTTACTGGAGGCCAAGCGCTCCTACAGACGCTTGCCTCCCGCGTCTACCCAGAGTCCCAGTGTGGCTTCAGGGCCGGCCGATCCACAGTAGACACGATCTTCTCACTACGCCAGCTGCGGGAGAAGTGTCAGGAGCAGCATTGACCTTACAAAGGCGTTTGATCTGGTCAGCCGGAGCGGACTCTTCAGTTTGTTTGCGGAAGATTGGCTGCCCCCATCACCTGCTCGCAGTGATCAAGTCCTTCCACGAGAACATGCACAGCACGGTCTGCTACAATGGCGCAACATCCGAGGCCTTCCCAGTCAGCAGTGGAGTAAAGCAGGGCTGTGTCCTTGCACCTACACTCTTCGGCATCTTCTTCTCCATGCTCCTCAAATACGCCCTCCGCGAGATGCTCGTCGCTGATGACGCAGCCTTGACATCACACACTGAAGATGGACTTCAGCAGCTCGTCAGCCGCCTCTCCTATGCCTGCAAGGAGTTTGGGCTCACCATCAGCCTGAAGAAGATGAAGGTCATGGCACAGGGCACAGAGACTCCCCCAAACATCGCCATCGACGGATACACCCTGGACGTCGTTGACAACTTCACATACCTCGGGTCTACCATCTCAAGCTCACTGTCCATTGATTCGGAGATTAGCAGCAGAATCACCAAGGCAGCCACAGTCATGGCCAAACTGAATCAGAGAGTGTGGAACAACTCCAGCCTCACTGAGAAGACCAGGCTGCGTGTGTACCGAGCCTGCGTGCTCAGCACAGTCCTCTATGGAAGCGAGACGTGGACCACCTACGCGAGACATGAAAGGAAACTCAGCAGCTTCCACATGAGGTATATTTCATATTGCAGATCAGGTGGCAGGACAAAGTTCCCAACACTGAGGTACTGGAACGAGCCAACATGAGCAGCATGCACGCAGCACTCAGCGAGAGGTGGCTTGGTCATGTCAGGAGAATGGGAGCAGGTCGCATCCCCAAAGACCTCCTCTACGGTGAGCTGGCTGAAGGCCAAAGAACAACTGGGCATCCAAAACTGCTCTTCAAAGATGTTCGCAAGAGGGACATGAAGCTGTGCAGCATTGATCCCAACTCATGGGAGAGCCAAGCAGACAACCGCCCCTCCTGCCAACTCACAGTCAGGCGGGGTACATCAAACGCAGAGGCAGAGCGAAACATGACTGCCACCCAGAAGAGAGTCAGGCGGAAGCAGCAGCAACACCAGCTCCAACAGCCATCTGCCTTCATATGCATCAATTGTGGCAGGGACTGCCACTCACGAGTCGGACTGCACAGCCATTCCTGGTGATGCAGATAGACTCACAAGAGCTACACCATCGTCTTCTGAGATGGACGGCTGCTGACGACGACTTCTCTATGACCACATTCTATGTATGGTTCAAGAGTTTGTTTCTTTGTCCCTCCATATCTTGGTTGTAAATTTCACTAACCTGTGTTTTTGAACCTTATCTGCATTTAGATAATATACCAGTTAGGCTGGGCTGTTTTTATCATACCCAATGAAGATGCCTTGTTCACATTTGGATTCAAGCTTCCCTTTCTCTTGTTTGTAAACGAAACACATTGTTCCAAATTTCTGCAGTTTGGATATGTTTGGTTCTCTTCCAGTGAACAGCTTGTACGGCGTTCTTTTTTTGCGTCTACTGTAGCACCTGTTTCTCACATAAGCAGCTGTCTGCATGGCGTAGTTCCATAGTTTGTCTGGTAACCCGCTCTCTAGTAGTAAGCATCTACTCATATCATACAGGGTTCGCCAACCTCTCTCTGCTGTGCTGTTTTGATGGGGTGAATAGGGTGCAGATTTCTCATGCCTAATCCTATTCTTGGTTAACAGTGTTTGAAAATCTCTGTTTGTAAATTCAGTGCCGTTGTCTGAACGGATACACTTTACTTGTCCATAAGGCGCTGTATCGGCCAAAAACCTTTCATTGGCTTGTACTGCATCACTTTTTTCTTTTAGAAAGTACACAAAAATGGTACCAGAGTAATCATCTGTGAAATACTGTGCATATCTGTACCCTTACATAGTTGGAGTTTGCATGGGGCCAGCTAGGTCTGTGTGCACTAGCTGCAATAGCCCTTTGGCTCTCCTGTCTGGCTCCCTACTTCTTGTCTGGGTGAACTTTCCTTGTATACACACTTCACATGACTGAGTTGGTTTGTCTGCGCTTCCTTTTATCACCATACCCTTTACAACACCTTGCAACTTTTGAACATCGTCATAATTGCAATGACCCAAAATTTCATGCCAGGTTTGAACGTCATGACACCACTTACATTTGTCAAAATCCTCTTCAACAACAGGTAAGTAATACATATTTCCACTTTCATGAATATCAAACCTGCTACCATCTTTGGTAACCATGCAGCTGTCCTCTTTCTTTAAGGTGATCGTTGCTCCTCCGTTTGCTGCTCTGGCCACTGAGAAGATGTCATGTGGGTATGAGGGCACATAGAGTGTATATATGTATATATATATATATATATATATATATATATATATATACACTCTATATATATATATATACACTCTATATATATATATATATATATATATATATATATATATATATATATATATACACTCTATGTGCCCTCATACCCACATGACATCTTCTCAGTGGCCAGAGCAGCAAACAGAGGAGCAACGATCACCTTTACTAATAAAACTTTCTTGGGAACTACAGGGCCACTCCAGTTTTTAATCAGTCATGATGACTGCAACTTTGTGTTTCGGTTTACAAAAAAGAAACATTCAAGCAAAGTAGTAGAACAATGCAGGCTATGCCTTCACGCCCTGTTTTTGCAAGCCAAAGTTTAACTGACTGTAAACACATATCATATGTCTAGACAGTGTTCCATGACACTGAACTGATTAACATCAAAGTGGACGAGGAAAAAAAAAGTTTAATACTGACTTTCAACAACAAAATTCTAAACCACTGTTTGGTACATTACACAGAAATGAAATCACAGTAATTAGGAGAACTCTTCGAGTCAACTTTTAATAATCAGTGAAATTAGGTACACTCCAGCTCATTTCTAAGAACTTTCCACACTTAGAAAGTGAAGGATAAGAGGATGACTAAGATAAAATAGATGCATGTGGAGCAGTAAATATGTCACAAGGAAATATTCTTTTGACATTGTGATGCATGACATTTATTTCATGCTGGTGTGCATTCCACCCACACACAAGCTTTCTTGAATACCCAATAGAGCAAAGATATAATCAGCTGAGGCGCAGCTCAGAAGATGATTCGGTTCAATTCAATTCCACCTCAAGACACTTTGTATTGTAGGTAATGTCAGTGCGTGTTTTTTATTTGTGAAGGAAGACACCTAAAACACTTTAATTAAAAAATTAAAGCATTTAATATATTAAAGAATAAGAAGATATTGCATGTACAGGTGGGCTCTTGGTTCAGGGAGACAGGCCTTCCCAGCCAGCTGCCTGTGCTCCCCTCCTCAGAAGAGCAAAAATTCTAGCTAACCATAACATTTTTATACTGCCACTACAAGCAAACAGATAGTTTGAGCTACAGTCTGGCCTTCATCCTTTGTCTATCCAGTGGCTGGCTCTCATGACTCGGATTTCTCCCATTGGTAATAAAAGCCTTGTACAAGAAGAACATCTTCCTGCCCTGATGTTTCCCTAATTATTACAAGGCATTTTTATCCAGCTTAATAACAGGATGTGGTGACATTTACTCTCCTGTACATCTTAATTGTACATACTGTGGAAGAACCTTCAAGGATACAACAAACATATTTTCCTCGTAGACTGGGCAAGCCATAAATAAGATCCCAAAGGCTGTGAAGTTAGTCTGGCACTATCTATCTGTCTGCTCATTGTCTAATTTATTTATTAAATTGTCAATTATTTGCGTTAGCCACTACTACTAATCAATTTCCTGGAGTTTACTGTTAAAATTTATCATTTTATTCATTGAGTAAAAAGTAAACCCCAACAGTAAAGACTCTATAATACAGAGAAAACCCAACAGTCAAAACGACCCCCTATGAGCAACCATTTGGCGACAGTGGAAAGGAAAAACTCCCTTTTTCTTTAAAAGCCTGTCTTGTCTGGCAGGTTTCTCAATCTGAATGATGATCTGAATGCACTGGCGTACCAAACATATTTGCTTTTACAAGAGCAGCTCTATAAGTTTTCTATAGGCTGCTCTTGTTAATGTTTGTATTTTTATTTTATTTATTCATGCCAGGCCAGACAGGCAGGAAGTAAGGGGTAGGAAGAAGAGGGATGAAGAGAAAGAGAGAATGAAAAAAAAAATAAATAAATAAAAAAGGGGAGAAAACAGAAAATAGGTACACAAATATAGATACACGCACATACACATATTCACATGTCTATACACATGCATATACCCATATACACAATCTAGCTGTGGTTTGTAGTAATGTGTGTATGTGCCTCTGTCATGGAACGTACTCAATACTGAGGGCAATAAGCTGCAACCATGCCCCTCAGGATCTAGAGGCAAACAGGGAAGGACCTAGGGGGCTCGTGCCCACCAGGAGCCCAGAAGACCCGAGGCCACACATCCTGATATCAACTGCGCACACACCTGATAGGTTCAGATCATTTTAATAACTCAGAGAACAAACACACAACTCTTTTGAACTTGTGCAAGAAGGAGAGATCCATTCCTTGAACTCAGCTCGTGGCTGAGCGGAAGTTATCTGTCCTAAGGGACCGCTTCCTGCGCAGCGCTTTTATTCGGATTTTCACAATAAGATCACGTGGGTTACACCAAACGCAGTTTACAGCATGTAATAAACAACATTCTTGGCTTTTTCCTTACCATATATGGTCGTAAGCATACTGTGACATGTGCGCATGTAACATGGCGTATACGAAACACGTATCCTATATGTGTTCTCTGCAGTCTTGAAACAGCCTGCAGGTAACTACAACTTCCTTTGTAAGAAATGCCACCACGTGTTCCCATTTCAAACATAAAAACAACAGTATCATATGTACATAGAACAACTTACAGAAAATATACAAACAGAAGATATGATAAGTTATAATAAACAGAATGGAATTTATACCATAACTCCAACATTTCCCCCCTG
Organism: Archocentrus centrarchus; assembly: GCF_007364275.1. NCBI lineage: Eukaryota > Metazoa > Chordata > Actinopteri > Cichliformes > Cichlidae > Archocentrus > Archocentrus centrarchus. The sequence continues at coordinate 28,492,188 of NC_044356.1, read as the reverse complement.
TTTATCATAACTTCACTGGCATCTTTTTTCCACGCCACACCACTTGCTTGCACATTTTCAGTGTGGGTTTCATTCATTGCCAAATATATACATATTTACAAAATATCCTCAGGCATTTCAGCGTCTTGGTCGACCATCTGAAGCTGCAAATATGACACAACATAACCAGTAAAAATCTTTGTTATCATGGACCTGATGCAGGGCAGAATACACATTGTAAACACACAAATCAACACTAACACACACAAAACAGGAGTCAGGCATTTCAACAATACCTGCCACCAAGGTCCCGCATTTAGCCAGGAAAACCAATCACTCTGGCTTTCCTGAGTGTGCTGTTGTACATATTTCTGTAATTCAGTCAGTCTGTCGAGTGCCTCCATTATGGCTCCACCAGCATTATCTTCATCTGGGATGTAAGTACAACATGTCTTACCAATAATCTTACACACGCCACCCTGGGATGCTGTCAAAAGATCTAATACTATCCTATTTTGCATCACCATTGCTCTGAGTGAACTTAACTCTTTTAAAGTTCCTTGTCCTAGAGCTATGGTTGTATTTACCAGACGTAATAGTGCATAGCGATTTATTTCCACTTGGTCACGCACAAATCCCAGTCCAATTCCTGGAAAGATAGACTGGGCAATCTTCGCTCCGACTCCCCAGATCCGGAGCTCCTCTGGGACTTCTGAATGGCTCGTGAGCCACTCTCCAACCTGTTGCTTCGTCTTGTGATGTGGATGACTGGCCTGGTACTGCATGAAAAAGACATGATCTGACACATATGCAACACTACACAGGCCTCCCCAATCTGGGGGAAGGGACACGTACGCTTTGTGACCACAGATGAAATACCAATCCGCTAACACTCTTGTTCCCTTGGGTCCTGGTGCTACTCGTGAGCACTGACTCAGCTCTCCAGTGTCCATCTGTATTCTGTAGGCCAAATCAGACTGACATTCCTTCCTCCATACAGTTAGATTATTATAACAATCAATATTTTAGAGGCAGGTCAGGCATTGTCTCTCATCTGTTGGTGGACAGTAGGAATAGGTAGCATTACAGAGAGTGGCTGGTAATCTACCCACCTTGATGGTTCCATTTGCTATAACACATGCTGGAAAAGCTTTCTCTGGCAAATGAGTCAACATCAGTACCTCAGGAAGGGGGTTAGCTAACTGAGGCCAAGTGAGCAAATCTGTTAACATGGAACAGTTTCTATTAATGGGAGAACTTATCCCCTTTACATTAAGAATTGAGGTAAAATTTGCTTCACTCCATTTAGCTCTTCTCCCTGGATGTGTAGCCAACCCATAGAGACACCATGAGTGCTCCCAGCTAACATTGTAAGGCCTCAGTCCAGTATTGTGTCCTGCCACTGGCATATGTGCACACACATAACAATTTGTCCAATTATTAACATGAGCTGTGACGTTCATTAACTGCCACCATTCATTGGTTGCATATTCATGTGGGTACTGGGTGTAATTTAATGAAGATGTTCCTCCTAAAACTAGCAGTGTGCTCACGCTGAAAATAATTATGAAGCTGCAGAAGGGCGCCATTCTAAAGGAGTAGGGATCAGTTGTTTTCTTCACTGGGTTGAGACGAAAAAAACCACTATAAGGAATTTCCCCCTTTGTAACCAGACTTCCACCTTTACTCCGAAGTAAGTGGCTCCACCTTCTTGCAGTGACTCAGATGAATCCACGTAGATCTTTCAGCGATTTTCACTGCTGTTGGTGTGGTCAGTAGAACTTGATATGGACCGTCCCACCTCGGGTTTGACCAGCACTACCGTTTGATGACCTTGACCAGCACCCAGTCTCCTGGCTGTATCAGTGGCACCTGTGGAGAGAAAGAAGATGCTTCTGGCAGTTTACTAGCGTCAATTACTTGTTTACTTTGTAAAAATTTCCTCATCCAGTCACTCAAATCACAGCTCTCTTCTGCCTTTTCTTCCTCCGTATATACAGGCAGCCTGAATGGTCTGCCATATAATATTTCATACGGAGTAAGTCCTAATTCTGATGGTGTTATGCGCATGTACATTTTCACTAGGTCTATACAGTCCACCCAAGGTCTCCCCGTTTCTGCCATGCTTTTCCTCAACCTATTTTTTATCGTCCCATTTGTTCTTTACAATAACCCTGCACTCTGCGGGTGATATGCACAATGGTTCTTCAGTTCAATGCCTAAATTTTGAGACACCTTAGACACTATCTCATTTACAAAGTGTGGTCCATTATCACTCCACAGCTTCTCTGGAATGCCATAATTAGGAATTATGGTCTTACATAAGGCTTTTGCAACCGTCAGTGCATCCGCTTTTGCCGATGGAATAATTTCAACCCATTTTGTAAAAGGATCTACAAGTACTAAACAGTACTTGTAAGTCCTACATTGATTCAGTTCTATGAAATCCATGTGAAGGAACTGAAAAGGATAACAAGGTGTTGGAAATCTACCCCTTCTTGGTCTCAGATTACCCTGTGGATTATTTTTAGAGCAAGTTAAACATGCTCTACAAAAATGTTTTGAATAGTTATTAAAGCCTTTTGCATAAAAGTATTTACTTATTGTCTGTACCATCCCTCCTGTTGAGACATGGCAAGGCCCATGACTCAATAATGCTGCAGTTTTGAACAGGGCTTTAGGGAGTACCGGTTTATCAGTAATATTATAAACGTTATCCTTCAGTGTCGCACCATCCCTAAGCCACTGCTCTATTTCTGCTTTCGGGGCTTGTGTTTGCATGTCCTGTAAAACCTCCTGGCTTATTGGCTCTTGTATATGTAAGTATATGTCGCTGTGGCCATAAAGGCCCTGTGCCGCTTCCTTAGCTATCTTATCTGCAAAGGCATTTCCTAAGGTGACAGAATCTTTGCCTGCAGTGTGGGCTGCATATTTACAAATAGCTATGTTTTTGGGTTTCATAATGGCTAAGAGCAACTGTTTTAATAATGTAGCATGTTTCACTGGCTGACCTGTAGACGTCTGCATTCCCCTTCTTGCCCACTGGGCTGCAAAAAGATGCACTGTTGAAAATGCATATTGGCTATCTGTATAAATTGTCACAGTCTTATCCTTATAAAAAAAAGCAGGCTTCTATGAGAGCTATAAGTTCTGCTGCTTAGGTGGAAAAATGAGATGGTAGTTGTTCTGCCTTAATGATTTGTTTATCAGTTACTACTGCATACCCCGTTTCTGTAATACCTCTGTCATTTTTCCTGCTTGACCCATCTATATACACCACGTCGCCTTCTGTTAATGGCGTATCTAACAAATCCTCCCTTGGTTTACTATTTTGCTCTGTTATAGCTTTACAATCATGTGGTTCTCCATCTTCTGGAGTAGGAAGCAATGTAGCAGGATTCAAGGAAGTACAGCGCTCAATTGTAATATGCGGCTGAGATAGTAGCAGAGCAATACAGCTTAAATGTCTCGCTGGTGAAAGGAAAGTCATCTTACTTTGTAATAACAGAACTGAGACCGCGTGTGGTACTTTCAATGTCAGTGGATGAAACAAAACTAACTCACTCGAAGATTCCACTGACATTGCTGCTGCACATACCGCTTGCACACAAGGTGGGAGTGCTCTTGACACTGCATCTAAACGTTTAGAATAATAAGCAATAGGTCGCAGTTTGTCACCAAAGGGTTGCAACAAGGCTGAAGTCATAAAACCATTTTTACAATCTACAGTTTGAACAAACTGTTTAGAATAATCTGGTAAGGGCAGAATTATTTCTGTAGTTAAAGCTTGCTTAACTTCAGTAAATGCCTGTTCAGCTTCTAGAGTCCATTTTACATTTTCAGACATTGCCATGGGCACATCATGTATAACTGATAACAATGGTTGTGTCATTTGTGCATAGTTTGGAACCCAGGCTCTACAATAATTGCATAAGCCTAAAAATGCCAACATCTGTTTCTTTGTCTGTGGTTTGGGTGCTCGCATGATGGCTGTTTTCCGAGACTCCAGAAGCTTTCGCCCTTGCTGTGAAAGAATGTGTCCCAAATACTTTACTTCCCTTTGCACCCACTGCAGTTTCTCCAAACTGACTTTATTTCCTGTTTTTGCCAGGTGTTGTAGCACTTCTAATGACTGCGTTCTACAATGCTCCTCTGTGTCTGATGCTATGAGAATGTCATCCACATAAGTCAATACTTGGGAATTTTTTGCTATTGACAGCTGCGACATGCAATTTGCAATAGCTTGTGAAAAAATTGTGGGGCTATCCGTGAACCCTTGAGCCATACGCGTGTAACAGAATTTTTTTCCCTTGTAGGTAAAGGCAAACCAGTCCTGTGAATCCTCATGTAAAGGAATCGAGAAAAAAGCATTACTGAGATCCACAACCGTAAACCATTTTTTGTCAGGGGTCAACTGATTTAGCAGTGTATGTGGGTCTGGAACACAGGGTGCTCTAGTTTGTACAGCTTGATTCACAGCTCTTAAATCCTGCACTAGACGCTATTTATCTGTACCTTGTTTCCTTACTGGGAATATAGGGGTATTACAACGAGCATCAGGTTTTTCAATCAGTATGCCTGCCTTCAGCATCTCCATGATTACTGGTTCTATCCCTGCCTGTGCGTCTGGTTTAAGTGGATATTGACGTACATAAGGTCTGTAATCAGATTTTGGTTTAATAATTACTGGGTCGGCGGTACTTAATAATCCTACATCTGCTGCTCCCTTTGACCACAAACTATCAGGAAGTATTTGTAATTCTGGGAAATTTTCTATGTTTACCATAGATCAGGCTGATGTAGAGCTATTTGTGTGTTCATGGACTTTAGTCATGACTGTCCACTGCAGTTCGATTTTCTGTACCTGGCCATCAAAGGATTCCCACCGACCTTGACCCATGTCCCTCCAGTCTGTAAGTTTTTCAGCGTCACACAGAAGCTGGCCCACATCTTCCCATTTAGCTGTAGGAGGTTTTGACAGCGACACATGAGGTACTGATAAAAATGGATTAAAGGAATACAGACCTTGGGCTTCAGGAGTCAAAGTTACAACGACACCACTATACTCTCGTTTTAACACATAGAGAGTATGCAAGTTCAGTTTTGAGTCTGCAGATTCCTAACCTTTTCTGCATAGGTTTGGTCTGGGCCTGGAGTCTGCTTGTACCTGAGAGTGCAGTGCATAGTTTCAGGAGGCTGCAAATCACTCCCTGATTTTAGGTAAGAAGCTATTAGATTTAATAACTGTCTACCTGTTTGAGCAAGATCTCATTTTGGAAAATCCAGGCTCCAGTAGTAATAAGTCTGAGGTAGTTCTTCTACTTCATGAACCTGATTTACCACTGTAGCCTGCATTCCCATTGGAGTGGGAACTATAGCAATTCCCAGAGCTTGAAGCATGTCTCGCCCTAGCAAATTCACTGGACACTCTGAACTCAACACCACAGGGCCCTGACTGTAAATTCCTGTCTCTGGATCACTAATTATCACTGGAGCTGAAAGGGGTAAGGCACTTAATTGCCCATTAGCTGATTTTACAAAAACTCTCTTCTTAGATTCTTTTAATTTTGGGATGTGTTCCTTCACCACTGTTCTATCTGCACCTGAGTCACACAGAAATTCAGTTGTTTTGCCATTTACCAAGAGAGTTATTAAAGGTTTCTGACCTGGTGTGGAGATTACAGCTAATATTAGCTTCAGATCAACACTGGTAACCTCAATGTCATCTGAAACTCCACCTAGTCATGTAGAGCTGTTGTAACCTGGATTGTATGGAGGATCCCTAAACCTCCTGTTTCGGCAGTCTCTGGATATGTGTCCCTCTTTTCCACACAGCCAACAGCCGTCTCCCCTGGGGACAGGTCTGTTATACTGACCACGGCCTCTTCCCCGGCCTCTGCCTCTACCTCCTAATTTAAATTCTACTCTTTGAGGCCTTTGATCTCCCACCAAAAACACTTGAGTTGCAGAGCCATCCGTTTGGCTGTCATGATTATAAAAAACTTGCACTGGTTTCTTATTCTTTTTTGATTTTATCACCTCTTCTGCATGACGAGCCCAATTCATAGTTTCCATGAGGTTTCCTGTGGCATGATTTACATTATGTTTGCGTATGAAATCAGAATATTTTGGGTGGAAACCAGACATCAATGCTTGTTTAAGTTGTCTTTGATAAGGACCATTTGGATCTTGGTCCTCTGGTATGCCACTGTGTGCTTTAAACACTTCCTCTAATCTTTCCCTGAATTCAAAAACACCCTCTCCGTCTTTCTGTTTGCAGTGATGGATTTTATCATAATTTGGGGGTGGAATCAGTGTGTTTCTAGTCCGCAACACTACTCCCTGAATTCCCTGCCGTAGAGCAACTGAATCATGAGGCAGTGTTACTCCTCCCGCATCTTTCCCAGTGAAATCTCCTCTCACTCTTCCCCAATCATGCTTAAAATGGTTTCTGAATACAGAAACCATTTCATCACCATTCAAATTAAACGAGGCTTGTAACCCTACAACCTCTGTTGCCCACAAGTTTACATTAGTTTTATGAGATGTCAGACCTTTAACTGCCTCTAACATTTCTACATTTGTCCACGGTCTAAAAACTAAGATGGTTTGTGCATTATCATTACCAACACCCCTATGTGGATTAGCTACCTCCACCATAGGAAATGTGTTTACTGCCGGCCGTAAAGAGTCTGAATGTCTCACAGAACAATCACAACTCTCAGCCCCCGAGCAATGTTTCACACCATATTTACACAGGAGGGGCTCTAAATCTGGATAACCTCCTTGTACCAGGGCAACCACATTCCCTGTTTGTTTGTTCTTATCATGACTTCTAAGGACCATCCTTCCTGCCGTTAAATTTAATTGCTGCACTAAATCCCCCTCCTCCTCAACCTGTAAATTACCATCTGCCCCCTATAACCGCGGGGGAGATGCTTGGGCTGAAAGAGGTGGCTGAGCTGGGGGAGGTGGTTGAGGTGGGGGTTGCACCCTACAAGGCCTAACCGTCTCATCCTCTGGCCTTAACTATGCAGCATGCACATTGCAGGAGGTTTGTTTTCCCTTCTTTTGTTCTCTTCCCGCGGCCCTTTTCTGTGCTTGTTCCAACCATGTTTTTGCTACCATTAACTGTCTTTCTTTTTCAACTTTACACTTCCCTTCTTTTGTTGCCACACTGATTTTTAAATTTCCTACCAAATCTTCACATTCCCTTAACTCCAACTTTCCACTAAAACCATACTTTTTCTTTCATTTATCGCAAAACGTTGTGCTGCCCGGAGAGCATCTCTCCATATATTTTAAATCCCCCTCTAGGGCAGGCTTACTCAGTTTACTGTTCATAATCCCCATTTTACTTCCCGTGCTTTGTCCCGATCGGACCACGTGTCCTTCTGGGACCTAATAACAAATCCGCCCGTCACTGTGTACTGCAATGACCGTAAAGTTCGTTGGCACCCGTCGGGTATCCCTTCACGCTGCTGCTTCCACGTCAAAAGGCAGCTTACACGCTTTCATTCACTCACATTCACACACATGTACGCATATTTTCAAGGCCTATTTTAAATTTCTAAAGTCCGAATTTGGGAAACCTCTCTTTCTGGCGAGAGTTACCAATTTACTTTATCTTTTTAACAAAAGTAAAACTACAGTACCGTCTTCCCAGCCTGAGCAGACCTACACCTCCCGAGTGCAGCGGTAACCACTGAGGATAACCAATTTTCTCCAGCCCGAGCAGACCTATACCTCACTGGTCCAGAAATTAATTTCTGGGCCTAGGTTCGAAAGTATAGCGGTAACCGCTGGAGTTTTTTACATTTTCCAGCCCGAGCAGACCTGTGCGTCCCCGAACCTAAGACCACAGCGGTAACTGCTAGTAAAACAAAATTCTTTACCTAATTTATAACGCGCGGCTTTCACATACCTTTGTTACTGTTGGTGTTACATCCCCTCGGACTCCGGGAGAGTGATGAATGGCGCTGGAGGAGCGAACCTAATCACCGGCCTGATCACGAACTCACGCTTCAGGACTTCTCTCAGGTCAACTAATGATCCTGGCTGCCGACAGTCTGCGGTGTTCCTCTCCTCCAGCGTCAGTCAGCAAACTGTCCCGATCCGGCTCGAAGGACCAAAAAATTATAGGTTCAGATCATTTTAATAACTCAGAGATTAAACACACAACTCTTTTGAACTTGCGCAAGGAGGAGAGATCCGTTCCTTGAACTCAGCTCGCGGCTGAGCGGAAGTTATCTGTCCTAAGGGACCGCTTCCTGCGCAGCGCTTTTATTCGGATTTTCACAATAAGATCACGTGGGTTACACCAAACGCAGTTTACAGCATGTAATAAACAACATTCTTGGCTTTTTCCTTACCATATATGGTCATAAGCATACTGTGACATGTGCGCATGTAACATGGCGTATACGAAACACGTATCCTATATGTATTCTCTGCAGTCTTGAAACAGCCTGCAGGTAACTACAACTTCCTTTGTAAGAAATGCCACCACGTGTTCCCATTTCAAACATAAAAACAACAGTATCATATGTACATAGAACAACTTATAGAAAATATACAAACAGAAGATATGATAAGTTATAATAAACAGAATGGAATTTATACCATAACTCCAACACACCCCAGAGGAGTAAGGATGGAGACCCCAGATGGAGCCTCCACGGTCAAAGCGCAAGAGCCCAGAGAGTCAGAGGCAAAGAGCAGCCCACCCCACCCCACCATAGGCCGGCACCCTCAGCACAAGCCGAGAACGCGGCCCTGAGGCCCCAGGCGCCTGAGAACCGCCCGACACCCAGCAGACCCCCCCCCCCCCCCCACACACACACACACACACTCACACTCACACGGACCTTACATGAAAACTAAGTGTGGCCGAGCGAGTACCAGCACACAGCCAGCAGCAACCCAGGGAAGCAGCCAACCCATCCCTAAACTACTGGCCAGTCCATAGGGTGCTTGAAACCGGGGTATGGGAAGACCTGCTGTTTGGGGTGATGTGTTGGGTGTGTTTGTGAGTATACGTGTCAGATGAATGTGTATGACTGTGCAAAAGCTACAGTGCTATTGAAATTGGAGGGACAGATGTAACATGAGCACTGAGTAACAGTGCCCATCGACACCACCACCCCAAGGCCTTCAATGTCTAAGATAGGGGTATTCAACTGGCGGCCCAAGGGCCAGAACCGGCCCATCAGTCATTTTGGACCGGCCCACTGGCCATTTATTTCAATTAAATAAAAAATTTAAAAGAAGCTGTGACTGAACTGTAAGCACGGCATGTAGTTCACACTCCTTACGGGTGGTGGCGGTAATGCACCAAAAATTACCAACTGCCATTAAACTCAAGAAGAAACAGAAGAAGAAGAATGGCATTTTATCAGTGTTACCAACTTGGTGACTTTGTCACTAGAGCTAGCAGCTTTTCAGACCCACCTAGCGAGTTTTTTCCTAAAAGCAACTAGCGACAAATTTAGCGTGTTTCCTCGGTGATGTTGGCAACTTTTGGAGATCTTTTTGTTAACCTGAAATCCTCTGTGTTTTGTGTACATACAGCCTTCATACTGCGTCTGTTCAGATGCTTTGGCATCACCTGGACCCCCAAGAGTACCGAACTGTTGGTATGTACCGTAAGTCACATGACCGTAGCCCCTTAACTGGCCAGGGCCCGGTGACGGGTCGTTTGTAGTCCCTTTTATATGGCAGGCTAGACTCCCCCATTTTTACTTACACGTCATTCGGCCAATCATGTAACTGGCTGCACCAAATCACCTGACAAAGCTACGTGACGCCCTCTGAGTATTATTGGCTCTGGGACACCCATTTCTTAACATGATTGGCCGAATGAGGTGTCAATCACAATGGGCGGGTCTAGCCTGCCATATAAATGCACTTCATTCGGCCTGCGGACCAGACGCGGCCGGTTAATAGGCTATGAAATGGGTTGTTCAGAGCCAATAATAACCAGAGGGTGTTATGTAGTTGTTTCAGGTGATTTTTTTGCTGCCAGTTAAGGGGTTAATAGCGGAAGTGAGTCTGATCGTGTCCTCATGATGCAGCCGGCCGATACAACGCCACATTGAGCGGGTGGGATCGTTGCTGTGATACATCAGCATATATGTCTATGGATTTACAAATCCTGCTGACTGAAGAATGGAAGTTTGTTCATTCAGTCTGTTTACATATTTTGTTATCTTACACAGGAGGAATCACTTTGGTGAAGTCTACTTCACTGCAGACTGGCCTTTAAAAGAATAAGTCAGCCTTTGCTATTTTTGCTCTGTATCTGTTATGTTTATATTTTAATAGCACAGCTGCGAGTCTCTTGTTATGGAGGAAAAAGCATTAATTTATTTGGGGAGCATTATTATTTAAATATGCCAGTGGTTTATTTTTGAGCAATTTCTCATGTACATCTACAGCTGAATGTTAATAAAAGTGTCTGTGTGACATTCGGGACATGTAGCTTTGACTCAGAGTTGCCTTTTTGTTTATACCTTTGGGAAGAAAAAAAATATCAAAATATATTTCGTATATCACCATTCAGGTAAAAAATATCGAGATATTATTTTGGTCCATATTCCCCAGCCCCAGTAGTTCTAAACATATTTTTTCTTCACTTTTTGTCTCTCCAAAGATGTTATTCCTCTCTCCTACAGCCTCGATTGCAACTACGTACAAATAACCAATTATGCAAATTAGGTGATGATGTCATATAGCGACTTCTAGTGTCTTTTAGGACATCCAATAGCTACTTTCCTTGCCGAGGAGTTGGCGGGAGGCCAGACAGCAGTTTCTGATGAAAACATGTCGCATTCAAAAGAGAAGAGACGTAAGGTGGACAGCGAAAATAGAAAATTTAACAACAACTGGACCGATAAGTATGCACAAGAGTAAGTGTCCCAAGAAATGTGTGGCCCACTGGCAAATAGCCTCATGACAATTTGGCCCATAGAAAAATGTAGTTGAATACCCCTGGTCTAAGATGTCAATAAAATTGAGGAGCAGGCAGCAGTGAACAGAAAAGTGGGGCCACTTCACCAGCTCCACCCACCAAACACTGTATGACACACCTGCCCCCCAAGGCCCTATGTGTACCATCACATGTTGTGAGCCATATGATGTAATTAAAAAGGAGGAGAGGGACATCATACAGCACAGCGAGCAGAGTCATTGAAGTGAACCTATTCACTGTGGCACGAGCCCCCCTCCCCCAAGACCCTATGTGTGTGTAATATGATGTTTGATTGAGTGGGAGGAGGGGAAGGGCCAGGATGACCAGGAGGTAAAAGACTACCCCTGAAGGAGAGATCCAGCACCCAACCACACAGCAGGGAAGGCAGATCCAGGGCCTGAAATGGTCACACACCGAGGGTACCACCATGCTCAAGGCCAGCACCTACCACTCATACCACAGACAAATACGACACACACACACATACACACAAAACTCCCCCATGAAATCTGCAAATCCATTTTTTTAACTAACCAGCATAGAAAAATTGTGGTGGTTCTGTTGCAGATTATCAAAATAAAATTTTAGCAATCGGGCATTTCCGGTTTGTTTGTATCCCTTGAAGTGACGTAAGTTTTCTTAATATTAGAGTGCTGCAGAATGTGATGTCAAAATATTGTTGCGCAATTTACCATCCTACATTGGAGCCTGTTAATTACTGTTACCTGTTTCCGTTATAATGTCTCTGTCTGCCAGACTGCCACCACAGGCCTACATTTAATGTACACATGTATGACCTATATGTTTTTCTGATTACAATTAACAAACTGCACCTGTCCTGTTGGAAATTACTGAATATCATCTCTTAGTTTGCGACCTTGTCCTAAATTGTGCAGCTCTTGAGGTATTGTAATATTATACAGTAATCCCTCACTTATCGCGGGTGTTATGTTCCAGGACCACCCGCGATAAGTGAAAATCTGCGAAGTAGGGACGCTATATTTATTTTAATACTGATACATTATTTTAGTAGTTAGAGAAGATAAGATAAGATAGTGTTTATTTGTCACATGCACAGTTATACACAGTACAATGCACAGTGAAATGTATTTTGTACCTGCAACCATATATACACACACATATAAATAAGAAGAATAAAAATAAAAAAAGTAATTCACACTATACACTATACTCTATATACTATACACTATACACACTTTTTAAATTATAATATTTACATTGTGCAATAATGGTCCAGTTAGGGCTCAGAGTTGAGCAGACGGATGGCTTGTGGGTAAAAACTCTTCTTCAACCTTTCAGTCTTAATCCTCAGGCAGCGGTAACGCCGGCCTGATGGGAGCAGGGAGAAGAGAGAGTGTCCGGGGTGGCTGGGCTGTTTTAGGATCTTCATGGCCCTCAGCCTGCACTGCTTGGTGTAAATGTCCTGCAGGTTGGGGAGGGTGGTTCTGATGGTCCGTTCAGCTGAACGAACCACCCTTTTTAGGGCCATGAAGTCCTGCTTGGTGCAGTTTCCCATCCAGGTGGTGATGCTCCCACGCATGATGCTCTCGATGGTGCAGGTGTAAAAGTTCCTGAGCACCTTGAGTGGGAGCTTGAAGTCTCTCAGCCGCCTGAGGAGGTAGAGACGCTGTCTGGCCTTCTTCACAGTGATGTTTATGTGATGAGTCCAGGACAGGTCCTGTGAGATGGTCACTCCCAGGTATTTGAAAGTGTCCACTCTTTCCACCTCAGCACCACTGATGACAAGTGGATGGTAGTCCCTCTGCTGCTTCCTGCTGAAGTCCACAATCAGTTCCTTCGTTTTGCTGACGTTGAGCAGGAGGTGGTTCTCCTGGCACCAGTTCTCCAGGCGGGAGACCTCTCTCCTGTAGGCTGTCTCCTCATTGTGAGAGATTAGTCCCACAACAGCAGTGTCGTCAGCAAACTTGATGATGACGTTGGACTCTGACGTGGCCTCGCAGTCATGGGTGTACAGTGTGTACAGCAGAGGGCTGAGCACACAGCCTTGGGGGGATCCAGTGTTGAGGGTGAGGGAGGATGAGGTGAGGTGACCCACTCGTACCACCTGTGGTCTGCTGGTCAGGAAGCTGTGAACCCACCTGCACAGGGATGGGCCCAGGCCCAGGTCCAGCAGCTTAGAGACCAGCCTGGAGGGAACTATGGTGTTGAATGCTGAGCTGTACAAACAGCACTCTCACATAGTTCCCCTTACCAGTGTCTATGTGTGAAAGGGTCTTGTGGAGGAGGAAGGATATGGCGTCATCTGTGGTTATACACTATTTTAAGTTTTTATAAACCCTCCCCACACACTTATACACCAAATATATTCATTACTGTACAACACGTACTACGCATGTGAAGAACGAGTACTGCAAAAACCCACGAAACAGCAAAAATAACGCAGTAAATATTTTACACTAATATTGATTGAAAACCCGCGAAACAGTGAGTCTGCGAAAAGCGAACCGCAAAGTAGTGAGGGATTACTGTACCTGTGTTTAGAAAACTCTGCAACTGTTCTAACTCACCCGCAAAACTGACCACACCTAGCATTATTTGGGAATTCTGTTGAGTAAATTGGGCCCTATGTCTTGTTAAGTGAGATTTGAAATAAAGGTTGGTACCAAAATAGCTGTTTCCTGCTGTTACAAGTGTTTATGCAAACCTAACCAGCTGCTAATTCTAGCCTCTGATTTAACATTCATGTAACTCTCCCACCCACACTGAAAAACTGCTTTGTACATGAATGAGAAAGTGAATGTTTTGTTTATAACGTACAGGGATGGCCATCTCCCCAAACCCCAAAACAACAAATCAATTATGTAAGTCAGAAAATTGGCAAACACTCTCTGAAGTCACTTAACTGACAGTAAACAGATGAGGGGCATTAAAGTAGGGATGCGCAAATCCGATATTCACTATTCCTGACCTAAATTATTGGATCGGATATCGGAAAGGAATAAAAAAAAGCAATCTGATCCGATCCGACCCACATTAGCTGCATTACAGTTCTCTGTCATTGTCTTCTTCTTGTGGGTTTGCGGTAGACTGAACCAGCTTAGAGCTGCATTACTGCCACCTACTGGATTGGAGTGGATCAGGAGTTTTAAAAAGCCTCAGATTCTAAAAATTTCTCCGTTGTTCCTTCTCTTTAACATCGTAGATCAGCGCTGACATGTTTTTCCATGGCTCCACCACTCTCTACCATGTTTGTGTGTTGTGCTCACTGTGCAGAGAAATTCAGCTGTTATTTTTTTTTTCTACTTCATCTCCCAGTTTAATTGCAGTTTGCTAGTGAGTGCCGCCATTAGCACTAGCAATCATTCTGCACCGGAAGGATCCCTTCTCCGTCAAAATAGTTTTTATACTTTAATCCCTGATTAGTGACTAAATCTTGACCTGCAGTAGTAACGGTTTTAGGACAATGCTTGTGAATACAAAGCATTACTACTCACACAGCCCGCAGTTTTTCAACATAAACACTGATGCAACAGCAGCAGTCAGGTGTTTTACGTGCAGTCTGTCTGCACAAGCGCAAAGAGGCTAAACTGGTGATGGTGAGCTCAGGTGGAGTGGAAGGAAATGTTTTTCTAGTGTCAAAAACAAGCTTTTTCCCCTATAACCACCATTAAACCTTTACTGGGAAACAGCTGGAGGTCCTTCATCAACCACCTGATCAGTAAGTGAAGAAAATAGAACTTTGTAGCTGCTCCATCCACCCTGTTTGTTTCACACAGGAAAAAAATGCAGTACAGAAGTTAAAATATGCAGATGAACTGTTAATACGAAAAAAAGTATTTCTTATCCAGTTACTTGGATAATTGATGGCATAATTGATAGAATACTCGATTACTAAAATAATCGATAATTGTAGCCCTAATGAAATTTGCAACAATCCATAAGCCAATGCATCACCTTCTCACATAGGAGCAACAGGATTCAGGTAAAAAACTGTTTGTTGTAAGTAAGTAAAGTTTATTTATTTAGTGTTTTTCACAGACAAAAAGTCACAAAGCGCTGTACAGTAATTAAAACACAAGATCAAAAAAACCAAGATAAAACACCATGTTAAAAACCTATTAAAATTACCATATTAAAAGAAAAATAATAAAAATAAAGTCAACAGAAAGCCTGGTTAAACAGAAACATTTTCAACAATGTTTTAAGACGCCACAGTGTCAGCTAAACGGAGATGGAATGGTAAACAGTTCCAGAGCTTTGTCACCACTGCCTGATAAGCTCTGCCCCTTCCTGGTTCTTAGTCTTGTACGTGGGACAACTAAAAGATTTGATTTTGTTGTGTGAGAGACTGTTTACTTTTGTAAAATATATCCAGGCATTTGAAATCAATTGTTTGTTTGTTTGTTTTTTTAAAAAGATCGGATTTGTATCGGTATCGTCAGATATCCAAATGTAAAATATCGGTATCAGACCTAAAAAAAGTGGTATCTTGCCATCCCTAGTTAATATACCCAACAACTGAACTTTTTTTTCTTGTCTGCTTGCAACTTCGGCATAACTGAACTTGGACAACAAAATCACTGCAAGAAAAAAATGGTGGATTCATGAAATCTGTAAGCCGGAAGTCCATGTCCTTGTTTAGCAGTTCCACAGCAAATACTGTGAAGTAAGAGGAAAGAAGACGTAACAGGGAATAGAGAAAACTGAACAGACTGACAAGAATATAAACATATATATGCAGCACTGGGACAGAATGTATTTAAATTTCCTGAACTCCTACACACTCAAAGTACACAAAAAAATGTGATATGTCTCCTTTAATGGACCTCTGTATGTCTGTCAACCAATGCTATAATTTACATACTGAATTTATCTACTGGTGTGTGATTTTGTAGTACACAAAGGTATAATTCATTAATAAATAACCCTTTAACATTTTGTTGTTTACACTTGTTTATCCAAACACTCCATTTCTTTATTATGAATGGCATTGTACCCACTCATCCAGGTGCTCAATATTTAATCAATTAATTCATGGAGTAAAAAGTGCTAAACACAAAACACCTTTGCATTTTGGGTTTCTTGTTGATTTGGAGGAAACAGGTAGATGAGAGTATTATAATGATACATATTTTATTTGTGGATAAACACCTGTTAACAGAAGCTTCTGTTACCTCTCTGAGGTCTAAGTCATTATTAGTGACAATCCCAACCCTTGCTCTGAACCCTAAGCCTTTATTTTGGAGTGAAGCAGAAAGTCCTTTTTTGAAAATATGTACAGATTTTTTGATGCATATCAGAATTTTTTTTTTCCATTTATATATTCTTGTGACACAGGATTAGGTTTACTACTGATGAGTTCCCTCAGATAAAGATGCAATTGTAAATAGAAAAAGAAAATTACCATCCTTTAAAAAACAAGATTTTCTTCCTCTTGTGTAATTTATCAATCAGTTCATATTCATATTTTCCTGGATGAGCTCCTGTTTTTATTTGTTTGTTTTTGAGGATGCCAAAGTAGTGGCTCCAGTTTCCTTCGCTGTCTGCTCCAAACCCAAATACACTGACCTGGGGAAACAAAAATTATACACTGAAGTTATATTAAGCCCTTTAACAGTCCTAGGGCCCTTATACAGGCCCAAATACATGTGGAAATGAACCCCAGGAATGTTAAAGGGTTAATGTTAAAGTAATCTTGCAATTAATTACTTTTTAGCAATCCATATACCTTTTATTTATTTATTTTTTTTTAGCCTGTCATGTCTGGCAGTTTTCGCACTCAGAATATGATCCGAATACGCTGGTGTACCAAACATATTTGCTTTTCCAAGAATAGCTCTTTAAGTTTTACAATAGGCTACTCTTGTTAGCATGTATTTAGTTTGTATTTTTTTTTTTTTATTTTATTTATTTATACCAGGCGTGACAGGCAAAAAGGGTATGAAAAGGAGTGAGAAAGAAAAACAAAAACAAAACAAAGGTGAAAAAAGAATAATCAAAGAATGATATCCACATATCTACACATGCACATACATACGCATACACACATACACACACACAATCCTGCTGCTGCTTGCAAGTAATGTGTGTACAGTATGTGCCTCTGTCATGGAACGTAATCACCAATGGAGGCAAGAAACTGCAATCATGCCCCCCGTGATTTCACGGCAATTGAGGGCTTTTAATTATTTCCTTGAATTGTTCTTTTTCCAGGGTGGAATAAATATACACCATACATCTTCTCTCATCCACACAGGCTCACAAATATACACTGCTCAAAAAAATAAAGGGAACACTTAAACAGCACAATATAACTCCAAGTAAATCAAACTTCTGTGAAATCAAACTGTCCACTTAGGAAGCAACACTGATTGACAATCAATTTCACATGCTGTTGTGCAAATGGAATAGACAACAGGTGGAAATTATTGGCAATTAGCAAGACACACTCAATAAAGGAGTGGTTCTGCAGGTGGGGACCACAGACCACTTCTCAGTACCAATGCTTTCTGGCTGATGTTTTGGTCACTTTTGAATGTTAAGATAAGATAGTGTTTATTTGTCACATGCGCAGTTATACACAGTACAATGCACAGTGAAATGTATTTTGTACTTGCAACCATATATATACACACACATATATAAATAAGAAGAATAAAAATAAAAATAAGTAATTCACAATATACACTATACACTATATACTATACACTATACACACTTTACATGGAATTATAGAATATTATAATATTTACATTGTGCAATAATAGTCCAGTTAGGGCTCAGAGTTGAGCAGACGGATGGCTTGTGGGTAAAAACTCTTCTTCAACCTTTCAGTCTCAGTCCTCAGGCAGCGGTAAAGCCGGCCTGATGGGTAGTGTTGTAGTCAAGACCACCTAACCCGAGACCGAGACAAGACCAAGACCAGAGGGTATCGAGACCGAGACAAGACCAAGACTTTTAGGGTCTGAGACCAGTCGAGACCAAGACCGAGGGGGGGGGGAGCCCGAGACAAGACCAAGACCAGTGCCTGACACTACATGACACAATAAAATGTGAAACATGATCAAAATCACTTCTCAAATTGATCTGAAAGATCCGCATTCCCATAAAATCATCCTGATATTAAACACTCACAGCTCAAATAAATATAACCATCTTTATTTAATACTCCTGGGTGACTTCCATCATTTATCACAGAATGTAAAACAATTATTCATAGTTCATCACAATAGTCTTAACTTTTCTCTGCCTTTCATAAACTATGCATAAAGTTGTGTTGTTTTTAAACCAACAACCTTTGTAAAAATGGGTGCTTTTTCAAAACCACATAGCTAAATGTGTAAAACTGAAAAAATGGCAAACACTCATCAACAGTAAGAACTAAAGCCTTTAATCTTATACAGATTAAAGCTGCAGGATGTAACTTTTATAAAAAATCTGGTTTTTACATATTTGTTAAAACTGTCACCATGTCAGACAGTATGAGACCGATAATCTGCGAAAAAAATGGAGCTCATACACCTCCTCCCTGAAAAGCTCCCAGTCAAAAACAACCAGTCAGAGCCAGGAGGAGGGTCTTAGCACTGTCAATCACTCCTGGTGTATGCTGCTCAATGTAGTTGTGTGCGACACTTCATAATTTGGTATCGATCCTATGTAAAGTAAACACAGGGCCATTATCACCGATACTGATACCAATACTTTTTAATAATTATGAAGAATTTCCATGAAGTTTAACTGGTTTGAGATTTTTTTCCTTTGGATCATTAATTAGTTAAAACCCAGGATAGAATTGGGCAAAGTTTATATGTAAGTAGAAAATACTTTATCAAAATAAAAGTTATTGTTCTGAAACAATAGAACAAAACAATTTTCCCCATAAATTGATGTCTGGATTTTTTTTTCATAAATTAAGTGTTTACATATCATCACTCAAGAACAAATGCAAACTTTTTTCCAGGTAGATTTTTCAGAAAGTATAATAAAAAAAATTAATAAAAAATGTTCCTTCATTCACTAATTTTCTACAAATTTAAATTTAAATTTGATTTAAATGTTTCATAGCAAAATCCTTTTTTTTCCCAAATAAAATATGTTATGCATCACATGACAGTATAACAAAACACTGTGGGGAGGAGCAAAGTGCTCTGTGCTGTGACAGGAGCGACACTTAGACAGTCAGCTCGTATCTTTAATGAAACCGCAGCACTGCATACAGGAGAGAAACTGAAGCCAAAGTATCGATCTCATCACACTGATATTGATCAATACCAATACAACTTTGGCATCCATATTATCGCTATTAGGATCAATCTGCCCACCACTAGCTCAATGTACTAATGGCGGAGAAACAACTTACTTACTTCTCTGCTGTTACCATTGGTGGTGGCAATGGTTAACTTCCGGGTTCTAGCAAGAAATATTCCTCACCCCAGCACTAATGCTAATGCTAATTAGTAAGCTAATACTAACCACCAAATGCCGCTCCCACTTGTTAATTGAGTGATGGGGCCTAAGACATAACCAGAAAGCAGTAATCAGTTTTTTTGGACGTGTAGTTACATTTCTCGAGGTGCATGTCAGGTTTGCTTCAGAGAGGATTTTCAGTTATACACAAAGGATCAATGCAGAACTCTAAATCAGGCCTTATTAGATCGATAGAATGATAATTTTTGCATATAATCCAGAAAAGTTACATTTATACATCAAGCATTTAATGTGTCCCAGAGTGCCGTTTCCTTCCACTGTGTTTGCAGAAATCACATAAAAAAATACACAATAAAAACATAATCCAGATTCCTCAGCTGCTAATAGCATTTCCTACATTTGAATATCAGCCACCATATTGTGAGCATAAACTATCACGTTTTTAATGCAACAATAGGAAGTGACATCATCTTGCTGGGAACTGTAATATTTTATTCTTAAAGGCTTCTCAAAGCTCTACTGGTGCTGAAAACTAATGTTTGACTATGGCTTTCTGAATACAAGTAGGGCTGCAATTATGAATTATTTTAGTAATCAAGTATTCAATTGATTACTCCGTCAATTAATCAAGTAATTGGATAAGAAATAATTTTTCATTTTAACAATTCATCAGCATATTTTAACTTCCGTACTGCAGATGTTTCTCTGTGTGAAACAAACAGGGTGGATGGAGCAGCTACAAAGTTCTCTGTTCTTCATGTTGCTGATCAGGTGGTTGATAAAAACATTTTGACGGAGCCCCTCTGTACTGAAGGGGGTGGAGGGGGCACCGAACGATTGCTAGTGCTAATGGCAGCCCCCCTTTCCCCAGTACACTGTGGTTATAGATCTGTTCTGGTGGCTACAGCTGACGTAAAGAAAAAAATAACAGCTGACATCCTCTGCACAACACGTGCGCACATTCAAACATGCGCACTCACAGCACAGAGAAGTGGGGGCGTAAAAAAAACATCTCAGCGATCCACTCGTGTTAAAGGGTCGTTTTTGTTTTTTTTGGAAATGCTCCGCTTACACGGAGACACCTGAGCTGCAGAGCTGAAACGAAACATCAAAGCAACAAATTCGTGTCGAGGATTTTTAATAATCGAATTGCGTTATTCCAAGAATCGTTGCAGCCCTAAAACTTGCATTAAATTTTTAGTTTGTGTATCAAAATTCATGAAGGTTGGTATTTACCTTTCATGCTGGGATTTTTTCGTTGAATCGGAAGCCTGAAATTTTCCTTTGATCTTCATTTTCCCTCTTACTTCTCTTCGTGTTCATGCGGTTATTTCGATTTATGCAGCACACGCGTGACCATAGTGAGATCAAACGTACACACTGTGAATGAAACTGTCCGTGCTCTGTGGTAGATTGCAAACTGCGGTGAAATGATACAGGCGTAAGCAGCGATAATAGCAGCGACCTAGCCGGGGCGGAGTCTGTGAGGTGCGCTCCTTTGAGAGGCAGAGGAGCGCAATCTTTGTTGGATTTGAATCAGTACGTTTTGCATCCAATAAAAGCAAAGATGTTAACAAATAAATTGGACAGTATTCTGGCAATTTAGTGATATTTCCACAGCTGTGGTCTTGACTGGTCTTGAAATAAAATCCCGAGTCCGAAAAGGTCCGAGTCCATGACAAGACCGAGACCAAATGCGGTCGAGTCCATGACAAGACCGAGACCATCAAAAAGCGGTCTCGAGACCAAGACCGATCTCGAGTACTACAACACTACTGATGGGAGCAGGGAGAAGAGAGTGTCCGGGGTGGCTGGGCTGTTTTAGGATCTTCATAGCCCTCAGCCTGCACTGCTTGGTGTAAATGTCCTGCAGGTTGGGGAGGGTGGTTCTGATGGTCCATTCAGCTGAACGACCCACCCTTTTTAAGGCCATAAAGTCCCGCTTTGTTGCAGTTTCCCATCCAGGTGGTGACGCTCCCACGCATGATGCTCTCGATGGTGCAGGTGTAAAAGTTCCTGAGCACCTTGAGTGGGAGCTTGAAGTCTCTCAGCCACCTGAGGAGGTAGAGATGCTGTCTGGCTTTCTTTACAGTGATGTTAATGTGATGAGTCCAGGACAGGTCCTGTGAGATGGTTACTCCCAGGTTGGTGGTGCTTTCACACTCGTGGTAGCATGAGACAGACTCTACAACCCACACAAGTGGCTCAGGTAGTGCAGCTCATCCAGGATGGCACATCAATGTCAGCTGTGGCAAGAAGGTTTGCTGTGTCTTTCAGCATAGTGTCCAGAGGCTGGAGGCGCTACCAGGAGGCAGGCCAGTACACCAGGAGATGTGGAGGAGGTCGTAGGAGGGCAACAACCCAGCAGCAGGACCGCTACCTCCACCTTTGTGCAAGGAGGAACAGGAGGAGCACTGCCAGAGCCCTGCAAAATGACCTCCAGCAGGCCACAAATGTGCATGTGTCTGCACAAACGGTTAGAAACCGACTCCATGAGGATGGTATGAGGGCCCGACGTCCACAGATGGGGGTTGTGCTCACAGCCCAACACCGTGCAAGATGCTTGGCATTTGCCAGAGAACACCAGGACTGGCAAATTCGCCACTGGTGCCCTGTGCTATTCACAGATGAAAGCAGGTTCACACTGAGCACATGTAACAGACGTGACAGAGTCTGGAGACGCGGTAGAGTGCGATCTGCTGCCTGCAACATCCTTCAGCATGACCGGTTTGGCAGTGGGTCAGTAATGGTATGGGGTGGCATTTCTTTGGAGGGCTGCACAGCCCTCCATGTGCTCGCCAGAGGTAGCATGACTGCCATTAGGTACTGAGATGAGATCCTCAGACGCCTTATGAGACCATATGCTGGTGAGGTTGGCCCTGGGTTCCTCCTAATGCAGGACAATGCTAGACCTCATGTGGCTAGAGTGTGTCAGCAGTTCCTGCAAGATGAAGGCATTGAAGCTATGGACTGGCCCGCCCGTTCCCCAGACCTGAATCCGATTGAGCACATCTGGGACATCATGTCTCGCTCCATCCACCAACGTCACCTTGCACCACAGACTGTCCAGGAGTTGGTGGATGCTTTAATCCAGGTCTGGGAGGAGATCTCTCAGGAGACCATCCGCCACCTCATCAGGAGCATGCCCAGGCATTGTAGGGAGGTCATACAGACACGTGGAGGCCACACACAATACTGAGCCTCATTTTGACTTGTTTTAAGGACATTACATCAAAGTTGGATCAGCCTGTAGTGTGTTTTTCCACTTTAATTTTGTGTGTGACTCCATATCCAGGCCTGCATTGGTTAATACATTTGATTTCCATTGATGATTTTTGTTGTCAGCACATTCAACTTTGTAGAGAACAAAGTATTCAGTGAGAATATTTCATTCATTCAGATCTAGGATGTGTTATTTGAGTGTTCTCTTTATTTCTTTGAGCAGTGTACATACACGATAACAAGGATACATACACTCACTTTGGTTAAATGTCTCTTGGGAAGTTGCACCTCAATCAGACACTTTTGGTGCCCATCAACAAGCTTCTGTCATAATTCTTGGATATTTGGCCACTCTTCTTCACATTATTGGTAGAATTAATTTAAATTAATTAGTTTCCTAGCACAGACCCTACTTTTAATCCACAAATTTTCAATAGATTTGAGGTCAGGAATTTAGGAAGGCCATTCTAGAAGCTTCATGGGGCATTTTTAAACGTCAGATTCATCAGTTCAAGAAATTAAGTAATAAGTACAAGTTATTCTCATGTGTCTCCACTTCACCAGTATCTGGAAGAAGACTCAAACTGTCAACTTCAGATCAATGGAAATTAGAGTCTTCAAGGAGAACCAAGGCTCACGCCTGCCATGAACAAGACAGCATCACTGTCCACAGTGAACCAAGATTTACATTGCCATAGACTGAGAGTGTGCTGACTAAGAAAGAGGTCCCTACTCTAAAATTGACACATTCAAGTTTGACTGAAGTTTGCCTTCATGGCCAAGCTAAGGGGTCATTCAAATTTCAACATTTTCCAGAGCATACAAAGCATCTGACAGGGGGGAAGGGGGTAATACCCCGGGTACGCTTTTCAAATAGTTAGAAAATGTGGGTCGGCCT
Organism: Archocentrus centrarchus; assembly: GCF_007364275.1. Taxonomy (NCBI): domain Eukaryota; kingdom Metazoa; phylum Chordata; class Actinopteri; order Cichliformes; family Cichlidae; genus Archocentrus; species Archocentrus centrarchus. Next base: position 28,468,711 of record NC_044356.1, on the reverse strand, counting down.
GTGTAATTTGAGCGCTGATGGCCAAGGCATCCACACCACTGCACCATTCCGTTGTTTGTGGTGATATGGCCTCAGGTCTGGCAGATCAGTTCAAAGGCCTCATTGAATTCTCTAAAAAAGGCCATCATCGATTCACAAAATGACTCTACTGACGATATTAGACAGAAACGGAACAAGCTGTGGGTGCAGGGCAGCAGGTGTGGAAAACAGCCAAATTCAACAAGAAGTGGAAGCATTGTTCCAAAAATGGAAACTGTATGCAGTAAACCACAGAAAACTATGATGGATTTGGCCTATTTTCATCTATGCTGGCCCATTTATTTGTGCATAATCTGGCGTCCGGTACTTTTTACCAAATTATGTACAGTAAAACTTGCTGTCGGCTGTCTCAAAAGTTGCTAAAGGACGAATCGAGGTCCTGGGGTGTGTGTGTGCTGTCTCCCTTGGTGCCAAACAGAGGTCCAGGCGATGCCACGAAGGGACGCAGTACGAGCACTGTATGTACACAAAACACAGTGACAGTGGAGTTATCAGGTTTCCGGTGTTGTGTCAAAAAATGATTGCTTTTTTTTTAATAAATGTTTTTGCTTTGCTTATATTGGTAAATATACTGGTGCACAGGATTTATAAAAGGCTCATCTTTTATCCACCATTTTCGTGTCTTCAGCAAATATTATCATACTGGGAGACTTCAACATTCATGTCGATGTCCCTACTGATCATCTTGCTGCCGAATTTCTCCAACTACTAAATTGCTTTAACTTAAGGCAGCATGTCCATATCCCTACTCATAAAGGGGGTCACACCCTGGACCTTGTTATCACAAGCGCCATGCTTCCTATTCATCTGCAGGCCTATGACCTGGGTGTATCTGATCACAAGGCAATATCTTTGAAACTACGCTCCACTGCACTCACTACCAAGCCTAAACACCAGATACGTTTTAGAAATATTAAAAACACTGACACATCTGGCTTTGTAGCTGAGCTTCAGTGCCTCTGTAGAGACTTTACATCAGCTGATGAGGCACTCGGTTACTACGTCACTCATCTTAGTAACCTCTTGGACTCCCATGCGACAATTAAAACAAGAACTGTTACATTCTCTCGGTCAGCTCCTTGGTATTCAAATGAACTTCGGAAAATGAAGACTGCAGGACGGGCCCTGGAGCGCCGATATATATCTACGGGGCTCACTGTGCATAAACAAATGTACAGAGCACATCAAAGGGCCTATGCTCATTCCTTGAAATTTGCCCGTTCGCAGTTCTTCTCTGACATCATTGGTAGAAACCCTGGTTGTTCCAAACAGCTCTTCAAAACAGTAAACTGTCTTCTTACTATGAAATCTTCTCCTACCATTACCTCTGATGCCGCAGTGGAGCAATGCAACAGGTTTATGGCCTTCTTTACATCCAAGATCTCCTCAATACGTACAGCTCTATCAGGTTCTAAAACTGTCATTTCAGATTATAGCCTGAGTGCTACATCTCACCCCTTCACCTGCTTCCCAACTGTTACATCAGAAGAGATCCAGGACAGCATCAGGAAGATGAGGACCACTACATGTTCCCTAGATCCTCTTCCTACCACCTTGGTGAAAACATATCTATCTCTTCTTACCCCCTTAACCTGTTCTATTGTCAACCTCTCCATGCGAAGTGACCATGTTCCCTCTTCCTTGAAAAAAGCCATCATCAGACCCATACTAAAAAAACCTACCCTTGATCCGGATAACCTAGTAAACTACAGGCCAATCTCAAACCTCTCATTTATTTCTAAAGTTCTGGAAAAAGTTGTTGCAATGCATCTCCAAAATCATCTTAGCTGCAATAATCTCTACAAAAAAATTCAATCTGGATTTCGCACTGCCCACAGCACAGAAACAGCACTCGTGAGAATCAAGAGTGACCTGTTGATGGCAGCCGATAATGGTTCCCCCTCCATTCTCATCCTCCTGGACCTATCGGCGGCATTTGACATGGTTGATCATGACATCCTATTACACAGGCTTCAACACACAGCTGGGTTTTCAGGCCCAGCCCTTGATTGGTTCAATTCTTACCTCACAAATCTATCTGAATGTGTTGCATTGGGCGTTGCCAAATCGGAACCCCACATTGTCACCTGTGGGGTGCCCCAGCGATCTGTGCTTGGACCAGCTTTGTTTAATCTTTATCTGCTTCCTCTGGGTCAGATCATAAACAAACATGGTGTTTCGTTTCACTGCTATGCTGACGACACACAGTTATATGTTAAAGCCACTGCTGACGAGCCTCTTCCACCTGCACCTTCGTCATCTCTGTCTCCATCGTTGCCAAGGCTTGTTAAATGTCTGGAGGAGGTCAAGGGATGGATGGAAGATAATTTTCTCCAGCTTAACAGCTCTAAAACAGAAGCAATCATGATTGGTACTCCCCACCAGATCAAATCATCACCCATCGTTAGTTTATCTTTTCTCGGACACAGTATTCCTCTCTCCTCATCAGTTACCAATCTTGGTGTTAGGATGGATCCCCAACTCAACATGGAACTTCATATAAACCACCTTAGTAAAATCTCATTTTACCACCTTCGCAATATTGCAAAACTCCGCCCTGTCTTAATTCTTCAAGATGCAGAGAAACTGGTCCATGCATTTGTCTCTTCCAGACTGGATTACTGTAATGCACTCTTTGTCGGCATCCCCAACAAGAGTCTTCAGAAACTCGAGTACATTCAAAACGCTGCGGCCCGGATACTGAAGGGAGTTCGCAAATACGATCATATTACACCAACTCTTCAGTCCCTCCACTGGCTTCCTGTTTCTTACAGGATTGACTATAAGGTCGCTCTTCTTACCTATCAATGCGTCTATGGCAATGCCCCTTCCTACCTTAAAGAACTTCTTTCTTTAAAATGTATGACACGCTCCTCCAGATCAGCTCACACAAACTCCCTCATCATACCAAGGACAAATTTACGGACAATCGGTGACCGGGCTTTCTGTGCGGTTGCCCCTCATCTATGGAACTCACTTCCATCTGAACTGAGAGCGCCTCAAACTTTGGACAGTTTTAGAAAGGGCTTAAAGACTGTTCTTTTTATAAGAGCTTTTAATCTTTGTCTATAATTTTTAGCTATTTTATCTACACCCTGGTGTATCTTAATTTACACCATGGTCTGTTATTTAGTGTGTTTTATACTCTTACTGTTTATGTTTTTTATGTTGTAGCACTTTGAGGTTTTTTAAAATGTAAGTGCATTATAAATTAAAGGTATTATTATTATTATTATTATTTTCCCACCAGTCTACTACACAGACCAACGAAGGGTGGAAGTGCTCCTGTGATAAGCAAACTCCTGAAATTAAAGTTAAGCATCATAACTGGATAGATTTATTCTACATTAATGTCTCACTTAATATAGTTGGAAATTAATCATTCGCTCAGCTGTATTCCATGATGTTGAAATGTGTTATGCTTGTTTTAACAGCTTATTTTGAATTAAAGACTTAAAATTAAACCACAAAAAGGAGAAAAAGTTTGTTCTCCGTTTAACCAGCTGCTTTTACACAGCTGTGCTTCGCACTCACGGTTGCTAGGTGACATGAGCTACGCAGAGGCGAGGGCAGGCGACACTGATATGAAGGCTAGCCGCTTACTTCCGGCCTATGCGGTCTTCGTGGACTGCAAAGGACGTGGGCCGGGTCTTTCGAACGATGCGGCCGCTGAATTTTTGACATCGTGCGTCGATATAATCTGTATGCCGGGAACTCGTGCACTGAGAAACGTTCTGGTGCAAAGTGTGATTAAAATGCGTTAATTCGTTAATTTCCCCGTAATTAATTAATCGAAATTAACGCGTTAAAGTCCCGACCCTATTCCTAGTACATTACAATACCAAAGAACCAGGTGAAATTAAATGTCATGAAAAAAGATCAACATTTTCTTTGTACACTTTTTTGTTTTTTTTGTTTTTTTGGGGGGGGGGTGAAAAGAGTACGCTTTGTACACTCTGGAAAATGTCGACATTTGTGAATGACCCCTAAAGGTGAAGGTGACGAGGTGAAGATTGGGTTATTTGGCCACAATGACAAGAGATATGTTTGGAAGAATTAATGTGAGGCATTTAAACCGATGAACACTATACAGTCAAGAGACATAGAAAACCTTCTGGCAGTGGCACAAACCTCTGTAGGGTTCAGGTATAGCCTCATCCTACCAGTAGTGACTAGTGTTGTAGTACTCGAGATCGGTCTTGGTCTCGAGATCGCTTTTTGATGGTCTCGGTCTTGTCATGGACTCGATTGCATTTGGTCTCGGTCTTGTCATGGACTCGGACATTGCGGACTAGGGATTTTATTTCAAGACCAGTCAAGACCACAGCTCTGGAAATATCACTAAATTGCCAGAATACTGTCCAATTAATTTGTTAACATCTTTGCTTTTATTGGATGCAAATCGTACTGATTCAAATCCAACAAAGTTTGCGCTCCTCTGCCTCTCAAAGGAGCGCACCTCGCAGACTCCGCCCCGGCTAGGTCGCTGCTATTATCGCTGCTTACGCCTGTATCATTTCACCGCAGTTTGTAATCTACCACAGAGCACGGACAGTTTCATTCACAATGTGCACGTTTGGTCTCACTATGGTCATGCATGTGCTGCATAAATCGAAATAACAACTGCATGAACACGAAGAGAAGTAAGAGGGAAAATGAAGATCAAAGGAAAATTTCAGGCTTCCGATTCAACAAAAAAAATCCCAGCATGAAAGGTAAATACCAACCTTCATGTATTTTGATACACAAACTAAAAATTTAATGCAAGTTTTAGGGCTGCGACGATTCTTGGAGTAATGCAATTCGATTATTAAAAATCCTCGACACAAATTTGTTGCTTTGATGTTTCGTTTCAACTCTGCAGCTCAGGTGTCTCCGTGTAAGCGAAGCATTTCCTCCACATTAGTTCTCCATCGCTGTAACGGATTTCCGTCATTTGGAAAAAAAAAAACAAAAAACAAAAACGACCCTTTAGTGCAGGGGTCTCCAAACTTGGGGAAAATAACATACAGTTTGGCCCTTTAAGTTACTTTTTTGACTTAAAGGGCCAAACTGTATGTTATTTTTGACATCAATTCACAAACCGGAAGTGGGTGGGGCTGGATGCGGCCCGCGGGCCGCAATTTTGGAGACCCCTGCTTTAGTGGATCGCTGAGATGTTTTTCCACGCCCCCACTTCTCTGTGCTGTGAGTGCGCATGTTTGAATGTGCACGCGTGTTGTGCAGAGGATGTCAGTTGTTATTTTTTCTTTACATCAGCTGTAGCCACCAGAACAGACCTATAACCACAGTGTACTGGGGAAAGGGGGGCTGCGATTAGCACTAGCAATCGTTCAGAGAACATTAACATTAACAATATGCTGATGAATTGTTAAAATGAAAAATTATTTCTTATCCAATTACTTGATTAATTGACAGAGTAATCAATTGAATACTTGATTACTAAAATAATTGATAGTTGTAGCCCTACTTGTATTCAGAAAGCCATAGTCAAACATTAGTTTTCAGCACCAGTAGAGCTGTGAGAGGCCTTCAAGAATAAAATAACTACAGTTCCCAGCAAGATGACATCACTTCCTATTGTTGCATTAAAAACGTGATAGTTTATGCTCACAACATGGTGGCTGATATTCAAATGTAGGAAATGCTTTGTTGTGTATTTTTTTATGTGACTTCTGGAAACACATTAGTGGAAGGAAACGGCACTCTGGGACACATTAAATGGTTGATATATAAATGTAACGTTTCTGGATTATATGCAAAAATTGTCATTCTATCAATGTAAAAAGGCCTGATTTAGAGTTCTGCATTGGTTTTGTATAACTGAAAATCCTCTCTGAACCAAACCTGACATGCATCTCGAGAAATGTAACTACACATCCAAAAAAACTGATTACTGCTTTCCAGTTACATCTTAGGCCCCATTACTCAATTAACAAATGGGAGCGGCATTTAGCGGTTAGCATTAGCTTACTAATTAGCATTAGCTTACTAATTAGCATTAGTGTTAGCCCTGGGGTGAGAAATATTTCTTGCTAGAACCCTTAAGTTACCATGGCCACCCCCAATGGTAACGGCAGAGAAGTAAGTAAGTTGTTTCTCCGCCATTAGTACATTGAGCTAGTGGTGGGCAGATCGATCCTAATATCGATAATATGGATGCCAACGTTGGTATTGGTATTGATCAATATCAATGTTATGAGAGCGATACTTTGGCTTCAGTTTTTCTCCTGTTTGCAGTGCTGCGGTTTCATCAAAGATGGAGGCTGACTGTCTAAGTGTCGCTCCTGTCCCAGCACAGAGCAGGCACACTTTGCTCCTCCCCTCACCACAGTGTTTTGTTATACTGTCATTTGACGCGTAACAAATTTTAATTGGGGAAAAAAAAAAAGGATTTTGCTATGAAACATTTAAAACAAATTTAAATTTAAATTTGTAGAAAATTAGTGAATGAAGGGAAATTTTTTATAAATTTTTTTTTATTATACTTTCTGAACAATCTACCTGGAAAAAAAAGTTTGCATTTGTTCTTGAGTAATGATTTTGTACACTTCATTTATGAAAAAAAAATTCCAGACATCAATGTATGGGGAAAATTGTTTTGTTAATGTTCTATTGTTTCAGAACGATAACTTTTATTTTGATAAAGTATTTTCTACTTACATATAAACTTTGCCCAATTCAATTCTATTAACTAATTAATGATCCAAAGGAAAAAAGACCCTCCTCCTGGCTCTGATTGGTTGTTTTAGACTGGGAGCAGTTCAGGGAGGAGGTGGAGGAGCTCCATTTTTTTCGCAGATTATCGGTCTCATACTGTCGTGACATGGTGACAGTTTTAACAAATATGTAAAAAACAGATTTTTTATAAAAGTTACATACTGCAGCGTTAATCTGTATAAGATTAAAGGCTTTAGTTCTTACTGTCGATGAGTGTTTGCCATTTTTTCAGTTTTATACATTTGGCTATGTGGTTTTGAAATAGCACCCATTTTTACAAAGATTGTTGTTGGTTTAAAGACAACATAACTTTATGCATTGTTTATGAAAGGCAGAGAAAAGTTAAGACTATTGTGATGAATTATGAATAATTGTTTTACATTCTGTGATAAATGATGGAAGTCACCCAGGAGTATTAAATAAAGATGGTTATGTTTATTTGAGCTGTCAGTGTTTAATATCAGGATGACTTTGTGGGAATGTGGATCTTTCAGATCAATTTGAGAAGTAATTTTGATCATGTTTCACATTTTATTGGGTCATGTAGCGTCAGGCACTGGTCTTGGTCTTGTCTCGGTCTCAATACACTCTGGTCTTAGTCTTGTCTCCGTTTTGAGTTAGGTGGTCTTGACTACAACACTAGTAGTGACACTGACTCTAGCAAAATGCAAAATTAGTGAAAAAACAATCAGAAAAAATGAGAAGGGGAAAATGTCAGTGGCCTCCACCTGAAAAACCATTCATGTTTTAAAAGTTGTCTCATTGGTGCCCCTCTAGTGCACCTGCTGTTAATTTTATGAACACCGAAGCAGCTGAAAGTGGTTAATAGCACCACTTCTACTTAACTGTCCAGATCAATATCCCAGTTTAATTGACTTAATGCTATACTCAGATTAAAAAAATGCTATTTTTAATATTTTTTATGATACATTCAGGTCATAAGTCATGTCACACTGGTCTCCTCTACTTTACAGATAAAAAGCTGCCTTTAGAAGTTAAAAGAATTGGTAATTATCAGCAATTTTGGTGCTGTATTTACTTGGTATTAGTTCAATTTAAAATTTTATCAAACACACCACTAGTAAAGCCACTTTCAACTGTTTTTCAGGAGATTAACTAAAATAATTGCCAATCACATGCATAATGTACACATACATTGTGTAATATAAACATACCTCATCACACATCAGTAAACTGAGAACCACAGTCAGAAATCCAGTGGATGGATAACGTCCGTTCTTTCCCAGCCAGACTTGATGAACATATTTCATGAAAGCCGGATGGAGGATCATTATCTGGTATGAATCAGAAAAAAGCCTTTTATTTGTAATCTGTACTAAAAGAAGTCAATATTAAATTTTAGTGGTATTGCTCTGTTTGGAATCTGCATGTGTTTCCACATACTTAAATGTCATGCATGAGTTACTGGAAAAAGAGCTGGCAACAAATAATGCAACAAAGGAAAAGCAGACAAGGCGGTGGCTTACAAAATGGCTTGCAAATCTGCAGCAAATGAGGGCAGGTTAAAACAGCTTAATAGTGTGATTTGCCAGCTCAAGGTGTAAAAAGGCATCAACAAACTTCTTAACTTGCCTTAAGTAATGTTAGCTCATATGTATTATAAGATTGTTTAGATATCATTATATGTCAGTTTTGTTTAGGTCAACTTAAAATACTCACCAAATCCTTGTTGACTATTTTATTAGCATGTCGAAAATACCCTTCCCTGTTGAAATTAACAGATATTGTTAAATTTGGTAGAGAACTTGATGATTAGCAAATATCTGTTAATAATTACCCAATATTTAAGATTCACAATAAAATGTTCAGTTTTTATTGTAAATTCATGTGGGCTAGTCCACATAATTCTCTATAGTTATAGCTATGTAGCTATGTGGAAAACTGGAACATCTTGCTTTTCTGTTTTTTCAAACAACTTTTACAGAAAGGATGACCTGATTCACAAACCTAAAATTTTGTAATTAAATGTTTAAAAATTGTGTTTTAATATTTGTTTTTTTCTATATTAGTGTGGCATTTTAAACATGACACACCAAAAATATACCATATATAGGGCATCATTCCTGTCACTCCTACTCACCACTAATTATAATTTTCTGAGGGAACTATTGCTAAATCTGTGAGGTATCTGTTTCATTGCTGAAAAGTTAACCCCTTAACTGGCAGCAAAAAAATCACCTGAAACAACTACATAACACCCTCTGGTTATTATTGGCTATGAACAACCCATTTCATAGCCTATTAACCGGCCGCATCTGGTCTGTGGGAATGAAGTGCATTTATATGGCAGGCTAGACCCGCCCATTTTGATTGACACCTCATTCGGCCAATCATGGTAAGAAATGGGTTTCCCAGAGCCAATAATACTCAGAGGGCGTCACGTAGCTTTGTCAGGTGATTTGGTGCAGCCAGTTACATGATTGGCCGAATGACGTGTCAATAAAAATGGGAGGGTCTAGCCTGCCATATAAAAGGGACTACAAACGGCCCGTCACTGGGCCCTGGACAGTTAAGGGGCTACGACTGAAAATTGCTAAAGCTGGTGAACAGGCAGTTAATAAGGACTGCGCTTCTGCTTCAGCTTCTCACTTAGATTATTCCTATTAGTCATAGTTCCAATTAGAGAGGAACTCCTATAGGAAACTGTAGTGCAGGGCTCTTCAACTCCAGGCCTCGAGAGCCCCTGTTCTGCAGGTTTTAGATGTGTCCCTGATCCAGCACACCTGAATCAAACGGCTGAATTACCTCCTCAGTATGCAGTCAAGTTCTCCAGAGTCCTGCTAATGACTTCTATATTTGACTCAGGTGTGTTGAAGCAGAGACACATCTAAAACCTGTAGGACAGGGGCTCTCGAGGCCTGGAGTAGAAGAGCCCTGCTGTAGTGGCTGACACAGGTAAAGGTGATCTGAAGCTCACAGCCTGCCAGGAAATTTACTGTTTTGGTTAATTGTGTTATTTCATTGTCAGGCTCAAAAAGCAAGATCAAGCGTATACCTGCTTCTAGCTAATTTATAATTCTGCTGTATTCAGAAGCAGTCATATACTAATAGGTTATTGTCCATTCACTGAAACACACTAGCTATAATTAGCTAAATAAAAGGAAATGGTGCAGTTCTAATGCCATCAATCTGAGCTCTTTGGGTTTTAACAACAATTTTGGTCTTTGTTTATTTTGCTGTTCAAACAGATAAAACTGGACACCACTCTGCTATTAAACTCTGAAGTTTCATAGTGGCAGAGAAACATTATTAAAAAAATCCAACTGTTTACCCCACCCTGGATTTAAGCACTTGTAGAGCCATTGAAAGTCATGTGTTTTGAATGGAAAAAACAAAAGATGAGTTGTGTTGTCCAATTTAGTAGAACTTTCTGGATACATGACACGATGAGTTGTTTTGGTTCCAACATCTGTTTCATAGCCTTTGGTAGGGCCGTAGTTGATTCTAAATAGTACACAGACAGACACATTTAGCTTAGTTTAGTTTTTAGTATCAATAATAATTTAAATCACATTACATGCACACTCTACAACACTATATTTTTTTGTGTGTTATTAAATGTATGCTTTTCAGATCTTTGTTAGTGTCAAGAAGGAGTTACATTTTTAAAAAAAAGATGTCTGCAATGTTGTTTGATGATTATTACCTTATTACGATATCATGGAAATCAATCAGAGCTCCATAACGTGATCCTTTCAAATTTCCAGAATTCCCCACTACAGCGCAACGCTTGCAGTGATCAGGGCTGGGTTCTGTAACATCTGCAATGGGTGTGATTATCTGAAACACCTTGTCTATTGTTTGGTTGTAGAAAGTGAAGTTTTGATATCTTGCCCCCTGCAAATTCTGGCAAAGAAGAAGAAAGTAATTGCAGCTTCAGATCACATCTCTGGTTCAAAGCACATTTCACTCCTTAACACTACCTGGTCTCTCTGACTCTTATCCCGCACCTGCTTGTTTGCCCCGATATACTGACACCAGGCTGTTGGAAAATGTGCCTGCAGTGAGTGAAAAAGTCCTTTTTCCTAGTCAGCAGCTAAGAACTGCGAACAAGACTGTGGTTACAGAGGCTACAGATACTCCAAAAACTGTTTCTAATAAATCGGCATATGAAGAGACTGTGGGTTTAAAGACTGTAAGTTGTGCTCCTGTGAGGCACGTTGCCTCAGCTCCACCTGCACCGCAGCCCCTTAGTGCCGCCTCGGCCTGCACCGCAGCCCCTTAGCGCCGCCTCGGCCTGCACCGCAGCCCTCTGCTCCGCCTCGGCGTGCACCGCAGCCCTCAGCTCCGGCTCGGCCTGTACCACAGCCTGCATCACAGCCTGCACCACAGCCTGCACTTCATCTGGCTTTACCACCACCACCAGACTCATCCAAAAATTACACAAGCCAGCCCCAGTCATTGGAGGAGACGGCTGTACGCCCTACAAAGCAGCCCCAGCATGCGCATCTAGTGTCCGATCGTTCGGAGGGTCCCGCTCAGTCCGAGCGTCTGGAGGGTCCCGCTCAGCCAGAGCCCATGCTGGTAAGTCCCGCTCAGTCCAAGCGTCTGAAGGGTCCAGCTCATCCCAGCGTCCAGAGGGTCCTGCTCAGCCAGAGCCCGCAGTGGAAGGCCCTGCTCAGTCCAAGTGTCTGGAGGGTCCCGCTCAGCCAGAGCGTCTGGAGGGTCCCGCTCAGCCAGAGCCCACGCTGGAAGGTCCCGCTCAGTCCGAGTGTCTAGAGGGTCCCACTCAGCCAAGCCTCTTTCCCACCAACAGGGTTCCGGAGCCGGTGCCTTTATTTGAACCGTTAGGTGGGTTTTCCACTGCGGAAGCACTCAGTGATCGGCCAAAAAATAGGATCAACTCCGGCCCCGCAAACTAGCTGGTCTCGAACCAAGAACGCGTGACGAAAGCGGCAGAAGGGCGTGACTCTGCCATCTCAACATCATATTTTCTACCATATTACATGTGTATTACATGAGAAAAGTGAAGTGATTTTCACGGCTATGAATTAGGTTGGGCTCTAAGGCTGAACTTGCTGCTTTGTATCAGTTCATATCACAGATAAAAGGACACAAAGTGCGTACTTGTTGTCTTGCTCTAATCGCTGTCTGTGTTTACCTCTGTGCTGCACACAGATGCTGCAGTAGTTTGGTTTGGACCATAAAACGTATCTGCAGCACAAGAAAGGGGAGCGTGTTCTCCCACGTTTGTGCACTTCGGCTTCCGTGTCCAGAAAAGGACCTGCCCACACGTAAAGGATCAGTTCACAGAAACGTAGTGGAAATGCGGGCCCGTTCTTAAGCGTTTTGCCGGTTCATTGGGAACAGCACGAGCACTGGCACGCAAACCGGCTCCTCAGCGGTGGGAAAGTAGCACCAGAGCCCGCGCTGGAAGGTCCCGCTCAGCCCAAGTGTCCGTTGGGCCCCGCTCAGCCAGAGCTTACGCTGGAGGGTCCCGCTCAGTCCGAGTGTCCGGACTGAGCGGGACTTTTGCAGCGATAAAACCAGTCGAATCAGCGACGAAATCCTCTAATAAATAATAATCCACTCTCGTGAGTCATTTAGTCACTTCGTTGAAAAAATATAGCCTGTTTTTGATGCATTCTGACAATCTGTTGGCGAGAAAAACTATTGTAAACACTGTTTACGCACGACAGCGCACACACTCTTACTTCCTGCTCAGTTTCACGCACGGAGGATGCACTGAATACGCATGTGGTGAAAACCCACCCCATAGCGCCATATACCCACGGCATATACCCACATGTCAGGAATTTTATTGACTATACATCTGTGGTTTTGGATTTTGGGTCAGACTCGACCAATCAGAACGATTGGGGAACATTTGGGGGCATGTCCAGAAAAGTCACATGACACTGTCTGGTTATTATTGGCTCTGGAAAACCCGTTTCATAACATGATTGGCCAAATGAGGTGTCAATCCAATTCTGAGGGTCTAGTCTGTCATATAAAAGCATCGTAAGGGCAGACTGCAGCGTTACTGTGACGCTATGAGGCTTCAAAGTCGGAAAGCACTAAAAATGGCCCGCGGGCAGGTTAATAAGTTAACCAGCTACTAATTGTTAGGCTGCACACAGACTGGAGGCCTGACAATCCACCAAGGATACTCAGAAGGGTCCCATCCAACTAACGGCCAATGGCCTGCCTCAGCATAGCCTGGAAGCTCCTATCAGGAATCAGTGGGCAAACATAAACAGGTACATCCCTCAGTAGATGAGCGGGGCCCCGAAAGGAACTGGCAGAGACAGCAGAGCAAAACAACGTCTACTGGAAGATAGACTGTAAGACCAGACTGACCAACCTGTGCACTACCTGGATTGATTGCAAGAAAGCTTATGACTCAATGCCTCACACATGTGTCCTGCTGTAAATAAAAATATCTGAATATTTTTTTTTCCTTAGACCTACTGACCATGAGGAGTGATTATTCAGGTAAGGTTTAAAGGATGCTAAGAGGAATTAAAAACTCAGTAAGTATCACTGTAAAATTGTTTGCAAAAAAAAAAAGTGAATAAAGCAACTCTCTAAGAGCAATAAAAAGGGGATAATTTCCAGTGAATAGTCTACCAAAGCCAGGTTGCTTTGTCCACATGACATGATGGGTAGTCTGATACAAGATGCTAACCCTAAACCACTAACTGTTACATCTTACAAAACCCTGACCTAGTGCTCTGCATCAGGGAATCCAAGGCACTGGACCGTAAAATCATAGGTGAAGAGGGTCTCAAAAATGAAAAAAAAAAAAAATCCTTCTATCCATTTATCTTTTTCAGGGCATGATATCACAGGAAGGCAAGGGGCTTGCCTCAGGTGTCAAAGGATGAGAGGCAGGGCAACCTAACCCCACTAACAGCATGTCTTTGTGAAGAAATGAGAGCATCTGGAGAGGACCCACATAAACATGGGAAGAACATGTAAATTCCAAATAGAAATGTTGCAGCCAGTTGGTTGAGTTGAAACCAGGGTCTTCGTGCTATGAGATTGTAGTGCTAAGCACCATGCCACTGTGTTTTTTTCTGTTATGAAAGTACTATTTTGGTATTTTTGTGCTCCAAGCTATGTTATCATGCTCAATCCAGAATAAAAGGTAAATGAAAGCAGCATTTTCTTTATTCCTGTCATTAAGAATGATGTTAAAAAACAGTGTTAAAAATTATGTTAAGTGTTATTTTGCATTATTGTGAAATATACCTATATACAGTATATACCATTATTATTATTATTTTTTTTATCAGTGTTTACTCAAAATTGCAGGGTAGCTTAATTTTGCAATAAATTTATGACCAAATTATCAGACATTTTTTATGTATCTATCCCAAATTACAGATCTTGATTCATCCCGATTCAACCCTTGAAATTTCAGACTTTTATCTTTATTAGTTTTTGAGCTATTCAAAATTATACACTGATTCAGATTTCTATGTGCCAAAAAGGGAAAGGACAGGCTTAAAAAAGCAATATCTGAAAAAAGTGTAAAAGTGATATATATATATATATATATATATATATATATATATATATATATATATATATATATATATATATATATATATATATATATATATATATATATATGAAGCTGAAATTCTAAGCAGTCATAATATATGTCAGTTTATATAGTTTATTGTAAAGTTATGTCAAAAATTTCTAAATCATCTAAAATTTGCTGATTTGAAAAGCAGTGACCCAGGTCATATGTGCATATTAAATAAAATTATCTTCTGAGTTATAATTAGAGTGCCATTTGGAAACTTTAGAATTTTATTCTTTTTGAATAGCACAATCTACTGATATTTGTATTAAAAACCTCTCTCTCCTCTCCCCTCCCCTTTCTTTTTTTAAATAGTTTTCAAGCCTTTTGATTTAGATGTGATTTTTTTTTTGTTATTTTAATAATATATTTAAGGTAAATCAATGCCTGTATTATTCTGCTCTCCCTTTTTCTCCTGCTCTCCCTCTATTCACAGCAGTCATAAAATAAACAAAGCTTGAGCAGTTAAAATAACTTTAATGTGACCGTATTAGCTAAAAACAGTTTATTGTGACATGTTGAGTTTTTTTATTTACCTTCCACCAGTTGAAATCATCCTCTGAGAGTTGATATCTCCTTGACAAAAATGGTTTAGGAGCTTCTCCTCTGATCCATTTAAACCAAGGATCACCTTCATCTGTTAAACACTTGTGACAGCCACAAAGGCTCGATTCCCGATGACAAATGAAATATCCAGAAAAATTCCATAAAAGGATGGAGATTGCTGTGATTGTTAGCAGTGGGAAAATGCAAACCCTTGATTTTCGCAGTCTCAAATACATCTTGGTAGCTTAAATGAAGAAAAGATCCAATCTGTGGATACAATGAATGGTGGAGAAAATGAGAAAATTTAATTTTCATTTACATAGTACCAAATCAAAACAACAGTCACCTCAAGCTGCTTTATATTGGTGGTGGCGTTGTGGGAGACTGCTGCCTTTCCAGTAGGTCTGTAAGGTGCTACTAGAACTTTCCCTGATGCTTTCCCTTCCTAAAGGGATTAATGAAGTTTAATCTCATCTACTGTAAGATAAAGACCCTGTAATAATACAAAGAAAACCACAATAATCAGATAACCCCCTTAGAGCAAGAACTTGGTGACAGTGAGAAGGAAAAACTCTCTCAGGATCAGGGAGGTAACTATCTCCCAAAACTGGTTGGGAGTGAGGGTACACTGTAACGAATGGCTGTAAAAACTACAGCATGATAATACAGTAAGGCGGCTGTATTTTGAAAATACAGCTCTTTGCTGTAAACTGAAATGCCTCTGAAAAGAATATCGAATTTAATTGGACCGCTGGATCCCGTGCATAGCTGTGCTTTAAATTTTAAATGTACAGTTGCATTGTGGGATATTTACCGGCTGGAGGCAAATGTTCGCGGGCTAGAGAGCAGGACCAAGGAGGATTTTCACCGGGTAAGTACTTTTTTAGGATTTAACACTTTTATTGCAGTTTTGTGTATGTTAGTGGGCAAAAAAAATATCTTATGTGGTGAGCTACTCTCGCTTCTGTCACAGTCTTCTAGCTAGTGGTTGATCGCCGGGCGCTGCGCCTTGCTGAGGCTGCTATTATCGCCGCTTGCACCTTTATCATTTCACTGCAATTTACAATCTACCACAGAGCAGGGGCAGTTTCATTAACAATGTGCACATTTGTTCTCACTATGGTCGTGCTGCTCTTGATTTTGCGGCTACAGAAATGGAAATGACAGCTGGCATGAACGGAGGAGAAGTAAGAGGAAAAATGAAGATCAAATGAAAATTTCAGGCTTCTAATTTAACAAAAAAGTCCCAACATGAAAGGTAGATAACAACCTTCATGTATTTTGATACACAAACTGAATACAAATTTTAGGGCTGCAACGAATAACTAAAATAGTTCTTCTATTAAAAGTCCTCGACACAAATTTGTTGCTTCGATGTTTTTAACTCTGCAGCTCAGGTGTCTCCATGTGGAGCATTTCATCCACATTAGCGACATTAAAGTACTCTGTCGCTGTGGCGAATTTCCATCATTTGGAAAAAACGACCCTTTACACGAGTGGATCATCGCTGACAAGTTTTTCCACGCCCCTACTGCTCTGTGCTGTGTGTGTGCACGCGTGCGTGCTGTGTAGAGAATGTCAGTCTTTACTTCAGCTGCAGCCACCAGGACGGCTGCTATAACCACAGTTTGCTATTAGCACTAGCGATCGTTTGGTGCCAAGCACCACCGCCCTTCAGTACCGAGGGGCTCGTCAAAAGGTTTTTATGCTTTAAACCCTGATTAGCAACTAAAAATAGAGCTGCAGTAGAAACGTAATTTGGAGGATGCTTGTGAATAAAAAGCATTACAGCATTAAACTCATGCAGCCCCCAGTTTTTCAACTAAAACACAATTCAATTCAATTCAATTCAATTTTATTTATATAGCGCCAAATCACAACAAACTGTCGCCTCAAGGCGCTTTGTATTGTGGGTAAAGACCCTACAATCATACAGAGAAAACCCAACAGTCAAAACGACCCCCTATGAGCAGCACTTGGCGACAGTGGAAAGGAAAAACTCCCTTTTAACAGGAAGAAACCTCCAGCAGAACCAGGCTCAGGGAGGGGCAGTCATCTGCCGCGACCGGTTGGGCTGAGGGGAGAGAAAGACATGCTGTGGAAGAGAGCCAGAGATTAATATCAATTAATGATTAAATGCAGAGTGGAGTATAAACAAAGTAAATAAGGTGAATGAGAAGAAACAGTGCATTATGTGAACCCCCCAGCAGACTAGGCCTATAGCAGCATAACTAAGGGATGGTTCAGGGTCACCTGATCCAGCCCTAACTATAAGCTTTATCATAAAGGAAAGTTTTAAGCCTAATCTTAAAAATAGAGAGGGTGTCTGTCTCCCGAATCCAAGCTGGAAGCTGGTTCCACAGAAGAGGCGCCTGAAAGCTGAAGGCTCTGCCTCCCATTCTACTCTTAAGTATCTTAGGAACCACAAGTAAGCCAGCAGTCTGAGAGCGAAGTGCTCTATTGGGGTGATATGGTACTATGAGGTCTTTGAGATAAGATGGTGCCTGATTATTCAAGACCTTGTATGTGAGGAGAAGAATTTTAAATTCTATTTTAGATTTAACAGGGAGCCAATGAAGAGAAGCCAATATGGGAGAAATATGCTCTCTCTTTCTAGTCCCTGTCAGTACTCTAGCTGCAGCATTTTGGATCAGCTGAAGGCTTTTCAGGGAGCTTTTAGGACAGCCTGATAATAATGAATTACAATAGTCCAGCCTAGAAGTAATAAATGCATGAATTAGCTTTTCAGCATCACTCTGAGAAAGGATGTTTCTAATTTTAGAAATATTGCGCAAATGCAAAAAAGCAGTCCTACATATTTGTTTAATATGTGCATTGAAGGACATATCCTGGTCAAAAATGACTCCAAGATTTCTCACAGTGTTACTGGAGGCCAAAGTAATGCCATCCAGAGTAAGTATCTGGTTAGACACCATGTTTCTAAGATTTGTGGGGCCGAGAACAAGAATTTCAGTTTTATCTGAATTTAGAAGCAGGAAATTAGAGGTCATCCAGGCCTTAATATCTTTAAGACATTCCTGCAGTTTAACTAATTTATGTGTTTCATCTGGCTTCATTGATAGGTAAAGCTGAGTATCATCTGCATAACAATGAAAATTGATGCAGTGCTTTCTAATAATACTGCCTAAGGGAAGCATGTATAATGTAAATAAAATTGGTCCTAGCACAGAACCCTGTGGAACTCCATAATTAACCTTAGTGTGTGAAGAAGACTCCCCATTTACATGAACAAATTGGAGTCTATGAGATAAATATGATTCAAACCACTGCAGTGCAGTACCTTTAATACCTATAGCAAGCTCTAATCTCTGTAATAAAATGTTATGGTCAACAGTATCAAAAGCTGCACTGAGGTCCAACAGGACAAGTACAGAGATGAGTCCACTGTCAGAGGCTCTAAGAAGATCATTTGTAACCTTCACTAATGCTGTTTCTGTACTGTGATGAATTCTGAAACCTGACTGAAACTCTTCAAATAAACCGTTCCTCTGCAGATGATCAGTTAGCTGTTTTACAACTACTCTTTCAAGAATCTTTGAGAGAAAAGGAAGGTTGGAGATTGGCCTATAATTAGCTAAGACAGCTGGGTCAAGTGATGGCTTTTTAAGTAGAGGTTTAATTACAGCCACCTTGAAGGTCTGTGGTACATAGCCAACTAATAAAGACTGATTGATCATTTTTAAGATTGAAGCATCAATAATTGGAAAGACTTCTTTGAACAGTCTAGTAGGAATGGGATCTAATAAACATGTTGCTGGTTTGGAGGAAGTAACTATTGAAGTTAACTCAGAAAGATCAACTGGAGCAAAATAGTCTAAACAAATACCAGCAGTGCTGAAAGCAGCTGAACATGAAGAATAATCTTTGAGATGGTTATGAATAATTTTTTCTCTAATGTCTAAAATTTTATTTGTAAAGAAATCCATGAAGTCACTACTAGTTAAAGTGAAAGGAATACTCGGCTCTACAGAGCTCTGACTCTTTGTCAGCCTGGCTACGGTGCTGAAAAGAAACCTGGGGTTGTTCTTATTTTCTTCAATTAATGATGAATAGTAAGATGTCCTAGCTTTACGGAGGGCTTTTTTATAGAGCAACAAACTCTTTTTCCAGGCTAAATGAGCATCTTCTAATTTAGTGAGACGCCATTCCCTCTCCAGCTTTCAGGTTATCTGCTTTAAGCTGTGCGTTTGTGAATTATACCACGGAGTCAGGCACTTCTGATTTGAAACTTTCCTTTTCAGAGGAGCCACAGTATCCAAAGTTATACGCAGTGAGGATGTAAAACTATTGACGAGATAATCGACCTCACTGGGAGCAGAGTTTAGGTAGCTGCTCTGTACTGTGTTGGCACATGGCACTGAAGAGCATAACAATGAAGGAATTAGATCCTTAAACTTAGTTACAGCACTTTCAGAAAGACTTCTACTGTAATAAAACGTATTCCCCACTGCTGTGTAATCCATTAAAGTAAATGTAAATGTTACTAAGAAATGATCAGACAGGAGGGGGCTTTCAGGGAATACTGTTAAGTCTTCAGTTTCTATGCCATATGTTAGGACAAGATCCAGAGTATGATTAAAGTGGTGGGTGGGCTCCTTTACATTTTGAGAGAAGCCAATTGAATCTAACAATAGATTAAATGCAGTGTTGAGGCTGTCATTCTCAGCATCTACATGGATGTTAAAATCACACACTATAATTATTTTATCTGAACTGAGCACTAAATCAGATAAAAAGTCTGAGAAATCAGACAGAAACTCTGAGTAAGGACCAGGTGGACGATAGATAATAACAAATAAAACAGGTTTTTGATTTTCCCAATTAGGATGACAAAACTAAGAGTCAGGCTTTCAAAAGAATGAAAACTTTGTCTGGGTCTTTGATTAATTAATAAGCTGGAATTGAAGATTGCAGCTAATCCTCCTCCTTGACCTGTGCTCCGAGCATTCTGACAGTTACTGTGACTCGGGGGTGTTGATTCATTTAAACTAACATATTCATCCTGCTGTAACCAGGTTTCTGTAAGGCAGAATAAATCAATACGTTGATCAATTATTAAATCATTTACTAATAGGGACTTGGAAGAGAGAGACCTAATGTTTAATAATCCAAATTTATCATTTTATTCTTAGGTGCAATGAATGCTTTGGTGCAATAAATGCTATATTATTTATTGTTTTTAAATTTTTATGCTCAAAAAGTTTTTTGCTGATTTTAGCTTTGTTTTATTTGGTGGTCTGGGAGCAGGCACTGTCTTCATGTGGATGAGGTTTTGGGGGGATGGCAAGAGGAGAGAGGCTGCAGAGAGGCACATAATACTGCAAGTCTGCTTCCTGGTCTCAACCCTGAGTACTCAGGTTTTAGGAGGGTTAATAAATTTGGCCAGATTTCTAGAAATGAGAGCTGCTCCATCCAAAGTGGGATGGATGTCATCTCTTCTAACAACCAGGTTTTCTCCAGAAACTTTCCCAATTATCTATGAAGCCCATGTGGTTTTTTTGGACACCACTCAGATAGCCAGCGATTCAAGGAGAACAAGCGGCTAAACATGTCGCTCCTGGTCTTATTGGGGAGGGGCCCAGAGAAAACTATAGAAGAAGAAGAAGAAGAAGAAACAGCCTTTATTGTCCCACAGAGGGGAAATTTGGGTGTAACAGCAGCCGCAGTTATTATAAATATAAATAAAGATATAATAATTCACACTATTAAGAAAAGAATATATATAAAATCAACAAACAATATTAACCTTAATACTACTAATAATAATAACACTATATACAATGTGCATGATGTGACGGACTATTTACAGTATATTATTATTATTATTATTATATATTATCCTACATTGTGTAGGCTATTGTGGTTTTTGTTGGGAGCAGTGATGGTTATAAAGTCTTACAGCTGCTGGGAGGAAGGATCTGCGGTAACGCTCCTTTGTGCATTTAGGATGCAGCAGTCTGTCACTGAAGGAGCTCTCCAGCTCAGCAACAGTTTCATGCATGGGATGGGAGACCTTGTCCATCAGTGATGTTATTTTGGTCAGAGTCCTTCTGTCTCCCACCACCTGCACTGAGTCGAGAGGACATCCTAGGACAGAGCTGGCTTTCCTGATGAGCTTGTCTATCCTCTTCCTCTCAGTTGTAGACAAGCTGCTGCTCCAACATACTGCTGCATAGAAGATGGCTGATGCCACCACAGAGTCATAGAAGGTCTTCAGGAGTGTCCCCTGCACTCCAAAAGACCTCAGCCTTCTCAGCAGGTAGAGTCTGCTCTGACCCTTCCTGTAGAGCGCATCAGTGTTATGAGTCCAGTCCAGTTTATTGTTTAGGTGAACACCCAGGTACTTATAAGAGTCCACTATCTCAATGTCCACTCCCTGGATGTTCACCGGTGTCCGTGTGGTGGGTCTGCGCCTGCGGAAATCCACCACCAGCTCCTTGGTATAGAGTCTGACATTGTTTTTTCAAAGTTACACATGATTCAACATTAATTTTAGTGACCTCTGATTGGCGTAACTGGCCCTAGCCAGCAGTTTCAAATTTCCATGAATGTCGCCTGCTCTGGCCCCTGGAAGATATTTGACTATGGTCGCTGGCATTGCTACATTCATGTTTCTCAATACAGTGTCGCCAATAACCAGAAGAGACAGGAGAAGAAGTCATTCTGATAGTGTTCGCTAAGAGGTAGGCTACTAGGTGTGCTAAGCTAGCAAATTTCTAAAAACAAAGTGAATAATGTGAATACAGGTGATTCAACAAAGAGTGTGCTCTAGATAAAGCAGGTGAAGATTACATTTAAATATGTCGTTATCCAGATAAATCGAGCTATACAGATTAAACAGCTAACAGATAGCAAAACGCCACTGTGTTCCGAAACAGGAACATGAAGTGATACAATACCGCAGTGAGAGCCAACACCAAGTGACCCGATTTAGCAGTGTGCATTCTATCCCCCTCAATGCTCCTTACTAGGAAGTCTTGCCTTCTCCCCCCATCTGGAGAGTTCCTGAATAAAGACCTTTACACCAAACAATAGAGATAAGTCCAAGCTCTTTCCAACCAGTTCTGGAGGTGAGAGTATTTGCCCATGTTACAGCAAAGGCAGACATGGACTGAATCACGCAGAAATCTCCAAGTTGGTGACCTAGTTCTGCTCAAAGATAAGCAGGTTGGATGTAACAGCTGGCCCATGGAAAGGGTCACTACAACATTTCCAAACAAGGACAATCGAGTAAGAAAGACTGAAGTAAAGGCATGGGATCAAGGCTCTGTAAAGACATTTACACGCCCAGTTACAGAAGTTATTCTCCTCATGCCAAAGGACTAAATGTGTATTGTATTGTTTAGTATAGTGGCCTCACAAGGCCAGGTGGGGACTGTGTTGCCCTTAAGGCATTTCTCTGAATAAATAAGTTCATAGGTTTAAACAAATAATTCTAAAAATATTTCTGTTATTGAGAATGATTACAAGGCATTTAGATGAACAATTTATGCTTTATGTAAGTTTTTGTTAGAAAATGTTATCTGTAAATTCTACTTCCGGTTCCAGCCCTGCACTTGTAGTTTTTGCTTGTCAGCAAAAGATCCACATGCAATAGGCAGTATGGAAATGGGATTGGATGCCATCCACACTGAATTATCAGGCAGGAATGCTGTAAGTTGCAATTATTGAACAGCTTTGGGATTTGGGAAAACAACTGGACCTCGGTAGGGCTCAGTGTTACCAACTTAGCGGCTTTTTTTTTTCCAAAGAGCGAATAGCCACCATGTTCTCGCTGTGTTTTGTGTACATAAAGCCTTCTTACTGCGTCCTTTTGGCATCGGCCAGCCCTCCCTCACTTTGACTCCACCCTCCAACCCCCGAACCTTCACCTAAACACTGAACCTGCCTCCTGCCTACCTGCTTCCCCTGCTCCCACCCCTTGCTTCAGCCTTTATCAACCTTCCCTTACGAAAATTCACTATGGTTAACTATGGTTTTTATGCAGTAATCATGGTTTTACTATGGTGGCTGGTAAAACCCTATCACCACCTCCTCGCGGTGCCGGCTGGAGTCCAACCAACGGTGAAGGTCTTCAACACCAGGTGGAGCGACGCATCGGTTGAAGTATTCGCAGTCACATCATGGATATGTCCATTCAAGCTTCGGCGAGAACAGCTAGGGCTTCCCCCGGAGGCGACACGCGTCGCCTTGCCTGAACGCCGTGACAAGTCAGCAAGGGCTCCGCTGACTAAAGAAGTCAGCCCAACTTCAAATTAGTACCATCAACATCGGTACAATGACCGGAAGAAGCCACGAACTGGCCGCATCGCTCAAGAACCGCCGCATCGACATCACGTGCATGCAAAAGACAAAGTGGAAAGGAGCGAAGGCCCGGGACACCAGTGAAGGCTTCAAGCTCTTCTACAATGGTGCCAACTCGGCTCGGAACGGCATGGGAATCATCGTCAGTGAGAAGCTCAAGGACAGTGTGGTCGAAGTGTGCCGAGTGTTGGACCGGCTCGTGTCAATCAAGATTGACTCGGGCGAAGTGGTCTTGTGAGCAATCTCCTGCTACGCCCCGCAGACCAACTGCACTGACGAGGAGAAGGACGAATTCTGGGAGGAGCTGGATGCTCTGATACAATCGATCGGACCTGAAGAACACCTGGTGATAGGTGGAGACCTCAAAGGCCACGTCGGCTCCACGAGGGAAGGCTTTCATCAGTGCCATGGAGGCCAAGGCTACGGTGCCCGCAATGACGATGGTCAGCGCATCCTGGAGTGTGCCGAAGTGCACAATCTTGCTATTGTCAACACTTTCTTCAGGAAAAGAGCGTCGCACCTGATCACGTACAGCAGCGGAGGAAGGTCAACCCAGATCAATTACCTACTCGTCCGGCGTCAGGATCTCAAACTCGCCATAAATGCGAAAGTGATTCCTTTGGAATCAATCGGACCACAACATTGCCTCCTCGTCTTGTACGTGCGCCTTGACCTCGGGCAACACCACAAGCCCTGCATGACCTTGGGATCGAGAATCAAGTGGTGGCATTTACCGGAATGCAAACAACAACTCGCCAACACCGTTGGCAACTTTGTAGTGGACTTCGACCAGGCGGTGGATGCCATGTGGTCAGACATGGCAGTGCGGATCTACGGTGCGGCGGAGGAACTTATGGGACGAACGAAACCGGGCAGGAAATTTATCAACAAGCAAATTTGGTGGTGGAACGAAGAAGTGCAACAAGTGGCCAAGAAAGCATGGTTCGCTACCCAGGACCCTGCCGATCGCCAGCGATATCGGGACCTCAAGTTGGTGGCGAAGCGAGCAGTCGCGGCGGCCAAAGCCACCCACTACCAGCGCCTCTACAATGAGTTGAATACTCTGGAAGGGGTGAACAAGATCTACCGACTGGCTAACTCCCACCATCAGGCCACGCTGGACATTGGCCAAGTCAAAAACGTCAAGGACGAGCAACATCGAACACTCTGGGAGCCATGCGAAATCCTGCAGCATTGGAACACCTACTTCGCCAAGATCTCCAATGAGGAATTTCCCCACCCTTCAATCGTTTCCGCCGATCCCGTCCCTGGTCCCATCCCGGCGATCAGCACAGCCGAAGTCGAAGCTGCCACAAAGAAGATGAAAAATGGTAAAGCGCCAGGACCTGACGACATTCCCGCGGAGGTATGAAAGCTGATGGGACACCAGGGTGATGCATTCCTCACCAGCCTTTTCAACCTTATCGCCAAAGACGGAGTCGCCCCCAAAGCCTGGCTGACCAGCACCACAGTGCCCATCTGGAAGGGCAAGGGCGACGTCCTGGAATGCTCCAATTATCGACCCATCCGCCTCCTTTGCCACGCCATGAAGATCTTCGAACGAGTCATCAATGCCCACCTTCGCAAGATCATCAAGACCACACCCAATCAATGCAGTTTCGTCAAAGGCCATGGAACAACAGACGCCATCCACATGGCCAGGATACTCGTCGAGTGCCACCAGGAAAAGAACCTGCCTATCCACATGGTGTTTCTGGACCTGGAGAAAGCCTTCGACCGAGTGCCCCACGACCTAATTTGGCACGCCCTGCGCTCCCACGGAGTGCCCGAGGCCTATGTCCAGTGGATCCTGCTGCTCTACCGAGACGTCAGCAGCACCCTCCGATGTCCAGCGGGAACCTGACCACCATTCCCAATCACGGTGGGAGTACACCAGGGGTCGGCCCTGTCCCTGCTCCTGTTCATCCTGTGTATGGACACAGCGACCGCCAATCTCCAACACCCCCACCCATGGACGCTACTGTATGCAGATGACATGGACTTAGCTGACGAAGCCCGATGACAACTGGAGGCCCAAGCGCAGCAGTGGGACGCACGGCTGAGTGAGAATGGGATGCGTCTGAACATCGTGAAGACCGAGTACATGGAGTTTGGCGAGCAGACCGATGGGACCATCAGTGTCAATGGCGTGCCCCTGAAGAAGACCACGGAGTTCAAGTACCTTGGATCCATCTTCAGCAGTGATGGCAGCACACTCCCGGATGTCCACGCCCAAGTCAGCGCGGCCTGGGCCAAGTGGCACCAAGTGACAGGCGTACTCTGCAACCGCAAGATGCCCGAGCGTCTCAAGAGCAAGATCTACAAGACCATCGTACGCCCCATCGCCCTCTACGGTTGCGAGTGCTGGCCTGCAACAGCACAATGGAGATGAGGATTCTCCGCTGGAGCCTGGGCTTGACACTGCATGACCACGCGATGAACGAGGATGTCCGAAGATGGATGGGTGTGGCCCCGATCACCGACAAGATGCGAGTAGCACGCCTTCGATGGTACGGACACGTCGTCTGAAGCGATGACAGCTCGGTGGCCAAGACCGCGATGCGCCTCAGCCCGTGCGGGAAGAGGCCCCAAGGATGGCCAAAGAAGTGGTGGCTCGACCAGATCAAAGAACATATGAAGCACGTTGGCGTCGCCCCCGTAGTCACCCTAGATCGCGCCAAGTGGAGACGAGCGTGCAAACACGCGGACCCTGCGACTTAGCGGAAATAATGCCAGGAAGAAGAAGAAGATGGTTTTACCATGGTAAAACCATAGTTAACCATAGTGGATTTTTGTAAGGGTCTGAGACAGCCGACAGCGAGTTTTCTTACACAAGTTGGCAACAGTGGCCCAGATAAAAGAGGAGGGTTGAATATAGGCAGCAGTCGCACCCCACAGTGTTTTCGTTAAATTTGATATTCTAACGTTAAACAATACAGGACAAAATTGATCTATGTAATGTGGGTCTATGCAAAGCATTAAAGTTATTAAGTTATTTCATAAAGTGCATTTGTAGTTCTAAACATATTTAGGGTGTTTTTTATACACTTCTTGTCTCTCCAAAGATAATATCTCTCCTACATCCTCGATTGCAACTACATGCAAATGACCAATTATGCAAATTAGGCAATGATGTTACTTCTATTTTCAGCGGCGGAAAATTTCCCGTATTTTTAAATACAAAACTTGACAGTTATGCTTTAGATATTACTGCTTATTTTGCAGAAATGTTATTTTAGTGAGCTTGATGCACTTTATTTGTGTAATCCTGTCTCCGTGTTGAGACTAAGTGTATTTTCTGTCATTTCAGTTCGGTGTCACCAGCATCCTTATTGAAAACACTACATACTTATCTGTTTCAGGATGCAGAAAACAGAACAAACCTGCATAAGATTTATATGGGAACTGCTTCTTAATTATTTGTAATAATCTATGATTGTTGAGCTGTTGAGCCATACTTCTAATTATCATTCATTTAACCTTCTCTTTGCTCACTTATTTTTTCACTTGTAACTCTTTTAATGTTTTGTATTTTTCTCATTTACTATTTTTTGTTTGTTTTTTCTTTGCTGTAAAATGCACTTTGCAGTTCTGTAAGAGTTTTATTATTATTATTATGCTTTATTTTATTATTCTTGCTGCAGAGACAATCATGCCAGTCCACAGCAAACATTTGATGACTAATGGGGGCCCGCAAGCAAAACTGGTGACAATACATTTAAATCTTTTTCACAGCAAATGTCTAAATAAAAAAGGCCTTTTGTGTCTTTGTTTGAAATGGGCTTTATATGTAATTAACCATAAGCAGTTTTTGAATGTAAATTCTTGCCAGTGTTCCATATTTTTTGCAGTGAAATTCTGGCAACTACAGCTGCCCTGTTGATTTTTACAATAAAGTACTGTAATGTATCATACAGTTGTATCAAGGAATGTAATTAGGTTTATCTAATTTAGGTTTAAAATCTTTTGTATTTATAATTGTTTACCATGAAAAGAACATTTGTAAACTGTGTTATCTACAAATAAGCCTAAAATAATGTCTGATACATATTCACCATATATTTTACAGTGAAGTCCTAGCAATCACAGCTGCCAGTATTTTACTGTAAATTTAACTGTTTTGTGTGTGTGTGTGTGTGTGTGTGTGTGTGTGTGTGTGTGTGTGTGTGTGTGTGTGTACCCTAGGAGATTATTTTCAATTAAAACCTGACATCAATTTTTTTTAAAAAGGACCAAAAGTTTGGTCTCAGTTTAAACAGCAGTCCTACCATATACCATTATTTACCACCAATGTTTTCTTTTTTTTTTTTTTTTTTTTGGGGGGGGGGGGGGGGGTCTTGTTTGTGTGTTTGTTTGTTCT
Organism: Archocentrus centrarchus; assembly: GCF_007364275.1. NCBI lineage: Eukaryota > Metazoa > Chordata > Actinopteri > Cichliformes > Cichlidae > Archocentrus > Archocentrus centrarchus. The sequence continues at coordinate 28,441,166 of NC_044356.1, read as the reverse complement.
TTAACCTGTCTTGTCTGGCAGCTTAAGCAAGAAAGTCCCAGAGAACTGCCCGATGCTAATGAAAACAATCCTATATGTTTGTGACCTTGCTACGTGGCCATGTGTCCCAGTGTTTTAACTGCAGTGCCAGCCAACAAAACCCCCCTTTTTTTCACTTTGTTTATTCCATCGATTCTGATGGTTTCAGCAATTTCGTTTCAGGAATTTGTGAGTCCTCATTTGGATACTTTGCTTTTTATTCTTGATTTTTATTCTCTCACTGATAAACTGACAAACTGCAGCAAAAAAGTAGCTCAAAATTCCCAGGAGGCAATGTTGAACAGGCCAATCACAATCGTTCTGGGCTGCATGGACACCACAGAACAGATAGATTTACATACATAGACGGTGTGGCCTGTTGCTGCAATATGTCAACGTGTCCATCATATTGGGTGTGGCAGATCTGTGCTGTAAACTAACGCAAATAAATGGACTGAACTTCATAAATCGCCTTCTGCAAAGCTCTATAAGTGAATGTGTCTCATCAGAGCCAGCCCCAGCCTTTAAGGGGCCCTAAGCAAAATTTGATTTGGAGCTGACTTATGTCACTTCATTGTCCAGCCTAACTGTTATTAATGCTGGAAGGTTAAAGTTGAATATTAATTTTTTGGGGATGAATTACTGTTTCAGACTGATGTGCATAAGCCCACTGAAAAACAATATATTTCAATATGATACACATGGTAAAGCTATGTCATGTCCATGACAGTGAGGAGATTTGGACAAGTATCTATACATGCCATATCCAATCTAAAGGGCATAGACTTTTTAGAAAATATGTGATTTAGGGTGTTTGATCTGCTCTTGGACATATTGAACATTCTGTTTTCATCCAAAAGATGTTTAGTTTTGAATGACTACGCACCTGATTACAGACTAGTAAATAACCCTGAGATATATGAGTCATAATTTTGCAGTGTGGCAGGCAGGATAAGGACCCAAACACAGGACTCGGTATGGAAAATGTGAACTCAAAAATACACAACTTTATTTCTGGATGCACATCAAGTACAAGGGAACTAGAAAACCCAACTGGAGCAAATAAGTCAGCAATTAGAAATAATAAGGGCTACTCTGAACCAGGAAGCACAGGTCCTAAGTGAAGAACAGGTCGACACAGACGATAAACACGAGGTAATCAGGGAGATAGCACACATCAGGGAGCACCAACCTCTGGATTCTGATGCACATCTGCAAGTCAGAGGTGCCAAAAGTCTAAGAGACAAGCGTTTGCTGTTCAGCAACGTACTGCTCGATCTTGCAGTAACTTCAGTTATCTATGGGATAGTTTCTCTGATGCCACAAAACACATATTTCCAGTTTGAGAAAAATGACGGCCGTTTTCCCGTTTCATATTCTTTGCGAATTTATGTATTGGTTTCAAATGGAATAAAAGAAATCTAATTAGTTTTACACTGTATGGATTTGTAGTTTAAAATGAAAATGAAAAAAAAAACACAAAAAAAAAAACGTTTTTCGTTTTTTTAATCTGTTTTCGAAACGGAAAGAATGAATGACCAAACAAATACACGGACCAGACAGCAACCGCTTGTCCCATAGACCATTTCTTCGTAGCCAGAGCATTTAAAGGCTTTCTCAGCGGCTTCGGTGGTGTTCTTGATGACTCTGCTCCTCCCGCTGTAATGCCCTGTGTCCTGAGCGCTCTGTGCAGTGAGTGCCCCGCAAAACCTAGACAGCCTACTTCAATGGGCATACACCTTCCAGCCGTGTTCACGACACCATGTCACTAATTGCACCCGGTGTGTATTGCACTTTAGGTTACGTTGTAGCATTGGATCGGAGCCGTTTCGGTAGCCGCTCATGCGAACTTTGGGGTTGGTGGAGTTTTCCCCTTGAGAAGTGTTCCGCACATTTCGCCATCACCCACAAGACTTTAATTTCATGTGAAATTTTTATGATGAAATAAAACTGTAGCATCTGATAAACGTATAGAATTATATCTGAGGTCAGAAATGGGATGCCATGAAATTCAAAAAGTACATTCATCACAAAGAAACATCACCTGGCACGAGAAGGCATCGTTTTTATAATTTTTGCTAACAATTTCCAAAATCTGTCTAGGAGAATGAACTTGTTGGTTGGTAACATTTCAATTAAAAAAAAATGAAACTGTTTAAAAATGAAGGATATATATAGTTAATCAGTAAGCTTATTTTTTTAATGCCTTACCTCATTTCAAAGTGCGCCCAAATCTACCTCAACTATGTGAGTACAAATGCCCGACAAGGAACCACTAAGCCACACTAAGACGAAGAATAGTATGTCTGTGATAACCTAAAGACAAGAGATGTATGAGCTTTTTATTCTTGGAGAAAAAACAGAGAGAGAGAGAGAGAGAGACACACACAAGCAGACAGAGAGAGAGAGAGAGACACACACACACACACATACAGAGCGAAAGGTATAAATGTGAAAGAGATGAGATTTGATGACGGTGGATCGTTTTTTAACGGCTTGAGATGATCACTTAGCCAGATGAGTAACATGTTAAGCAAGCACGACTGTCAGGTTATTATATAAAACAAGATTAGATAATGTCACATGCACAGTTAGACACAGTAAAATGAACAGTGAAATGTATTTTTGCAGCCAAAAATAATTATTAAAAAAAAAAAAATCAAGAACAATAATTTTACTTGCACTTTAGCCATATGTGGGTGTGTGCGCGTCCATGCATGTTTGTGTATAGGGCTGGACCTGGGTCTGGGCCTTGCGTTGCCTTGCCTCCCTACTGCTCCTCACTGGTTGCTCCTGTGCTCTGCAGGGTTGTGGGTACCTTGGGGTTCCTATATATATATATATATATCCTGCCTGGATAAGGCAGACATTAGAATCAGTTGACAATGTGGAATATATTTTGGTTGTTAAGGAACTGAGATGTTTGCACACAATGCACACTTAACACAACTGATGACCACCTCCATGCATTCTGGCTCTGTTCACCAATACAAAACTTCAACAACCACAAACTCCCGAGTATTCTTGTTCAGGATGTCACTGGGTACTCTTTTTGATGAACGTATATCTTTTCTAACAGCTGTATCAAGGGGCAGGTTAAAGGTCAAAGGTCTCTCTCTCTCTATTTGTCCCATCAGTGTCATCAGCCTTCCTGCCAGCTCACCCTTAATACTACCAATAAGTCTCTTTTTGGGTGTCAGGTTTGTCAACAATGTGTTCTCATATTGTTCCAAGTTTTAGAATTTGCCATTTCTACTGACTTCTGCAGCTAATATGACAATAATAAAATGATAATAAAAGATCTATGCAATATTTGATATTTTAGCCTCTTTAATCTTTAATAAATGGAACACAGAACTCCTTGGAATTGAAGCTCCAAATTTTATATCATTACTGAAAAACACATTATGATGATTATGATGATGAGAAAGGAGAAGTTTGTGTTATCATTACTATTATTATGATTAGCAGTAGTAGAAGGATCATAGAATGGATGTATTATTATTATTATTATTATTATTATTATTATTATTATTATTATTATTATTATTAAGCCCCTTGATACAGCTGTTAGAAAAGATGTAAGTTCATCAAAAAGAGTACCCAGTGACATCCTGAACAAGAATACTCGGGAGTTTGTAAAGAAACACGCTGATTTATATTTTTCATGGATTTTTAAATAGCTTCTTATACAGAAGTGGGTGGTATAATGTGGTGACTTTGGAAAGTAATAACTTCAAAATACTGCAGTCAAACAACTTGAACTTTTTATGTATTTTTGAATATCTGCTGATGCAGCAGTGATTGTGTCCATATTTCTATTTCTATGCTGCAACATTTTTAAATGTCTACAGCCATTTCACTTGAGATTGACTAAGGATGTACTTGAGGATTGGGTGAACAGGAATTTTAGGTTAATTGTTGATAACAGTTTGATTAGATCTTTTTCACACAGTTACAACCATGTACCTATGTTATTGAATCTAGATATCATAATGTATTTGACTTATGTGATAACTATCTAATAGTAGCCAAATGTTGCATTAACCATTTGGAACTTGCCTTTTCACAAATAAAGTATGAGTATGAACATGGTGCTATATGGTTGTAACAACCTGATTATGATATTCTTGGAGATATGCAAATATGCCTGTATAGGGTTGTTTATGTTGTGTATCACTTTAGTTTGTATAGAATATGCAAACTATTACAAAAATGCACTAAATTATATTATTTAAGTCTGTTAAAGTATAGATAGCTAAATTTACGAGGTGCACCTAAAGGCACCACGGGTTGAACCGTATGTACTGATGTAAATGCGCAAGTTTTTTTCAAGCGCGGATGGCGTGACTCCGGTGTGTGAAGTCATGCCTGAAATTTTCATTTGATCTTCGTTTTTCCTCTTACTTCTCCTCGCGTTCATGCCCCTTGTCATTTAGATTTCTGTAGCCGCTTAATCAAGCGCGCACGACCTTAGGGAGATCAAACGTGCACATTGCGAATTGTCCGTGCTCTGTGGTAGATTGTAAATTGCGCAAGCAGCGATCTAACCTAGGCAGAGTCCGTGGGGCAGGCTCGTGTTTGCTAAATGCAGTGAAAGCAGAGCTCTGAAAGTGAAATGGTGAAATCCTCAGCCCGAGGCCAGGGCGTCTCAGCCTGGCACCAGGGCGTCTCAGCCCGGCGCAGCTCCTTGTGTTCAACCGCTAGCTAGAACACTGAGCTTTATTGTCATCTGTTGGCATGAACGCATCATCAGGATATACACTGCCTCTCACCTTAGGGTGGGTGGTGAGGGCTCTAGCACCCCCATGACCCTAAATTGGGTCATGACCCTAAAGATTGATGAATGGATGGATATTTTTCAGATTTAATCAAAAGGATTTTGGCAAAAGTAGCTTTGCCAAAAAGGTGTTTTTTCAATGCAGAGCTGGTTGAAGGCCAACAGATCACAGACATGCAATACTGATTTTCACCCTTTGCTATTGCGCACACGGATTTCTCCAGATTGAGCTGATATCCATCCATCCATTTTCTTCCGCTTATCCTAATCAGATGCCCGAGCCACCTCAACTGGCTCCTCTCAATGTGGAGGAGCAGCGGCTCTACTCTGAGCCCCTCCCAAAAAGCCGTACTCCTCACCTTATCTCTAGGGGAGAGGCCAGCCACCCTTTGGAGGAAGCTCATTTCTCATTGTACTCGCAGCAGAAATATGTTAGGGTAGGGATGTAGACTGACCGGTAAATCGACAGCTTCGCTTTTACGCTCATCTCCCTTTTCACCATGACAGATCGGTGAAGTATCTGCATCACTGCAGACATGGCCCTGAGCCATCTGCCGATCTCCCATTCTGCTCTTCCGTCACTCGTGAACAAGACCGCGAGATACTTAAACTTGTCCACCTAGAGCAATAACTACTGATCCCTGAGCTGGAGATGGCACTCAGCCCTTTTCTTGCTAAGGTCCATGGCCATAGACTTAGAGGTATACCTGTCAAGTCTCCCATTTTGGCCGGGAAATTCCCGTATTTTACCCCTCTGACCCGCCGTCCTCCTGTATTATTATTTTCCTGTAAATTTCCCGTATTTTAATATAATTTTAATACACTGCTCAAAAAAATAAAGGGAACACATAAACAACACAATATAACTCCAAGTAAATCAAACTTCTGTGAAATCAAACTGTCCACTTAGGAAGCAGCACTGATTGACAATCAATTTCACATGCTGTTGTGCAAATGGAATAGACAACAGGTGGAAATTATTGGCAATTAGTAAGACACACTCAATAAAGGAGTGGTTCTGCAGGTGGGGACCACAGACCACTTCTCAGTACCTATGCTTTCTGGCTGATGTTTTGGTCACTTTTGAATGTTGGTGGTGCTTTCACACTCGTGGTAGCATGAGATGACTCTACAACCCACACAAGTGGCTCAGGTAGTGCAGCTCATCCAGGATGGCACATCAATGTGAGCTGTGGAAAGAAGGTTTGCTGTGTCTGTCAGCGTAGTGTCCAGAGGCTGGAGGCACTACCAGGAGACAGGCCAGTACACCAGAAGACGTGGAGGAGGCCGTGGTAGGACAACAACCCAGCAGTAGGACCGCTACCTCTGCCTTTGTGCAAGGAGGAACAGGAGGAGCACTGACAGAGCACTGCCAGAGCCCTGCTAAATGACCTCCAGCAGGCCACATATGTGCATGTGTCTGCACAAACGGTTAGAAACTGACTCCATGAGGATGGTATGAGGGCCACAGATGGGGGTTGTGCTCACAGCCCAACACCGTGCAGGACGCTTGGCATTTGCCAGAGAACACCAGAATTGGCAAATTCACCACTGGCGCCCTCTGCTCTTCACAGATGAAAGCAGGTTCACACTGAGCACATGTAACAGACGTGACAGAGTCTGGAGACGCCGGGGAGAGTGATCTGCTACCTGTAACATCCTTCAGCATGACCGGTTTGGCAGTGGGTTAGTAATGGTGTGGGGTGGCATTTCTTTGGAGGGCCGCACAGCCCTCCATGTGCTCGCCAGAGGTAGCATGACTGCCATTAGGTACCGAGATGAGATCCTCAGACCCCTTGTGAGACCATATGCTGGTGCGGTTGGCCCTGGGTTCCTCCTAATGCAGGACAATGCTAGACCTCGTGTGGCTGGAGTGTGTCAGCAGTTCCTGCAAGATGAAGGCATTGAAGCTATGGACTGGCCCACCCGTTCCCCAGACCTGAATCCGATTGAACACATCTGGGACATCATGTCTCGCTCCATCCACCAACGTCACCTTGCACCACAGACTGTCCAGGAGTTGGTGGATGCTTTAATCCAGGTCTGGGAGGAGATCCCTCAGGAGACCATCCGCCACCTCATCAGGAGCATGCCCAGGCATTGTAGGGAGGTCATACAGGCACGTGGAGGCCACACACAATACTGAGCCTCATTTTGACTTGTTTTAAGGACATTACATCAAAGTTGGATCAGCCTGTAGTGTGTTTTTCCACTTTAATTTTGTGTGTGACTCAAATCTAGGCCTCCATTGGTTAATAAATTTGATTTCCATTGATGATTTTTGTGTGATTTTGTTGTCAGCACATTCAACTTTGTACAGAACAAAGTATTCAATGAGAATATTTCATTCATTCAGATCTAGGATGTGTTATTTGAATGTTCCCTTTATTTTTTTGAGCAGTTGTAACGTCTGGGTTGTGTTCGGTGGTGAAGAGGAGGTGGCGGGCGTTCTTATCAGGCAGCCAAAAACGCACAACCACACTGGCACTGGGAATTTCAGTGTTGCCCTTTTAATAAACGTAATCTTCACAAACTTAAGAAGCCCGGTTGAACGGCTGCTACATCAACACACATGAAAACGAGCAGTGTTCATACAACCTATGACGGTACAAAAAATAAGGAAAGGAAAGGGTTCGCCTCAAGCCAAAATGTCCGTCTGCAAAACACATCTCCCGCGCTCTCTACTGAGGAGCGGTGGGCGCACACTGGTGACATCATCAACATAAAAAGACCAGACTGTTGTAAAGAGACATCACAATTACGACTGTTACACAGTGTATATTGAGAGATGAAAAAATAATAAAATAATTTTATTTTAATATTTCAAGATCACAAAGTTCCAATTTAGAACTACAACAAAACAAACTAACAAAAATAAAATGCACTTCAATTGGTTACTTATAATTTACTGCCCCAAGCCGCAGCATAAGGATAAAAGAGCCGCATGCGGCTCCGGAGCCGCAGTTTACTGACCCGGGCATTAGACAGAGAACAACAGACAGAAAATGCTGATTAACTTCTCTGTCTCAGTTCATCTTATCTTGGAGGTTCAGCCACAGTATGTACAATTAAAACATCACCAGTGTCACCATGTTCTGTTATTAATCTGGACAAGATGGCTTTGTATGACAAATTAAAACATCAGGAAGAAGCTATATCTGCTGATGAGAGAAATCTGGGTCATGAAAAACCAGCTTGGACAAGACCAAATGACAAAGGCCCTAGAATTTGTTTATGATTAGATAATGGCAGTATAAAGATGTTATGGTTACACAGGAACACAGTCTCAGTAGGGAGAGAGAGAGCACACACACAGGCCTGTCTCTTCCTCTGAGTCCCCACATGCATGCGTGATTTCTTCTGATTCTTTAATATATTAAATGTCTTACTTTTTTAATTAAAGTGTTCCAGGTGTCTTCCTTCACAAACAAACCCATTACCTGTCAAGACATAGGGGTCTTCTGAACCGCTCTTTGTCTGGACCCTCACCCTCTGCCTACCACCAAATGCCTCTGCATCCTGAAATCCATGATATTACTGCATTTATCACTTATGATGGACTTTTTTGTTTCTGCAGAGTTCCATTTGGCTTAGCTTCTGCCCTGTCTGCCTTTCAAAAAATGATGTCAATCATCCTCGCAGGTTTGCCAGGCACACAAGCATACCTGGATGACATCATCAGCTACGGCTTGAAGGAAGTAATTTTATGAAAATCACAAATATAATCATTTGATGTATTTCTGCCTTTGCTGATTTAAATGTGTTAAACTGTCTTAGAAGAGAGAAATGAAGAAAGTGTTGCTAATAACCAGAGAAGAAGTAAATTTTGTTTTTGTTCGGTAGCAAGGACAGGCCAGCTGAACCAGCTGATTTGTATTAGCTCAGATAGGTTAAAAGTCTCACCCAGACCGGTCTGTAACTTGTGTGATTCTTGGCTGATTAAATTCAAGTTATTGATTTTTATTCCGTTGTCATCTGAATCCTTTTCGTTTAAAAGAACACACACAGGCATCAGAGATTAATTAAAACTACAACAGGCTCTACATATAGAGAACATGATGAAAACCCGCGGAGGGTGCTCCAAGCCCTGGATGAGGCTGGGCTCAAACTGAACATGGACAAATACCAGTTTAATCAACCTTCACTCAACTACCTGGGTCACACCATTTCAAAAGACGGTCTTCAACTGGACCAGGACAGAGTTATTGCTGTGATACATGCTCCAGCTCCGCACAACACAACTTTTCTGAGATCTTTCCTTGGTCTTGTGTCCTGGTACAGTAAATTCATTACAGATTTTGCGACTGTTATTGAACCACTACGTGCAGTACTCAGAGACTCCACGGATTTAAACTTCAAGTAGACAGTGGAAGCAGTATCTAGCTTTACTGCATGTAAAGACCTGATAGTCAAAAGTCCTGCCTTAGCTCTATACGACCCTGAGTTGTCAACCTATGTTACTACTGATGCTTCCGATGGACTGGGTGCAGTGTTGACACAACTTCATTCAGATGAAAGTGAGAGAGTTGTCGTTTTTGCATGCAGTCGAACGTGAAGCTCTTGCCTGTGTATGGGCTGTGGAAAGGTGGAGAACCTATCTTTGGGGTTGTCGCTTTGTCCGTCGTATAGCTCATCAGGCAATTATGACCTTACTCATCTCCAATGGGTCTGGCAGTGCTGGACTGAGAATCACCAGATGGTCAGCTCGACTGCTTTACTTCACATATGACGACACTTACTGCCAAGGACACCAAAACACAAGGACGTAGGAATGAGTTTACTACTGGGGGGGACACACATCGGAAATCTGACAGATCCAAAAATACACTGAGCAAAGCATAAAAAATGCTATATTGATCATGTGTCTATCACGATACATATTGTTATTGATTTATTGCCCAGGCCTAAGATGTATACATTACACCTCATATGCTGTCATCTCTGTTTACAGCATCACCTAACCCTTACAGTAAAAGTTTTCACTCATTTATTTTAAGACCTCACGTCAAACCCTGCACCACCCTCTCCTTTTCCTGTCTCCTTTGTGCTGCCCCTGCATTGCTGCTCCTAAACATACAAAATGGTTTCAAAGATGAGGCACAGCTCCTGAGCCTTAAGGTGCCTCATTTTATACTAAACGAGAAAAAAAAATCCACTTATTGGTCACTGTGGAGAAGCATTTCACCAACTCTAGTGGGGTGTTGTACTGCACCTGGCAACCTAAACATAACCTAACCCATACTCTTATAAGTGCTGTTAAAATAATGAAAAAAATTATTGAAAATTTATCTTGGAAAAAAAGAAAACAACCTGACATCAGTCCTCACCTGTTCTTTCTGGATCTATTATAATTAATATGGTTTTTAAAGTTGACTTCACACCCTGAAACTCCACCTGGATCTCCTATCTCTTCCCTGAACCAGTTCTTCTCATGATAAAATTGTTTAGGTTTATATTTAAAAAGTAATAACAGGCTAATACATATTTCACCAAACTAATTTAAGACCTTGTCAGAGCTTCTTCAGCCTCTCCACCTTTCATTGCTTCAACTGAATCATTACTCTATATACTACCATTCTCCTGATAAGATATTATTACACATATCTAATATACTGTCATATATGTTGATAAATTATGATCAGGTGTTGCCCTTGTGTTGTGTGACTGTTACTCACACTGATGTAACTGTTTTTTTTGTTTGTTTTTTTTTTAAAGTGAGTCCTGCTCCTGGTTCAGCCTTTTCATTGTGCTGAAATGAGATAACAAAACAACTTGGCTAGTTTAGCTAACTTCTAGGCAAAGTTAGCAGTTAAATATCCAACAAGTGACCATCCCAGGATTAAGATGACTGAAAAAGATTTGGTTTGTATATATGAAAGTAAACTGACAAGACATTATAAACAAGCCATATTCATGGCAACATTCCCGACAGACCATTTTAACCTATTAAAGAGTTTCTCGGTCCTGCCACTGTTTCCTGCCTCCCAAACACTCAGAGCTGTTCAGAAGGGGGCAGGGGGGAGCGCAGTGACTTGACGCTATGTTGTGCCTTGAAAATAAAAGCACGCGAGTTAAAGATTTCAAAATCAAGTATTTTTCTTCTCCGTGGTGTAAATTTTGGGTAGGACAAATGTGCCTGTCTCCAATATAGGGGGGGCCAGGCCCCCCAGTTCCTACGCCTATGCCAAAACATCACTGCTGACTACCTTTCCAGGCTGCCACTAACTGCTGCAAATGAGACCACAGAGGAACCTGACATGATTGCAACTGTTTTTAAAGAGTTACTGTGTGCCATTTCTCTTTCAGAGTTCACTTCTGCCAGTGAAATCTGCCCAGAACTGTCACTGCTGCGCAACCAGATTCAGAAAGGTTGGCCAAAATGCAAACAGGGCCTGCCCAAGAACCTTCCACCATAGGTGTGACACGAGCTGTCAGTGCAAGATTCACTGATAATGAGAGGGACAAATAGACTAGTTGTTCCTGTTTCACTACATGTCAGAGTTGTTGACTTAGGACATGAGGCACACCAAGGCATAGTCCGTACCAAGCAGAGACTGTGTAAACTGTTCTGGTGGCCACAACTGGACAAACTTGTACACTCTGTCATTGCTTCTTGTGTTAACTGCCAGTTCAGTGATAAGGTAGCCATGACTGTTCCAGTTACACCAATTTAAACATACTCCCAGTAGCACCAGGGTTATTATAGTTAACAAAAATGAACAAAATAATGAAAAATGAAATTGGAAAAGCATTTTTCATTGATGAAATAAATTAAAAACTTAAATTAAAAGGAAAAAATGATAACTAACTAAAACTTCATTGTGAGTTTACAAAACTAACTAAAACTAACTGAAATTACAGATAATTTGTGTTTGTCATTTTATTTAAAAGTCTTGTGGATTGTGGGCGCCTGGGTGGCTTAGTGGTGAAGCTGGCGACCATACACACACACACACACACACACCGCATTGCGGTGTGTGTGTGTGTGTGTGAATAAAACTAAAGTCAACAGAAAGCCTGGTTAAACAGAAAAGTTTACCTATTTTTTAAAAGCCATCACAGAGTCAGCTAAACGGAGATGGAGTAGTAAACAGTTCCAGAACATTGGCACCACTGCCTGAAAAGCTCTGCCCCTCCCTGGTCCTTAGCCTTATAAAAGATCAGATTTGTATCGGTATCAGCAGATATCCAAATGTAAAATGTTGGTATAGGTATCGGACATAAAAAAGTGGTATCGTGCCATTACTACTTTAAACTGTGTCTTTTGTCGAGTTTTTATAACACAATAGTCACTCTTGCACCTTGAATCTTGCACCTGACAAAGTATGAAAATACTAAAACTAATGAAAACTAAACAAAAACTAAGCATTAAACCAAAAATAAAAACTAATAAAAATGAGCAAAACCGCTCTGAAAAATAACTGAATTAGAAAAAAAAAAAGTTAAAATGAACTAAAATAAGCTATAATGGAAAATCCAAAACTATTATAACCCCGAGAAACACTGAAAAGCAAAACACATGCCCAAATCAAAACGAGGGTGAAACAAAAGCAAACTAATATGAAGGATATACAGACAAGAAAATGTGAGCTAAACCATCAACAGTCAAAGTGAATGACAATGTTTGGGTTCACAGACCTGAGCACGTTCCCGAAGGATCTTCAAGATTTACGGAACCACAGACTGTCATGAAGAAAGTTGGAAAAAACACATGGTACTCCCCGTGCACCTACTGGAGCAACCCCATTTGAGCTACTGAGAAACCGAAAAATGCAGACCAAGTTAAACAAACTCCCAGTAGCACTGAAAAGCAAAACACATGCCCAAATCAAAACAAGAGTGAAACAAAAGCAAACTAAAATAAAGGAATATACAGACAAGAAAATGCGAGCTAAACCACATACAGTCAAAGTGGGTGACACTGTTCGCAGACCTGAGCATGTTTTCAAAGGATCTTCAAGATTTACGGAATCACAGACTGTCATGAAGAAAGTTGGACAAAACACATACTTAGTAAATGACAGACACAAGTGGAATGCGTCAAAACTTGCACACTTTCCAAAACAAGCCATAACTGTTTCAGAAAAAGACAATGACACTGTATTGGATGCCTTTGCACTTCCTGGAAACTCTAATGAGTCTGCTGTTGTACTTGTACCAAGATGGTTAACAGGTTTTGCAAGATAAAGTAAAAACTAAATGTAAATCTCTGCTGTTCAGACTGGTACAAGTGTTCTTTAAGACCAGTAAAGATGTACTACTATTCTGCTAAGGTATGATACAAGAAAACTTACAGGTTTAAATTGAAATTACAAATTTAATGGTTCATACTATGATGATTAAGGTTGACAGTTAAACTGCAGTTATTTTTATTATACTGCTGTCATTCATTTAATGGACCGTTGCTGCTGTAGCTAATATGATTTGTAAATTTTTCATATTACTGTTGGTTCACTGAAATGGTAATTTTTACATACTTAGCTTTCTGCAGTGAGTTATGCAGTGAAAATGTGAAATATAAGTACTTGCTTCAGGAAAAGGGAAAATTTTACATTGCACTATTTCATGAAAAGCACACAAGAGGGAGCTCTAACTGTGTATGGTGAAAGATGCTGTATGTTGGGGAATGAAGGAGTGAACAGAGAGAAGTAAAATGAGGGACTGAAGAGGATCCATGGCTGATGTCGGTTTATTCTTTATACTATTATATTTACTACTATTATTTATACTTTATACTATTTCAATATAACAACAACACAATAGAGATGCGTGGGTTTGAGCATTGGTGTGTGTGTGTGTGTGGACAGCTGGGCCTGGGTCTGTGGCTTCATTGTTTTCACCTCAATATAAAATTTGTAATGGATCAGATTAATTAAAAAAAATTAAATACCAAATCTCAATAAATATATAAAAACATATTTCAAACCCATAGAATCAAATCACAGTTTTTCCTTTGTTTTACCATTAAATTGTATTAACACCTTGTCCCCAGATTTGCTGGAGTGAAACCCTAGTCTGATTTTGGGGCTGAGCACAAGAACTCCAGTTTTATCTGAATTTAGAAGCAGGAAATTAGAGGTCATCCAGGTCTTAATGTCTTTAAGACATTCCTGCAGTTTAACTAATTGATGTGTGTCATCTGGCTTCATGGATAGATAAAGCTGAGTATCATCTGCATAACAGGGTCCTAATGTTCTGTGTTTAATTTGGTACTTTGCTTAGAAGCAAAAGCAGCATGTGTTCAGTAGTTGTGTCTAATGTGCAAATGGCAGTTTAGTGAGAATGCCTTGAGATTTTTGTAAGAAGGTTAAATGATACTTGCAAATTGCGTCCAACTAGGTGAAAATTGTTTAAGGCTTTACCAAAAGGGTGACCGATTAAGTAAATCAATTAAGGATACAGATGATACAAAGAATTAGATTCAGACAATAACAATATTTAAGAAATTGTTTTTTAAGGAAACACGCAGTTATAGTCCAAAAGGCAGGGTACACGATGTATGGCTTTTTATCACAGTTGTGTATATTCACCCAAAGGCCGGTGCATCTTCTGCCGTTAAGACTATCTCTGTGCAGAAGCTTCAGTCTATCCCGCCTGATGCTCCAAACTTTGTACTGATTTTAACCATGTTTCCTTTGAAAAGACATTTCCCAACTTTGCACAAGATGTAAGATGTCCCACCAGGCAGGATAAGATTCTCAACCTGTTATGGGTGAATGAAGGAGGCATAAAAATCTTTTTCTCTACCCCCTCTAGGAAATGGAGACCACAACTGTGTATAGCTTCTACCCTCATATAGATCAGTCCTGATGTGTATAAAGGACATTAAAAACTGGACAGAGGAGTCCAGACAGTGTCTGCAGGACTATTATGACTAACTACCGGGACATGAAATGTCATCTCTCCGGTGGGGAAGGAGCCTGAGGTAGTGTGTGAGGTTGAGAGATACCAGCTCGATATAGTCGGGCTCATCTCAACACCTGGCCTGGGCTCTGGAACCAGTCTCCCGGAGAAGGGCTGGACTCTGTTCCAGTCTGGAGTTGCCCTCGGTGAGAGGTGGCGAGTTGGGGTGGGTATTCTCGCATCCCCTTGACAGTGAAGTCCCCGGTAGAAAACATTTCCACTTTCAATGCATAAGCATAACATATGTGGATGAAGTTAAACACAATCACAGCAGAGATGCCAGGTTCAAAGAACTTGATTTTAGTAACTGTAGTGACTACTGCTCATTTTATTTGCTGTTGTTTATAATGGAACTACGGGCCCACTCCAGTTTTTAATCAGTTATGTTGACTGCAACTTTCTGTTTCGGATTTAGAGAAATTTAAAAAATATGTGCTGATGCTTGAGCCTTTTAGGTTTCTGCGTGTTTGTTTATCGAACAGGAATGACACCAAAACAGCGGAATAAAGAGTCCAATTATTAAATTTAATAAAGCCATTTCAAACAGTTTTACAGATTAATCCGAGTCAGGACTGCATCTCATCCCCGTGTGGGATGGCATGAAGTTCAGCTTACAGTTTCATATAGTCGCAGCTTGTCAGTCTTGGTTACATCATATACAAAACAATATGTGGAAAACAGAATTTCACCAGCTGGGTATTCAGATGACCTCAAAGTCTCCATTTCTATCATTTATGTAGTCTCCATCAGGGGGCTGCCAAGACAGAATACTTGCGTCTGTTATGGATAATCTGTTAGTTAGAGACATACCACACAGTGATGGAGGAGGTAAGGATGGACTCGATGATGGCAGTATAGAACTGCACCATGGTCCTTGCTGGCAAGTTGAATTTCTTCAACTGCCGCAGGAAGTACATCCTTTGCTGGGCCTTTTTGACGCCAAAGGTGATGGTGGGCTCCCACTTGAGGTCCTGGGTGATGGTAGTCCCCAGGAAGCGAAATGAGTCCACTGTGGTGATGGGGGTGCCAGTCAGGATGATGGAGGGTAGAGGGGCTGTGTGCTTCCTAAAGTCCACCATAATCTCCACTGTCTTCTGGGCGTTCAGCACCAGGTTATTGTGGCTGCACCAGGACATCAGACGTTTGACCTCCATCCTGTAGGCCGACTCGTCCCCGTCTGAGATGAGTCCGATGAGAGTCGTGTCATCTGCAAACTTAATAAGCTTGAGAGACTGGTGGTCAGAGGTGCAGCAGTTGGTGTACAGGGAGAAGAGCAGAGGAGAGAGGACACAGCCCTGAGGAGTGCCGGTGCTGATGGTCCGGGAGTCCGAGACATTCTTCCCCAGCCTCACATGCTGCTTCCTGTTCATCAGGAAGTCAGTGATCCACCTGCAGACGGGATCAGGCACGTTCATCTGGGACAGCTTGTCTTGGAGGAGATCAGGGATGATGGTCTTGAAGGCAGAGCTGAAGTCCACAAACAGGATCCTGGCGTAGGTTCCCTGGGAGTCCAGATGCTGTAGAATGAAGTGCAGAGCCAGGTTCATGGCGTCATCCACAGACCTGTTGGCTCTGTAGGCAAACTGCAGGGGGTCCAGAAGGGGGGCTGTGAGGGACTTGAGGTGGGGCAGCACCAGTGCCACAGGTCTGTAGTCATTAAGTCCAGTGATCCTTGGCTTCTTGGGGACAGGAACAATGGTAGCGGTTTTAAAGCAGACAGGCACGTGGCAAGCCTCCAGTGAGGAGTTGAAGATGTTCGTGAACAATGGGGCAAGCTCGTTAGCACAGTGTCTCAGTGTGGCAGGTGAGACACCATCTGGCCCTGGAGCTTTGCGAGCTTTGACACTCCTGAACTGCTTTAGCACCTGGTCTTCCTGAATACAAAAGACTGTGGGGTGGGGGAGGAGGGGGACTTTGGGGTAGAAGTCCTTGATGATGTGGGCTTCTCTGAGGTGTGGGGAGTGGGGGAGGTTGGGGGGTGAATATTTGTGCTGGCTGTATTGTAGTTGGAACTGGTGGAGGTGTGAAGGCTGCTGAACTGACCATCAAAACGACAATAGAACTCGTTCAGTCTATTTGCAGTTTGTAGGTCGTCTGTGGAGTGGGGGGTTTTAGGCTTGTAGTTGGTAATCTGCCTAAAACTTTTCCATACAGAGGCCGCGTCGTTCTCTGAGATCTGCTGCTGTATATTCTCAGAGTGATGTGATCTAGCAGTGGCCACTTCCTTGCTAAACCTGTACTTGGCCTTTTTGTAGCAGTCTTTGTCCCCACTTTTAAAAGCCTCCCTCTTCTCTATCCACAGCCGCTTCAGTTTGGGAGTAAACCAGGGTTTGTCACTGTTATAACTCACCCTGGTGCGTGATGGCACAATGCTGTCCTCGCAGAAGTAGATATACGAGGTTACAGTGTCCGTGTAGTCATCCAGACTGTCACAGGCAGCCCTCATTGAGTCCCAGTCTGTAGTTTCGAAGCATGTGCGGAGCTCCTCCACAGCCTCACGGGTCCACTGCTTTGTTGTCCTCACCACAGGTTTTGAGAGCTTCAGCCTCTGTCTGTACGCGGGGATCAGGTGGATCATGTCGTGGTCAGAGAGGCCGAGTGCAGCACGGGGCACTGCGTGATAAGCCCCACTTATCGTGCTGTAGCAGTGGTCTAGTGTCTTCTCCTCTCTCGTCGGACATGTGATATATTGTTTATATTTTTGAAGTTCCTGACTCAGGCTGGCTTTATTAAAGTCCCCAAGTACGATGATAAGAGAGTCCGGGTATGTCCGCTCCATGCACAGAATCTGCTCAGTGAGTGCGCACTGGGCCTCGTGCATGTCCGCATCTGGCGGGATGTAAACAGCAGCCAGTATGAATGAAGCAAACTCCCGCGGAGAGTAGAACGGTTTACAGTGAATGAAAAGATATTCCAGCGAGGGAGAGCAGTGCTTAGCAATCACTGTCACATCCGTACACCAGCCACTGTTGATGTAGAAGCAGACTCCTCCACCTGTAGCCTTGCCGGAAAGTGCAGCTTGCCGGTCTGCGCGGAGGAGATGAAATCCCTCCAACTGGAGCGCACAGTCCGGTATCTCCTCACACAGCCATGACTCCGTGAAGTATAACACACAGGATATGGAAAAGTCTCTATTCATGCTCCTCATCAGTGTCAGTTCGTCCATTTTGTTCCCAAGTGTACGCACGTTGGAGAGGAAAATCCCAGGTAAGGCTGTGCGTAATCCACGTCTCCTTAGTCTCACAAGCACGCCAGCGCGTTTCCCTCTCTTTCGGCGTCTCACTTTCTGGGCCAGAGTGTGTAATAAATCCGCCGCAGATGCGACAAAAACAGAGAATAAATCCAAAGGTGTTGTGGACCTAATGTTTAAAAGCTCTTCTCTGGTGTAAGAATACCCAGAAGAGTGTCCAGACACAGAAATAACGCACAAAAACAAACAAAACAAAGCGCACCGAAGTACCAGGGCACCCATTCGCGGCGCCATCTTGGATAGACCTGTTTGCGCATGTCAAGAGTGTGCTGGGACACCGCAAGAAGGACTGGCAACTTGTGTACACTCACTATACAATAAACGCTAAAAAAAAAAAAAAAAAAAAAAAAAAAGGACACCGCATCTCGTGATGTCTGGATATGATGTTTTTCTTTCTCCGCTGTCTGGGGACTCCCCCAAAGTTTGTGCAGTTTCTCTAAAAAAAAAAACAAAAAAAAACAACACCACCCAAGAAAGGTGAATTTTAAACCAATATCTTGCACCGTCACACACCCCATACCACCGAGAAAACCTACAGTGGCTTGCAAAAGTATTCATACCCCTTGAACTTTTCCATATTGTCACATTACAGCCACAAAACATATTTCACTGGTATTTAATGTGAAAGACCAACACAAAGTGGTATACAATTGTGAAGTGGAACGAAAATTATACATGATTCAAAACATTTTTTACAAATAAAAAACTGCAAAGTGCAGTGTGCAAAAGTATTCAGCCCCCCTGAGTCGATACTTTGTGGAACCACCTTTTGCTGCAGTTACAGCTGCAAGTCTTTTAGGGTATTTCTCCACCAGCTTTGCACATCTAGTGACTGAAATTTTTGCCCATTCTTCTTTGCAAAACAGCTCAAGCTCAGTCAGATTAGATGGAGAGCATTTGTGAACAGCTGTTTTAAGATCTTGCCACAAATTCTCGATTGGGTTTAGGTCTGGACTTTGACTGGGCCATTCTAACACATGAATATGTTTTGTTTTGAACCATTTCATTGTAGCCCTGGCTTTATGTTTAGGGTCGTTGTCCTGCTGGAAGGTGAACCTCCGCCCCAGTCTCAAGTCTTTTCCAGACTCCAACAGGTTTTCTTCCAAGATTGCCCTGTATTTGGCTCCATCCATCTTCCCATCAACTCTGACCAACTTCCCTGTCCCTGCTGAAGAGAAGCAGCCCCAGAGCATGATGCTGCCACCACCATATTTGACAGTGGGGATGGTGTGTTCAGTGATATGCAGTGTTAATTCTTCGCCACACATAGCATTTGCGTTTTGGCCCAAAAGTTCAATTTTGGTCTCATCTGACCAAAGCACCTTGTTCCACATGTTTGCTGTGTCCCCAACATGGCTTCTGGCAAACTGCAAACAGGACTTTTTATGGTTTTCTTTTAACAATGGCTTTCTTCTTGCCACTCTTCTATAAAGACCACATTTGTGCAGTGCACGACTAATAGTTGTCCTGTGGACACATTCCCCCACCTGAGATGTGGATCTCTGCATTTCGTCCAGAGTCACCATGGGCCTCTTGGCTGCATCTCTGATCAGTGCTCTCCTTGTTTGGCCTGTAAGTTTAGGTGGATGGCCTTGTCTTGGTAGGTTTACAGTTGTGTCATACTCTCTCCATTTCCGGATAATGGATTGAATCTCTGTGACATGTTCAAAGCTTGGGAAACCTTTTTATAGCCTAAGCCTGCTCTAAACTTCTCCACAACCTTATTCCTGACCTGTCTGGTGTGTTCTTTGGACTTCATGATGCTGTTTACTCCCCAATATTCTCTTAACCAACCTCTGAGGCTATCACGGAGCAGCTGTATTTGTACTGAGATTAGATTACACACAGGTGGACTCTATATACCCCATTTATCCTGTTCAGGGTCGCGGGAGCCTGTTGCCGGGCCAACACAGAGAGACAGACAACATCCACACTCACATTCACACCAGTGTTGCCAAGTCCGCTTATAGACCCACCATGTAAACAATGATGACGTAGGTAGTAATGCGCGCGCATTTTGGAAATGGAAGTACGGCGGAGTTCAATAGCGTTTCAATGAACGAGAAGGGATTATCAACGAAAGATCGTGAAAACTACCTGCAAAAATTAATTTTGACCACCAGCAACCAACTCCGATCCCTGTGGTATGTTAGCAAGTAGCCCAGTGGGCGGATATATACGTGTATTTGGTGGAGAAACCCAACGTACACACCGGAGAGAAGCTGCAGCGCATATGTCACTGGATGCTTACAATTATGTTTGCGGCCATGTACCGAACATCAAATATGACACAGACTCTGAGTTTTGTGTTTTGAAGGCAGAAGTTCTTCCAAGTCAAAGACAAGGAAACAGGAGCGCTGTGTATGAGGCTCGGGTCATTGTAAACAAGTCAGAGAACTATGTCCTCACAGCGGATTGTATCTGCATGGTGTGAGTACTTTGTCACATTGCTTTTCTAGCTTGTTAAGAGTTTTCCGGCTGCAGATATTACTGATTTACAATGAAAAAAATATATACTGTTCCAGTCACACTGTGAGACTCGCACAACCATTCATATGTGAGTCTACTCAGACTTTTGACTGGCACTGCATTTTGTAATCTATAGTGCGATTAAATATTAATTTAAAAATCAGGACTCCCTGAGTCCGGTGATGCCCCACCTGTAAATAGCCAGCCACACTACAGTTTAAAAGCCAAATAGCCTACCAGCTAATACTGTTTACGTTAGATACTCTGACATCCTGGTATAAACAACGGAAGATAAATAACTTTACCTGATATAAAATTGGCGCTTCAAACGTGAGCATTTCTGATCCTCTCCTCGTCCTGATCGTGTCCTCAGTCCAATTTTTATCAATACATTTGATGGCTTGCAACCACAGATGCCTCCAGTTTCTCTTAAACGGCCATGATCCCGTGGGATTCGGTACAACTTCAGTCCACTTTTGGTAGAGTAGAAATTCTGACAGCCAAACACGCAACAGCAGACATTTTGATGCTGATATCGCTTTTAAATCACGTTTAAATGCTGCGCAGTCTCCTTGTTCTCATTGATTTGAATGGGGTTGCAGTTCACTTCTGTTGCCAAAATGCGTGCGCATCTTTTGATGACATAGGCTGTAAATGGGGGCTTGTTTTTTTCTAAAGTCACTTGCAAATCTCGTGAGTTGCGGGTTGCGTTTTTTTGTGCTTGTTTTTGAAAGTGGGGTTCCTTATTTGGGCTTGAATTTCTTTCCGAGTGAAACTCCTTGAATATCTCTCGGCGCCCTATAATAAAGCAAAAGATGAGTAGTAGGTAGTTTGTCCATTCCAAGCCCCCGTGTCCTGTTTATCGCTCCTGCCCAAGTTGACCGTATACCCAAACAAACACTCATAATGAGCTCCAGTAAGTGGGGAAAATATAGAAAAAAAATATAATAAAGACTGGGAGAAAGAGAGCACACTTACAGAATGGATCCAAGCTCAGATGGGAGACAGTGGCGCTAAAAGTGGGTATGTAATATATGCAATGCATAGGGGCGCCGCACAAGAGAGAGCCACAAAAACGATGCGACGAAATTATTTCTCTAGTCGGCATTTTCTGTATTGAACAGCTGTGCATATGAAATGATCAGTAACAGAGGACCGGGGCTGATTAGGCACCCCTGTGCTCCTTCACCTCCACTCCTCCTGCCCCCCAGAAAAAAAAAAAAAATTGTGTCCGCACACACCTCTGAACGTAGCTGCGGTCCTAATGGGAGACGTACCAAAGGCATTCCCCAGACTTTGCAAGTGTGAAATGTGTGCAAGTGTGAAAGTGTGCTCACCATGCTGATTTAGTTCAACATGCAAATACAGAGAAGCACACACACACACACACAAAAAACTGTGCACCCTTCTCTTCTATGAGGCTAAGAACCATGGGTTTTACTGCTCCAAAACACAATGAGACAAAACAAAGAAGTGAGCTAGACTACTACAGGGCTATACTGTTTAAAAGCAGCCTCAGTTTTACACAATGTTGTGGGTTGCCAGTTGGGCTTCTTTTGGGTTTGTTTTCATAGAGCTAATTGCTTGTTCTGTTGTACAATCTGGCAACACTGATTCACACCTATGGGCAATTTAAAGTTTCCAATTAACCTAACCCCATTAAGTGCATGTCTTTGAAAATGGAAACTCAACACAGAGAGAGAGAGAGAGAGAGAGAGAGGAAGGGGCCGGGCGAAGGTGCAATTGAACCCAGGCCTTCCAGATGCCATTCTAACTGTGAGGCAGCAGTGCTAACCACCGCACCACCATGCTGCCCCATTAATAATAATTAATGATTAAATACAGAGTAAAGTATAAAGAGAGTAAATGCGGAACAGTGCATTATGGGAACCCCCCCCCCAGCAGCCTAAGCCTATAGCAGCATAATTAAGTTTCCACTTTCATGAATATCAAACCTGCTACCATCTTTGGTAACCATGCAGCTGTCCTCTTTCTTTAAGGTGATCGTTGCTCCTCCGTTTGCTGCTCTGGCCACTGAGAAGATGTCATGTGGGTATGAGGGCACATAGAGTGTGTGTATATATATATATATATATATAGGTTTACAAAAAAGAAACCTTAAAGCAAAGTAGTAGAACAATGCAGCAAAACCTGTCTGGTTGTGGCTATGCCTTCATGCCCTGTTTTTGCAGGCCAAAGTTTAACTGACTGTAAACACATATCATATATCTAGACAGTGTTCCATGACACTGAACTGATTAACATCAAAGTGGATGAGGAAAAAAAAAGTTTAATACTGACTTTCAGCAACAAAATTCTAAACCACTGTTTGGTACATTACACAGAAATGAAATCACAGTAATTAGGAGAACTCTTCTAGTCAACTTTTAATAATCAGTGAAATTAGGTACACTCCAGCTCATTTCTAAGAACTTTCCACACTTAGAAAGGGAAGGATAAGAGGATGACTAAGATAAAATAGATGCATGTGGAGCAGTAAATATATCACAAGGAAATATTCTTTTGACATTGTGATGCATGACATTTATTTCATGCTGGTGTGCATTCCACCCACACACATGCTTTCTTGCATACCCAATAGAGCAAAGATATAATCAGCTGAGGCGCAGCTCAGAAGATGATTCGGTTCAATTCAATTCCATTTTATTTTAAGAAATAGTACTCCTAATAATACTCCATCTCGGGAACCGAGATGCAGTATTATTAGGTGGAATTTTAATGACTGATGTGAGTGATCATCTCCCTGTATTTACTATTTATGAGAATCATTATAGTACAATAGTACAACAGCCAATGGATATATTTATAAGGAATAGATCGCCTGAGGCTTTGAATGACTTGAGAGAAGAACTCAAGAAACAGAGATGGGATTAAGTCTATAAAGATGATGTGAATATTGCTTATGATTCATTTTTGAATTTGTTAACTGGTTTATATAATAAGAATTGTAAGTTAATCAGAATAGTAGGTAATACTAAGAAAAATAATATTAATAAACCTTGGTTGACAAATGGGTTAAAAATGCTTGTAAAAAAAAGAATTACCTATATAGAAATTTTTTAAAGTTAAGAACAAAGGAATCAGAAGAGAGGTATAAAACATACAAAAATAAATTGACGTGGATCATAAGAAGACAGAAAAAGGAATACTATAGTACATTATTGGACAAGAATAAAGATAGTACAAAAGAAATATGGGGAATAATCAACAGAGTTGTAAAAAAGGAGAAAATGCAACTTAAAATTCCAAATCATTTTGTTCTAGATAATAGAGCTGTCTATGATCAAAATGATATAGCAAATGATTTCAATGCATTTTTTGTAAATATTTGTCCTAAATTAATATAATAATATAATTATTATTATAATTATTATTATATTATTATAATAATAATAATAATAATAATAATAATAATAATAATAATATTGATAAAACAAAGTTTATGATATTTTGTAGTAGTAAAAAAAGTATTGATGTTCGATTATATGTTGAAGGAGTAGAAATACAAAAAACAAAAGAAATTAAATTTTTGGGTATTTTTATAGATGAACATTTGTCATGGAAAGCTTATATAAACTATATTAAAGTTAAAATATCCAAAACTATTGCTGTCTTAAATAAGGTAAAGGAATTATTAAATAAAAAACCTTTGTATGTTTTGTATAACTCACTGATTGTTCCATATCTGACATATTGTGTGGAAGTGTGGGGTAGCACCTGTAAAACTCATACAGATTCGATTCTTCTTCTACAGAAGAGAGCTGTTAGAATTATAAATGGAAGTGGATATAGAGACCATACAAATCCAATATTTATACAACTAAATTTATTGAAATTTAATGAATTGATAGAATACAATTTTTTAAAAATAATGTACAAAGTGCATAAACAAATATTACCAATCAATATTCAACATAGATTTGTTAAAAGAGAAAGTAAATATAATCTAAAAGGAACTGAAATTTTAAAAAAACCAAGATTTCGAACAATGACTATGGAAAGATGTATTTCAGTTAAAGGTGTCAATTTATGGAACAATCTTGACAGTGAGATAAAGCAATCTCAGTCTCTTTCTATATTTAAAAGAAAATTGAAAATTATTATGATGAAGCGATATGGTACTGAATAAGTTGATGTTTTGTATTTTTTGTTGTGTATACTGTAACTGTATATTTGAAGTAAGCCACTAACAGTCTTCCAAGCTGAACAGCTAAAACTTATTTTTGTTTTGTTTTTTTTTGGTTTTTTTTGGTGTCAGTGTGTTTGTGTGAATGAGGGGCAGATATTATAAGTTTATACTTCTTTCTGCTCCTTTTCATTCATGATTTTTTCTCTTTGGTTATAAAAATTATTTATATGTTGATTGAATGAAATAAAAATGAAATGAAATGAAATGAAATAGTCACCTCAAGACACTTTGTATTGTAGGTAATGTCAGTGCGTGTTTTTTATTTGTGAAGGAAGACACCTAAAACACTTTAATTAAAAAAATAAAGCATTTAATATATTAAAGAATAAGAAGATATTGCATGTACAGGTGGGCTCTTGGTTCAGGGAGACAGGCCTTCCCAGCCAGCTGCCTGTGCTCCCCTCCTCAGAAGAGCAAAAATTCTAGATACCCATAACATTTTTATACTGCCTGTGGCTGCCGTTAGTGGCAGTTATACAGTTTGTTAAATTCATGATTTAAGTTACCATAAATAAATTCAAGGAAGGTAAAATAATTTATGTTTATTAAAATCTGATTGTAATATGTGTTGTTTAAAATTGCACATTTAAAAGTTCTACAAGCGTTTCCAGGGTGGAACCAATGTTTAATTTGTTGTTTGGGTTAGAGCGATATTTTCAGTTACACGTCACACTCAGTAGAGGGCAACATGTCTTCCTTTTTATCGCTAAGTTAGAGATTTGGAGAAGCGTGCGACAAAGCTTTCGACTCTTGGTTCAAGAAGACATAATCCGAGATGTGTTTTTGTTAACCCTTTCAAGTTAATGCGGCCAATGAGTTCTCACGGCATCGTTGGTGACACCTGTGTCCAATTAAATGCCAGTAAAAATCAAGAACGCCTTGTGTCCGTTTTTCAACTTGGAGGGAGTTATAGTGAGAACTCAGTCTGCTTGACATGAGGCGAGGAGACGAGGAACTGTGCCATTCATCCACTGAGCAACAAAGAAGATTCATCGCACTCTAGCATCAGACAGATAAGACTGTGCAACACAAGTAAACTAAGCAGCGAGCAGTTTGAAGTTTTACATTCATGGTCCAACAAGTGATACATTTAAACAAGTTAAATGTTTAAGAAGTGGATCAGCTTTGTTAATTACCTTAAAGAGACACTGCAAGTGCTGAAATTAAGTAATCTGTGCTCTGCACATTTTCTCCAAGTTCAAGGTTCTGTCTAAGATTTTGTAGGTGAAGTTATTTTGCATATTTCTGTCATTTGGGTGCTAAAGGTGTTATACAATTAAGTGCACAGTTTCATATGGTGTTGGTTCCAGAAACAGTTCATCACATTTGTGTAATTTAAGCTGATATTCATTCGGATGTTTTCTTAAGGTTTAAGGTGCTGTCAAAGATCTTTATCTCTATCCATTCTTAATGCTTTTTGACAAGTTAATCTAAGGGGAAATTTAAGCTTGTAGCTATTAACATTTAGTTGGCTGAACTGGTTAATTGTTAATCCACAAGTCTGTCAAATATAGCTATAAGTTATTTTGGTCCAAGTAAGAAGTAAACATTGGAGAATGGAGCAAATGGCTGAGAATGAAACTAAGAATGGCGACTTACATAAAGATAGTAATGGCGCAGACTCACAGCAGTCACCTGAAACAGAAGAGGAGCTTAGAAGAAGCCAGAGACCTCGAAAGCTTACTGAAAGGGCTCAAGAACAGCACGATAATAAATTAAAAAAACTGCAGGATCGTTTTACCATTACTTATGATAAATGGAAAGCGACTGCCAAGCAAGCTAAGAAAGTGATAAAGGGAACTCCCTCTATTGAGGTTGTGCAGGAGTTGATGACTAAGATAAGTTGTGCATCGGCAGATGTGAAACATAGCTATGAAGAACTGCGCAAATGTGCTCCCCCAGGCAGTGAGATCCGTCGCAGAGCTGACACCTGTGATGCTGTATCAAAAATAATCTTGGAAAATGCATCCGCTTATCTTCACAACAAGGATGCCAAAGACATCCAGACAGAGGATTTTGTCTGGCCTGAGTCTGGTTCTGTGTTTTTGTCAGCTTCTTCAGGCACAAGTAAAGGCTCTCAAAGAAGTTTAAGCGCTGCAAGTGGTTCAAGTATTAAGTCACGTCAGTCAAACCTGTCCTCTATTAAGAGACAGGAAGCTGCAGCCGAGCTAGCTGCCACGCAGGCTGCTCTAAAGGTCCTGCAAGAGATAGAAAGTGAACAACGAGAACTTGAAAGCCTTGAAGACGAAAATAGAAAGAAGATTGCATTACAAGAGGAAGAGAATGTGATACGAAAAAAGGCACTGGAAGAGAAACGCAGACAAATAGAGCGCCTTCAGACTGTTAAGAAGTTGAGTTCGGCAAGGGCACGGCTGCAGGTTTACGAACAAGAAGTAAGCTCAGATGAAGAAATAGCAGAGTTGCTTCATAACTGTGCAGCTGAGCAACACCGATCGACAGGAGCTAAAAGAAGTCCTCATGAGCATCCTGTGACATACCAAGCAGACAGTACTGCAGTCCTTGCTGAAGCAATAGCAGAGTCTATTAATGTGAGCCGTCTTCCAGTACCTGAACCTTCTGTTTTTACTGGAGACCCTCTAAGATACAAGGACTGGAAGATGTCATTTCAAACTCTAATAGGCAAGAAAAACATTCCAGTAAACGAAAGGGTCTATTACCTTCGTAAATACGTTGGTGGACCTGCAAAAAGAGCCATTGAAAGTTATTTTTTACTGGGAACAGATGCAGCTTATGATTCCGCATGGGCTATCCTGGAAGAAAGATTTGGAAGCTCATTTGTGCTAGCTAAAGCTTTCAAGGATAAGCTTGCATCATGGCCCAAAATAGGACCCAGAGACAGTGTTGAGCTGAGAGATTTTTCAGACTTCCTTAGAGGCTGCCGGGCTGCAATGTCTCAGATTAAGGATCTAGAAGTATTGAACACCTGTGATGAAAATCAAAGGCTTCTCACAAAGCTTCCTGATTGGCTGGTAGCCAGTTGGAACAGAAAGGTGATAGAGATCGAAGAAACTTGTAATGAATTTCCTACATTCAGTCAGTTTGTGGAATTCATCACAAAGGAAGCAAAAATAGCTTGCAATCCAGTGACTTCTCTTCATGCCTTGAAGTCTAGTGATGGTGAAAAGATAAAGACAACAAAGACACGAAATGTTGGTGTAAAGGTGCTTTTGAGCAACTCTGAAGAAAACACAGAATTCAAAGGGTGCATCTTCTGTGAAAAACAAAATCATGGCATTCAGAAATGTTGGAAATTCAATGAAAAACCAGTTCAAGAACGTCTCAAGTTTGTCCAAACAAAAAAATTATGTTTTGGATGTTTACAACTAGGACATCGTTCAAAGGACTGCAAAAGAAGAAGCCTTTGTGAAACATGTAAAGGTAAACATCCAACATGTTTACATGAAGATCGTGAAAGGGCAAACAGAAAGGAAAAGGGCAGTGATGAACATGGGGAGAGTGTAAAAAACTCTGAAAAAAATAAGTCAAGGGAAAGAACAGAGCACAAACACACCACTGAACCCTCAGATGAAGCTACATCCAACAGAGTGGTGCAAGGCATGGACAGCATGTACTCCTCTACAGTTGTTCCAGTGTGGTTATCCACATCAAGTAACCCGGAGAATGAAATTCTCGTATATGCACTCCTTGATAACCAAAGCGATACCACATTCATCATGCAAGATAAGGCAGAAGCTCTGGAAATGAAAGGAGAGCCTGTGCAGTTAAAACTCTCTACACTTTCATCCAGAAATACAATCATCCCAAGTCAGAGGTTAGTTGGACTGCAGGTGAGAGGTTTTTCTTCATCAAGGAAGATTTCTCTCCCTGTAACCTATTCAAGGGAGTTCATTCCTGCTAATCTAAGTCATATTCCGACACCAAAAACTGCAAGAGCATGGCCACACTTAGAGCATCTTGCGGAAGAGATCGCTCCATTGATTGAGTGTGATGTAGGACTGCTCATAGGTTACAACTGCCCACAAGCATTGTTACCCCGAGAAGTTGTACCGGGTAAAGACAATGAGCCATTTGCTCAAAAAACAGATCTTGGATGGAGCATAGTCGGTTGTGTTAGCCCATATGTCGACTATGGTGATGCCATTGGGAGCAGCCACAAGATCATCACGAAGTTCGTGAAACCTCAACCCCAAACATCTAACAACTTCACAACCGAAGTGAAATACATATACCGAACTCAAGTTAAAGAGTTAATTTCTCCACCAGATGTGTTGAGACTGCTGGAGTCTGACTTCAGTGAGAGAAGAGTTGAAGATGCAAAGTTATCTCAGGAAGATTTGCGTTTCATAACCATAATGGAAAAAGGAATCAAAATTAAAGTGGATGGTCACTGTGAAATGCCACTCCCCTTTAAAACGGATCGACCAAATCTCCCAGATAATAAGGTATGTGCAGTTCACAGGCTCCGATGCTTGAAACGGAGATTTGAAAGAAATAAACAATACCAAAAGGACTACACAACCTTTATGAATGAAATCATAACAAATGGGGATGCAGAAAAGGTCCCAGAAGAAGAAATCAACAACAGTCCTGCGTGGTACATTCCACATCACGGAGTGTACCACCCATACAAGCCAGGAAAAATACGGGTCGTGTTCGACTGCTCGGCAAGGTTTGATGGTGTGTCATTAAATGACTATCTGCTCACTGGACCGGAATTAACAAACAGCCTGATAGGTGTTCTCTCCCGCTTTCGTAAGGGACAGGTCGCCATAATGTGTGATATTGAGCGCATGTTCCATCAGTTTCACGTCAAAGCAGAGGACCAGGACTACTTGAGATTTCTCTGGTGGGATGATGGAAAGTTCCAGGCCCAACCATCAGTCTATCGCATGCGAGTACATTTATTTGGAGCTGCGTCATCACCTGGTTGTGCAAACTTTGGGTTGAAGCATGTCGCTGCCCAAGGACAAGGTCACTACAGTGAAACAACCATTCAGTTTATCGAACGAAACTTTTACGTTGATGATGGACTGACAAGTGTTGCAACCAAAGATGAAGCTATAAAGTTGGTAAAAGAAGTGAGGGAACTCTGCAGTGTTGGCAAACTGAGAATTCACAAGTTCATTTCCAACAACCATGATGTCCTTGCATCCATTCCGGAGGATGAATGTGCAGATTCAGTGAGAAACCACGACATGGCTCTTGGAGGGTCACAAATTGAGAGAGCTTTGGGAATCAAATGGTGTGTCGTTTCAGACCAGTTCCATTTCAGAGTGATTGTGGATGAACGCCCACTCTCTAGAAGAGGAGTTTTATCAACCGTGGCATCCATCTATGACCCTCTTGGGTTTGTGGCACCATTTATTCTGGTCGGGAAGCAAATACTCCAAGAGATGTGTCGAGACAAGATTGGATGGGATGAGCCATTGTCAGAAGATCTCAAACCACGGTGGGAGTCCTGGCTGTTGGATTTGAAGAATCTGGCTGATGTCAAGATTCGAAGATGTTATCTCCCAGAAGGTTTTGAGAAAGTTGAAAGATATGAATTGCATCATTTCTCAGATGCAAGTGTTAAAGGGTACGGTGAATGTTCTTACTTGAGAGCAATCAGTGTATCAAACCAAGTCAGCTGTTCCCTAGTTATTGGCAAGGCCAGGGTGACTCCTACGAAGATTACCACAATACCCAGGCTTGAGCTGTCAGCAGCTGTTATTGCTGTTCGAACTAGTGACCTGCTTAAAAGGGAGTTGGAAGTTCAAGCCCAAGAATTCTTCTGGACGGACTCGAAGGTCGTTCTTGGATACATTAACAACAATGCTAGACGGTTTCACATATTTGTGGCCAATCGTATTCAACGTATACAAGAAGGTTCCGATCCAGATCAGTGGAGATACGTGTCCTCTGAAGACAACCCTGCTGATCATGCTTCGCGGGGTCTGACAGCAAAGGGACTAATTACTTCCAACTGGCTCACTGGTCCAGATTTTCTCTGGCATGACAAACTTCCTGCTTATGATGTTAAGGTGGGAGACTTGGGAGCTGAAGATCCAGAACTTCGCAGCACCTTCGTCCATAAGACATTGGCGACAGAAGATTCGCTGCTTAATCATTTCTCAAGGTTCTCAAGCTGGACAAGACTAGTTAAAGCCATTGCACGACTCATGCGATGTGTCAAAGAGGTCAAGGGTTTGGTGTCTAGAACCAACGAAGTCACCAGTCTTGAGGAACGAAAAGAGGCGGAGCTTTTCATCATATCTACCGTCCAAAAGGAAGTGTTTTCTGAAGAAATCAAAGACCTAAAATCCAAGAAGCAGATAACAAGGGACAGCACAAATAGGCTGCGCAAACTGAATCCTTTCTTGGATGAAATGGATGTGCTCAGAGTAGGAGGTCGGCTGAAGCGTTCTGATTTACATGTACACATTAAACATCCAGCGATCTTGCCAAGCAAAACCCACATATCACAATTATTGATTGGACACTTCCATCAAAGAGTTCATCACCAGGGACGTGGGATGACCTTGAATGAGTTGCGATCAAACGGCATTTGGATAGTAGGCTGTAGTCATGCAGTGTCTTCCTACATTCACAAATGTGTCAAATGTAGAAAGTTCAGAAGAAATGCTGAAGCTCAAAAAATGGCAGATTTACCACGTGAAAGAGTTGAAACAGCGCCTCCCTTTGCCTATTGTGGAATGGACTGCTTCGGCCCATTTTACATTAAGGAGGGAAGAAAGGAACTTAAACGCTATGGCCTACTCTTTACTTGCCTGTGCTCTCGTGCTGTGCATATAGAGCTACTTGATGACATGACAAGTGATGCCTTTATTAATGCTCTGCGAACATTGATTGCCATTCGTGGAAATGTTCGGCAGCTTCGATCAGATCAGGGAACCAACTTTGCTGGAGCAAGACGAGAGTTCTTGGAATCTGTAAAGAAAATGGACCAAGAAGGCCTAAAACAACTAGGTTGTGAATTTGTCATGAACCCAGCGTCTGCCAGCCATATGGGTGGAGCCTGGGAAAGGCAGATCAGGACGATAAGGAGTGTGCTGACGTCCATCCTGGATCATTCGTCCAAAAGACTTGACACTTCATCCTTGCGTACATACTTTTATGAAGTTATGGCGATCATAAATAGTAGACCCCTAACAACTCACCTGCTCAGCGATCCCAGTTCTCCACAGCCTCTTACACCGAATCACATCCTGACCATGAAGTCTTCAGTGGTCTTGCCACCACCTGGTGAGTTTGTGAAAGAAGACCTTTATCTTCGCAAAAGATGGCGCAAGGTGCAATACCTGGCCAATGAATTTTGGACCAGATGGAAAGGGGAATACTTGCTGAATCTTCAGCAGAGAAACAAATGGTACAAGACACAGAGAAATGCCAAGATCAATGACATTGTGATTCTGATGGACAATAGTCTACCCAGAAATGAGTGGAAGCTGGCTAAGGTCACGAAAGTGTACCCTAGTGAAGATGGAGTCATTAGGAAACTCGAGCTGTTAATGAGTGATGCAGCACTGGATGACCAAGGAAAAAGAGTTAACAAGCCAGTATACCTTGAGAGGCCTATTCACAAAACAGTTACTCTAGTTGAAGCTGAATAGTGCAAACAGTGACTTATGTTAGTTCTAAGACATCATTTACATTTATTTTTCTTGCATTCGGGTTTAGTTGGAAATCACCAGTGATTTGGTGGGAGTGTGGCTGCCGTTAGTGGCAGTTATACAGTTTGTTAAATTCATGATTTAAGTTACCATAAATAAATTCAAGGAAGGTAAAATAATTTATGTTTATTAAAATCTGATTGTAATATGTGTTGTTTAAAATTGCACATTTAAAAGTTCTACAAGCGTTTCCAGGGTGGAACCAATGTTTAATTTGTTGTTTGGGTTAGAGCGATATTTTCAGTTACACGTCACACTCAGTAGAGGGCAACATGTCTTCCTTTTTATCGCTAAGTTAGAGATTTGGAGAAGCGTGCGACAAAGCTTTCGACTCTTGGTTCAAGAAGACATAATCCGAGATGTGTTTTTGTTAACCCTTTCAAGTTAATGCGGCCAATGAGTTCTCACGGCATCGTTGGTGACACCTGTGTCCAATTAAATGCCAGTAAAAATCAAGAACGCCTTGTGTCCGTTTTTCAACTTGGAGGGAGTTATACTGCCACTACAAGCAAACAGATAGTTTGAGCTACAGTCTGGCCTTCATCCTTTGTCTATCCAGTGGCTGGCTCTCACCACTTGGATTTCTCCCATAGATAATAAAAGCCTTGTACAAGAAGAACATCTTCCTGCCCTGATGTTTCCCTAATTATTACAAGGCATTTTTATCCAGCTTAATAACAGGATGTGGTGACATTTACTCTCCTGTACATCTTAATTGTACATACTGTGGAAGAACCTTCAAGGATACAACAAACATATTTTCCTCTTAGACTGGGAAAGCCATAAATAAGATCCCAAAGGCTGTGAAGTTAGTCTGGCACTATCTATCTGTCT
Source organism: Archocentrus centrarchus (assembly GCF_007364275.1). Classification (NCBI taxonomy): domain Eukaryota; kingdom Metazoa; phylum Chordata; class Actinopteri; order Cichliformes; family Cichlidae; genus Archocentrus; species Archocentrus centrarchus. The sequence goes on along the minus strand of NC_044356.1, from coordinate 28,408,047 downwards.
GCTCATTGTCTAATTTATTTATTTATTAAATTGTCAATTATTTGCTTTAGCCACTACTACTAATCAATTTCCTGGACTTTTAAACATTTGTCATTTTATTCACTGAGTAAAAAGTAAACCCCAACAGTAAAGACTATAATACAGAGAAAACCCAACATTCAAAACGACCCCCTATGAGCAACCATTTGGCGACAGTGGAAAGGAAAAACTCCCTTTTTCTTTAAAAGCCTGTCTTGTCTGGCAGGTTTCTCAATCAGAATGATGATCTGAATGCACTGGCGTTCCTCTGTCATGGAACGTACTCAATACTGAGGGCAATAAGCTGCAACCACGCCCCTCAGGATCTAGAGGCAAACAGGGAAGGACCTAGGGGGCCCGTGCCCGCCAGGAGCCCAGAAGACCCGAGGCCACACATCCTGATATCAACTGCGCGCACACCCCAGAGGAGTAAGGATGGAGACCCCAGATGGAGCCTCCACGGTCAAAGGGCAAGAGCCCAGAGAGTCAGAGGCAAAGAGCAGCCCACCCCACCCCACCATAGGCCGGCACCCTCAGCACAAGCCGAGAACGCGGTCCTGAGGCCCCAGGCGCCTGAGAACTGCCTGACACCCAGCAGAGACACCCCCCCCCCCCCCCCCCCCCCCCACACACACACACACACACACACACACTCACACGGACCTTACATGAACACTAAGTGTGGGCGAGCGTGTACCAGCACACAGCCAGCAGCAACCCAGGGAAGCAGCCAACCCATCCCTAAACTACTAGCCAGTCCATAGGGTGCTTGAAACCGGGGTGTGGGAAGACCTGCTGTTTGGGGTGATGTGTTGGGTGTGTTTGTGAGTATACGTGTCAGATGAATGTGTATGACTGTGCAAAAGCTACAGTGCTATTGAAATTGGAGGGACAGATGTAACATGAGCACTGAGTAACAGTGCCCATCGACACCACCACCCCAAGGCCTTCAATGTCTAAGATAGGGGTATTCAACTGGCGGCCCAAGGGCCAGAACCGGCCCATCAGTCATTTTGGACCGGCCCACTGCCCATTTATTTCAATTAAATAAAAAATTTAAAAGAAGCTGTGACTAAACTGTAAGCACAGCATGTAGTTTTCTCGGTGATGTTGGCAACTTTTGGAGAGCTTTTTGTTAACCTGAAATCCTCCACTATCTCCGTGTTTTGTGTACATACAGCCTTCGTACTGCGGCCATTCAGACGCTTTGGCATCACCTGGACCCCCAAGTACCGAACTGTTGGTATGTACCGTAAGTCACATGACCTTAATAGCGGAAGCGAGTCTGATCGTGTCCTCATGATGCAGCCAGCCGATACGACGCCGCATTGAGTGGGTGGGATCGTTGCTGTGAAATATCAGCATATATGTCTATGGATTTACAAATCCTGCTGACTGAAGAATGGAATTTTGTTCATTCAGTCTGTTTACATATTTTGTTATCTTACACAGCAGGAAGCACTTTGGTGAAGTCTACTTAGCTGCACTCCTCCGTGAATCGCCACCTTATCGTGGTGGAGGGGTTTGTGTGTCCCAGTGATCCCAGGAGCTATGTTGCCCGGGGGCTTGTCCCCCTGGTAGGGTCTCCCATGGCAAATTGGTCCTGGGTGAGGGTCCAGACAAAGAGCGGTTCAGAAGACCCCTATGTCTATAAAAGCAAGGGAACAGTTTACCCTGCTCGGGATAGGGTTACCGGGGCCCCACCCTGGAGCCAGGCCTGGGGAGGGAGCTCGAGGGAGAGCGTCTGGTGGCCGGGCATTAGCCCATGGTGCTCGGCCGGGCGCAGCCCGAAGAGGTTACATGGGCCCGCCCTCCTGTTGGCCCACCACCCGCAGGAGGTGTCGTAGGGGTCGGGTGCAGTGTGTGTCGGGCGGTGGCCGAGGGCGGAGGCCCTGGCGGACCGATCCCCGGCTATCAAGACTGGCTATTGGGACATGGAATGTCACCTCTCTGGTGGGGAAGGAGCCTGAGCTAGTGCGTGAGGTTGAGAGATACCAGCTAGATATAGTTGGGCTCACCTCAACGCATGGCCTGGGCTCTGGAACCAGTCTCCTGGAGAAGGGCTGGACTCTGTTCCAGTCTGGAGTTGCCCTCGGTGAGAGGCGGCGAGCTGGGGTGGGTATTCTTGTATCCCCCCGGCTTGCTGCCTGTACGTCGGAGTTTTCACCGGTGGACGAGAGGGTAGTTTCCCTGCGCCTTCGGGCCAGGGAACGGGTCCTGACTGTTGTTTGCGCTTATGCGCCGAATGACAGTTCAGAGTACCCACCCTTTTTGGAGTCACTGGGCGGGGTGCTGGAGAGTGCTCCATCTGGTGACCCCATAGTCTTGCTGGGAGACTTCAACGCTCACGTGGGCAATGACAGTGAGACCTGGAGGGGTGTGATTGGGAGGAACGGCCTGCCCGATCTGAACCCGAAGGGTTTCTTGTTATTGGACTTCTGTGCAAACCACAGTTTGTCCATAACAAACACCATGTTCGAACATAAGGATGTCCATAAGTGCACATGGCACCAGGACACCCTAGGTCGCAGGTCGATGATCGATTTTGTAATCGTATCATCAGATCTGCAGCTCTATGTTTTGGACACTCAGGTGAAGAGAGGAGCTGAGCTGTCAACTGATCACCACCTGGTGGTGAGTTGGATCAGGTGGCGGGGGAAGATGCTGGACAGACCTGGTGCACCTAAACGTATTGTGAGGGTGCGCTGGGAACGCCTGGCAGAAGCCCCAGTCCGGGAGATCTTCAACTCCCACCTCCGGCAGAACTTCGACAGCATTCCGAGGGAGGCTGAGGACATTGAGTCCGAATGGACCATGTTCCACACCTCCATTGTTGAGGCTGCTGCTCAGAGCTGTGGCTGCAAGGTGGTTGGTGCCTGTCGTGGTGGTAACCCCCGAACCAGATGGTGGTCACCGGAGGTGAAGGGAGCCATCGGGCTTGGTTAGCCTGTGGGACTCCGGAGGCAGCTGACAGGTATCGACAGGCCAAGCGGAATGCAGCTCAGGCAGTGGCCGACGCAAAAACTCGGGTGTGGGAGGAGTTCGGTGAGGCTATGGAACAAGACTTTCGGACGGCATCGAATCGATTCTGGCAAACCATCAGGCGACTCAGGAGGGGAAAGCAGTGCTCCACTCACACGGTTTATAGTGCGGGTGGGGTGCTGCTGACCTCAACTGAGGCTATAGTCGGGCGGTGGAAGGAATACTTCGAGGACCTCCTGAATCCCACTGACACGCCTTCTGTAGTGGAAGCAGAGTCTGGGGACGAGGGGGATGACCTGGCCATCACTGGGGGTGAGGTCACTGAGGCAGTTAAACAACTCCTTGGTGGCAAGGCCCCTGGGGTGGACGAGATTCGCCCTGAGTTCCTGAAGGCTCTGGATGTTGTAGGGCTGTCTTGGTTGACACGCCTCTGCAATATCGCGTGGAGATCTGGGGCAGTGCCACTGGATTGGCAGACCGGGGTCGTGGTCCCCATCTTTAAGAAGGGAGACCGGAGGGTGTGCTCCAACTTTCGAGGGATCACACTCCTCAGCCTCCCCAGAAAGGTCTACGCCAGGGTGCTGGAAAGGAGGGTCCGTCTGTTAGTCGAACCTCGGATCCAGGAGGAACAATGCGGTTTTCGTCCTGGTCGCGGAACGCTGGACCAGCTCTTTATCCTCTCAAGGATATTCGAGTGCGCATGGGAGTTTGCCCAACCAGTCTACATGTGCTTTGTGGACTTGGAGAAGGCATTCGACCGTGTCCCTCGGGGTATCCTCTGGGAGGTCCTGCGGGAGTATGGAGTGTCTGGCCCATTGTTGCGGGCCATTCAATCTCTGTACAACCGCAGTGAGAGCTTGGTCCGTATAGCCGGTAATAAGTCGGATTCGTTTCCTGTGGGTGTTGGACTCCGCCAGGGCTGCCCTTTGTCACCGATTCTGTTCATAACTTTTATGGACAGAATTTCTAGGCGTAGCCAGGTGGCGGAAGACTTCTTCCTTGGTGGCCTCAGAGTCTCATCTCTGCTCTTTGCAGATGATGCAGTCCTGTTGGCTTCATCAGGGGGTGGCCTCCAGCTCGCAGTGGAACAGTTCGCAGCTGAGTGTGAAGCGGCCGGCATGAGAATCAGCACCTCTAAGTCTGAGGCCATGGCCCTCAGCCGGAAAAGGGTGGAGTACCCTCTCCGGCTCAGGAACGAGTTCTTGCCCCAAGTGGAGGAGTTCAAGTATCTCGGGGTCTTGTTCACGAGTGACAGGAGAAGGGAGCGGGAGATCGACAGACGGATCGGGGCTGCTTCTGCAATAATGCGGACGCTGCACCGGTCTGTCGTGGTGAAGAGGGAGCTTAGTGTAAAAGCGAAGCTCTCGATTTACTGGTCGATCTACGTTCCTACCCTCACCTATGGTCACGAGCTTTGGGTAGTGACCGAAAGAATAAGATCGGGAATACAAGCGGCAAAAATGAGTTTCCTTCGAAGGGTGGCTGGTCTCTCCCTTAGAGATAGGGTGAGGAGTGCAGCTATCCGGGAGGGACTCAGAGTAGAGCCGCTGCTCCTCCACATCGAAAGGAGCCAGTTTAGGTGGCTCGGGCATCTGATTAGGATGCTTCCTGGCCGCCTCTTGGGTGAGGTGTTCCGGGCATGTCCCAGCGGGAGGAGGCCCCGCGGCAGACCCAGGACACGCTGGAGAGATTATATCTCTAGGCTGGCCTGGGAACGTCTTGGGGTCCCCCCGGATGAGCTAGAGGTGGTGGCTGGGGAGAGGGAAGCCTGGGCTTCTCTGCTTAGGCTCCTGCCCCCGCGACCCGGCTCCGGATAAGCGGAAGAAAATGGATGGATGGATGGATACTTCACTGCAGACTGGCTTTTAAAAGAATCAGTCAGCCTTTGCTATTTTTGCTCTGTATCTGTTATGTTTACATTTTAATAGCACAGCTGGGAGTCTCTTGTTATGGAGAAAAAAGCATTAATTTATTTGGGGAGCATTATTATTTAAATATGCCAGTGGTTTATTTTTGAGCAATTTCTCATGTACATCTACAGCTGAATGTTAATAAAAGTGTCTGTGTGACATTTGGGACATGTAGCTTTGACTCAGAGTTGCCTTTTTGTTTATAACTTTGGGAAGAAAAAAAATATCAAGATATATTTCATATATATGTTTCATGTACATTGTATATAGTGTTAGTATTCATGTACATTGTATATAGTGTTAGTATTAGTAGTATTAAGGTTAATCTTGTTTGTTGATTTTATATATATATATATTCTTTTCTTAATAGTGTAAATTATCATATTTTTATTTATATTTATAATAACTGCAGCTGCTGTTACACCCAAATTTCCCCTCTGTGGGACAATAAAGGCTGTTTCTTCTTCTTCTTCTTCTTCTTCTTCTTCTATATCCCCATTCAGGTAAAAAATATTGAGATATTATTTTGGTCCATATTCCCCAGCCCCAGTAGTTCTAAACATATTTTTTCTTCACTTTTTGTCTCTCCAAAGATGTTATTCCTCTCTCCTACAGCCTCGATTGCAACTACGTACAAATAACCAATTATGCAAATTAGGTGATGATGTCATATAGCGACTTCTAGCGACTTTTAGGACATCCAATAGCTACTTTCCTTGCTGAGGAGTTGGCGGGAGGCCAGACAGCAGTTTCTGATGAAAACGTCACATTCAAAAGAGAAGAGACGTAAGGTGGACAGCGAAAATAGAAGATTTAACGACAACTGGACCGATAAGTATGCACAAGAGTAAGTGCCCCAAGAAATGTGTGGCCCACTGGCAAATAGCCTCATGACAATTTGGCCCATAGAAAAATGTAGTTGAATACCCCTGGTCTAAGATGTCAGTAAAATTGAGGAGCAGGCAGCAGTGAACAGAAATATGGGGCCACCTCACCAGCTCCACCCACCAAACACTGCATGACACACCTGCCCCCCAAGGCCCTATGTGTACCATCACATGTGAGCCATATGATGTAATTAAAAAGGAGGAGAGGGACATCATACAGCACAGCGAGCAGAGTCATGGAAGTGGACGTACTCACTGTGGCACGAGCCCCCCTCCCCCAAGACCCTATGTGTGTGTAATATGATGTTTGATTGAGTGGGAGGAGGGGAAGGGCCAGGATGACCAGGAGGTAGAAGACTACCCCTGAAGGAGAGATCCAGCTAACTACTGGATCACTAAAGACCCCAGTTGCCTACACCCAACCACACAGCAGGGAAGGCAGATCCAGGGCCTGAAATGGTCACACACAGAGGGTACCACCATGCTCAAGGCCAGCGCCTACCACTCATACCTGGTGGCGCTGTCACTTGGTGTTGGCTCTCACTGCGGTATTGTATCACTTCCTGTTCCTGTTTCGGAGCACAGCGTTTTGCTGTCTGTTAGCTGTTATATCTGTATAACTCGATTTATCTGGATAATAACATATTTTAGTGTAATCTTCACCTACTTTAAATAGCATACTCTTTGCTGAATCACCTGTATTCACATTACTCACTTTATTTGTTTTTAGAAATTCGCTAGCTTAGCTCAGCTAGTAGTTTAGCCCTTAGCCGACTCACTACCAGCATGGCTTCTTCTCCTGTCTCTCCTGCACTTTCCTGCTCTGGGTGTCACATGTTTAGTTACTCCTCGGCCTCCTTTAGCAGTAACGGTACTTGTAATAAATGTAGTCTGTTTGTAGCTCTGGAGGCCAGGCTTTCTGAATTGGAGACTCGGCTCCGCACCCTGGAAAATCCTGTATCTAGCCAGGCCCCTGTAGCGGGTGCGGACCATGGTAGCTTAGCCACCGTTAGCTCCCCCCCAGCAGATCCCGAGCAGCAGGGAAAACAGGCCGGCTGGGTGACGGTGAGGAGGAAGCGTAGTCCTAAGCAGAAGCCCCGGGTACACCACCAACCTGTTCACGTCTCTAACCGTTTTTCTCCACTCGGCGACACACCCGCCGAGGAACAAACTCTGGTTATTGGCGACTCTGTTTTGAGAAACGTGAAGCTAGAGACACCGGCGACCATAGTCAAATGTCTTCCAGGGGCCAGAGCAGGTGACATTCATGGAAATTTGAAACTGCTGGCTAAGGCTAATCGTAGATTTGGTAAGATCGTTATTCACGTCGGCAGTAATGACACCCGGTTACACCAATCGGAGGTCACTAAAATTAATATTGACTCGGTGTGTAACTTTGCAAAAACAATGTCGGACTCTGTAGTTTTCTCTGGGCCCCTCCCCAATCAGACCAGGAGCGACATGTTTAGCCGCATGTTCTCCTTGAATCTCTGGCTGTCTGAGTGGTGTCCAAAAAATGAAAAAATGAAATCTGGCCAAATTTATTAACCCTCCTAAAACCTGACTACCCAGGGTTGAGACCAGGAAGCAGAGTTGCAGTCTTACACGCCTCTCTGCAGCTTCTCTCCTCCTGCCATCGCCCCAAAACCCCATCCCCATAGAGTCGGTGCCTGCTCCCAGACCACCAAAAAACAAAGCTAAAATCAGCAAAAAGCTATTTAAGCATAAAAATTCAAAAACAATAAACAATACAGCTTCATCAACTGCACCAAAAAATAAAACAATTAAATGTGGATTGTTAAACATTAGGTCTCTCTCTTCCAAGTCCCTATTAGTAAATTATTTAATAATTGATCAACGTATTGATTTATTCTGCCTTACAGAAACCTGGTTACAGCAGGATGAATATGTTAGTTTAAATGAATCAACACCCCCGAGTCACAGTAACTGTCAGAATACTCGGAGCACAGGTCGAGGAGGAGGATTAGCTGCAATCTTCAATTCCAGCTTATTAATTAATCAAAGACCCAGACAAAGTTTTCATTCTTTTGAAAGCCCGACTCTTAGTCTTGTTCATCCTAATTGGGAAAATCAAAAACCTGTTTTATTTGTTATTATCTATCGTCCACCTGGTCCTTACTCAGAGTTTCTGTCTGATTTCTCAGACTTTTTATCTGATTTAGTGCTCAGTTCAGATAAAATAATTATAGTGGGTGATTTTAACATCCATGTAGATGCTGAGAATGACAGCCTCAACACTGCATTTAATCTATTGTTAGATTCAATTGGCTTCTCTCAAAATTTAAAGGAGCCCACCCACCACTTTAATCATACTCTGGATCTTGTCCTAACATATGGCATAGAAACTGAAAACTTAACAGTATTCCCTGAAAGCCCCCTCCTGTCTGATCATTTCTTAGTAACATTTACATTTACTTTAATGGATTACACAGCAGTGGGGAATAAGTTTTATTACAGTAGAAGTCTTTCTGAAAGTGCTGTAACTAAGTTTAAGGATCTAATTCCTTCATTGTTATGCTCTTCAGTGCCATGTGCCAACACAGTACAGAGCAGCTACCTAAACTCTGCTCCCAGTGAGGTCGATTATCTCGTCAATAGTTTTACATCCTCACTGCGTATAACTTTGGATACTGTGGCTCCTCTGAAAAGGAAAGCTTCAAATCAGAAGTGCCTGACTCCGTGGTATAATTCACAAACGCACAGCTTAAAGCAGATAACCTGAAAGCTGGAGAGGGAATGGCGTCTCACTAAATTAGAAGATGCTCATTTAGCCTAGAAAAAGAGTTTGTTGCTCTATAAAAAAGCCCTCCGTAAAGCTAGGACATCTTACTATTCATCATTAATTGAAGAAAATAAGAACAACCCCAGGTTTCTTTTCAGCACTGTAGCCAGGCTGACAAAGAGTCAGAGCTCTGTAGAGCCGAGTATTCCTTTCACTTTAACTAGTAGTGACTTCATGGATTTCTTTACAAATAAAATTTTAGACATTAGAGAAAGAAAAAAAAACAAAAAAAAAACAAAAACAAAAAAAGGGCAGCACGGTGGCGTAGTGGTTAGCACTGCTGCCTCACAGTTAGAATACCATCTGGAAGGCCTGGGTTCGATTCCACCTTGGCCCAGGCCTCTCCCTCTCTCTGGGTGGAGTTTGCATGTTCTCCCCGTGCTTGCGTGGGTTTCCTCCGGGTACTCCGGTTTCCTCCCACATTCCAAAGACATGCACTTACTGGGGTTAGGTTAATTGGCTAATCTAAATTGCCCATAGGTGTGAATGAGAGCATGAATGTGAGTGTGAAAGGTCGTCTGTCCCTCTGTGTTGGCCCTGCAACAGGCTGGCGACCTGTTCAGGGTGTACCCTGCCTCTCGCCCTATGACAGCTGGGATAGGCTCCAGACCCCCCGCGACCCTTAACAGGATGTGCGGAAGCGAATGGATGGGATGGATGGACATTAGAGAAAAAATTATTCTTAACCATCTCAAAGATTATTCTTCATGTTCGGCTGCTTTCAGCACTGCTGGTATTTGTTTAGACTCTTTTGCTCCAGTTGATCTTTCTGAGTTAACTTCAATAGTTACTTCCTCCAAACCAGCAACATGTTTATTAGATCCTATTCCTACTAGACTGTTCAAAGAAGTCTTTCCAATTATTGATGCTTCAATCTTAAAAATGATCAATCAGTCTTTATTAGTTGGCTATGTACCACAGACCTTCAAGGTGGCTGTAATTAAACCTCTACTTAAAAAGCCATCACTTGACCCAGCTGTCTTAGCTAATTATAGGCCAATCTCCAACCTTCCTTTTCTCTCAAAGATTCTTGAAAGAGTAGTTGTAAAACAGCTAACTGATCATCTGCAGAGGAACGGTTTATTTGAAGAGTTTCAGTCAGGTTTCAGAATTCATCACAGTACAGAAACAGCATTAGTGAAGGTTACAAATGATCTTCTTAGAGCCTCTGACAGTGGACTCATCTCTGTACTTGTCCTGTTGGACCTCAGTGCAGCTTTTGATACTGTTGACCATAACATTTTATTACAGAGATTAGAGCTTGCTATAGGTATTAAAGGTACTGCACTGCAGTGGTTTGAATCATATTTATCTCATAGACTCCAATTTGTTCATGTAAATGGGGAGTCTTCTTCACACACTAAGGTTAATTATGGAGTTCCACAGGGTTCTGTGCTAGGACCAATTTTATTTACATTATACATGCTTCCCTTAGGCAGTATTATTAGAAAGCACTGCATCAATTTTCATTGTTATGCAGATGATACTCAGCTTTACCTATCAATGAAGCCAGATGACACACATCAATTAGTTAAACTGCAGGAATGTCTTAAAGATATTAAGGCCTGGATGACCTCTAATTTCCTGCTTCTAAATTCAGATAAAACTGAAATTCTTGTTCTCGGCCCCACAAATCTTAGAAACATGGTGTCTAACCAGATACTTACTCTGGATGGCATTACTTTGGCCTCCAGTAACACTGTGAGAAATCTTGGAGTCATTTTTGACCAGGATATGTCCTTCAATGCACATATTAAACAAATATGTAGGACCGCTTTTTTGCATTTGCGCAATATTTCTAAAATTAGAAACATCCTTTCTCAGAGTGATGCTGAAAAGCTAATTCATGCATTTATTACTTCTAGGGTGGACTATTGTAATTCATTATTATCAGGCTGTCCTAAAAGCTCCCTAAAAAGCCTTCAGCTGATCCAAAATGCTGCAGCTAGAGTACTGACAGGGACTAGAAAGAGAGAGCATATTTCTCCCATATTGGCTTCTCTTCATTGGTTCCCTGTTAAATCTAGAATAGAATTTAAAATTCTTCTCCTCACATACAAGGTCTTGAATAATCAGGCACCATCTTATCTCAAAGACCTCATAGTACCATATCACCCCAATAGAGCACTTCGCTCTCAGACTGCTGGCTTACTTGTGGTTCCTAGGATACTTCAGAGTAGAATGGGAGGCAGAGCCTTCAGCTTTCAGGCGCCTCTTCTGTGGAACCAGCTTCCAGCTTGGATTCGGGAGACAGACACCCTCTCTATTTTTAAGATTAGGCTTAAAACTTTCCTTTATGATAAAGCTTATAGTTAGGGCTTGATCAGGTGACCCTGAACCATCCCTTAGTTATGCTGCTATATTCCTAGTCTGCTGGGGGGTTCACATAATGCACTGTTTCTTCTCATTCACCTTATTTACTTTGTTTATACTCCACTCTGCATTTAATCATTAATTGATATTAATCTCTGGTTCTCTTCCACAGCATGTCTTTCTCTCCCCTCAGCCCAACCGGTCGCGGCAGATGACTGCCCCTCCCTGAGCCTGGTTCTGCTGGAGGTTTCTTCCTGTTAAAAGGGAGTTTTTCCTTTCCACTGTCGCCAAGTGCTTGCTCATAGGGGGTCATTTTGACTGTTGGGTTTTCTCTGTATTATTGTAGGGTCTTTACCCACAATACAAAGCACCTTGAGGCGACAGTTTGTTGTGATTTGGCGCTATATAAATAAAATTGAATTGAATTGAATTGAATACCACAGACAAATACGACACACACACACACACACACAAAACTCCCCCATGAAATCTGCAAATCCATTTTTTTAACTAACCAGCATAGAAAAATTGTGGTGGTTCTGTTGCAGAGTATCGAAATAAAATTTTAGCAATCGGGCATTTCCGGTTTGTTTGTATCCCTTGAAGTGACATAAGTTTTCTTAATATTAGAGTGCTGCAGAATGTGATGTCAAAATATTGTTGCACAATTTACCATCCTACATTGGAGCCTGTTAATTACTGTTACCTGTTTCCATCATAATGACTCTGTCTGCCAGACTGCCACCACAGGCCTACATTTAATGTACACATGTATGACTTATATGTTTTTCTGATTACAATTAACAAACTGCACCTGTCCTGTTGGGAAATTACCAAATATCATCTCTTAGTTTGCGACCTTGTCCTAAATTGTGCAGCTCTTGAGGTATTGTAATATTATACAGTAATCCCTCATTTATCGCGGGTGTTACGTTCCAGGACCACCCGTGATAAGTGAAAATCTGCGAAGTAGGGACGCTAAAGTTATTTTAATACTGATAAAATAGTGTATAACTACTAAAATAAACTCCCCACACTTATACACCAAATATATACATTACTGTACAACACGTACTACGCATGTGAAGAACGAGTACCGCAAAAACCCGCGAAACAGCGAGTCAACGAAAAGCAAACCAGGAAGTAGCGAGGGATTACTGTACCTGTGTTTAGAAAACTGTGCAACTGTTCTAACTCACCCGCAAAACTGACCACACCTAGCATTATTTGGGGATTCTGTTGAGTAAATTGGGCCCTATGTCTTGTTAAGTGAGATTTGAAATAAAGGTTGGTACCAAAATAGCTGTTTCCTGCTGTTACAAGTGTTTATGCAAACCTAACCAGCTGCTAATTCTAGCCTCTGATTTAACATTCATGTAACTCTCCCACCCACACTGAAAAACTGCTTTGTACATGAATGAGAAAGTGAATGTTTTGTTTATAACGTACAGGGATGGCCATCTCCCCAAACCCCAAAACAACAAATCAATCATGTAAGTCAGAAAATTGGCAAACACTCTCTGAAGTCACTTAATTGACAGTAAACAGATGAGGGGCTTTATAGTAGGGATGCGCCAATCCGATATTCACTATTCCTGACCTAAATTATTGGATCGGATATCGGAAAGGAATAAAAAATGCAATCTGATCCGACCCGACCCACATTAGCTGCGTTACAGTTCTCTGTCATCGTCTTCTTCTTGTGGGTTTGCGGTAGACCAAACCAGCTTAGAGCTGCATTACTGCCACCTACTGGAATGGAGTGGATCATAAACACTGATGCAACAACAGCAGTCAGGTGTTTTACGTGCAGTCTGTCTGCACAAGCGCAAAGAGGCTAAACTGGTGATCGTGAGCTCAGGTGGAGTGGAAGGAAATGTTTTTCTAGTGTCGAAAACAAGCTTTTTCCCCTATAACCACCATTAAACCTTAACTGGGAAACAGCTGGAGGTCCTTCATCAACCACCTGATCAGTAAGTGAAGAAAATAGAACTTTGTAGCTGCTCCATCCACCCTGTTTGTTTCACACAGGAAAAAAAATGCAGTACAGAAGTTAAAATATGCAGATGAACTGTTAATACGAAAAAAGTATTTCTTATCCAGTTACTTGGGTAATCGATGGCATAATTGATAGAATACTTGATTTTTAAAATAATCGATAGTTGTAGCCCTAATGACATTTGCAACAATCCATAAGCCAATGCATCACCTTCTCACATAGGAGCAACAGGATTCAGCTGAAAAAGTGTTTGTTGTAAGTATGTGAAATTTTTTTATTTAGTGTTTTTCACAGACAAAAAGTCACAAAGCACTGTACAATAATTAAAACACAAGATCAAAAAAACCAAGATAAAACACCATTTTAAAAACATATTAAAATTACCATATTAAAAGAAAAATAATAAAAATAAAGTCAACAGAAAGCCTGGTTAAACAGAAAAGTTTTCAACTATTTTTTAAGACGCCACAGTGTCAGCTAAACGGAGATGGAATGGTAAACAGTTCCAGAGCTTTGGCACCACTGCCTGATAAGCTCTGCCCCTTCCTGGTTCTTAGTCTTGTACGTGGGACAACTAAAAGATTTGATTTTGTTGTGTGAGAGACTGTTTACTTATGTAAAATATATCCAGGCATTTGAAATCAATTGTTTGTTTGTTTGTTTGTTTGTTTTTTAAAAAAGATCGGATTTGTATCGGTATCGGCAGATATCCAAATGTAAAATATCAGTATCGGACCTAAAAAAAGTGGTATCTTGCCATCCCTAGTTAATACACCCAACAACCAAACATTTTGTCTTGTCTGCTTGCAACTTCAGCATAACTGAACTTGGACAACAAAATCACTGCAAGAAAACAATGGTGGATTCATGAAATCTGTAAGCTGGAAGTCCATGTCCTTGTTCAGCAGTTCCACAGCAAATACTGTGAAGTAAGAGGAAAGAAGACGTAACAGGGAATAGAGAAAACTGAACAGACTGACAAATTATGACCCAAAAAGAATATAAACATATATATGCAGCACTGGGACAGAAGGTATTTAAATTTCCTGAACTACTACACACTCAAAGTACACAAAAAAATGTGTTTAAGGGCTAAAAAAGTGGCTTTTGCATGATATGTCTCCTTTAATGGACCTCTGTATGTCTGTCAACCAATGCTATAATTTACATACTAAATTTATCTCCTGGTGTGTGATTTGTAGTACCCAAAGGTATAATTCATTAACAAATAACCCTTTAACATTTTGTTGTTTACACTTGTTTATCCAAACACTCCATTTCTTTATTATAAATGGCATTGTACCCACTCATCCCACTCACTCATGGGGTGGCTGTAGCTCAGTAGGTAGAGCAGGTCACCTACTGATCGGAAGGTCAGCGGTTCGAATCCTGGCTACTCCAGGCTACATGCCAATGTATCCTTGGGCAAGATACTTAACCCCAAGTTGCTCTCCGACCGTTCTGTCGGAGTATGTATGCGTGTGAATGTTAGTTAATTAAAAAAAGCACTTAGCTTTGTAAAAATGGAAGTGCTTGTATGAATGGGAGTGCATGGGTGAATGCAAAACAGGTTGTATAAGCGCTTTGAGTGCTCATACTGAGTAGAAAAGTGCTATATAAGAACTAGTCCATTTACCATTTCATCCAGGTGCTCAATATTAAATCAATTAATTCATGGAGTAAAAAGTGCTAAACACAAAACACCTTTGTATTTTGGGTTTCTTGTTGATTTGGAGGAAACAGGTAGATGAGAGTATTATAATGGTACATATTTTATTTGTGGATAAACACCTGTTAACAGAAGCTTCTGTTACCTCTCTGAGGTCTAAGTCATTATTAGTGACAATCCCAACCCTTGCTCTGAACCCTAAGCCTTTATTTTGGAGTGAAGCAGAAAGTCCTTTTTTGAAAATATGTACAGATTTTTTGATGCATGTCAGAATTTTTTTTTTCCATTTATATATTCTTGTGACACAGGATTAGGTTTACTACTGATGAGTTCCCTCAGATAAAGATGCAATTGTAAATAGCAAGCGGCGTTAAAGGCCCTCGCCGCCTGTGCGCCCGCCAAACCCCGCGCAAGCCGCCTGTGAGCCCCTGCGAGCCCCCAGCAAGCCACCTACAAGCTCTGCAAACCCCCAGCCACCCGCCTGCGAGCCAGGCAAACCCCTAGTGAGCCGCCTGCGAGCCCTGCAAACCCCAGCGAGCCACATGCAAGCCTCACAAACCCCCAGCAAGCTGGTTCTTCTGCCGAATGTAAAACTGGAGTTAGACCTGTAACTGCACGTGTTTCCAGTAGGTGGCGCTGCAACTGGCATTCAATTATGCCATGTGCATGTGTTCAGGAGTGGATCCTTATCACACTTGTGAAGTTTGGTGCAGTTTGGAGAATGAGTGTTTAAATGAGAACAACGTCCTCTTTCCAGTAGGTGGCGCTGTCACTGTCATTCAATGTCATATGGATGTGTGCAGGGGTGGGTCCTTATCACAGTTGTGAAGTTTGGTGCAGACTGGGCAATGACTGTTTGAAATAGAGCAACTTCCTGTTTCCAATAGGTGGCGCTGTCGCTGTCATTCAGTGTCACCTGGATATGTGCAGGGGTGGGTCCTTATCACACTTGTGAAGTTTGGTGCAGATTGGACAATGAGTGTTTGAATTAAAGCAACTTCCTTGTTCCACTAGGGGCGCTAGAGTGACATTCACTAATGTCATGTGGATGTGTTCAGGGTTCGGTCCTTATCACACTTGTGAAGTTTGAGGGCAATTGGACAAAGTATATGAGAATGAGAGGCAATCGAAATGTCATGGCGAAGGATCGAAGCACGCCATGGCACCATGGCCACGCCCCTCTGCAGTGTAACATCATCATAGGTTTTACTGGAAATGGTTGTGGTCATTATACAGCTCAAAAGACGTGAATGAAGTGTCATGGAGAAATGTTAGGTTTTCCATTGAAAATGAATGGGGAATTTGGGGCGTGGTTACAGGGGTGGGGTGCAAAATGAGGCATGGGTGTGATTGACTTTTTTGATCAGGGTGATATACAGAATGTGTAAACCAAATTTCAGAATTCTAGGAGTAACTAAATTATTTGACCTCCATGCAAATTTTAGTTTTATTATGTAGGGGGCGCTATTGCAGGAATTGCCATTGTTTTTCCATTTATGGATACAGAGTGGGACACTATATAAGTTATTAAAGTTTGGGAGAAAAGCAAAGCATGCACGAGTGATGACTAGCGAAAATGGTGAGTTTTCGTATATTTTTCAGGGGGTCAAATTTGCGATCAAAGCCCAGAAAGAAAAAGAAGAAGAAGAATCGGAATAAAGAATAATGAAGAACGCTTACGATTCCAATTAGGCGCTTTTCCAGTCACCCTCATATATACCTTTTCGGAAAGGTCTCGACCTGGCGCACGTCCCCATGAGGTCAGGGGTCACTTGCGACCGCGTCCCATGCCACCACCCCCATTTTTGCGCCCACGCCCCTTGCGATCACTATAGGCTCCTCACCGACCCTTCGGTTGGCTCGGGCCTAAATAGAAAAAGAAAATTACCATCCTTTAAAAAACAAGATTTTCTTCCTCTTGTATAATTTTTCAATCAGTTCATATTCGTAGTTTCCTGGATGAGCTCCTGTTTTTAGTTGTTTGTTTCTGAGGAGGCCAAAGTAGTGGCTCCAGTTTCCTTCGCTGTCTGCTCCAAACCCAAATACACTGACCTGGGGAAACAAAAATTATACACTGAAGTTATATTAAGCCCTTTAATGTTAAAGTAATCTTGCAATTAATTACTTTTTAGCAATCCATATACCTTTTAGTATTACTAGTACTTTTTTTGAAAATGAAAATTAGAATGTATCTCATTAGATTTTTTTTTTGGTAAATACACATACAATTTACACACACTCATCATGGGCATGAATTTCACGGCAATTGAGGGCTTTTAATTATTTCCTTGAATTGTTCTTTTTCCAGGGTGGAATAAATATACACCATACATCTTCTCTCATCCACACAGGCTCACAAATATACACTGCTCAAAAAAATAAAGGGAACACTTAACACAGTATAACTCCAAGTAAATCAAACTTCTGTGAAATCAAACTGTCAACAAGAAGTGGAAGCATTGTTCCAAAAATGGAAACTGTATGCAGTAAACCACAGAAAACTATGATGGATTTGGCCTATTTTCATCTATGCTGGCCCATTTATTTGTGCATAATCTGGTGATCGGCGTCCAGTACTTTTACCAAATTTTGTACAATAAAATTTGCTGTCGGCTGTCTCAAAAGTTGCTAAAGGATGAATTGAGGTCCAGGGGTGTGTGTGCTGTCTCCCTTGGTGCCAAACAGAGGTCCAGGCGATGCCACGAAGGGACGCAGTACGAGCACTGTATGTACACATAACACGGTGACAGTGGAGTTATCAGGTTTCCGGTGTTGTGTCAAAAAATGATTGCTTTTTTTTTTAATAAATGTTTTTGCTTTGCTTATATCGGGAAATATACTGGTGCACAGGATTTATAAAAGGCTTATATATAAAATGAAGAAATGACTTGTTCTTTCCCTCATTAATAAAGAATATATTGTAGCGTCGGTTAAGATGTTGAAGAAGATGGCGAGAGTTTGCCAGCAAAAGTTGCCCTTTTATTAACAATTAAATGGTTGCTGTGTGCCACAACCACGCCAAACCACGCCTTCTGCACAGAACCATCTAACTTTAACAGAATCGTTACAATATGAAAGTCATTTTGCCAAAAACCGACTGCAGCTTCTACCATGTGACAGAAATGTTCTTTATGACTAAAAATGAAATTTACAACAATATAAATACCAGCAATAAGTTTTTGAGCAAATAACAGAAATCACTTTTTGGCACAAGACCGGCTATTCCGATGACAAATTGCTCCACTGCCACTCTGTACAGTGTGGCGGCATGTACATTTTTCGTACATGAAGTGCAGTACACATTCACATTAAAATTCAAATCAGTTTTTCTGTTCATTACAGGGTGTACCCTTATGGGCTCGACACACGGGGAGCGACAAATGACAGCGACAAATGGGCCTCATCGCCACTGGGGTGAAACTGAACACACGGGAGGCGATAGCGACGGCAGCATTGCGAATCGCGCTCTCATGTCGCTCATCTCCAAGAAATGTGATTGGTTAGACATTTTCAAATCTTGCTGTTAAGTCTCCTCTACAAAAGAAAAATACAACCTTGGGTTCATCCTATATTATCACAAAAGTCCTCTCTATCCGTCTGTTTAACGTTGGTCTTGCACTAACACGTTCTCATATGGCTGCCTTTATGTGTAACTCGATAATCACTGCGTGAAGTGTCATATAATATAGGAAAGTCAAACACAGCTAAAACGATGCTTTCCTTCGTGCTGAAAGTGGTTGCAGACTGCAGCGTGTAGCATACTCTTCGCTCATTGGTCAGTCAATGAAACTCTTGCTGATTGGTTTAGTGCCACACGACAGCGACAAAAGTAGAACATTTTCCAACTTTGTTGTGTTGCCTGGTCGCGTGTGCACGTCTACGTGTACGAGCTCGAAATTTCACATGCACGAATGTCGCCGGTCGCTTAGCTGGAGGAGGGCAAGCGATTGTCGCCTCATCGCACAAGCTCCATAGGAAATGAATGGAGAGCGAGCGACGTCGCTCCCCGTGTGTCGAGCCCGTTAATCTCGCTGTGACAGCTGGCACAGGCTCCAGCCCTCCTGCTATCCTGAAAAGGATAAGCGGAAGAGAATGGATTGATGGATTTTCATTAGTGCAACAATACAATGTTTTAATAGGTAGGAAAGAGTATATTTAATACCAAGATCTACAGAATTTTTCAAGACCAGGATGTGTTTTACAGAACCTCGCAAGGGATGACATGAAGACGGGAGAAAAAAACGAGGTAAAAAAGAGATGTACTTTTTCACATGCACACACTCAGCTCGAGCTTTTATTTTATGACTATATATATGATAGACATAAACGTGTGTGTCCTCCATCACTGTAGTTGTTTATGAGCTGAGTGGCTGAGAGGAGAAGGGGCGGGGCAGCGCGGTGTGTATTTGTGGTGATCAGTGAAGCAGTGATGGCGTGAGAGCGAGACAGTCAGTCAGGTTCATTCCTTCATGCCTGTACAGTTTTGGCGTGGTTATGGCCAACAGGAACCATTGAATTATAAATTAAAGGCAACTTTTGCTGCAATCTCTCACCGATCCTTTCAACATCCTGATGGATGCTGCCATATCAAGATGGGACTCAATTAAAAAAATTAATCTAATTAATTAGGAGCTTTGTAATTAATTAATCGAAATTAATCGCATTTTAATCACATTTAAATATTTAACATGATAAATATTAATTTAAGTTTGGTTGATGAATGAATCAATATACATAAGCTTAAACTTCAAAATTTTATTTTCCCACCAGTCTACTACACAGACCAATGAAGGGTGGAAGTGCTCCTGTGATAAGCAAACTCCTGAAATTAAAGTTAAACATCATAAATGGATAGTTTTATTCAACATTAATGTCTCACTTAATATAGTTGGAAATTAATCATTAGCTCAGCTGTATTCCTTGATGTTGAAATGTGTTATGCTTGTTTTAACAGCTTATTTTGAATTAAAGACTTAAAATTAAACCACAAAAAGGAGAAAAAGTTCGTTTTCCCTTTAACCAGCTGCTTTTACACAGCTGTGCTTCGAACTCACGGTTGCTAGGCGAGATGAGCTACACAGAGGCGAGGGCAGGCGACGCTGATATGAAGGCTAGCCACTCTCTTCCGGCCTATGCGGTCTTCGTGGGCTGCGAAGGACGTGGGCCGGGTCCTTCGAATTTTTGACATCGTGCGTCGATATAATCTGTGTGCCGGGAACTCGTGCACTGAAAAACGTTCCGGTGCAACGTGCGATTAAAATGCGTTATTCGTTAATTTCCCCGTAATTAATTAATCGAAATTAACGCGTTAAAGTCCCACCCCATTCCTAGTACATTACAATACTAAAGAACCAGGTGAAATTAAATGTCATGAAAAAAGATCAACATTTTCTTTGTACTTTTTTTTTTGTTTTTTGTTTTTTTTGTTTGTTTGTTTTTTTTGGGGGGGGGGGGGTGAAAAGAGTATGCTTTGTACGCTCTGGAAAATGTTGACATTCGTGAATGACCCCTAAATGTAATATCGAGAATTTTTTTATGGTCAGACGAGGTGAAGATTGGGTTATTTGGCCACAATGACAAGAAATATGTTTGGAAGACTTAATGTGAGGCATTTAAACCGATGAACACTATAAAGTCAAGAGACATAGAAAACCTTCTGGCAGTGGCACAAACCGCTGTAGGGTTCAGGTATAGCCTCATCCTACCAGTAGTGACTAGTGTTGTAGTACTCGAGATCGGTCTTGGTCTCGAGACCACTTTTTGATGGTCTCGGTCTTGTCATGGACTCGATCGCATTTGGTCTCGGTCTTGTCATGGACTCGGACATTGCGGACTAGGGATTTTATTTCAAGACCAGTCAAGACCACAGCTCACTTAATTGCCAGAATACTGTCCAATTAATTTAACATCTTGCTTTTTAATTAGCAAGCTAATACTAACCGCTAAAAGCTGCTCCCGATTGTTAATTGAGTGAAGGGGCCTACACATGTAACCAGAAAGCACATCTAAAGCCTAATCACAGTCTTTGTGAACCTGTAATTACATTTCTCGAGGTGCATGTCATTTTTCTTAAAGGCCTTTCACAGCTCCACTGGTGCTGAAAACTAATGTTTGACTATGGCTTTCTGAATACAGCCATCGATTATTTTCAGAATCGAGTATTGTATCGATTATTCCATCAATTAATCAAGTAATCAGATAAGAAATAATTTTTCGTACTAACAATTCATCTGCCCATTTAACTTCCGTACTGCAGTTTTTCTCTATGTCACATGTGTCAGACTCAAGGTCTGCGGGCCACTTCCGGCCCACGATCTAATTTTATACGGCCAGCAAGATGATTTCATATAGCTATTATTAATAGCCCACGGGTAAATGTGCTCCCACCACTTATACTACAAATTCCACGCACTGCAGCAGCTGCCGGCAGGCCAAGAACTGTGCGCTAACCTATGTTCCCTATTGCCGATTGATCAGTGATCAGCGGATAAAACATCGGTCAGCACTTTTTACAGTGACATCTAAGCTGCCTGACTCCCCAAAAAATGACCAAACGAAAAGTGGAAAACAGGGATTTTCCAAACAGGTGGGAGGCAAAAGACCTGAAGGCTGACATCGGAGGTAAACCATCTGTCTCTTTTCCTCACTTGCGCTGCGGGGGAAAGAGCGGATTGGTGGGACAGATACGGAAAAGATGAAGAGGGAGACCTGCACAGGTGAGCTGACAGTGCATCACTGCGTCACACAGCAGGAAACGCTGCGCAGCAAAGTCCTGAAGACAGAACGTGTCATAAACACCGAAACACAGACAGGGAACTTTATAAGAGGCAGTTTCAGTCTTTTCTGGAGTAAATAGTTTCTGAATTTGGTGACGCGCCTTATTACACAGGTGCGATGAGCCGCCTGAGGAAATCTGTCAGTTCATAGAAAGTGAAGGAAAAGCCTCAGCAGGGCTCCAGGATGAAAGGTGGCTGAGAGTCGACTTTTCTCATGAAGCATTATAATGCGTCCCTGCAGCTTTGGGGACTGGACCGCATGATAACTTGTCTCCACCGCTGTGTTTGCAGCTCCGCTATTTGCTGATAAACTGGACACACTGCGCAGTTTATGCAGGGTTTTTCCGACTGTGAAGCGCAGAAATTCACATTACAGTTTTTACCTGAAAAATTTGCAACTTTTCATCAGTTTGAAATATATTCATTTTTCCTAATGTGATTTTTGAAGAATAATATAATTTTATATTTTATTTAATGTGTTGAGGAAAAAAGCTGCTGTATTCTGACCATTCAAATTTATTTTACTGATTTAAATAAATCCTGTTTGCTAAATGCAGAGACAGCAGAGCTCCGAAAGTGAAGCGTCTCAGCCTGGCGCGGCGCCTTGCGATCAACCGCTAGCTAGAACACTACACACACACACACACACACAAAACGCATCTTCTCAACATTTACTGTGTTCATGTGAGCAGATCACTTATTCATGGACTTATAAAATACAAGACTTCTATGACATAACTTACGGACTGTCTTTAAATGGGACAGGAGGGGAGGTGAAGGAGCGCAGGGGTGCCTAATCAGCGCAGCACCTCTGTTATTGATCATGTCATATGCACAGCTGTCAAATACAGAAAATGCAACTAGAGAAATATTTTCCCACATCGTTTTGGCGCCCCCCTCTTGTGCGGCGCCCCTATGCATTGCATATAGTGCATACCCCCTTTTTGCGCCACTGGTCATGCGTGTGCTGCATAAATCGAAATAACAACTGGCTTGAACACGAAGAGAAGTGAGAGGGAAAATGAAGATCAAAGGAAAATGTCAGGCTTCCGATTCAGCAAAAAATATCCCAGCATGAAAGGTAACTAGAAAAAGCATTTCCTGAAGAAAATGCACTGTGAATGCTGCAAGCTAAAAGATTGCAGCTGAAATGCTAAGAAATGCTTGAAAGAGCATTTCTTAGCATTTTTGGAGTAAAGTGGGACCTGCTCTGTCTGTTTCTTGTGCATTGATGGTCCCCTTTTCTACCACTGAGCCAACAGTAATGTCACACAAGCAGTGAGGTTTGCAAGCATACATATTGGAGAGCTCTCCCAAGCTGAATGCTTGTAAATGCGCCAATTGAAAACACCTGCCAGGTGCACTGCTTACCTGCTGAGATGCATGCACTCTGTCAAATTTTCCTCGGCGCACCTGTCAAATAACTGCTTCTAAGTGAAAAACCGTAGCTCCTATCAAAATCATCTTTGAACTGTGAGCGTCACAAGGACCTGCTCTAAACAGTGGTGTAATTTTTATTTTCCTGGGCTCAAAAGTGTGGCCGTGGGAGCAGTTTGAAAAAGGTGCTCATTTCTGCTTTGGAGAAAATCACCTCTCTGAAATTACTGTGGAGGTTAATGAAGGAGTTGGAAGGTGCTCCCTCTGTTTGAACGCTTACAGTTTAAAAAGTGTACATTTGACAGGGTTTAGAGACACATTGTTTGAAAGTAGAGAAGCAGCTCTACTAATCAGTCTCCCACTCTAGCAAACGCAATACACAACCATTATAAACTCTGAAACGGCTGAAAAAACACCTTAAACTTAAACGCTCACTGTGCTTAAACCGTAAAAGATTCTTACACCAAGTAAGAGCTTGAATAGCTGAAAGGCTTGGCTTCATTTTAAAGCTTAAATGGTTTTTCTAGCTGAAAGTATGCTGAAGTTATTAGCTTTTAAATCCTGAAAGGATTTGAAAAGGATTTGAAACTTCCCCATTCATTTTGAATGGCAAAAATGAAGATTATAAAAAGTTCAATATCTTAAAAAGTATAAAGGTTACAAAAAAGAAAAGTAATAGCACAAATCTCCAGAACAGGCTGAACGTTTTGATACCAGAACGTTGTCTGTAGCCCAAACGCTGCTTGAGTTTTTAGCGACCGAAGGTTTTTGGAGTACAAGAACAATACTGTGAATGCTTTGCAGCATTCACAGTAAATACCAACCTTCATGTATTTTGATACACAAACTAAAAATTTAATGCAAGTTTTAGGGCTGCGACGATTCTTGGAGTAACGCAATTCGATTATTAAAAATCCTCGACACAAATTTCTTGCTTTGATGTTTCGTTTCAACTCTGCAGCTCAGTGTAAGCGGAGCATTTCCTCCACATTAGTTCTCCATCACTGTAACGGATTTTCGTCATTTGGAAAAAAAAACAAAAACCACCCTTTAACACGAGTGGATCGCTGAGATATTTGCCCCCACTTCTCTGTGCTGTGAGCGTGCATGTTTGAATGTGCGCGCGTTGTGCAGAGGATGTCAGCTGTTATTTTTTCTTTACGTCAGCTGTAGCCACCAGAACAGACCTATAACCACAGTGTACTGGGGAAAGGGGGGCTGCGATTAGCACTAGCAATCGTTCAGAGAAACATCTGCAGTACGGAAGTTAAAATATGCTGATGAATTGTTAAAATGAAAAATTATTTCTTATCCAATTACTTGATTAATTGACGGAGTAATCAATTGAATACTTGATTACTAAAATAATTGATAGTTGCAGCCCTACTTGTATTCAGAAAGCCATAGTCAAACATTAGTTTTCAGCACCAGTAGAGCTATGAGAGGCCTTCAAGAATAAAATAACTACAGTTCCCAGCAAGATGACGTCACTTCCTATTGTTGCATTAAAAACGTGATAGTTTATGCTCACAACATGGTGGCTGATATTCAAATGTAGGAAATGCTTTTAGCAGCTGATTGTTAAAAAATCTGGATTATGTTTTTGTTGTGTATTTTTTTATGTGATTTCTGCAAACACATTAGTGGAAGGAAACGGCACTCTGGGACACATTAAATGCTTGATATATAAATGTAACTTTTCTGGATTATATGCAAAAATTATCATTCTATCAATCTAAAAAGGCCTGATTTAGAGTTCTGCATTGATCCTTTGTGTATAACTGAAAATCCTCTCTGAACCAAACCTGACAAACATCTCGAGAAATGTAACTACACGTCCAAAAAAACTGATTACTGCTTTCCAGTTACATCTTAGGCCCCATTACTCAGTTAACAAGTGGGAGCGGCATTTAGCGGTTAGCATTAACTTACTAATTAGCATTAGCATTAGCGCTGGAGTGAGAAATATTTCTTGCTAGAACCCTGAAGTTACCATGGCCACCCTCAATGGTAACGGCAGAGAAGTAAGTTGTTTCTGAAACAACTTTTGCTATGAAACATTTAAAGCAAATTTAAATTTAAATTTGTAGAAAATTAGTGAATGAAGGGAAATTTTTTATTAAATTTTTTTATTATACTTTCTGAACAATCTACCTGGAAAAAAAGTTTGCATTTGTTCTTAAGTGATGATTTTGTACACTTCATTTATGAAAAAAAAATTCCAGACATCAATGTATGGGGAAAATTGTTTTGTTAATGTTCTATTGTTTCAGAACGATAACTTTTATTTTGATAAAGTATTTTCTACTTACATATAAACTTTGCCCAATTCAGTTCTATTAACTAATTAATGATCCAAAGGAAAAAAAAATCTCAAACCAGTTAAACTTCATGGAAATTCTTCATAATTATTAAAACGTATAGGTATCAGTATCGGTGATAATGGCCCTGTGTTTACTTGGCATAGGATCAATACCAAATCTTGAAGTATAGCACACAACTACATTGAGCAGCATACACGAGGAGTGATTGACAGTGCTAAGACCCTCCTCCTGGCTCTGATTGGTTGTTTTTGCCTGGGAGCGGTTCAGGGAGGAGGTGGAGGAGCTCCATTTTTTTCGCAGATTATCGGTCTCATACTGTCGTGACATGGTGACAGTTTTAACAAATATGTAAAAAACAGATTTTTTATAAAAGTTACATCCTGCAGCGTTAATCTGTATAAGATTAAAGGCTTTAGTTCTTACTGTCGATGAGTGTTTGCCATTTTTTCAGTTTTACACATTTGCCTATGTGGTTTTGAAATAGCACCCATTTTTACAAAGATTGTTGTTGGTTTAAAGACAACATAACTTTATGCATTGTTTATGAAAGGCAGAGAAAAGTTAAGACTATTGTGATGAATTATGAATAATTGTTTTACATTCTGTGATAAATGATGGAAGTCACCCAGGAGTATTAAATAAAGATGGTTATATTTATTTGAGCTCTGAGTGTTTAATATCAGGATGACTTTATGGGAATGTGGATCTTTCAGATCAATTTGAGAAGTAATTTTGATCATGTTTCACATTTTATTGGGTCATGTAGCGTCAGGCACTGGTCTTGGTCTGGTCTCGGTCTCAATACACTCTGGTCTTGGTCTTGTCTCCGTTTTGGGTTAGGTGGTCTTGACTACAACACTAGTAGTGACACTGACTCTAGCAAAATGCAAAATTAGTGAAAAAACAGTCAGAAAAAATGAGAAGGGGAAAATGTCAGTGGCCTCCACCTGAAAAACCATTCATGTTTTAAAAGTTGTCTCATTGGTGCCCCTCTAGTGCACCTGCTGTTAATTTTATGAACACCGAAGCAGCTGAAAGTGGTTAATAGCACCACTTCTACTTAACTGTCCAGATCAATATCCCAGTTTAATTGACTTAATGCTATACTCAGATTAAAAAATGCTATTTTTAATATTTTTTATGATACATTCAGGTCATAAGTCATGTCACACTGGTCTCCTCTACTTTACAGATAAAAAGCTGCCTTTAGAAGTTAAAAGAATTGGTAATTATCAGCAATTTTGGTGCTGTATTTACTTGGTATTAGTTCAATTTAAAGTTTTATCAAACACACCACTAGTAAAGCCACTTTCAACTGTTTTTCAGGAGATTAACTAAAATAATTGCCAATCACATGCATAATGTACACATACATTGTGTAATATAAACATACCTCATCACACATCAGTAAACTGAGAACCACAGTCAGAAATCCAGTGGATGGATAACGTCCGATCTTTCCCAGCCAGACTTGATGAACATATTTCATGAAAGCCGGATGGAGGATCATTATCTGGTATGAATCAGAAAAAAGCCTTTCATTTATAATCTGTACTAAAAGAAGTCAATATTAATTTTTAGTGGTATTGCTCTGTTTGGAATCTGCATGTGTTTCCACATACTTAAATGTCATGCATGAGTTACTGGAAAAAGAGCTGGCAACAAATAATGCAACAAAGGAAAAGCAGACAAGGCGGTGGCTTACAAAATGGCTTGCAAATCTGCAGCAAATGAGGGCAGGTTAAAACAGCTTAATAGTGTGATTTGCCAGCTCAAGATGTAAAAAGGCATCAACAAACTTCTTAACTTGCCTTAAGTAATGTTAGCTCATATGTATTATAAGATTGTTTAGATATCATTATATGTCAGTTTTGTTTAGGTCAACTTAAAATACTCACCAAATCCTTGTTGACTATTTTATTAGCATGTCGAAAATACCCTTCCCTGTTAAAATTAACAGATATTGTTAAATTTGGTAGAGAACTTGATGATTAGCAAATATCTTTTAATAATTACCCAATATTTAAGATTCACAATAAAATGTTCAGTTTTTATTGTAAATTCATGTGGGCTAGTCCAAAAAAATATAATTCTCTATAGTTATAGCTATGTAGCTATGTGGAAAACTGATACATCTTGCTTTTCTGTTTTTTCAAACAACTTTTACAGAAAGGATGACCTGATTCACAAACCTAAAATTTTGTAATTAAATGTTTAAAAATTGTGTTTTAATATTTGTTTTTTTCTTTATTAGTGTGGCATTTTAAACATGACACACCAAAAATATACCATATATAGGGCATCATTCCTGTCACTCCTACTCACCACTAATTATAATTTTCTGAGGGAACTATTGCTAAATCTGTGAGGTATCTGTTTCATTGCTGAAAAGTTAACCCCTTAACTGGCAGCAAAAAAATCACCTGAAACAACTACATAACACCCTCTGGTTATTATTGGCTATGAACAACCCATTTCATAGCCTATTAACCTGTCGCATCTGGTCCGTGGGAATGAAGTGCATTTATATGGCAGGCTAGACCCGCCCATTTTGATTGACACCTCATTCGGCCAATCATGGTAAGAAATGGGTTTCCCAGAGCCAATAATACTCAGAGGGCGTCACGTAGCTTTGTCAGGTGATTTGGTGCAGCCAGTTACATGATTGGCCGAATGACGTGTCAATAAAAATGGGAGGGTCTAGCCTGCCATATAAAAGGGACTACAAACGGCCCGTCACTGGGCCCTGGACAGTTAAGG
Organism: Archocentrus centrarchus; assembly: GCF_007364275.1. Taxonomy (NCBI): domain Eukaryota; kingdom Metazoa; phylum Chordata; class Actinopteri; order Cichliformes; family Cichlidae; genus Archocentrus; species Archocentrus centrarchus. The sequence continues at coordinate 28,380,229 of NC_044356.1, read as the reverse complement.
GGCTACGACTGAAAATTGCTAAAGCTGGTGAACAGGCAGTTAATAAGGACTGCGCTTCTGCTTCAGCTTCTCACTTAGATTATTCCTATTAGTCATAGTTCCAATTAGAGAGGAACTCCTATAGGAAACTGTAGTGCAGGGCTCTTCAACTCCAGGCCTCGAGAGCCCCTGTTCTGCAGGTTTTAGATGTGTCCCTGATCCAGCACACCTGAATCAAACGGCTGAATTACCTCCTCAGTATGCAGTCAAGTTCTCCAGAGTCCTGCTAATGACTTCTATATTTGACTCAGGTGTGTTGAAGCAGAGACACATCTAAAACCTGTAGGACAGGGGCTCTCGAGGCCTGGAGTAGAAGAGCCCTGCTGTAGTGGCTGACACAGGTAAAGGTGATCTGAAGCTGACAGCCTGCCAGGAAATTTACTGTTTTGGTTAATTCAGTTATTTCATTGTCAGACTCAAAAAGCAAGATCAAGCTTATACCTGCTTCTAGCTAATTTATAATTCTGCTGTATTCAGAAGCAGTCATATACTAATAGGTTATTGTCCATTCACTGAAACACACTAGCTATAATTAGCTAAATAAAAGGAAATGGTGCAATTCTAATGCCATCAATCTGAGCTCTTTGGGTTTTAACAACAATTTTGGTCTTTGTTTATTTTGCTGTTCAAACAGATAAAACTGGACACCACTCTGCTATTAAACTCTGAAGTTTCATAGTGGCAGAGAAACATTATTAAAAAAATCCAACTGTTTACCCCACCCTGGATTTAAGCACTTGTAGAGCCACTGAAAGTCATGTGTTTTGAATGGAAAAAACAAAAGATGAGTTGTGTTGTCCAATTTAGTAGAACTTTCTGGATACATGACACGATGAGTTGTTTTGGTTCCAACATCTGTTTCATAGCCTTTGGTAGGGCCGTAGTTGATTCTAAATAGTACACAGACAGACACATTTAGCTTAGTTTAGTTTTTAGTATCAATAATAATTTAAATCACATTACATGCACACTCTACAACACTATATTTTTTTGTGTGTTATTAAATGTATGCTTTTCAGATCTTTGTTAGTGTCAAGAAGGAATTACATTTTTTTTAAAAAAGATGTCTGCAATGTTGTTTGATGATTATTACCTTATTACGATATCATGGAAATCAATCAGAGCTCCATAACGTGATCCTTTCAAATTTCCAGAATTCCCCACTACAGCGCAACGCTTGCAGTGATCAGGGCTGGGTTCTGTAACATCTGCAATGGGTGTGATTATCTGAAACACCTTGTCTATTGTTTGGTTGTAGAAAGTGAAGTTTTGATATCTTGCCCCCTGCAAATTCTGGCAAAGAAGAAGAAAGTAATTGCAGCTTCAGATCACATCTCTGGTTCAAAGCACATTTCAGTCCTTAACACTATCCCTGCTAGTGACAAAATAGTCCAACAGTGTTTTCAAAATATGCAACAATTGTATTAAAAATCAAACTTTCTGCCCTTTCTCTGTCCCCCTCATAGATAGATAGGAGGAAAGACGTGGGCTCAGGAGGTAGAGCAGGTCACCTACTGATCGGGAGTCAGCAGTTCGATTCCTGGCTGCTTCAGGCTGCATGTCAAAGTATCCTTGGGCAAGATACTGAACCCCAAGTTGCTCTTCGACGCAAGGATTGAGAATGTGTGTGTGAGTGTTAGACAATAAAAGCACTTAGCTTAGTTACTCGTGGAAGTGCTTGTATGAATGGGTGTTAGATATATTTCTTTTTTTATTGCACTCATTGAGAAGTTATGTTTTTGTTAAATGAAAAGTTGTAAATTGTCATGGTCCGGGGTGTTATGCCCAGCATTTTGTGTTTTCGGTTGGATTTTCTGCTGTGCTCGGGTTAATAAATAGTCACCCTCGCTTGCTGCAGTCGCCTACCATTGCCGGCTGGGTTGCTTCAGCTGTCCATATGGAGGCACAGATTACTTACTTACTTTACTTTATTGATCCCACAATATGGAAATTACAGTTAACAGAACACCCATCCAAGAAGACAAACAGAACAAACATGGGGAGATAGGTGAACTGTGGCCATGCTGCCCCCCTTCTGGAGGCGCTGCCATTAAAAAGACAGAAACAATAGTGAAAACATATAGGGATGAGTGAGGAAAAAAATCATCTCATACTTTGTATACATGCACAGTATGTGCGTTGGGCTACTGTGGGGCTGACTCAAACTCCCTCCTCAGCTAACAGTTCTGATAAGATGTAGAGTTCATCAGCAGCTAGGTCAGGGAGATCAGTCCAACACAGGTCAGAAGAAGACAGGACAGCGGGGGGGGGTAGAGCATCTGTTTAAAACCATCCTGGAGACAATTTGATAAGCGGCAGTCCAAGGCCGCCAGGGAGCCAAATTTCTGATTCTATGACTCGTTTTGGGTACAGACTGTGCTGATTAATTTGTTGACAGCCTTCAGTCTTTCTGGCACCTCTCTGTGGCAAAAAAATCCAATTCATCCTAATCTTCTTGGTTCAGTTCTTCGCCGTGCAGAAACAGATACATACATCTCTAAGATCTTACCCCTCTGAATCAGCTCCAGATATACAGAGTCTGAGTTTGAGTCTGTACCTTCCTGCATTCCCGTCATAAGCAGCCTTACCAAGGCCAGACAGCTGCCTAGACTTCCTTAATTGCAATGACAAGCCAGGTATCTCCAGGTCCAATTCAGAGAAATCCCAGTTTCAATAAGCCAAATGTGTGTGTCCTCCATTGGCAATATGGCCAGGCACGTCATCTTCCACACCACACAGGAATCCATAACGTAGCCAGATGGAATGTCAATCTCCTCATGGTGAAAATTTGATCAAAACAATGGCGTTGAGAGACCAGCTGACCAGATCCATAATTATAAATTCCAGTTCAGAAGTTGTGTGAAGAGAGGCTCTAAAGCAGGGGTCTCAAACTTGCGATCCGCGGGCCACATCTGGCCACGCCCCCTACTAACGGTCCGCGATTTGATGTCAAAAACATGACAATTTGGCCCTTTAAATTACTTTTTTGACATTTTGCTAACTCCTCTTAATTGGAGAGGAAAGCGAAATGTCAAAAAAAAAGTAAGTAAGACCCCTGCTCTAAAGCAACAAAGCAGCAAAGCAGGGGAAAAAGGAAGGGCTGGGGAGAGAAAAAAGTGCGAGCGTCTCCGCTGAGAGCTGAAGGGGGTGCTAAGGAACTGAATTCATTGTTACCTGGTCTCCCTGACTCTTATCCCGCACCTGCTTGTTTGCCCCGATATACTGGCACCAGGCTGTTGGAAAATGTGCTTGCAGTGAGTGAAAAAGTCCTTTTTCCTAGTCAGTAGCTAAGAACTGCGAACAAGACTGTGGTTACAGAGGCTACAGATACTCCAAAAACTGTTTCTAATAAATCGGCATATGAAGAGACTGTGGGTTTAAAGACTGTAAGTTGTGCTCCTGTGAGGCACGTTGCCTCAGCTCCACCTGCACCACAGCCCCTTAGCGCCGCCTCAGCCTGCACCGCAGCCCTCAGCTCCGGCTTGGCCTGCACCACAGCCTGCACCACAGCCTGCACTTCATCTGGCTTTACCACCACCACCAGACTCATCCAAAAATTACACAAGCCAGCCCCAGTCATTGGAGGAGACGGCTGTACACCCTACAAAGCAGCCCCAGCATGCGCATCTAGTGTCCGATCGTTCGGAGGGTCCCGCTCAGTCCGAGCGTATGGAGGGTCCCGCTCAGCCAGAGCCCACGCTGCTAGGTCCCGCTCAGTCCAAGCGTCCGAAGGGTCCAGCTCATCCCAGCGTCCGGAGGGTCCCGCTCAGCCAGAGCGTCCGGAGGGTCCCGCTCAGCCAGAGCCCACGCTGGAAGGTCCCGCTCAGTCCAAGTGTCTAGAGGGTCCTGCTCAGGCAAGCCTCTTTCTCACCAACAGGGTTCCAGAGCCGGTGCCTTTATTTGAACCGTTAGGTGGGTTTTCCACTGCGGAAGCACTCAGTGCTCGGCCAAAAAATGGGTTCAACTCCGGCCCCGCAAACTAGCTGGTCTCGAACCAAGAACGCGTGACGAAAGCGGCAGAAGGGCGTGACTCTGCCATCTCAACATCAGGTTTTCTACCATATTACATGTGTATTACATGAGAAAAGTGAAGTGATTTTCACGGCTATGAATTAGGTTGGGCTCTAAGGCTGAACTTGCTGCTTTGTATCAGTTCATATCACAGATAAAAGGACACAAAGTGCGTACTTGTTGTCTTGCTCTAATCGCTGTCTGTGTTTACCTCTGTGCTGCACACAGATGCTGCAGTAGTTGGGTTTGGACCATAAAACGTATCTGCAGCACAAGAAAGGGGAGCGTGTTCTCCCACGTTTGTGCACTTCGGCTTCCGTGTCCAGAAATGGACCTGCCCACACGTAAAGGATCAGTTCACAGAAACGTAGTGGAAATGCGGGCCCGTTCTTAAGCGTTTTGCCGGTTCATTGGGAACAGCACGAGCACTGGCACGCAAACCGGCTCCTCAGCGGTGGGAAAGTAGCACCAGAGCCCGCGCTGGAGGGTCCCGCTCAGCCCAAGTGTCCGTTGGGCCCCGCTTAGCCAGAGCTTACGCTGGAGGGTCCCGCTCAGTCCGAGTGTCCGGAGGGCCCTGCTCAGCCAGAGCCCGCACTGGAATAAAAAGTTACACATACCATGGATCACTTTCAGAGTACAGCTGTTCGTTCGCCGGATTTTGCAGCGATAAAACCAGTTGAATCAGCGACGAAATCCTCTAATAAATAATAATCCACTCTCGTGAGTCATTTAGTCACTTCGTTGAAAAAATATAGCCTGTTTTTGATGCATTCTGACATTCTGTTGGCGAGAAAAACTATTGTAAACACTGTTTACGCACGACAGCGCACACACTCTTACTTCCTGCTCAGTTTCACGCACGGAGGATGCACTGAATACGCATGCGGTGAAAACCCACCCCATAGCGCCATATACCCACGCCATATACCCACATGTCAGGAATTTTATTGGCTATACATCTGTGGTTTTGGATTTTGGGTCAGACTCGACCAATCAGAACGATTGGGGAACATTTGGGGGCATGTCCAGAAAAGTCACATGACACTGTCTGGTTATTATTGGCTCTGGAAAACCCGTTTCATAACATGATTGGCCAAATGAGGTGTCAATCCAATTCTGAGGGTCTAGTCTGTCATATAAAAGCATCTTAAGGGCAGACTGCAGCGTTACTGTGACTCTATGAGGCTTCAAAGTCGGAAAGCACTAAAAATGGCCCGCGGGCAGGTTAATAAGTTAACCAGCTACTAATTGTTAGGCTGCACACAGACTGGAGGCCTGACAATCCACCAAGGATACTCAGAAGGGTCCAATCCTACTAACGGCCAATGGCCTGCCTCAGCATAGCCTGGAAGCTCCTATCAGGAATCAGTGGGCAAACATAAACAGGTACATGCCTCAGTAGATGAGCGGGGCCCCGAAAGGAACTGGCAGAGACAGCAGAGCAAAACAACGTCTACTGGAAGATAGACTGTAAGACCAGACTGACCAACCTGTGCACTACCTGGATTGATTGCAAGAAAGCTTATGACTCAATGCCTCACACATGTATCCTGGTGTAAATAAAAATATCTGCATATTTTTTTTTCCTTAGACCTACTGACCATGAGGAGTGATCATTCAGGTAAGGTTTAAAGGATGCTAAGAGGAATTAAAAACTCAGTAAGTATCACTGTAAAATTGTTTGCAAAAAAAAAGTGAATAAAGCAACTCTCTAAGAGCAATAAAAAAGGGATAATTTCCAGTGAGTAGTCTAGCAAAGCCAGGTTGCTTTGTCCACATGACATGATGGGTAGTCTGATACAAGATGCTAACCCTAAACTACTAACTGTTACATCTTACAAAACCCTGACCTAGTGCTCTGCATCAGGGAATCCAAGGCACTGGACCTTAAAATCATAGGTGAAGAGGGTCTCAAAAATGAAAAAAAAAAAAATCCTTCTATCCATTTATCTTTTTCAGGGCATGATATCACAGGAAGGCTAGGGGCTTGCCTCAGGTGTCAAAGGATGAGAGGCAGGCCAACATAACCCCACTAACAGCATGTCTTTGTGAAGAAATGAGAGCATCTGGAGAGGACCCACATAAACATGGGAAGAACATGTAAATTCCAAATAGAAATGTTGCAGCCAGTTGGTTGAGTTGAAACCAGGGTCTTCGTGCTATGAGATTGTAGTGCTAAGCACCATGCCACTGTGTTGTTTTCTGTTATGAAAGTACTATTTTGGTATTTTTGTGCTCCAAGTTACGTTATCATGCTCAATCCAGAATAAAAGGTAAATGAAAGCAGCATTTTCTTTATTCCTGTCATTAAGAATGATGTTAAAAAACAGTGTTAAAAATTATGTTAAGTGTTATTTTGCATTATTGTGAAATATACCTATATACAGTATATAACATTATTATTATTATTATTTTTATCAGTGTTTACTCAAAATTGCAGGGTAGCTTAATTTTGCAATAAATTTATGACCAAATTATCAGACATTTTTTATGAATCTATCCCAAATTACAGATCTTGATTCATCCCGATTCAACCCTTGAAATTTCAGACTTTTATCTTTATTAGTTTTTGAGCTATTCAAAATTATACACTGATTCAGATTTCTATGTGCCAAAAAGGGAAAGGACAGGCTTAAAAAAGCAATATCTGAAAAACTTGTAAAAGTATTTGATATATATATATATATATATATATATATATATATATATATATATATATATATATATATATATATATATATATATATATATATATATGAAGCTGAAATTCTAAGCAGTCATAATATATGCCAGTTTTTATAGTTTATTGTAAAGTTATCTCAAAAATTTCTAAATCATCTAAAATTTGCTGATTTGAAAAGCAGTGACCCAGGTCATATGTGCATATTAAATAAAATTATCTTCTGAGTTATAATTAGAGTGCCATTTGGAAACTTTAGAATTTTATTCTTTTTGAATAGCACAATCTACTGATATTTGTATTAAAAACCTCTCTCTCCTCTCCCCTCCCCTTTCTTTTTTTAAATAGTTTTTAAGCCTTTTGATTCAGATGTGATTTTTTTTTTGTTATTTTAATAATATATTTAAGGTAAATCAATGCCTGTATTATTCTGCTCTCCCTTTTTCTCCTGCTCTCCCTCTATTCACAGCAGTCATAAAATAAACAAAGCTTGAGCAGTTAAAATAACTTTAATGTGACCGTATTAGCTAAAAACAGTTTATTGTGACATGTTGAGTTTTTTTATTTACCTTCCACCAGTTGAAATCATCCTCTGAGAGTTGATATCTCCTTGACAAAAATGGTTTAGGAGCTTCTCCTCTGATCCATTTAAACCAAGGATCACCTTCATCTGTTAAACACTTGTGACAGCCACAAAGGCTCGATTCCCGATGACAAATGAAATATCCAGAAAAATTCCATAAAAGGATGGAGATTGCTGTGATTGTTAGCAGTGGGAAAATGCAAACCCTTGATTTTCGCAGTCTCAAATACATCTTGGTAGCTTAAATGAAGAAAAGATCCAATCTGTGGATACAATGAATGGTGGAGAAAATGAGAAAATTTAATTTTCATTTACATAGTACCAAATCAAAACAACAGTCACCTCAAGCTGCTTTATATTGGTGGTGGCGTTGTGGGAGACTGCTGCCTTTCCAGTAGGTCTGTAAGGTGCTACTAGAACTTTCCCTGATGCTTTCCCTTCCTAAAGGGATTAATGAAGTTTAATCTCATCTACTGTAAGATAAAGACCCTGTAATAATACAAAGAAAACCACAATAATCAGATAACCCCCTTAGAGCAAGAACTTGGTGACAGTGAGAAGGAAAAACTCTCTCAGGATCAGGGAGGTAACTATCTCCCAAAACTGGTTGGGAGTGAGGGTACACTGTAACGAATGGCTGTAAAAACTACAGCATGATAATACAGTAAGGCGGCTGTATTTTGAAAATACAGCTCTTTGCTGTAAACTGAAATGCCTCTGAAAAGAATATCGAATTTAATTGGACCGCTGGATCCCGTGCATAGCTGTGCTTTAAATTTTAAATGTACAGTTGCATTGTGGGATATTTACCGGCTGGAGGCGAATGCTCGCGGGCTAGAGAGCAGGACCAAGGAGGATTTTCACCGGGTAAGTACTTTTTTAGGATTTAACACTTTTATTGCAGTTTTGTGTCTGTTAGTGGGCAAAAAAAATATCTTATGTGGTGAGCTACTCTCGCTTCTGTCACAGTCTTCTAGCTAGTGGTTGATCGCCGGGCGCTGCGCCTTGCTGAGGCTGCTATTATCGCCGCTTGCACCTTTATCATTTCACTGCAATTTACAATCTACCACAGAGCAGGGGCAGTTTCATTAACTATGTGCACATTTGTTCTCACTATGGTCGTGCTGCTCTTGATTTTGCGGCTACAGAAATGGAAATGACAGCTGGCATGAATGGAGGAGAAGTAAGAGGAAAAATGAAGATCAAATGAAAATTTCAGGCTTCTAATTTAACCAAAAAGTCCCAACATGAAAGGTAGATAAGAACCTTATTGTATTTTGATACACAAATTGAAAATTGAATACAAATTTTAGGGCTGTAACAAATAACTCAAATAGTTCTTCTATTAAAAGTCCTCGACACAAATTTGTTGCTTTGATGTTTTTAACTCTGCAGCTCAGGTGTCTCCATGTGGAGCATTTCATCCACATTAGCGACATTAAAGTACTCTGTCGCTGTGGCGGATTTCCATCATTTGGAAAAAACGACTCTTTACACGAGTGGATCACCGCTGACAAGTTTTTCCACGCCCCTACTGCTCTGTGCTGTGTGTGTGCATGCGTGCGTGCTGTGTAGAGAATGTCAGTCTTTACTTCAGCTGCAGCCACCAGGACGGCTGCTATAACCACAGTTTGCTATTAGCACTAGCGAGTATCTGGTTAGACACCATGTTTCTAACACTTGTGGGGCCGAGTACAAGAACTTCAGTTTTTTCTGAACTTAGAAGCAGGATATTAGAGGTCATCCAGGGCTTTTGTCTTTAAGACATTCCTGCAGTTTAACTAATTGATGTGTGCCATCTGGCTTCATGGATAGGTAAAGCTGAGTATCATCTGCATAACAATAAAAAGGTATGCAGTGCTTTCTAATAATACTGCCTAAGGGAAACATGTATAATGTAAATAAAATTGGTCCAAGCACAGAACCCTGTGGAACTCCATAATTAACCTTACTGTTTGAAGAAGACTCCCCGTTTACATAAACAAAATAGTGTCTATTAGATAAATATAATTCAAACCACTGCAGTGCAGTACCTTTAATAGCCATGGCATGCTCTAATCTCTGTAATAAAATGTTATAGTCAGCAGTATCAAAAGCTGTACTGAGGTCCAACAGGACAAGAACAGAGATGAGTCCAACATTACTGTAACCTTCACTAATGCTTTTTCTGTACTGTGATGAATCCTGAAATCTGACTGAAACTCTTCAAATAAACATTCCTCTGCAGATGATCAGTTAGCTGTTTTACAACTACTCTTTCAAGAATTTTTGAGAGATAAGGAAGGTTGTGTTGGAATATTTTTATCACCCCAATGCTGATATTTAAAGTTATTATTCCTACTTCTGTTTATTTGCAACTACACTGCTTTCTAGAATAGAGAATGCCTTTATTGTCATTATATAGGATGTACAATGAGATTGGAGGGCCACTCCTGTTCAGTGCCATGTAACAGAAAATCAAACTCTCTAAAATGAAAATAAAAATATTATAAAAATATTATAATCTAGTATAATCAATATGATCAAGAGATATACAGAAAATAAACAATGTGTAAAATATACAAAAAATAGAATGTATAAAAATATATACATACATACCTACATTGGTGCATCTGTACATTGTAAGAAAGTAAATGCATGTATACATATAATAATGAAGATGATGAATATTGCACTTGGTGAATGAATATTGCACTAGTGAATGAATACTGGATATTACACAATATAGGAATGTTAGATATTGTTCAGTATGAATAATATAATATTGCACAGAGATGTGGGTGTTGCACAGTTACAGTGGGTGAGTGTGTGAGTTCAGGGTGGTGATTGCTCTGGCGAAGAAACTGTTCCTGAGTCTGTTTGTTCTGGCTTTGATGCACCTGTAGCGCCTGCCAGAGGGCAGCAGGTCAAACAGGTCAAAGCCAGGGTGTGAGCTGTCCTTGATGATGTTCCTGGCTCTGCTGATGCAGCGGGAGGTGTAGATGTCCATCAGGGAGGGGAGAGGGCAGCCAACGATTCTTTGTGCTGTCTTGACTACCCTCTGAAGCCTGACCCTGTCTGCCTCAGTGCAGCTGCCGTACCATACTGTGATACAGTATGTCAGCAGGCTCTCAATGGATGAGCGGTAGAAGGTCAGCAGCAGGTTTGAGTCCAAGTTGTTCTTCCTGAGGACCCTCAGGAAGTGAAGTCGCTGCTGAGCCTTCTTGATAACAGCTGTGATGTTATCTGACCAAGAAAGATCAGCAGAGATGAGGACACCGAGAAACCTGAAGGTGTGGACCCTCTCCACACGCTCGCCATTGATGTAGAGGGGAGCTGGGTCAGTCCTGTGCTTCCTGAAGTCGATGATGATCTCTTTGGTTTTCATGGTGTTCAGTACCAGGTTGTTCTCTGAACACCAGGCTGTCAACTTCAGGACCTCCTCTCTGTAAGCTGCCTCATCTCCCTTTGAGATGAGTCCGACCACTGTGGTGTCGTCAGCAAATTTGACGATGAGGTTGTTATTGTGGGCCGGACTGCAGTCATGGGTGTAGAGGCAGTACAGGAGGGGGCTCAGCACACAGCCCTGTGGGGAGCCAGTGCTCAGTGTGCGGGTGGAGGAGAGAGGGGGGCCAAGTCTCACAGTCTGGGGCCGGTTGGTTAAGAAGTCCTTGATCCAGGAACATGTGAGAGGGGGGAGGCCCAGGGTGTGCAGTTTGGTGGTGAGAATGTCCGGGATGATTGTGTTGAACGCTGAGCTGTACTCCACAAAGAGCATGCGAGCGTAGCTCTGCTGCTGCTCCAAGTGGCTCAACACAGAGTGGAGAGCTACAGCGATGGCGTCCTCTGTGGATCTGTTTGCACGATATGCAAACTGATGGGTGTCGAAAGTGGGGGGCAGATGGTCTTTGATGTGCTGGAGAACCAGCCTCTCAAAGCACTTCATGATTACCGGTGTGAGGGCCACAGGGCGGTAATCATTTAGGCTGGTGACAGATGACCTTTTGGGCACGGGGATGATTGTGGCTGTTTTTAGGCAGGGGGGGGTGACTGCTTGGGCCAGGAAGAGGTTGAAAATCCTGGTGAGAATCAGGGTGAGCTGGTGGGCACACGCTCTGATCACCTTGCCAGGTACTCCGTCTGGTCCGGCAGCCTTCCTGGGGTTCACTGCCAGGAGCACGCGCCGTACCTCATGCTCCTGGACAGTGAGTGGGGTGCAGCCTGGTGGGGGGGGGGGGCGGGGCGGGGGCAGATGGGTGGTCCTGAGGCATCTCAAAGCGAGCAAAGAAACAGTTAAGTTCCTCTGCTAGTGACACACTCAGGTCTCCTGCAGTCACATCACAGCCTCTAAAGTTTGTGATGTTCTGAATGCCCTGCCACACCTCCCGTGTGTTATTGCTGGACAGATGGGACTCTATTTTCCTCCTGTAGTCCGTTTTGGCTTTTTTAATTCCTCTTTTCAGGTCAGCTCGAGCAGCACTGTACAGAGCTCTGTCGCCTGACCTGAAGGCAGCATCACGGGTTTTGAGGAGTGAACGGACCTGGCTGTTCATCCAGGGTTTCTGGTTAGGGAAAACCCGGATGTTTTTGCTAACAGTCACATTTCCGATACAGAACTTAATGTAGTCCAGTACCGTCCCTGTGAATATTTCTAGGTCCTCGTGTTCGAATAAGTCCCAGTCTGTGTATGCAAAGCAGTCCTGTAGGTCGGAGAGTGCGTTTTCAGGCCAGGTTGTAATGGTTTTTACAGTAGGCCTGGCTCTCCGTCTGAGGGGGGTGTATGCTGGGGTGAGCAGCAGGGAAAGATCGTCGGACTGGCCGAGGTGGGGGAGGGGTTTGGCTCTGTAAGCGTGCTTAATGTTGGAGTAAACATGGTCAAGAGTGTTCTCCCCTCTTGTGGAACATTTGACATGTTGGTGGAATTTCGGGAGTACAGTCTTTAAGTTGGCCTTGTTAAAGTCTCCCGCGATTATAAGAACACCGTCGGGGTGGACCCGCTGCTGTTCGTTAATGGCGTTCAGCAGGAGAGAGAGCGCCATGCTAACGTTAGCATCGGGAGCTATATACACAGCTGTGACGATCACTACTGTTAGCTCTCTGGGTAGAAAAAAAGGCCGACATCTTACAGACATGTACTCGAGGTCTGGGGAACAATGTTTGTCTATGATTGTTCCGTTGTTACACCAGTCCTCATGCACGTAAATACAGAGACCCCCTCCCCTGCTCTTACCGGAGTCCTTGGTCCGATCTCCACGTAGCAGAGTGCGGCCTGCTAGCTGCACGCTAGCATCGGGAATGTGGGGGTTTAGCCAGGTCTCGGTGATAATCATTACACAGCAGTCACGAACATAGCGATTTACAGCCAGCTCTAACTCTAGGTTGTCCGTTTTATTTACCATGGACCTGGCGTTGGAGAGATACAGGCTCGGCAGAGGAGGCCAGTGTGGTTGGCATTTCAGCTTCAGCATAAAGCCGGACCTGCAGCCCCGCTTCTGCTTCCTCTTCCTCCGCCGTCGGCGCCGCCTTCCAGACCCGATAACAATCCACGGAGCACCCGGCGGTCTCACTATAGCGTCTGGGATGTTATGAGTGTAGTGAAAATCACTCGATACTGATATCTTGTGCCGGTAGCCAATGTCCACAAGATCCTGGCGTGTGTAGCAGTTGTTTGCAGAGGCAAATGCACCAAAACTAACAAATATGAAATACAAAAAGTACAAAAAAGAGCACCGAAAGGAAGAGCCGTGAGCCGCTGCATCTGTGCGCGCCGCCATCTTGCTTCTACACTGAAATAAAACACATATTGTGTGTCTAAAAGTAGTAGGAAGATTTGAGGCCTGTTGGAATTGCTCTTATTCATGTTCAGGGCCCCAGAAGCCCTGCTACCCCTCCCTAGCAGGCCACTGTGGCCAAGCAGGCCCTCTCAAAGCATTCTCAAAGCACACTTGTTTCTGCTCTAGCCCAGTGTTGAACCTGTTGCTCATTCAAATTCATGCTTAGGGGTCTCAGCTCATAAAACTGCCCTTCTCTGGTTCACGTGCAGGACACCAGTTTTCCTGTTTGCCTATTTATCAATTTTCACTGTTGATAGGGATAAATCTGTCCAGTAGACCTAGCCATAGACTGTCTTGGCTATGTAGTGCGCCCAAAGATTCTAAAAATGCAAATCAAAAAAGTGTAAATCTGTCTAAGCAACAAGTCGAGGGGCAAATTGGGCCCCACTTTCTCCCTTATATCTGGTCTGTGTAAGTGTGAGCAGTTGTAAATCCTTCTTAATGAGTACTACAGGATGGCCACAAGGAGGTTGTTTCTGACAATTATTGTGATGAATTTTTCTTACTGTCTTGGATGTTTGTGCCTTTTTAGATAATGTGGGAAGATTAATGAAAACCCCTAATGTATGCTTACAAATCACTGACCCAGCACAAATCTTAGACAAAGAAAGGGGAAGAGTATAAATACCATGCTTAGAAGAGGAGTAAAAAAAAAAAAAGGAAGAGAAGATGTAGCGAAAGTCTCTGTCCATGTTGTCCATTCTTCCAGTAACTACTAAGGCACAATCTCCCAGGAGGGCTTTTTGCTTTTTACTTTTTGTCTTTTGCTTTTGTGTTTGTATATTTCTGAGTACTAGTAACTTTTTGCAACAGAGCTTGCTCATCACCATGTATCATTTGGACAGTTTGATTTTATTTGGACTCATACTTAATCTCAGCACAGGCTTTCCTAAGACTGAGAGTCAGGCTTTCAAAAGAATTTTGTCTGGGTCTTTAATTAATTAATACGCTGGAATGGATGATTGTGGCTACTCCTCCTCCTCGACCTGTGCTTTGAGCATTTTGACAGTGTGACTCAAGGGTGTTGATTCATTTAAATTAAATCCTGCTGTAACCAGGATTCTGTAAGGCAGAATAAATCAATATGTTGATCAATTATTAAATCATTTACTAACAGGGACTTGGAAGAGAGAGACCTAATGTTTAATAATCCAAATGTAATCATTTTATTCTTAGGTGCAATGAATGATTTGGTGCAATAAATGCTATATTATTTATTGTTTTTACATTTTTATGCTCAAATTGTTTTTTGCTGATTTTAGCTTTGTTTTATTTGGTGGTCTTGGAGCAGGCACTGTCTTCATGTGGATGAGGTTTTGGGGGGATGGCAAGAGGAGAGAGACTGCAGAGAGGCACATAATACTGCAAGTCTGCTTCCTGGTCTCAACCCTGAGTAGTCAGGTTTTAGGAGGGTTAATAAATTTGGCCAGATTTCTAGAAATGAGAGCTGCTCCATCCAAAGTGGGATGGATGTCATCTCTTCTAACAACCAGGTTTTCTCCAGAAACTTTCCAATTATCTATGAAGCCCATGTGGTTTTTTTGGACACCACTCAGATAGCCAGCGATTCAAGGAGAACAAGCGGCTAAACATGTCGCTCCTGGTCTTATTGGGGAGGGGCCCAGAGAAAACTATAGAGTCTGACATTGTTTTTTCAAAGTTACACACGATTCAACATTAATTTTAGTGACCTCTGATTGGTGTAACCGGCCTTAGCCAGCAGTTTCAAATTTCCATGAATGTCGCCTGCTCTGGCCCCTGGAAGATATTTGACTATGGTCGCTGGCGTCGCTACATTCATGTTTCTCAATACAGTGTTGCCAATAACCAGAAGAGACAGGAGAAGAAGCCATTCTGATAGTGTTGGCTAAGAGGTAGGCTACTAGGTGTGCTAAGCTAGCAAATTTCTAAAAACAAAGTGAATAATGTGAATACAGGTGATTCAACAAAGAGTGTGCTCTAGATAAAGCAGGTGAAGATTACATTTAAATATGTCGTTATCCAGATAAATCGAGCTATACAGATTAAACAGCTAACAGATAGCAAAACACCACTGTGTTCCGAAACAGGAACATGAAGTGATACAATACCGCAGTGAGAGCCAACACCGATTTAGCAGTGTGCATTCTATCCCCCTCAATGCTCCTTACTAGGAAGTCTTGCCTTCTCCCCCCATCTGGAGAGTTCCTGAATAAAGACCTTTACACCAAACAATAGAGATAACTCCAAGCTCTTTCCAACCAGTTCTGGAGGTGAGAGTATTTGCCCATGTTACAGCAAAGGCAGACATGGACTGAATCACGCAGAAATCTCCAAGTTGGTGACCTAGTTCTGCTCAAAGATAAGCAGGTTGGATGTAACAGCTGGCCCATGGAAAGGGGTGCTGCAACATTTCCAAACAAGGACAATCGAGTAAGAAAGACTGAAGTAAAGGCATGGGATCAAGGCTCTGTAAAGACATTTACACGCCCAGTTACAGAAGTTATTCTCCTCATGCCAAAGGACTAAATGTGTATTGTATTGTTTAGTATAGTGGCCTCACAAGGCCAGGTGGGGACTGTGTTGCCCTTAAGGCATTTCTCTGAATAAATAAGTTCATAGGTTTAAACAAATAATTCTAAAAATATTTCTGTTATTGAGAATGATTACAAGGCATTTAGATGAACAATTTATGCTTCATGTAAGTTTTTGTTAGAAAATGTTATCTGTAAATTCTACTTCCGGTTCCAGCCCTGCACTTGTAGTTTTTGCTTGTCAGCAAAAGATCCACATGCAAGAGGCAGTATGGAAATGTGATTGGATGCCATCCACACTGAATTATCAGGCAGGAATGCTGTAAGTTGCAATTATTGAACAGCTTTGGGATTTAGGAATGGTGTGGCAAGCAGGGTGGACCCAAATGCAGAACTCCAAGGCAGACTGAACTAAAAAGTTTTTTTTTTTTTTAGATAACGTGAAACAACGCAGAGAAATGGCACTGTAACAAAACTCAAACTGCATAGAAATCAGAACAAAACCACACCTCCATGAGGGTGGACGCAACAGAGAACAGTACAAACCCAGGGGCTTAAATACACACAGGAGATGGGAGACAAGAAACAGCTGGGGAACACAGGGCACAAGTGAAACAAATCTAACAAATTAAAACAAGGGAAGCAAAACTAAACATGGCACATAAGAACACTGGACTGTAAAACTAAAACAGGAAGTAACTAAACAAGAAAACTGATAAACACAATCAGAGATATAATTTAAACAGAACAAAACAAACTCAAAACACTGTTTTTGAGTTCCTTTTTGTTTAGTTCTGTTTTGTCGTATTTTTGGGTTGTTTCTTATAGTTTGGTTTTCTCAGTTTGTTGTTTCTTTGTGTAATGTCTGATCCCCTTTGTCATGTTTTCTGTGTGTTATGTTGGTCACTTCCTGTTTTATTTTGGTAGTCTCGTGCTCCTTGTGTGTTGTGTTCAATTTGCTTCCCCTGTGTTATTAGGTTCATTTGTTTCACCTGTTGTTCCCTTTTGTTTCCACTCTCCCTGATTTCTTTGTGTGTATTTAAGCCCTCAGTTTTCCTCTGTTCTTGGTTCATGTCCTTGTCATTGTATACATCCAGGTGGATGTGTCTGCTGTGTCCTTTAAGTTTTGTATTTTGAGTTTTTCGGGTTTTTGTGTAGCTGGCTCCTGACCAGCCATGTTTCAAGTATATATAAAGATTAAGTACAACTTCAGCTCTCGCCTTCTGTGCTGCTCTGAGGTCCTCCCTGCCTTGCTAGCCGCAGCGACCGTAACAGACATAGACAGGGGCGGTTCTAGGGGCGGGGCCACAGGGGCATTGGCCCCATCTGAAATCTGATTGGCCCCCTGAAGTGCCCCTGTCCTGTCACTCATCTGTCCTTCGCCCGAGAGCGAGGATCACATTATAGGTGGATGCAATTCCATGCCGAAACACCAGTAGCGCTAATGAGCCAAAACAGAATGCTCAGCGTGAATAAAGCTTGTGGAAGAAAAAGAAGATTTGAACGATCTCGCGGAGAAACCTTTTTAACCAACAACCAGTTTACATTTTGAGGAGTTTGTTGGTAATGATAAGTCATAAATCCCTTTTTACTTACAGCTGTCACATAGCATAAGTCTGACAAACATTAATTTAAGAAGCAAAGTTAGTTGCCCTACTTGTGTTTGGACATGAACGTTTCGCATTTCGCTAATTCATGTACTTCTTTGTAATTTGCATTTGTGTGTTGACATTAACTGTAATGTTTGGCAGTGACAGAGAAAAATATGAAAAGAAAGGGTCAGTCTCAGGTAGGAATTCAGCAGTTTTTGAGCAAAAGAGTGAGTCTGCCAGCTGAAAATGAGTAGGGTGAGAGGAGGGAGAGAGCAGCAGAACACAGTAGACCAGAGGCTGGTCAAGAGCAGGACACCTCCAGTCCCTTTTCATCAGTTCAGAAATCATTTAGGGAGAGCAACAACAGTTAATGCTGTAATGTATGAAATGTCTGATATTATTATTTAGTGAAATGGCACATTTCCTCCTTACATTTGGTGATAAGATTTACCATAACTTTAATGTAATGGCTTTCATTTTTATTGGTCCGTATATCACCACATCTACCACAAATACTTGGCCCCTCTATGAATACTGTGGCCCCCTTGATGGCCCCTTACTCAGAAAAATCCTAGATCCGCCACTGGGCATAGACATATATATATATATATATATATATATATATATATATACGTGGACGCGTTGACTGGGTTAGCCTGCTGATGTTACATAAATGTGTGTCCGCCATATTGGAGGAGGCAAAGCTGCGCTGTGAACTAATACAAGTAAATGGACTGAACTTCATAAAGCGCCTTTCTACAAAGTTATTTAAGTTAATGCATTCATTCACACATTCAAATATGCACTAATATACACTGGGAAACTGTTAGGCACAAAAAAAAAATATTTTCAAAATGTTAGAATGGCCAAATATGATTAAAAACAATTCGTCAGTCTTACCTGTGAAAGGTAATCCCATGTGATCCCATTTTGACTGTAAAATGGTTTGAACAACTCCATACAGCACAAAAGTGCAGCATGTCTCTCATGTTATGTTGGCCGTTTTTGTCCCCTACAATATGGCGGCGATGTTGATGTATGAGTCAGCGCTCAATGCAGCGTCTAGGTGTATATGTCTATGGTGACAGGACCATGACAAGCTTAAACTGATGACTTTGGATCATACCTGTCAAGTCTCCTGTTTTGTCCGGGAAACTCCCGCCGTCGTCCCATATTTTTATTTTCCCGTAAATTTCCCTCACACTGTGAGACTCGCTCAACCCTTCATATGCGAGTCTGCTCAGACTTTTGACTGGCACTGCATTTTGTAATCTATAGTGCGATTAAATATTAATTTAAAAATCAGGATTCTCTGAGTCTAGTGATGCCCCACCTGTAAATAGCCAGCCACACTACAGTTTAAAAGCCAAATAGCCTACCAGCTAATGCTGTTTACGTTAGATACCTGACATCTCGGTATAAACAATGGAAGATAAATAACTTTACCTGATATAATATGGGCGCTTCAAACCTGAACATTTCTGATCCTGTCCTCAGTCCTGAGCGTATCCTCAGTCCAATTTTTATCAGTACATTTGATGGCTTGCAACCACAGATGCCTCTGTTTTCTCTCAAACAGCCGTGATCCCATGGGATTTGGTACAACTTCAGTCCACTTTTGGTAGAGTAGAAATTCTGACAGCCAAACACGCAACAGCCACACATTTTGATGCTGATATCACTTTTAAATCACGTTTAAACGCTCCACAGTCTTCTTGTTCTTATTGATTTGGAGGAGCAGTTCACTTCCATTGCCAAAATGTGCACACATCCTTTGATGACGTGGGCTGTAAAAGGGTCTATAATAATTTTTAAAAAGTAGTCCTGTGCTGCTCCAAACTGAATTCTGTCACTAGCCTCGCAAGAACTGCCACCTGCAGTATCCTGGGTGGCAGTTCTTGTGAGGTTAGTGCCGACAGCTGGAACCGACCTGGAAAAACAACTGGATCTCGGTTGGGCTCAGTGTTGCCAACTTAGCGGCTTTTTTTTTTTTCCCAAAAAGCGACTAGCCACCACATTCTCGCCGTGTTTTGTGTACATAAAGCCTTCTTACTGCGTCCTTTTGGCATCGGCCAGCCCTCCCTCACTTTGACTCCACCCTCCAACCCCCGAACCTTCACCTAAACACTGAACCTGCCTCCTGCCTACCTGCTTCCCCTGCTCCCACCCCTTGCTTCAGCCTTTATCAACCTTCCCTTACGAAAATCCACTATGGTTAACTATGGTTTTTATGCAGTAATCATGGTTTTACTATGGTGGCTGGTAAAACCCTATCACCACCTCCTCGCGGTGCCGGCTGGAGTCCAACCAACGGTGAAGGTCTTCAACACCAGGTGGAGCGACGCATAGGTTGAAGTATTCGCAGTCACATCATGGATATGTCCGTTCAAGCTTCGGTGAGAACAGCTAGGGCGTCCCCCGGAGGCGACACGCGTCGCCTTGCCTGAACGCCATGACAAGTCAGCAAGGGCTCCGCTGACTAAAGAAGTCAGCCCAACTTCGAATCAGTACCATCAACATCGGTACAATGACCGGAAGAAGCCACGAACTGGCCGCATCACTCAAGAACCGCCGCATCGACATCACGTGCATGCAAAAGACAAAGTGGAAAGGAGCGAAGGCCCGGGACACCAGTGAAGGCTTCAAGCTCTTCTACAATGGTGCCAACTCGGCTCGGAACGGCATGGGAATCATCGTCAGTGAGAAGCTCAAGGACAGTGTGGTCGAAGTGTGCCGAGTGTTGGACTGGCTCGTGTCAATCAAGATTGACTCGGGCGAAGTGGTCTTGCGAGCAATCTCCTGCTACGCCCCGCAGACCAACTGCACTGACGAGGAGAAGGACGAATTCTGGGAGGAGCTGGATGCTCTGATACAATCGATCGGACCCGAAGAACACCTGGTGATCGGTGGAGACCTCAAAGGCCACGTCGGCTCCACGAGGGAAGGCTTTCATCAGTGCCATGGGGGCCAAGGCTACGGCGCCCGCAACGACGATGGTCAGCGCATCCTGGAGTGTGCCGAAGTGCATAATCTTGCTATTGTCAACACCTTCTTCAGGAAAAGAGCGTCGCACCTGATCACATACAGCAGCGGAGGAAGGTCAACCCAGATCGATTACCTACTCGTCTGGCGTCAGGATCTCAAACTCGCCATAAATGTGAAAGTGATTCCATCGGAATCAATCGGACCACAACATTGCCTCCTCGACTTGGACGTGCGCCTTGACCTCGGCCAACACCACAAGCCCTGCATGACCTTGGGATCGAGAATCAAGTGGTGGCATTTACCGGAATGCAAACAACAACTCGCCAACACCATTGGCAACTTTGTAGTGGACTTCGACCAGGCGGTCGATGACCACATGGCAGTGTGGTCATGTCTGACCACACTGCCATGTGGTCAGACATGGCAGTGCGGATCCACGGTGCAGCGGAGGAACTTATGGGACGAACGAAACCGGGCAGGAAATTTATCAACAAGCAAATTTGGTGGTGGAACGAAGAAGTGCAACAAGCGGTCAAGTAGAAGAAGGTGGCCAAGAAAGCATGGTTTGCTTCCCAGGACCCTGCCGATCGCCAGCGATATTGGGACCTCAAGTTGGTGGCGAAGCGAGCAGTCGCGGCGGCCAAAGCCACCCACTAACAGCGCCTCTACAATGAGTTGAATACTCCGGAAGGGGTGAAGAAGATCTACCGACTGGCTAACTTCCACCATCAGGCCACGCTGGACATTGGCCAAGTCAAGAACGTCAAGGACGAGCAACATCGAACACTCTGGGAGCCATGCGAAATCCTGCAGCATTGGAACACCTACTTCGCCAAGATGTCCATTGAGGAATTTCCCCACCTTTCAATCGTTTCCGCCGATCCCGTCCCTGGTCCCGTCCCGGCGATCAGCACAGCCGAAGTCGAAGCTGCCACAAAGAAGATGAAAAATGGTAAAGCGCCAGGACCTGACGACATTCCCGCGGAGGTATGGAAGCTGATGGGACACCAGGGTGATGCATTCCTCACCAGCCTTTTCAACCGTATCATCAAAGACGGAGTCGCCCCCAAGGCCTGGCTGACCAGCACCACAGTGCCCATCTGGAAGGGCAAGGGCGACGTCCTGGAATGCTCCAATTATCGACCCATCCGCCTCCTTTGCCACGCCATGAAGATCTTCGAACGAGTCATCAATGCCCACCTTTGCAAGATCATCAAGACCACACCCAATCAATGCGGTTTCTTCAAAGGCCATGGAACAACAGACGCCATCCACGCGGCCAGGCTACTCGTCGAGTGCCACCAGGAAAAGAACCTGCCTATCCACATGGTGTTTCTGGACCTGGAGAAAGCCTTCGACCGAGTGCCCCACGACCTAATTTGGCACGCCCTGCGCTCCCACGGAGTGCCCGAGGCCTATGTCCAGTGGATCCTGCTGCTCTACCAAGACGTCAGCAGCACCCTCCGATGTCCAGCGGGAACCTGACCACCATTCCCAATCACGGTGGGAGTACACCAGGGGTCGTCCCTGTCCCTGCTTCTGTTCATCCTGTGTATGGACACACCGACCGCCAATCTCCAACACCCCCACCCATGGACACTACTGTATGCAGATGACGTGGACTTAGCCGACGAAGCCCGATGACAACTGGAGGCCCAAGCGCAGCAGTGGGACGCACGGCTGAGTGAGAATGGGATGCGTCTGAACACCGTGAAGACCGAGTACATGGAGTTTGGCGAGCAGACCGATGGGACCATCAGCATCAACGGCGTGCCCCTGAAGAAGACCACGGAGTTCAAGTACCTTGGATCCATCCTCAGCAGTGATGGCGGCACAGTCCCGGATGTCCACGCCCAAGTCAGCGCGGCCTGGGCCAAGTGGCACCAAGTGACAGGCGTACTCTGCAACCGCAAGATGCCCAAGCGTCTCAAGAGCAAGATCTACAAGACCATCGTACGCCCCATCGCCCTCTACAGTTGCGAGTGCTGGCCTGCAACCGCACAACATGAGCAAGCACTACACAGAATGGAGATGAGGATTCTCCGCTGGAGCCTGGGCTTGACACTGCATGAACACACGATGAACGAGGATGTCCGAAGATGGATGGGTGTGGACCCGATCACCGACAAGATGCGAGTAGCACGCCTTCGATGGTACGGACACGTCGTCCGGAGCGATGACAGCTTGGTGGCCAAGACTGCGATGCACCTCAGCCTGTGCGGGAAAAGGCCCCAAGGATGGCCAAAGAAGTGGTGGCTCGACCAGATCAAAGAACATATGAAGCACGTCGGCGTCGCCCCCGAAGTCACCCTAGATCGCGCCAAGTGGAGACGAGCGTGCAAACACGCGGACCCTGCGACTTAGCGGAAATAATGCCAGGAAGAAGAAGAAGATGGTTTTACCATGGTAAAACCATAGTTAACCATAGTGGATTTTCGTAAGGGTCTGAGACAGCCGACAGCGAGTTTTCTTACACAAGTTGGCAACAGTGGCCCAGATAAAAGAGGAGGGTTGAATATAGCTAGCAGTCGCACCCCACAGTGTTTTCGTTAAATTTGATATTCTATCGTTAAACAATACAGGACAAAATTGATCTATGTAATGTGGGTCTAGGCAAAGCATTAAAGTTATTAAGTTATTTCATAAAGTGCATTTGTAGTTCTAAACATATTTAGGGTGTTTTTTATACACTTCTTGTCTCTCCAAAGATAATATCTCTCCTACATCCTCGATTGCAACTACATGCAAATGACCAATTATGCAAATTAGGCAATGATGTTACTTCTATTTTCAGCGGCGGAAAATTTCACGTATTTTTAAATACAAAACTTGACAGTTATGCTTTAGATATTACTGCTTATTTTGCAGAAATATTATTTTAGTGAGCTTGATGCACTTTATTTGTGTAATCCTGTCTCCGTGTTGAGACTAAGTGTTTTTTCTGTCATTTCAGTTTGGTGTCACCAGCATCCTTATTGAAAACACTACATACTTATCTGTTTCAGGATGCAGAAAACAGAACAAACCTGCATAAGATTTATAGGGGAACTGCTTCTTAATTATTTGTAATAATCTATGATTGCTGAGCTGTTGAGCCATACTTCTAATTATCATTCATTTAACCTTCTCTTTGCTCACTTATTTTTTCACTTGTAACTCTTTTAATGTTTTGTATTTTTCTCATTTGCTATTTTTTGTTTGTTTTTTCTTTGCTGTAAAATGCACTTTGCAGTTCTGTAAAAGTTTTATTATTATTATTATGCTTTATTTTATTATTCTTGCTGCAGAGACAATCATGCCAGTCCACAGCAAACATTTGATGACTAATGGGGGCCCGCAAGCAAAACTGGTGACAATACAATTAAATCTTTTTCACAGCAAATGTCTAAATAAAAAAGGCCTTTTGTGTCTTTGTTTGAAATGGGCTTTATATGTAATTAACCATAAGCAGTTTTTGAATGTAAATTCTTGCCAGTGTTCCATATTTTTTGCAGTGAAATTCTGGCAACTATAGCTGCCCTGTTGATTTTTACAATAAAGTACTGTAATGTATCATACAGTTGTATCAAGGAATGTAATTAGGTTTATCTAATTTAGGTTTAAAATCTTTTGTATTTATAATTGTTTACCATGAAAAGAACATTTGTAAACTGTGTTATCTACAAATAAGCCTAAAATAATGTCTGATACATATTCACCATATATTTTACAGTGAAGTCCTAGCAATCACAGCTGCCAGTATTTTACTGTAAATTTAACTGTTTTGTGTGTGTGTGTGTGTGTGTGTGTGTGTGTACCCTAGGAGATTATTTTCAATTAAAAGCTGACATTATTTTTTTTAAAAAAGGAGCAAAAGTTTGGTCTCAGTTTAAACAGCAGTCCTACCATTATTTAATGCTTCAATCTTAAATATGATCAATTTTTTCTTTTTTCTTTTTCTTTTTTCTTTTGGGGGAGGGGGGTGGGGGGGTCTTGTTTGTTTGTTTGTTTGTTCTTTAACCTGTCTTGTCTGGCAGCTTAAGCAAGAAAGTCCCAGAGAACTGCCCGATGCTAATGAAAACAATCCTATATGTTTGTGACCTTGCTACGTGGCCATGTGTCCCAGTGTTTTAACTGCAGTGCCAGCCAACAAAACCCCCCTTTTTTTCACTTTGTTTATTCCATCGATTCTGATGGTTTCAGCAATTTCGTTTCAGGAATTTGTGAGTCCTCATTTGGATGCTTTGCTTTTTATTCTTGATTTTTATTCTCTCACTGATAAACTGACAAACTGCAGCAAAAAAGTAGCTCAAAATTCCCAGGAGGCAATGTTGAACAGGCCAATCACAATCGTTCTGGGCTGCATGGATGCCACAGAACAGATAGATTTACATACATAGACGGTGTGGCCTGTTGCTGCAATATGTCAACGTGTCCATCATATTGGGTGTGGCAGATCTGTGCTGTAAACTAACACAAATAAATGGACTGACCTTTATAAATCGCCTTCTGCAAAGCTCTATAAGTGAATGTGTCTCATCAGAGCCAGCCCCAGCCTTTAAGGGGCCCTAAGCAAAATTTGATTTGGAGCTGACTTATGTCACTTCATTGTCCAGCCTAACTGTTATTAATGCTGGAAGGTTAAAGTTGAATATAAATTTTTGGGGGATGAATTACTGTTTCAGACTGATGTGCATAAGCCCACTGAAAAACAATGTATTTCAATATGATACACATGGTAAAGCTATGTCATGTCCATGACAGTGAGGAGATTTGGACAAGTATCTATACATGCCATATCCAATCTAAAGGGCATAGACTTTTTAGAAAATATGTGATTTAGGGTGTTTGATCTGCTCTTGGACATATTGAACATTCTGTTTTCATCCAAAAGATGTTTAGTTTTGAATGACTACTCACCTGATTACAGACTAGTAAAGAACCCTGAGATATATGAGTCATAATTTTGCAGTGTGGCAGGCAGGATAAGGACCCAAACACAGGACTCGGTATGGAAAATGTGAACTCAAAAATACACAACTTTATTTCTGGATGCACATCAAGTACAAGGGAACTAGAAAACCCAACTGGAGCAAATAAGTCAGCAATTAGAAATAATAAGGGCTACTCTGAACCAGGAAGCACAGGTCCTAAGTGAAGAACAGGTCGACACAGACGATAAACACGAGGTAATCAGGGAGATAGCACACATCAGGGAGCACCAGCCTCTGGATTCTGATGCACATCTGCAAGTCAGAGGTGCCAAAAGTCTAAGAGACAAGCGTTTGCTGTTCAGCAACGTACTGCTCGATCTTGCAGTAACTTCAGTTATCTATGGGATAGTTTCTCTGA
This sequence comes from Archocentrus centrarchus, assembly GCF_007364275.1. Classification (NCBI taxonomy): domain Eukaryota; kingdom Metazoa; phylum Chordata; class Actinopteri; order Cichliformes; family Cichlidae; genus Archocentrus; species Archocentrus centrarchus. The sequence continues at coordinate 28,354,682 of NC_044356.1, read as the reverse complement.
TGCCACAAAACACGTATTTCCAGTTTGAGAAAAATTACGGCCGTTTTCCCGTTTCATATTCTTTGCGAATTTATGTATTGGTTTCAAATGGAATAAAAGAAATCTAATTAGTTTTACACTGTATGGATTTGTAGTTTAAAATGAAAATGAAAAAAAAAAACAAAAAACAAAAAACGAACCGTTTTTCGTTTTTTTAATCTGTTTTCAAAACGGAAAGAACGAATGACCAAACAAATACACGGACCAGACAGCAACCGCTTGTCCCATAGACCATTTCTTCGTAGCCAGAGCATTTAAAGGCTTTCTCAGCGGCTTCGGTGGTGTTCTTGATGACTCTGCTCCTCCCGCTGAGCGCTCTGTGCAGTGAGTGCCCCGCAAAACCTAGACAGCCTACTTCAATGGGCATACACCTTCCAGCCGTGTTCACGACACCATGTCACTAATTGCACCCGGTGTGTATTGCACTTTAGGTTACGTTGTAGCATTGGATCGGAGCCGTTTCGGTAGCCGCTCATGCGAACTTTGGGGTTGGTGGAGTTTTCCCCTTGAGAAGTGTTCCGCACATTTCGCCATCACCCACAAGACTTTAATTTCATGTGAAATTTTTATGATGAAATAAAACTGTACCATCTGATAAACGTATAGAATTATATCTGAGGTCAGAAATGGGATGCCATGAAATTCAAAAAGTACATTCATCACAAAGAAACATCACCTGGCACGAGAAGGCATCGTTTTTATAATTTTTGCTAACAATTTCCAAAATCTGTCTAGGAGAATGAACCTGTTGGTTGGATTAAAAAAAATGAAACTGTTTAAAAATGAAGGATATATATAGTTAATCAGTAAGCTTATTTTTTTAATGCCTTACCTCATTTCAAAGTGCGCCCAAATCTACCTCAACTATGTGAGTACAAATGCCCGACAAGGAACCACTAAGCCACACTAAGACGAAGAATAGTATGTCTGTGATAACCTAAAGACAAGAGATGTATGAGCTTTTTATTCTTGGAGAAAAAACAGAGAGAGAGAGAGAGAGAGAGAGAGAGAAAGAGAGACACAGAAGCAGACAGAGAGAGAGAGAGAGACACACACACACACACACACACACATACAGAGCGAAAGGTATAAATGTGAAAGAGATGAGATTTGATGAGGGTGGATTGTTTTTTTAACGACTTGAGATGATCACTTAGCCAGATGAGTAACATGTTAAGCAAGTACAACTGTCAGGTTATTATATAAAACAAGATGAGATAATGTCACATGCACAGTTAGACACAGTAAAATGAACAGTGAAATGTATTTTTGCAGCCAAAAATAAGTAGTAAAAAAAAAAAAAAAATCAAGAACAATAATTTTACTTGCACTTTAGCCAATCAAGTTTTTTTTTTTTTTTTTTGGGTGGGGGGGGGTGGGGGACTGACGACCAGCACTTGGGTGCTCATATATTCACAAAACATAAATTCGCCCCAACTTCCTAGGGTGGGTAGATGTGGATGGATGTGCATCTGTGTATTTGTCACAGTCTTTGTGGTTGTATTTGGGAGGGCCAGTCTGTGTGTGTGTGTGTGTGTGTGTGTGGTGGTGGGGGGGCATGTGGGTGTGTGTGAGTATATATATATATATATATATATATATATATATATATATATATTAAATCAATTGCTAAAATAATCAATAGTTGGAGCTCTAAAGAAATTTGCAACATACCATAAGCCAGTGCATCACCTTCTCACATAGGAGCAACAGGATTCAGGTGATAGAGCGATTGCTGTAAGTAAGTAAGTAAAGTTTATTTATATAGCGCTTTACACAGACAAAAGTCACAAAGCGCTATACAATAATTAAAACACAATATCAAAAAACCCCCCAAAAAACCCAGATAAAACGCCATGTTAAAAATATAACATTACCATAGTAAAAGAAAAAGAATAAAACTAAAGTCAACAGAAAGCCTGGTTAAACAGAAAAGTTTAACTATTTTTTAAAAGCCATCACAGGGTCAGCTAAACAGAGCTGGAGTAGTAAACAGTTCCAGAACTTTGGCAGCACTGCCTGAAAAGCTCTGCCCCTCCCTGGTCCTTAGCCTTATAAAAGATCAGATTTGTATCGGTATCGGCAGATATCCAAATGTAAAATATTGGTATAGGTATGGGACATAAAAAAGTGGTATCGTGCCATTACTGCTTTAAACTGAGTCTTTTGTCAAGTTTTTATAACACAATAGTCACTCTTGCACCTTGAATCTTGCACCTATGAAAATACTAAAGTATGAAAATACTAAAACTAATGAAAACTAAACAAAAACTAAGCATTAAACCAAAAATAAAAACTAATAAAAATGAGCCAAACCGCTCTGAAAAATAACTGAATTAGAAAAAAAGTTAAAATGAACTAAAATAAGCTATACTGTAAAATCCAAAACTATTATAACCCCGAGAAACACTGAAAAGCAAAACACTTGCCCAAATCAAAACGAGGGTGAAACAAAAGCAAACTAAAATGAAGGATATACAGACAAGAAAATGCGAGCTAAACCACATACAGTCAAAGTGGGTGACACTGTTCGCAGACCTGAGCATGTTTTCAAAGGATCTTCAAGATTTACGGAATCACAGACTGTCATGAAGAAAGGTGGACAAAACACATACTTAGTAAATGACAGACACAAGTGGAATGCTTCAAACCTTGCACACTTTCCAAAGAAGCCTTAACTGTTTCAGAAAAAGACAATGACACTGTATTGGATGCCTTTGCACTTCCTGGAAACTCTAATGAGTCTGCTGTTGTACTTGTACCAAGATGGTTAACAGGTTTTGCAAGATAAAGTAAAAACTAAATGTAAATCCCTGCTGTTCAGACTGGTATGACTGGTACAAGTGTTCTTTAAGACCAGTAAAGATGTACTACTATTCTGCTAAGGTATGATACAAGAAAACTTACAGGTTTAAATTGAAATTACAAATTTAATGGTTCATACTATGATGATTAAGGTTGACAGTTAAACTGCAGTTATTTTTATTATACTGCTGTCATTCATTTAATGGACCGTTGCTGCTGTAGCTAATATGATTTGTAAATTTTTCATATTACTGTTGGTTCACTGAAATGGTAATTTTTACATACTTAGCTTTCTGCAGTGAGTTATGCAGTGAAAATGTGAAATATAAGTACTTGCTTCAGGAAAAGGGAAAATTTTACATTGCACTATTTCATGAAAAGCACACAAGAGGGAGCTCTAACTGTGTATGGTGAAAGATGCTGTATGTTGGGGAATGAAGGAGTGAACAGAGAGAAGTAAAATGAGGGACTGAAGAGGATCCATGGCTGATGTCGGTTTATTCTTTATACTATTATATTTACTACTATTATTTATACTTTATACTATTTCAATATAACAACAACACAATAGAGATGCGTGGGTTTGAGCATTGGTGGGTGTGTGTGTGGACAGCTGGGCCTGGGTCTGTGGCTTCATTGTTTTCACCTCAATATAAAATTTGTAATGGATCAGATTAACTAAAAAAAATTAAATACCAAATCTCAATAAATATATAAAAACATATTTCAAACCCATAGAATCAAATCACAGTTTTTCCTTTGTTTTACCATTAAATTGTATTAACACCTTGTCCCCAGATTTGCTGGAGTGAAACCCTAGTCTGATTTTGGGGCTGAGCACAAGAACTCCAGTTTTATCTGAATTTAGAAGCAGGAAATTAGAGGTCATCCAGGTCTTAATGTCTGTAAGACATTCCTGCAGTTTAACTAATTGATGTGTGTCATCTGGCTTCATGGATAGATAAAGCTGAGTATCATCTACATAACAGTGTCCTAATGTTCTGTGTTTAATTTGGTAGTTTGCTTAGAAGCAAAAGCAGCATGTGTTCAGTAGTTGTGTCTAATGTCTGTCCACATCGTGCACAATTGTGCAAATGGCAGTTTAGTGAGAATGCCTTTAGATTTTTGTAAGAAGGTTAAATGATACTTGCAAATTGTGTCCAACTAGGTGAAAATTGTTTAAGGCTTTACCAAAAGGGTGACCGATTAAGTAAATCAATTAAGGATACAGATGATACAAAGAATTAGATTCAGACAATAACAATATTTAAGAAATTGTTTTTTAAGGAAACACGCAGTTATAGTCCAAAAGGCAGGGTACACGATGTAAGGCTTTTTATCACAGTTGTCTATATTCATCCAAAGGCCGGTGCATCTTCTGCCGTTAAGACTATCTCTGTGCAGAAGCTTCAGTCTATCCCGCCTGATGCTCCAAACTTTGTACTGATTTTAACCATGTTTCCTTTGAAAAGACATTTCCCAACTTTGCACAAGATGTAAGATGTCCCACCAGGCAGGATAAGATTCTCAACCTGTTATGGGTGAATGAAGGAGGCATAAAAATCTTTTTCTCTACCCCCTCTAGGAAATGGAGACCACAACTGTGTATAGCTTCTACCCTCATATAGATCAGTCCTGATGTGTATAAAGGACATTAAAAACTGGACAGAGGAGTCCAGACAGTGTCTGCAGGACTATTATGACTAACTACCGGGACATGAAATGTCATCTCTCCGGTGGGGAAGGAGCCTGAGGTAGTGTGTGAGGTTGAGAGATACCAGCTCGATATAGTCGGGCTCATCTCAACACCTGGCCTGGTCTCTGGAACCAGTCTCCCGGAGAAGGGCTGGACTCTGTTCCAGTCTGGAGTTGCCCTCGGTGAGAGGTGGCGAGTTGGGGTGGGTATTCTCGCGTCCCCTTGACAGTGAAATCCCCGGTAGAAAACATTTCCACTTTCAATGCATAAGCATAACATATGTGGATGAAGTTAAACACAATCACAGCAGAGATGCCAGGTTCAAAGAACTTGATTTTAGTAACTGTAGTGACTACTGCTCATTTTATTTGCTGTTGTTTATAATGGAACTACGGGCCCACTCCAGTTTTTAAACAGTTATGTTGACTGCAACTTTCTGTTTCGGTTTTAGAGAAATTTAAAAAATATGTGCTGCTTCTTGAGCCTTTTAGGTTTCTGCATGTTTGTTTATCGAACAGGAATGACACCAAAACAGCGGAATAAAGAGTCCAATTATTAAATTTATTAAAGCCATTTCAAACAGTTTTACAGATTAATCCGAGTCAGGACTGCATCTCATCCCCGTGTGGGATGGCATGAAGTTCAGCTTACAGTTTCATATAGTCGCAGCTTGTCAGTCTTGGTTACATCATATACAAAACAATATGTGGAAAACAGAATTTCACCAGCTGGGTATTCAGATGACCTCAAAGTCTCCATTTCTATCATTTATGTAGTCTCCATCAGGGGGCTGCCAAGACAGAATACTTGCGTCTGTTATGGATAATCTGTTAGTTAGAGACATACCACACAGTGATGGAGGAGGTAAGGATGGACTCAATGATGGCAGTATAGAACTGCACCATGGTCCTTGCTGGCAAGTTGAATTTCTTCAACTGCCGCAGGAAGTACATCCTCTGCTGGGCCTTTTTGACGCCAGAGGTGATGGTGGGCTCCCACTTGAGGTCCTGGGTGATGGTAGTCCCCAGGAAGCGAAATGAGTCCACTGATGGTGATGGGGGTGCCAGTCAGGATGATGGAGGGTAGAGGGGCTGTGTGCTTCCTAAAGTCCACCATAATCTCCACTGTCTTCTGGGCGTTCAGTACCAGGTTATTATGGCTGCACCAGGACACCAGACGTTTGACCTCCATCCTGTAGGCCGACTCGTCCCCGTCTGAGACGAGTCCGATGAGAGTCGTGTCATCTGCAAACTTAATAAGCTTGACAGACTGGTGGTCAGAGGTGCAGCAGTTGGTGTACCGGGAGAAGAGCAGAGGAGAGAGGACACAGCCCTGAGGAGTGCCGGTGCTGATGGTCCGGGAGTCCGAGACATTCTTCCCCAGCCTCACATGCTGCTTCCTGTTCATCAGGAAGTCAGTGATCCACCTGCAGATGGGATTAGGCACGTTCATCTGGGACAGCTTGTCTTGGAGGAGATCAGGGATGATGGTCTTGGAGGCAGAGCTGAAGTCCACAAACAGGATCCTGGCGTAGGTTCCCTGGGAGTCCAGATGCTGTAAGATGAAGTGCAGAGTCAGGTTCATGGCGTCATCCACAGACCTGTTGGCTCTGTAGGCAAACTGCAGGGGGTCCAGAAGGGGGGCTGTGAGGGACTTGAGGTGGGACAGCACCAGACGCTCAAATGACTTCATGACCACAGAAGTCAGTGCCACAGGTCTGTAGTCATTTAGTCCAGTGATCCTTGGCTTTATGGGGACAGGAACAATGGTAGCGGTTTTAACCCCTTAACTGGCAGCAAATAAAATCACCTGAAACAACTACATAACACCCTCTGGTTATTATTGGCTCTGAACAACCCATTTCATAGCCTATTAATCGGCTGCGTCTGGTCCGCGGGCCGAATGAAGTGCATTTATATGGCAGGCTAGACCCGCCCATTTTGACTGACACCTCATTCGGCCAATCATGTTAAGAAATGGGTTTCCCAGAGCCAATAATACTCAGAGGGCGTCACGTAGCTTTGTCAGGTGATTTGGTGCAGCCAGTTACATGATTGGCCGAATGACGTGTCAATAAAAATGGGAGGGTCTAGCCTGCCATATAAAAGGGACTACAACCGGCCCGTCACCGGGCCCTTGCCAGTTAAGGGGCTACAGCAGACAGGCACGTGGCAAGCCTCCAGTGAGGAGTTGAAGATGTTCGTGAACAATGGGGCAAGCTCGTTAGCACAGTGTCTCAGTGTGGCAGGTGAGACACCATCTGGCCCTGGAGCTTTGCGAGCTTTGACACTCCTGAACTGCTTTAGCACCTGGTCTTCCTGAATACAAAAGACTGTGGGGTGGGGGAGGAGGGGGACTCTGGGGTAGAAGTCCTTGATGATGTGGGCTTCTCTGAGGTGTGGGGAGTGGGGGAGGTTGGGGGGTGAATATTTGTGCTGGCTGTATTGTAGCTGGAACTGGTGGAGGTGTGAAGGCTGCTGAACTGACCATCAAAACGACAATAGAACTCGTTCAGTCTATTTGCAGTTTGTAGGTCGTCTGTGGAGTGGGGGGTTTTAGGCTTGTAGTTGGTAATCTGCCTAAAACTTTTCCATACAGAGGCCGCGTCGTTCTCTGAGATCTACTGCTGTATATTCTCAGAGTGATGTGATCTAGCAGTGGCCACTTCCTTGCTAAACCTGTACTTGGCCTTTTTGTAGCAGTCTTTGTCCCCACTTTTAAAAGCCTCCCTCTTCTCTATCCATAGCCGCTTCAGTTTGGGAGTAAACCAGGGTTTGTCACTGTTATAACTCACCCTGTTGCGTGATGGCACAATGCTGTCCTCGCAGAAGTAGATATACGAGGTTACAGTGTCCGTGTAGTCATCCGGACTGTCACAGGCAGCCCTCATTGAGTCCCAGTCTGTAGTTTCGAAGCATGTGCGGAGCTCCTCCACAGCCTCACGGGTCCACTGCTTTGTTGTCCTCACCACAGGTTTTGAGAGCTTCAGCCTCTGTCTGTACGCGGGGATCAGGTGGATCATGTCGTGGTCAGAGAGGCCGAGTGCAGCGCGGGGCACTGCATGATAAGCCCCGCTTATCGTGCTTTAGCAGTGGTCTAGTGTCTTCTCCTCTCTGGTCGGACATGTGATATATTGTTTATATTTTTGAAGTTCCTGACTCAGGCTGGCTTTATTAAAGTCCCCAAGTACGATGATAAGAGAGTCCGGGTATGTCCGCTCCATGCACAGAATCTGCTCTGTGAGCGCGCACTGGGCCTCGTGCACGTCCGCATCTGGCGGGATGTAAACAGCAGCCAGTATGAATGAAGCGAACTCCCGCGGAGAGTAGAACGGTTTACAGTGAATGAAAACATATTCCAGTGAGGGAGAGCAGTGCTTAGCAATCACTGTCACATCCGTACACCAGCCACTGTTGATGTAGAAGCAGACTCCTCCACCTGTAGCCTTGCCGGAAAGTGCAGCTTGCCGGTCTGCGCGGAGGAGATGAAATCCCTCCAACTGGAGCGCACAGTCCGGTATCTCCTCACACAGCCATGACTCCGTGAAGTATAACACACAGGATATGGAAAAGTCTCTATTCATGCTCCTCATCAGTGGCAGTTCGTCCATTTTGTTCCCAAGTGTACGCACGTTGGAGAGGAAAATCCCAGGTAAGGCTGTGCGTAATCCACGTCTCCTTAGTCTCACAAGCACACCAGCGCGTTTCCCTCTCTTTCGGCGTCTCACTTTCTGGGCCAGAGTGTGTAATAAATCCGCCGCAGATGCGACAAAAACAGGGAATAAATCCAAAGGTGTTGTGGACCTAATTTTTAAAAGCTCTTCTCTGGTGTAAGAATACCCAGAAGAGTGTCCAGACACAGAAATAACGCACAAAAACAAACAAAACAGAGTGCACCGAAGTACCAGGGCACCCATTCGCGGTGCCATCTTGGATAGACCTGTTTGCGCATGTCAACAGTGTGCTGGGACACCGCAAGAAGGACTGGCAACTTGTGTACACTCACTATACAATAAATGCTAAAAAAAAAAAAAAAAAAAAAAAAAACACCACCACCCAAGAAAGGTGAATTTTAAACCAATATCTTGCACCGTCACACACCCCATACCACCGAGAAAACCTACAGTGGCTTGCAAAAGTATTCATACCCCTTGAACTTTTCCATATTGTCACATTACAGCCACAAAACATATTTCACTGGTATTTAATGTGAAAGACCAACACAAAGTGGTATACAATTGTGAAGTGGAAAGAAAATTATACATGATTCAAAACATTTTTTACAAATAAAAAACTGCAAAGTGAGGTGTGCAAAAGTATTCAGCCCCCCTGAGTTGATACTTTGTGGAACCACCTTTTGCTGCAGTTACAGCTGCAAGTCTTTTAGGGTATTTCTCCACCAGCTTTGCACATCTAGTGACTGAAATTTTTGCCCATTCTTCTTTGCAAAACAGCTCAAGCTCAGTCAGATTAGATGGAGAGCATTTGTGAACAGCTGTTTTAAGATCTTGCCACAAATTCTCGATTGGGTTTAGGTCTGGACTTTGACTGGGCCATTCTAACACATGAAAATGTTTTGTTTTCAACCATTTCATTGTAGCCCTGGCTTTATGTTTAGGGTCGTTGTCCTGCTGGAAGGTGAACCTCCGCCCCAGTCTCAAGTCTTTTCCAGACTCTAACAGGTTTTCTTCCAAGATTGCCCTGTATTTGGCTCCATCCATCTTCCCATCAACTCTGACCAACTTCCCTGTCCCTGCTGAAGAGAAGCAGCCCCAGAGCATGATGCTGCCACCACCATATTTGACAGTGGGGATGGTGTGTTCAGTGATATGCAGTGTTAATTCTTCGCCACACATAGCATTTGCATTTTGGCCCAAAAGTTCAATTTTGGTCTCATCTGACCAAAGCACCTTGTTCCACATGTTTGCTGTGTCCCCAACATGGCTTCTGGCAAACTGCAAACAGGACTTTTTATGGTTTTCTTTTAACAATGGCTTTCTTCTTGCCACTCTTCTATAAAGACCACATTTGTGCAGTGCACGACTAATAGTTGTCCTGTGGACACATTCCCCCACCTGAGATGTGGATCTCTGCATTTCGTCCAGAGTCACCATGGGCCTCTTGGCTGCATCTCTGATCAGTGCTCTCCTTGTTTGGCCTGTAAGTTTAGGTGGATGGCCTTGTCTTGGTAGGTTTAGAGTTGTGTCATACTCTCTCCATTTCCGGATAATGGATTGAATCTCTGTGACATGTTCAAAGCTTGGGAAATCTTTTTATAGCCTAAGCCTGCTCTAAACTTCTCCACAACCTTATTCCTGACCTGTCTGGTGTGTTCTTTGGACTTCATGATGCTGTTTACTCCCCAATATTCTCTTAACCAACCTCTGAGGCTATCACGGAGCAGCTGTATTTGTACTGAGATTAGATTACACACAGGTGGACTCTATATACCCCATTTATCCTGTTCAGGGTCGCGGGAGCCTGTTGCCAGGCCAACACAGAGAGACAGACAACATCCACACTCACATTCACACCAGTGTTGCCAAGTCCGCTTATAGACCCACCATGTAAACAATGATGACGTAGGTAGTAATGCGCGCGCATTTTGGAAATGGAAGTACGGCGGAGTTCAATAGCGTTTCAATGAACGAGAAGGGATTATCAACGAAAGATCGTGAAAACTACCTGCAAAAATTAATTTTGACCACCAGCAACCAACTCCGATCCCTGTGGTATGTTAGCAAGTAGCCCAGTATCCGTGGGCGGATATATACGTGTATTTGGTGGAGAAACCCAACGTACACACCGGAGAGAAGCTGCAGCGCATATGTCACTGGATGCTTACAATTATGTTTGCGGCCATGTACCGAACATCAAATGTGACACAGACTCTGAGTTTTGTGTCTTGAAGGCAGAAGTTCTTCCAAGTCAAAGACAAGGAAACAGGAGCGCTGTGTATGAGGCTCGGGTCATTGTAAACAAGTCAGAGAACTACGTCCTCACAGCGGATTGTATCTGCATGGTGTGAGTACTTTGTCACATTGCTTTTCTAGCTTGTTAAGAGTTTTCCGGCTGCAGATATTACTGATTTACAATGAAAAAAATATATACTGTTCCAGTCACACTGTGAGACTCGCACAACCATTCATATGTGAGTCTACTCAGACTTTTGACTGGCACTGCATTTTGTAATCTCTAGTGCGATTAAATATTAATTTAAAAATCAGGACTCCCTGAGTCCAGTGATGCCCCACCTGTAAATAGCCAGCCACACTACAGTTTAAAAGCCAAATAGCCTACCAGCTAATACTGTTTACGTTAGATACTCTGACATCCCGGTATAAACAACGGAAGATAAATAACTTTACCTGATATAAAATTGGCGCTTCAAACGTGAGCATTTCTGATCCTCTCCTCGTCCTGATCGTGTCCTCAGTCCAATTTTTATCAATACATTTGATGGCTTGCAACCACAGATGCCTCCAGTTTCTCTTAAACGGCCATGATCCCGTGGGATTCGGTACAACTTCAGTCCACTTTTGGTAGAGTAGAAATTCTGACAGCCAAACACGCAACAGCAGACATTTTGATGCTGATATCGCTTTTAAATCACGTTTAAATGCTGCGCAGTCTCCTTGTTCTCATTGATTTGAATGGGGTAGCAGTTCACTTCTGTTGCCAAAATGTGTGCGCATCTTTTGATGAAGTAGGCTGTAAATGGGGGCTTGTTTTTTTCTAAAGTCATTTGCAAATCTCGTGAGTTGCGGGTTGCGGTTTTTTGTGCTTGTTTTTGAAAGTGGGGTTCCTTATTTGGGCTTGAATTTCTTTCCGAGTGAAACTCCTTGAATATCTCTCGGCGCCCTATAATAAAGCAAAAGATGAGTAGTAGGTAGTTTGTCCATTCCAAGCCCCCGTGTCCTGTTTATCGCTCCTGCCCAAGTTGACCGTATACCCAAACAAACACTCATAATGAGCTCCAGTAAGTGGGGAAAATATAGAAAAAAAATATAATAAAGAGTGGGAGAAAGAGAGCACACTTACAGAATGGATCCAAGCTCAGATGGGAGACAGTGGCGCTAAAAGTGGGTATGTAATATATGCAATGCATAGGGGTGCCTCATAAGAGAGAGCCACAAAAACGATGCGACGAAATTATTTCTCTAGTCAGCATTTTCTGTATTAAACAGCTGTGCATATGAAATGATCAGTAACAGAGGACCGGGGCTGATTAGGCACCCCTGTGCTCCTTCACCTCCACTCCTCCTGCCCCCCAGAAAAAAAAAAAAAATTGTGTCCGCACACACCTCTGAACGTAGCTGCGGTCCTAATGGGAGACGTACCAAAGGCATTCCCCAGACTTTGCAAGTGTGAAATGTGTGCAAGTGTGAAAGTGTGCTCACCATGCTGATTTAGTTCAACATGCAAATACAGAGAAGCACACACACACACACACAAAAAACTGTGCACCCTTCTCTTCTATGAGGCTAAGAACCATGGGTTTTACTGCTCCAAAACACAATGAGACAAAACAAAGAAGTGAGCTAGACTACTACAGGGCTATACTGTTTAAAAGCAGCCTCAGTTTTACACAATGTTGTGGGTTGCCAGTTGGGCTTCTTTGGGGTTTGTTTTCATAGAGCTAATTGCTTGTTCTGTCGTGCAATCTGTCAACACTGATTCACGCCTATGGGCAATTTAGAGTTTCCAATTAACCTAACCCCATTAAGTGCATGTCTTTGAAAATGGAAACTCAACAGAAAGAGAGAGAGAGAGAGAGAGAGGAAGGGGCCGGGCGAAGGTGCAATTGAACCCAGGCCTTCCAGATGCCATTCTAACTGTGAGGCAGCAGTGCTAACCACCGCACCACCATGCTGCCCCATTAATAATAATTAATGATTAAATACAGAGTAAAGTATAAAGAGAGTAAATGCGGAACAGTGCATTATGGGAACCCCCCCCAGCAGCCTAAGCCTATAGCAGCATAATTAAGTTTCCACTTTCATGAATATCAAACCTGCTACCATCTTTGGTAACCATGCAGCTGTCCTCTTTCTTTAAGGTGATCGTTGCTCCTCCGTTTGCTGCTCTGGCCACTGAGAAGATGTCATGTGGGTATGAGGGCACATAGAGTGTATATATATATATATATATATATATATATATATATAGGTTTACAAAAAAGAAACCTTAAAGCAAAGTAGTAGAACAATGCAGCAAAACCTGTCTGGTTGTGGCTATTCCTTCACGCCCTGTTTTTGCAGGCCAAAGTTTAACTGACTGTAAACACATATCATATATCTAGACAGTGTTCCATGACACTGAACTGATTAACATCAAAGTGGATGAGGAAAAAAAAGTTTAATACTGACTTTCAGCAACAAAATTCTAAACCACTGTTTGGTACATTACACAGAAATGAAATCACAGTAATTAGGAGAACTCTTCTAGTCAACTTTTAATAATCAGTGAAATTAGGTACACTCCAGCTCATTTCTAAGAACTTTCCACACTTAGAAAGGGAAGGATAAGAGGATGACTAAGATAAAATAGATGCGCCTGGAGCAGTAAATATATCACAAGGAAATATTCTTTTGACATTGTGATGCATGACATTTATTTCATGCTGGTGTGCATTCCACCCACACACATGCTTTCTTGCATACCCAATAGAGCAAAGATATAATCAGCTGAGGCGCAGCTCAGAAGATGATTTGGTTCAATTCAATTCCATTTTATTTTAAGAAATAGTCACCTCAAGACACTTTGTATTGTAGGTAATGTCAGTGCGTGTTTTTTATTTGTGAAGGAAGACACCTAAAACACTTTAATTAAAAAATGAAAGCATTTAATATATTAAAGAATAAGAAGATATTGCATGTACAGGTGGGCTCTTGGTTCAGGGAGACAGGCCTTCCCAGCCAGCTGCCTGTGCTCCCCTCCTCAGAAGAGCAAAAATTCTAGCTAACCATAACATTTTTATACTGCCACTACAAGCAAACAGATAGTTTGAGCTGCAGTCTGGCCTTCATCCTTTGTCTATCCAGTGGCTGGCTCTCATGACTCGGATTTCTCCCATTGGTAATAAAAGCCTTGTACAAGAAGAACATCTTCCTGCCCTGATGTTTCCCTAATTATTACAAGGCATTTTTATCCAGCTTAATAACAGGATGTGGTGACATTTACTCTCCTGTACATCTTAATTGTACATACTGTGGAAGAACCTTCAAGGATACAACAAACATATTTTCCTCTTAGACTGGGCAAGCCATAAATAAGATCCCAAAGGCTGTGAAGTTAGTCTGGCACTATCTATCTGTCTGCTCATTGTCTAATTTATTTATTAAATTGTCAATTATTTGCTTTAGCCACTACTGCTAATCAATTTCCTGGAGTTTACTTTTAAACATTTGTCATTTTATTCATTGAGTAAAAAGTAAACCCCAACAGTAAAGACTCTATAATACAGAGAAAACCCAACAGTCAAAACGACCCCCTATGAGCAACCATTTGGCGACAGTGGAAAGGAAAAACTCCCTTTTTCTTTAAAAGCCTGTCTTGTCTGGCAGGTTTCTCAATCAGAATGATGATCTGAATGCACTGGCGTACCAAACATATTTGCTTCTACAAGAGCAGCTCTATAAGTTTTCTATAGGCTACTCTTGTTAATGTGTGTATTTTTATTTTATTTATTCATGCCAGGCCAGACAGGCAGGAAGTAAGGGGTAGGAAGAAGAGGGATGAAGAGAAAGAGAGAATGAAAGAAAAAAAAATAAATAAAAAAGGGGAGAAAACAGAAACTAGGTACACAAATATAGATACACGCACATACACATATTCACATGTCTATACACATGCATATACCCCATATACACAATCTAGCTGTGGTTTGTAGTAATGTGTGTATGTGCCTCTGTCATGGAACGTACTCAATACTGAGGGCAATAAGCTGCAACCACGCCCCTCAGGATCTAGAGGCAAACAGGGAAGGACCTAGGGGGCTCGTGCCCGCCAGGAGCCCAGAAGACCCGAGGCCACACATCCTGATATCAACTGCGCACACACCCCAGAGGAGTAAGGATGGAGACCCCAGATGGAGCCTCCACGGTCAAACGGCAAGAGCCCAGAGAGTCAGAGGCAAAGAGCAGCCCACCCCACCCCACCCCACCATAGGCCGGCACCCTCAGCACAAGCTGAGAACGCGGCCCTGAGGCCCCAGGCGCCTGAGAACTGCCTGACACCCAGCAGAGACCCCCCCCCCCCCCCCCCCCCCCCCCACACACACACACACACACTCACACGGACCTTACATGAACACTAAGTGTGGGCGAGCGTGTACCAGCACACAGCCAGCAGCAACCCAGGGAAGCAGCCAACCCATCCCTAAACTACTGGCCAGTCCATAGGGTGCTTGAAACCGGGGTGTGGGAAGACCTGCTGTTTGGGGTGATGTGTTGGGTGTGTTTGTGAGTATACGTGTCAGATGAATGTGTATGACTGTGCAAAAGCTACAGTGCTCTTGAAATTGGAGGGACAGATGTAACATGAGCACTGAGTAACAGTGCCCATCGACACCACCACCCCAAGGCCTTCAATGTCTAAGATAGGGGTATTCAACTGGCGGCCCAAGGGCCAGAACCGGCCCATCAGTCATTTTGGACCGGCCCACTGCCCATTTATTTCAATTAAATAAAAAATTTAAAAGAAGCT
Source organism: Archocentrus centrarchus (assembly GCF_007364275.1). Classification (NCBI taxonomy): domain Eukaryota; kingdom Metazoa; phylum Chordata; class Actinopteri; order Cichliformes; family Cichlidae; genus Archocentrus; species Archocentrus centrarchus. The sequence continues at coordinate 28,339,436 of NC_044356.1, read as the reverse complement.
GTGACTAAACTGTAAGCACAGCATGTAGTTTTCTCGGTGATGTTGGCAACTTTTGGAGAGCTTTTTGTTAACCTGTAATCCTCCGCTATCTCCGTGTTTTGTGTACATACAGCCTTCATACTGCGTCCATTCAGACGCTTTGGCATCACCTGGACCCCCAAGAGTACCGAACTGTTGGTATGTACCGTAAGTCACATGACCTTGATAGCGGAAGTGAGTCTGATCGTGTCCTCATGATGCAGCCGGCCGATACGACGCCGCATTGAGCGGGTGGGATCGTTGCTGTGAAATATCAGCATATATGTCTATGGATTTACAAATCCTGCTGACTGAAGAATGGAAGTTTGTTCATTCAGTCTGTTTACATATTTTGTTATCTTACACAGCAGGAAGCACTTTGGTGAAGTCTACTTCACTGCACTCCTCCGTGAATCGCCACATTATTGTGGTGGAGGGGTTTGTGTGTCCCAGTGATCCCAGGAGCTATGTTGCCCGGGGGCTTGTCCCCCTGGTAGGGTCTCCCATGGCAAATTGGTCCTGGGTGAGGGTCCAGACAAAGAGCGGTTCAGAAGACCCCTATGTCTATAAAAGCAAGGGAACAGTTTACCCTGCCCGGGATAGGGTTACCGGGGCCCCACCCTGGAGCCAGGCCTGGGGAGGGAGCTCGAGGGAGAGCGTCTGGTGGCCGGGCATTAGCCCGTGATGCTTGGCCGGGCGCAGCCCGAAGAGGTTACATGGGCCCGCCCTCCTGCAGGCCCACCACCCGCAGGAGGTGTCGTAGGGGTCGGGTGCAGTGTGTGTCGGGTGGTGGCCGAGGGCGGAGGCCCTGGCGGACCGATCCCCGGCTATCAAGACTGGCATTGGGACATGGAATGTCACCTCTCTGGTGGGGAAGGAGCCTGAGCTAGTGCGTGAGGTTGAGAGATACCAGCTAGATATAGTTGGGCTCACCTCAACGCATGGCCTGGGCTCTGGAACCAGTCTCCTGGAGAAGGGCTGGACTCTGTTCCAGTCTGGAGTTGCCCTCGGTGAGAGGCGGCGAGCTGGGGTGGGTATTCATGTATCCCCCGGCTTGCTGCCTGTACGTCGGAGTTTTCACCGGTGGACGAGAGGGTAGTTTCCCTGCGCCTTCGGGCCAGGGAACGGGTCCTGACTGTTGTTTGCGCTTATGCGCCGAATGACAGTTCAGAGTACCCACCCTTTTTGGAGTCACTGGGCGGGGTGCTGGAGAGTGCTCCATCTGGTGACCCCATAGTCTTTCTGGGAGACTTCAACGCTCACGTGGGCAATGACAGTGAGACCTGGAGGGGTGTGATTGGGAGGAACGGCCTGCCCGATCTGAACCCGAAGGGTGTCTTGTTATTGGACTTCTGTGCAAACCACAGTTTGTCCATAACAAACACCATGTTCGAACATAAGGATGTCCATAAGTGCACATGGCACCAGGACACCCTAGGTCGCAGGTCGATGATCGATTTTGTAATCGTATCATCAGATCTGCGGCCGTATGTTTTGGACACTCAGGTGAAGAGAGGAGCTGAGCTGTCAACTGATCACCACCTGGTGGTAAACGGTAAACGGTAAATGGACTAGCTCTTATATAGCACTTTTCTACTCAGTATGAGCACTCAAAGCGCTATTACAACATGTTTTACATTCACCCATACACTCCCATTCATACAAGCACTTCCATGTTTTGCTAAGCTAAGTGCTTTTTAATTAACTATCATTCACACACATTCATACTCCGACGGGACGGTCGGAGAGCAACTTGGGGTTAAGTATCTTGCCCAAGGATACATTGGCATGTAGCCTGGAGTAGCCAGGAATCGAACCGCTGACCTTCTGATCAGTAGGTGACCTGCTCTACCTACTGACCTACAGCCACCCCGTGAGTTGGATCAGGTGGCGGGGGAAGATGCTGGACAGACCTGGTGCACCTAAACGTATTGTGAGGGTGCGCTGGGAACGCCTGGCAGAAGCCCCAGTCCGGGAGATCTTCAACTCCCACCTCCGGCAGAACTTCGACAGCATTCCGAGGGAGGCTGAGGACATTGAGTCCAAATGGACCATGTTCCGCACCTCCATTGTTGAGGCTGCTGCTCAGAGCTGTGGCTGCAAGGTGGTTGGTGCCTGTTGTGGTGGTAACCCCCGAACCAGATGGTGGTCACCGGAGGTGAAGGGAGCCATCAAGCTGAAGAAAGAGTCCTATCAGGCTTGGTTAGCCTGTGGGACTCCGGAGGCAGCTGACAGGTATCGACAGGCCAAGGGGAATGCAGCTCGGGCAGTGGCCGACGCAAAAACTCGGGTGTGGGAGGAGTTCGGTGAGGCTATGGAACAAGACTTTTGGATGGCATCGAAGCGATTCTGGCAAACCATCAGGCGACTCAGGAGGGGAAAGCAGTGCTCCACTCACACGGTTTATAGTGCGGGTGGGGTGCTGCTGACCTCAACTGAGGCTATAGTCGGGCAGTGGAAGGAATACTTCGAGGACCTCCTGAATCCCACTGACACGCCTTCTGTAGTGGAAGCAGAGTCTGGGGACGAGGGGGATGACCTGGCCATCACTGGGGGTGAGGTCACTGAGGCAGTTAAACAACTCCTTGGTGGCAAGGCCCCTGGGGTGGACGAGATTCGCCCTGAGTTCCTGAAGGATCTGGATGTTGTAGGGCTGTCTTGGTTGACACGCCTCTGCAATATCGCGTGGAGATCTGGGGCAGTGCCACTGGATTGGCAGACCGAGGTCGTGGTCCCCATCTTTAAGAAGGGAGACCGGAGGGTGTGCTCCAACTTTCGAGGGATCACACTCCTCAGCCTCCCCGGAAAGGTCTACGCCAGGGTGCTGGAAAGGAGGGTCCGTCTGTTAGTCGAACCTCGGATCCAGGAGGAACAATGCAGTTTTCGTCCTGGTCGCGGAACGCTGGACCAGCTCTTTATCCTCCCAAGGATATTCGAGTGCGCATGGGAGTTTGCCCAACCAGTCTACATGTGCTTTGTGGACTTGGAGAAGGCATTCGACCGTGTCCCTCGGGGTATCCTCTGGGAGGTCCTGCGGGAGTATGGAGTGTCTGGCCCGTTGTTGCGGGCCATTCAGTCTCTGTACAATCGCAGTGGGAGCTTGGTCGGTATAGCCGGTAATAAGTCGGATTCGTTTCCTGTGGGTGTTGAACTCCGCCAGGGCTGCCCTTTGTCACCAATTCTGTTCATAACTTTTATGGACAGAATTTCTAGGCGTAGCCAGGTGGCAGAAGGCTTCTTCCTTGGTGGCCTCAGAGTCTCATCTCTGCTCTTTGCAGATGATGCGGTCCTGTTGGCTTTATCAGGGGGTGGCCTCCAGCTCGCAGTGGAACGGTTCGCAGCCGAGTGTGAAGCGGCCGGCATGAGAATCAGCACCTCTAAGTCTGAGGCCATGGTCCTCAGCCGGAAAAGGGTGGAGTACCCTCTCTGGCTCAGGAACGAGTTCTTGCCCCAAGTGGAGGAGTTCAAGTATCTCGGGGTCTTGTTCACGAGTGACGGGAGAAGGGAGCGGGAGATCGACAGACGGATCGGGGCTGCTTCTGCAGTAATGCGGACGCTGCACTGGTCTGTCGTGGTGAAGAGGGAGCTTAGTGTAAAAGCGAAGCTCTCGATTTACTGGTCGATCTACGTTCCTACCCTCACCTATGGTCACGAGCTTTGGGTAGTGACCGAAAGAATAAGATCGCGAATACAAGCGGCAGAAATGAGTTTCCTTCGAAGGGTGGCTGGTCTCTCCCTTAGAGATAGGGTGAGGAGTGCAGCTATCCGGGAGGGACTCAGAGTAGAGCCGCTGCTCCTCCACATCGAAAGGAGCCAGTTTAGGTGGCTCGGGCATCTGATTAGGATGCCTCCTGGCCGCCTCTTGGGTGAGGTGTTCCGGGCATGTCCCAGCGGGAGGAGGCCCCGCGGCAGACCCAGGACACGCTGGAGAGATTATATCTCTCGGCTGGCCTGGAAACGTCTTGGGGTCCCCCCGGATGAGCTAGAGGAGGTGGCTGGGGAGAGGGAAGCTTGGGCTTCTCTGCTTAGGCTCCTGCCCCCGCGACCCGGCTCCGGATAAGCGGAAGAAAATGGATGGATGGATGGATACTTCACTGCAGACTGGCTTTTAAAAGAATCAGTCAGCCTTTGCTATTTTTGCTCTGTATCTGTTATGTTTACATTTTAATAGCACAGCTGCGAGTCTCTTGTTATGGAGAAAAAAGCATTAATTGATTTGGGGAGCATTATTATTTAAATATGCCAGTGGTTTATTTTTGAGCAATTTCTCATGTACATCTACAGCTGAATGTTAATAAAAGTGTCTGTGTGACATTTGGGTAATGTAGCTTTGACTCAGAGTTGCCTTTTTGTTTATAACTTTGGGAAGAAAAAAATATCAGGATATAATTCGTATATCCCCATTCAGGTAAAAAATATTGAGATATTATTTTGGTCCATATTCCCCAGCCCCAGTATTCAATTCACTTCAATTTTATTTATATAGCGCCAAATCACAACAAACTGTCGCCTCAAGGTGCTTTGTATTGTGGGTAAAGACCCTACAATAATACAGAGAAAACCCAACAGTCAAAACGACCCCCTATGAGCAAGCACTTGGCGACAGTGGAAAGGAAAAACTCCCTTTTAACAGGAAGAAACCTCCAGCAGAACCAGGCTTAGGGAGGGGCAGACATCTGCCGCGACCGGTTGGGCTGAGGGGAGAGAAAGACATGCTGTGGAAGAGAGCCAGAGATTAATATCAATTAATGATTAAATGCAGAGTGGAGTATAAACAAAGTAAATAAGGTGAATGAGAAACAGTGCATTATGTGAACCCCCCAGCAGACTAGGCCTATAGCAGCATAACTAAGGGATGGTTCAGGGTCACCTGATCCAGCCCTAACTATAAGCTTTATCATAAAGGAAAGTTTTAAGCCTAATCTTAAAAATAGAGAGGGTGTCTGTCTCCCGAATCCAAGCTGGAAGCTGGTTCCACAGAAGAGGCGCCTGAAAGCTGAAGGCTCTGCCTCCCATTCTACTCTTAAGTATCCGAGGAACCACAAGTAAGCCAGCAGTCTGAGAGCGAAGTGCTCTGTTGGGGTGATATGGTACTATGAGGTCTTTGAGATAAGATGGTGCCTGATTATTCAAGACCTTGTATGTGAGGAGAAGAATTTTAAATTCTATTCTAGATTTAACAGGGAGCCAATGAAGAGAAGCCAATATGGGAGAAATATGCTCTCTCTTTCTAGTCCCTGTCAGTACTCTAGCTGCAGCATTTTGGATCAGCTGAAGGCTTTTCAGGAAGCTTTTAGGACAGCCTGATAATAATGAATTACAATAATCCAGCCTAGAAGTAATAAATGCATGAATTAGCTTTTCAGCATCACTCTGAGAAAGGATGTTTCTAATTTTAGAAATATTGCGCAAATGCAAAAAAGCGGTCCTACATATTTGTTTAATATGTGCATTGAAGGACATATCCTGGTCAAAAATGACTCCAAGATTTCTCACAGTGTTACTGGAGGCCAAAGTAATGCCATCCAGAGTAAGTATCTGGTTCGCCACCATGTTTCTAAGATTTGTGGGGCCGAGAACAAGAATTTCAGTTTTATCTGAATTTAGAAGCAGGAAATTAGAGGTCATCCAGGCCTTAATATCTTTAAGACATTCCTGCAGTTTAACTAATTGATGTGTGTCATCTGGCTTCATTGATAGGTAAAGCTGAGTATCATCTGCATAACAATGAAAATTGATGCAGTGCTTTCTAATAATACTGCCTAAGGGAAGCATGTATAATGTAAATAAAATTGGTCCTAGCACAGAACCCTGTGGAACTCCATAATTAACCTTAGTGTGTGAAGAAGACTCCCCATTTACATGAACAAATTGGAGCCTATTAGATAAATATGATTCAAACCACTGCAGCGCAGTACCTTTAATACCTATAGCAAGCTCTAATCTCTGTAATAAAATGTTATGGTCAACAGTATCAAAAGCTGCACTGAGGTCCAACAGGACAAGTACAGAGATGAGTCCACTGTCAGAGGCTGTAAGAAGATCATTTGTAACCTTCACTAATGCTGTTTCTGTACTGTGATGAATTCTGAAACCTGACTGAAACTCTTCAAATAAACCATTCCTCTGCAGATGATCAGTTAGCTGTTTTACAACTACTCTTTCAAGAATCTTTGAGAGAAAAGGAAGGTTGGAGATTGGCCTATAATTAGCTAAGACAGCTGGGTCAAGTGATGGCTTTTTAAGCAGAGGTTTAATTACAGCCACCTTGAAGGTCTGTGGTACATAGCCAACTAATAAAGACTGATTGATCATTTTTAAGATTGAAGCATCAATAATTGGAAAGACTTCTTTGAACAGTCTAGTAGGAATGGGATCTAACAAACATGTTGCTGGTTTGGAGGAAGTAACTATTGAAGTTAACTCTGAAAGATCAACTGGAGCAAAAGAGTCTAAACAAATACCAGCAGCGCTGAAAGCAGCCGAACATGAAGAATAATCTTTGAGATGGTTATGAATAATTTTTTCTCTAATGTCTAAAATTTTATTTGTAAAGAAATCCATGAAGTCACTACTAGTTAACGTGAAAGGAATACTCGGCTCTACAGAGCTCTGACTCTTTGTCAGCCTGGCTACAGTGCTGAAAAGAAACCTGGGGTTGTTCTTATTTTCTTCAATTAATGATGAATAGTAAGATGTCCTAGCTTTACGGAGGGCTTTTTTATAGAGCAACAAACTCTTTTTCCAGGCTAAATGAGCATCTTCTAATTTAGTGAGACGCCATTCCCTCTCCAGCTTTCGGGTTATCTGCTTTAAGCTGTGCATTTGTGAATTATACCACGGAGTCAGGCACTTCTGATTTGAAGCTTTCCTTTTCAGAGGAGCCACAGTATCCAAAGTTATACGCAGTGAGGATGTAAAACTATTGACGAGATAATCGACCTCACTGGGAGCAGAGTTTAGGTAGCTGCTCTGCGCTGTGTTGGCACATGGCACTGAAGAGCATAACAATGAAGGAATTAGATCCTTAAACTTAGTTACAGCACTTTCAGAAAGACTTCTACTGTAATAAAACTTATTCCCCACTGCTGTGTAATCCATTAAAGTAAATGTAAATGTTACTAAGAAATTATCAGACAGGAGGGGGCTTTCAGGGAATACTGTTAGGTCTTCAGTTTCTATGCCATATGTTAGGACAAGATCCAGAGTATGATTAAAGTGGTGGGTGGGCTCCTTTACATTTTGAGAGAAGCCAATTGAATCTAACAATAGATTAAATGCAGTGTTGAGGCTGTCATTCTCAGCATCTACATGGATGTTAAAATCACCCACTATAATTATTTTATCTGAACTGAGCACTAAATCAGATAAAAAGTCTGAGAAATCAGACAGAAACTCTGAGTAAGGACCAGGTGGACGATAGATAATAACAAATAAAACAGGTTTTTGATTTTCCCAATTAGGATGGACAAGACTAAGAGTCAGGCTTTCAAAAGAATGAAAACTTTGTCTGGGCCTTTGATTAATTAATAAGCTGGAATTGAAGATTGCAGCTAATCCTCCTCCTCGACCTGCGCTTCGAGCATTCTGACAGTTACTGTGACTCGGGGGTGTTGATTCATTTAAACTAACATATTCATCCTGCTGTAACCAGGTTTCTGTAAGGCAGAATAAATCAATACGTTGATCAATTATTAAATCATTTACTAATAGGGACTTGGAAGAGAGAGACCTAATGTTTAACAATCCACATTTAATTGTTTTATTTTTTGGTGCAGTTGATGAAGCTGTATTATTTATTGTTTTTGAATTTTTATGCTTAAATAGCTTTTTGCTGATTTTAGCTTTGTTTTTTGGTGGTCTGGGAGCAGGCACCGACTCTATGGGGATGGGGTTTTGGGGGGATGGCAGGAGGAGAGAAGCTGCAGAGAGGTGTGTAAGACTGCAACTCTGCTTCCTGGTCTCAACCCTGGGTAGTCAGTTTTTAGGAGGGTTAATAAATTTGGCCAGATTTCTAGAAATGAGAGCTGCTCCATCCAAAGTGGGATGGATGCCGTCTCTCCTAACAAGACCAGGTTTTCCCCAGAAACTTTTCCAATTATTCATGAAGCCCACGTCGTTTTTTGGACACCACTCAGACAGCCAGCAATTCAAGGAGAACATGCGGCTAAACATGTCGCTCCTGGTCTGATTGGGGAGGGGCCCAGAGAAAACTATAGAGTCCGACATCGTTTTTGCAAAGTTACACACCGAGTCAATATTAATTTTAGTGACCTCCGATTGGCGTAACCGGGTGTCATTACTGCCGACGTGAATAACGATCTTACCAAATCTACGATTAGCCTTAGCCAGCAGTTTCAAATTTCCATGAATGTCGCCTGCTCTGGCCCCTGGAAGACATTTGACTATGGTCGCCGGTGTCTCTAGCTTCACGTTTCTCAAAACAGAGTCGCCAATAACCAGAGTTTGTTCCTCGGCGGGTGTGTCGCCGAGTGGAGAAAAACGGTTAGAGACGTGAACAGGTTGGTGGTGTACCCGGGGCTTCTGCTTAGGACTACGCTTCCTCCTCACCGTCACCCAGCTGGCCTGTTTTCCCTGCTGCTCGGGATCTGCTGGGGGGGAGCTAACGGCGGCTAAGCTACCATGGTCCGCACCCGCTACAGGGGCCTGGCTAGATGTAGGATTTTCCAGGGTGCGGAGCCGAGTCTCCAGTTCAGAAAGCCTGGCCTCCAGAGCTACAAACAGACTACATTTATTACAAGTACCGTTACTGCTAAAGGAGGCCGAGGAGTAACTAAACATGTGACACCCAGAGCAGGAAAGTGCAGGAGAGACAGGAGAAGAAGCCATGCTGGTAGTGAGTTGGCTAAGGGCTAAGCTACTAGCTGAGCTAAGCTAGCGAATTTCTAAAAACAAATAAAGTGAGTAATGTGAATACAGGTGATTCAGCAAAGAGTATGCTATTTAAAGTAGGTGAAGATTACACTAAAATATGTTATTATCCAGATAAATCGAGTTATACAGATATAACAGCTAACAGACAGCAAAACACTGTGCTCCGAAACAGGAACAGGAAGTGATACAACTACGGTAAAACTGATCATCTGCAGAGGAACGGTTTATTTGAAGAGTTTCAGTCAGGTTTCAGAATTCATCACAGTACAGAAACAGCATTAGTGAAGGTTACAAATGATCTTCTTACAGCCTCTGACAGTGGACTCATCTCTGTAATTGTCCTGTTGGACCTCAGTGCAGCTTTTGATACTGTTGACCATAACATTTTATTACAGAGATTAGAGCTTGCTATAGGTATTAAAGGTACTGCGCTGCAGTGGTTTGAATCATATTTATCTCATAGACTCCAATTTGTTCATGTAAATGGGGAGTCTTCTTCACACACGAAGGTTAATTATGGAGTTCCACAGGGTTCTGTGCTAGGACCAATTTTATTTACATTATACATGCTTCCCTTAGGCAGTATTATTAGAAAGCACTGCATCAATTTTCATTGTTATGCAGATGATACTCAGCTTTACCTATCAATGAAGCCAGATGACACACATCAATTAGTTAAACTGCAGGAATGTCTTAAAGATATTAAGGCCTGGATGACCTCTAATTTCCTGCTTCTAAATTCAGATAAAACTGAAATTCTTGTTCTCGGCCCCACAAATCTTAGAAACATGGTGTCTAACCAGATACTTACTCTGGATGGCATTACTTTGGCCTCCAGTAACACTGTGAGAAATCTTGGAGTCATTTTTGACCAGGATATGTCCTTCAATGCACATATTAAACAAATATGTAGGACCGCTTTTTTGCATTTGCACAATATTTCTAAAATTAGAAACATCCTTTCTCAGAGTGATGCTGAAAAGCTCATTCATGCATTTATTACTTCTAGGGTGGACTATTGTAATTCATTATTATCAGGCTGTCCTAAAAGCTCCCTGAAAAGCCTTCAGCTGATCCAAAATGCTGCAGCTAGAGTACTGACAGGGACTAGAAAGAGAGAGCATATTTCTCCCATATTGGCTTCTCTTCATTGGCTCCCTGTTAAATCTAGAATAGAATTTAAAATTCTTCTCCTCACATACAAGGTCTTGAATAATCAGGCACCATCTTATCTCAAAGACCTCATAGTACCATATCACCCCAATAGAGCACTTCGCTCTCAGACTGCTGGCTTACTTGTGGTTCCTCGGATACTTCAGAGTAGAATGGGAGGCAGAGCCTTCAGCTTTCAGGCGCCTCTTCTGTGGAACCAGCTTCCAGCTTGGATTCGGGAGACAGACACCCTCTCTATTTTTAAGATTAGGCTTAAAACTTTCCTTTATGATAAAGCTTATAGTTAGGGCTGGATCAGGTGACCCTGAACCATCCCTTAGTTATGCTGCTATATTCCTAGTCTGCTGGGGGGTTCACATAATGCACTGTTTCTTCTCATTCACCTTATTTACTTTGTTTATACTCCACTCTGCATTTAATCATTAATTGATATTAATCTCTGGTTCTCTTCCACAGCATGTCTTTCTCTCCCCTCAGCCCAACCGGTCGCGGCAGATGACTGCCCCTCCCTGAGCCTGGTTCTGCTGGAGGTTTCTTCCTGTTAAAAGGGAGTTTTTCCTTTCCACTGTTGCCAAGTGCTTGCTCATAGGGGGTCGTTTTGACTGTTGGGTTTTCTCTGTATTATTGTAGGGTCTTTACCCACAATACAAAGCACCTTGAGGCGACAGTTTGTTGTGATTTGGCGCTATATAAATAAAATTGAATTGAATTGAATTGAATACCACAGACAAATACGACACACACACACACACACACAAAACTCCCCCATGAAATCTGCAAATCCATTTTTTTAACTAACCAGCATAGAAAAATTGTGGTGGTTCTGTTGCAGAGTATCGAAATAAAATTTTAGCAATCGGGCATTTCCGGTTTGTTTGTATCCCTTGAAGTGACATAAGTTTTCTTAATATTAGAGTGCTGCAGAATGTGATGTCAAAATATTGTTGCACAATTTACCATCCTACATTGGAGCCTGTTAATTACTGTTACCTGTTTCCATCATAATGACTCTGTCTGCCAGACTGCCACCACAGGCCTACATTTAATGTACACATGTATGACCTATATGTTTTTCTGATTACAATTAACAAACTGCACCTGTCCTGTTGGGAAATTACCAAATATCATCTCTTAGTTTGCGACCTTGTCCTAAATTGTGCGGCTCTTGAGGTATTGTAATATTATACAGTAATCCCTCATTTATCGCGGGTGTTATGTTCCAGGACCACCCGTGATAAGTGAAAATCTGCGAAGTAGGGACGCTAAAGTTATTTTAATACTGATAAAATAGTGTATAACTACTAAAATAAACTCCCCACACTTATACACCAAATATATACATTACTGTACAACACGTACTACGCATGTGAAGAACGAGTACCGCAAAAACCCGCAAAACAGCGAAAATAACAGTAAATATTTTACACTAATATTGATTGAAAACCTGCGAAACAGCGAGTCAACGAAAAGCAAACCACGAAGTAGCGAGGGATTACTGTACCTGTGTTTAGAAAACTGTGCAACTGTTCTAACTCACCCGCAAAACTGACCACACCTAGCATTATTTGAGGATTCTGTTGAGTAAATTGGGCCCTATGTCTTGTTAAGTGAGATTTGAAATAAAGGTTGGTACCAAAATAGCTGTTTCCTGCTGTTACAAGTGTTTATGCAAACCTAACCAGCTGCTAATTCTAGCCTCTGATTTAACATTCATGTAACTCTCCCACCCACACTGAAAAACTGCTTTGTACATGAATGAGAAAGTGAATGTTTTGTTTATAACATACAGGAATGGCCATCTCCCCAAACCCCAAAACAACAAATCAATCATGTAAGTCATTAAAATTGGCAAACACTCTCTGAAGTCACTTAATTGACAGTAAACAGATGAGGGGCTTTATAGTAGGGATGCGCCAATCCGATATTCACTATTCCTGACCTAAATTATTGGATCGGATATCGGAAAGGAATAAAAAATGCAATCTGATCCGACCCGACCCACATTAGCTGCGTTACAGTTCTCTGTCATCGTCTTCTTCTTGTGGGTTTGCGGTAGACCAAACCAGCTTAGAGCTGCATTACTGCCACCTACTGGAATGGAGTGGATCATAAACACTGATGCAACAACAGCAGTCAGGTGTTTTACGTGCAGTCTGTCTGCACAAGCGCAAAGAGGCTAAACTGGTGATCGTGAGCTCAGGTGGAGTGGAAGGAAATGTTTTTCTAGTGTCGAAAACAAGCTTTTTCCCCTATAACCACCATTAAACCTTAACTGGGAAACAGCTGGAGGTCCTTCATCAACCACCTGATCAGTAAGTGAAGAAAATAGAACTTTGTAGCTGCTCCATCCACCCTGTTTGTTTCACACAGGAAAAAAAATGCAGTACAGAAGTTAAAATATGCAGATGAACTGTTAATACGAAAAAAGTATTTCTTATCCAGTTACTTGGGTAATCGATGGCATAATTGATAGAATACTTGATTTTTAAAATAATCGATAGTTGTAGCCCTAATGACATTTGCAACAATCCATAAGCCAATGCATCACCTTCTCACATAGGAGCAACAGGATTCAGCTGAAAAAGTGTTTGTTGTAAGTATGTGAAATTTTTTTATTTAGTGTTTTTCACAGACAAAAAGTCACAAAGCGCTGTACAATAATTAAAACACAAGATCAAAAAAACCAAGATAAAACACCATTTTAAAAACATATTAAAATTACCATATTAAAAGAAAAATAATAAAATAAAGTCAACAGAAAGCCTGGTTAAACAGAAAAGTTTTCAACTATTTTTTAAGACGCCACAGTGTCAGCTAAACGGAGATGGAATGGTAAACAGTTCCAGAGCTTTGGCACCACTGCCTGATAAGCTCTGCCCCTTCCTGGTTCTTAGTCTTGTACGTGGGACAACTAAAAGATTTGATTTTGTTGTGTGAGAGACTGTTTACTTATGTAAAATATATCCAGGCATTTGAAATCAATTGTTTGTTTGTTTGTTTGTTTTTTAAAAAAGATCGGATTTGTATCGGTATCGGCAGATATCCAAATGTAAAATATCAGTATCGGACCTAAAAAAAGTGGTATCTTGCCATCCCTAGTTAATACACCCAACAACCAAACATTTTGTCTTGTCTGCTTGCAACTTCAGCATAACTGAACTTGGACAACAAAATCATCCTTTAAAAAACAAGATTTTCTTCCTCTTGTATAATTTTTCAATTAGTTCATATTCGTAGTTTCCTGGATGAGCTCCTGTTTTTAGTTGTTTGTTTCTGAGGAGGCCAAAGTAGTGGCTCCAGTTTCCTTCGCTGTCTGCTCCAAACCCAAATACACTGACCTGGGGAAACAAAAATTATACACTGAAGTTATATTAAGCCCTTTAATGTTAAAGTAATCTTGCAATTAATTACTTTTTAGCAATCCATATACCTTTTAGTATTACTAGTACTTTTTTTGAAAATGAAAATTAGAATGTATCTCATTAGATTTTTTTTTGGTAAATACACATACAATTTACACACACTCATCATGGGCATGAATTTCACGGCAATTGAGGGCTTTTAATTATTTCCTTGAATTGTTCTTTTTCCAGGGTGGAATAAATATACACCATACATCTTCTCTCATCCACACAGGCTCACAAATATACACTGCTCAAAAAAATAAAGGGAACACTTAACACAGTATAACTCCAAGTAAATCAAACTTCTGTGAAATCAAACTGTCAACAAGAAGTGGAAGCATTGTTCCAAAAATGGAAACTGTATGCAGTAAACCACAGAAAACTATGATGGATTTGGCCTATTTTCATCTATGCTGGCCCATTTATTTGTGCATAATCTGGTGATCGGCGTCCAGTACTTTTACCAAATTTTGTACAATAAAATTTGCTGTCGGCTGTCTCAAAAGTTGCTAAAGGAAGAAATGAGGTCCAGGGGTGTGTGTGCTGTCTCCCTTGGTGCCAAACAGAGGTCCAGGCGATGCCACGAAGGGACGCAGTACGAGCACTGTATGTACACATAACACGGTGACAGTGGAGTTATCAGGTTTCTGGTGTTGTGTCAAAAAATGATTGCTTTTTTTTTAATAAATGTTTTTGCTTTGCTTATATCGGGAAATATACTGGTGCACAGGATTTATAAAAGGCTTATATATAAAATGAAGAAATGACTTGTTCTTTCCCTCATTAATAAAGAATATATTGTAGCGTCGGTTAAGATGTTGAAGAAGATGGCGAGAGTTTGCCAGCAAAAGTTGCCCTTTTATTAACAATTAAATGGTTGCTGTGTGCCACAACCACGCCAAACCACGCCTTCTGCACAGAACCATCTAACTTTAACAGAATCGTTACAATATGAAAGTCATTTTGCCAAAAACCGACTGCAGCTTCTACCATGTGACAGAAATGTTCTTTATGACTAAAAATGAAATTTACAACAATATAAATACCAGCAATAAGTTTTTGAGCAAATAACAGAAATCACTTTTTGGCACAAGACCGGCTATTCCGATGACAAATTGCTCCACTGCCACTCTGTACAGTGTGGCGGCATGTACATTTTTCGTACATGAAGTGCAGTACACATTCACATTAAAATTCAAATCAGTTTTTCTGTTCATTACAGGGTGTACCCTTATGGGCTCGACACACGGGGAGCGACAAATGACAGCGACAAATGGGCCTCATCGCCACTGGGGTGAAACTGAACACACGGGAGGCGATAGCGACGGCAGCATTGCGAATCGCGCTCTCATGTCGCTCATCTCCAAGAAATGTGATTGGTTAGACATTTTCAAATCTTGCTGTTAAGTCTCCTCTACAAAAGAAAAATACAACCTTGGGTTCATCCTATATTATCACAAAAGTCCTCTCTATCCGTCTGTTTAACGTTGGTCTTGCACTAACACGTTCTCATATGGCTGCCTTTTATGTGTAACTCGATAATCACTGCGTGAAGTGTCATATAATATAGGAAAGTCAAACACAGCTAAAACGATGCTTTCCTTCGTGCTGAAAGTGGTTGCAGACTGCAGCGTGTAGCATACTCTTCGCTCATTGGTCAGTCAATGAAACTCTTGCTGATTGGTTTAGTGCCACACGACAGCGACAAAAGTAGAACATTTTCCAACTTTGTTGTGTTGCCTGGTCGCGTGTGCACGTCTACGTGTACGAGCTCGAAATTTCACATGCACGAATGTCGCCGGTCGCTTAGCTGGAGGAGGGCAAGCGATTGTCGCCTCATCGCACAAGCTCCATAGGAAATGAATGGAGAGCGAGCGACGTCGCTCCCCGTGTGTCGAGCCCGTTAATCTCGCTGTGACAGCTGGCACAGGCTCCAGCCCTCCTGCTATCCTGAAAAGGATAAGCGGAAGAGAATGGATTGATGGATTTTCATTAGTGCAACAATACAATGTTTTAATAGGTAGGAAAGAGTATATTTAATACCAAGATCTACAGAATTTTTCAAGACCAGGATGTGTTTTACAGAACCTCGCAAGGGATGACATGAAGACGGGAGAAAAAAACGAGGTAAAAAAGAGATTGTCATGTCCTGGGCCGTTGGCCCAGCGTTTTGTGTTAGTTTATTTCCTGAGTGTGTCCTCCCAGTAGGTTGATGTCTTGTGTTTCCTAGTGTTGTGATATGTCTGCGTCTCTGTCCTGAGTCTGTGCCTGTTCCCCGGGTTTAGTCAGTATGTTCCTTGGTTTGTCACTTCCTGTTTATTTTGACAGTCTGGTTTTCCTGTGCTTTGTGTTCAGCTTTGCTTCCCCTGTGTAATTAGTTTCATTTGCCTCACCTGTTGTTCCCTGCTGTTTCCTCTTGCCCTGATTACCCAGTGTGTATTTAAGCCCTCAGTTTCCATGTGTTCCTTGTCGCGTCGTTGATGTTGTGTGCCCGTGTGTTCCTGTGCTCCCTGTGGTTCCCCTTCGTCTCCCTTCTGAACGGTTTTTGTATTGTTTTTCCCTACTTTAATAAATGCCTTTAAGTTATGCCCATCTCCGGAGTCCTGCATGTTTGTCCTTCCTCGTCCGTTTCCTCCCCGGCCATGACAGAACGACGCGACCATACTAAAGACCTGGCTAGCTCCGGCTACTTCAACGGCACTCGTCTGGCGCTGGGGGGCCCAGCATTTCAGAACAGTGCCCGTCAGCGTCCTTCATCTGCGGCTCCGCTCACTGGCTTCCCCCTTCCACTGCAGTCGCGGCGGCCACGGAGGAGGGGGAGTTCCCGGCAGCATCGGTGGGGGGCCCCCCCAGACCCGAGCGGTATAACGCCGCGGATATTGTCACAGCGTCATGCGCAAACTACCGTCTCTGTGAGTAAGACTGACTCCAGTATCACAACCGTTTGGGATAAGGGGCTTTCTCACACCACCAGCTGCCAGCCAGATCTCTCTTGGCTACCCGATGTAGAGATAATCGATTCTCCCCTGATGGTGGACATTTTGGAGGCAGAAACTCATGCATCTCGGCCCAACAGAACAAAACAACCCACTAACAAGGACAGACGTTCACAGGACCCCGCTGCTTTTCCCCTCCCTGAGGTGGCAAAGCAGACCATCATTCGGTGGGTGGACTCGTTGGTCTTTGAGCTGCTGTCTGACCCATGCGAGATTGAGCAAAAAGCTATCACAGCCAAACTGCAAGGGCTAGTGTGTGACCATCCTTGGCTGCTGGACTCTCTGCATGGGCTCGTGAAAGACTTTGTCATCACCACCCTTCATCCACAGCCAGCGCCACAGACCTCAGCTGTAGCTCCAGCCTTCTCGTCTCCCCAGTCAGCTGTAGCGCCAGCTCCTCCTCAGTCGCAGTGTTCCCAGTCAGCTGTAGCTCCAGCTCCTCCTCAGTCGCAGTGTTCCCAATCAGCTGTAGCTCCAGCTCCTCCTCAGTCGCAGTGTTCCCAGTCAGCTGTAGCTCCAGCTCCTCCTCAGTCGCAGTGTTCCCAGTCAGCTGTAGCTCCAGCTCCTCCTCAGTCGCAGTCTCAGACCCCTCAGTTAGCTCCAGCTCCCTCTGCTCACCCTGCTCCCGCTCCCTTGGCTCCAGCTCCCCCTGCACCCGTACCTGTTCCGCGGGTGGGGGCAGCCACGGACGGGCTGACCTCTGCACCCGTACCTGTTCCGCGGGTGGGGGCAGCCACGGACGGGCTGACCTCTGCACCCGTACCTGTTCCGCGGGTGGGGGCAGCCACGGACGGGCTGACCTCTGCACCCGTACCTGTTCCGCGGGTGGGGGCAGCCACGGACGGGCTGACCTCTGCACCCGTACCTGTTCCGCGGGTGGGGGCAGCCACGGACGGGCTGACCTCTGCACCCGTACCTGTTCCGCGGGTGGGGGCAGCCACGGACGGGCTGACCTCTGCACCCGTTCCTGTTCCGCGGGTGGGGGCAACCAGGTCCAAGCCTTCGCATCGGTTTTCAGCGTTAGCGGCAGCAGCAGGGTCTCCCTCAGCCTCAGCTCTCCCTAGCTCTCAGTCTGTCTCCACGCAGTCAGCTCTCCCTAGCTCTCAGTCTGTTTCCACGCAGTCAGCTCTCCCTAGCTCTCAGTCAGTTTCCACGCAGTCAGCTCTCCCTAGCTCTCAGTCAGTTTCCACGCAGTCAGCTCTCCCTAGCTCTCAGTCAGTTTCCACGCAGTCAGCTCTCTCTAGCTCTCAGTCAGTTTCCACGCAGTCAGCTCTCTCTAGCTCTCAGTCAGTCTCCACGCAGTCAGTCTCCACGCAGCCAGCTCTCTCTAGCTCACAGTCAGTCTCCACGCAGTCGGCTCTCCCTCAGTCTGCTCCCACGCAGCCAGCAGCTCTCCCTCGCCCTCAGTCAGCTCTAGCTCCAGTCGCTCTCCCTCGCCCTCAGTCAGCTCTAGCTCCAGTCGCTCTCCCTCGCCCTCAGTCAGCTCTAGCTCCAGTCGCTCTTCCTTGGTCCCCAGTGTCAGCAGTTTCAGTGCCCTCTCAGTCAGTTCCGTCAGCTCCTGCTCTCTCTAGCTCGCAGCCTGCTCCCACGCAGTCTGCCCTCTCTAGCTCGCAGTCTGCTCTTTCTGTCTCCCGGCCTGCTTCCACGCAGCCAGTCGTCTCCCGGCCTGCTTCCACGCAGCCAGTCGTCTCCCGACCTGCTTCCACGCAGCCAGTCGTCTCCCGGCCTGCTTCCACGCAGCCAGTCGTCTCCCGGCCTGCTTCCACGCAGCCAGTCGTCTCCCGGCCTGCTTCCACGCACTCAGCTTCCCCAGGGTCAGCTCCCACGCACTCAGCTTCCCCAGGGTCAGCTCCCACGCACTCAGCTTCCCCAGGGTCAGCTCCCACGCACTCAGCTTCTTTGTCTCAGCCCCGGTCTCTCCCGTCGACTGCTGTTGAGTCTCTGGTCTCTGAGTCAGAGTCCCAGTTAACTCCCATGTCGCCATCATCCTCACCATCAGACTCACCCGCACTATGCCTTGCAAAGCAGCCCCAGCCTGCGCATCCAGTGTTCGAGCATCCGGAGAGTCCTGCTCAGTCCGAGCCGCCAGGGGGTCCCGCTCAGTCCGAGCCTCCGGAGTCTTCGGAGTGTTCCGCTCAGTCCGAGCCGCCAGGGGATCCCGCTCAGTCCGAGCCGCCAGGGGGTCCCGCTCAGTCCGAGCCTCCGGAGTCTTCGGAGTGTTCCGCTCAGTCCGAGCCTCCGGAGTCTTCGGAGTGTTCCGCTCAGTCCGAGCCGCCAGGGGGTCCCGCTCAGTCCGAGCCGCCAGGGGGTCCCGCTCAGTCCGAGCCTCCGGAGTCTTCGGAGTGTTCCGCTCAGTCCGAGCCGCCAGGGGGTCCCGCTCGGTTCGGACCTTCCGAGTTTCCTGTGTCCTTGACCGCCCTGGGCTCAGGGGAGTCCGGGCATGTCACGGCTCTGGTGAGTCGTCGTCGTCGCCGCCGCCGCTGGGAGCGCGGTCGGCCTCCAGTGACTCCCCCTCGTCGTCGCCGTCGCCGCTGGGAGCGCGGTCGGCCTCCAGTGATTCCTCCTCGTCCTCGTCGCCGCCGCCGCTGGGAGCGCGGTCGGCCTCCAGTGATTCCTCCTCGTCCTCGTCGCCGCCGCCGCTGGGAGCGCGGTCGGCCTCCCTCGTTGAGACTTTGCTTTGTGGCCCCTTGGCCCCTGCGGCCTCCTGAACTGTGTGTTTTTTGTTTTGGATTTCCCACTGACTCCCCTGAACTGTGGCCTGTTTTTTCCCCTGCTGTTTTTGTTTTGTCATAGCTCCTGAACTGTTCCTTGTTTTGACCCCCTGTTTTGGACATTGGAGCTCTCCGGCCTTGTGCTGTCGCTTTTTATTTCGTCCGGTTGTTTTTTGTTTTCTCATCCCCATGTTTTGCTCTGGTTTTTGGACTGTTATTCAGCTTGTGCCATTGCTTTTCTTTGTTCTGTTCCTTTTGCTTATTGTTTTTTGCCCTTGTGCTCTACCCTTGCTCCAGTGCTTCCTTGTGTTTTTGGGTTTGTTCCTGACTTTGTTTGCTCCCTGTCTGTTTTTGTTTCGGGCCCTCCTTCCTGGTCCCCCGCCTCCCGCCCTGGTCTGGTTTTGTTTCTTGTTTTGGCCGTCGGGAGCCGGCCTTTGAGGGGGGGGTACTGTCATGTCCTGGGCCGTTGGCCCAGCGTTTTGTGTTAGTTTATTTCCTGAGTGTGTCCTCCCAGTAGGTTGATGTCTTGTGTTTCCTAGTGTTGTGATATGTCTGCGTCTCTGTCCTGAGTCTGTGCCTGTTCCCCGGGTTTAGTCAGTATGTTCCTTGGTTTGTCACTTCCTGTTTATTTTGACAGTCTGGTTTTCCTGTGCTTTGTGTTCAGGTTTGCTTCCCCTGTGTAATTAGTTTCATTTGCCTCACCTGTTGTTCCCTGCTGTTTCCTCTTGCCCTGATTACCCAGTGTGTATTTAAGCCCTCAGTTTCCATGTGTTCCTTGTCGCGTCGTTGATGTTGTGTGCCCGTGTGTTCCTGTGCTCCCTGTGGTTCCCCTTCGTCTCCCTTCTGAATGGTTTTTGTATTGTTTTTCCCTACTTTAATAAATGCCTTTAAGTTATGCCCATCTCCGGAGTCCTGCATGTTTGTCCTTCCTCGTCCGTTTCCTCCCCGGCCATGACAGAGATGTACTTTTTCACATGCACACACTCAGCTCGAGCTTTTATTTTATGACTATATATATGATAGACATAAACGTGTGTGTCCTCCATCACTGTAGTTGTTTATGAGCTGAGTGGCTGAGAGGAGAAGGGGCGGGGCAGCGCAGTGTGTATTTGTGGTGATCAGTGAAGCAGTGATGGCGTGAGAGCGAGACAGTCAGTCAGGTTCATTCCTTCATGCCTGTACAGTTTTGGCGTGGTTATGGCCAACAGGAACCATTGAATTATAAATTAAAGGCAACTTTTGCTGCAATCTCTCACCGATCCTTTCAACATCCTGATGGATGCTGCCATATCAAGATGGGACTCAATTAAAAAAATTAATCTAATTAATTAGGAGCTTTGTAATTAATTAATCGAAATTAATCGCATTTTAATCACATTTAAATATTTAACATGATAAATATTAATTTAAGTTTGGTTGATGAATGAATCAATATACATAAGCTTAAACTTCAAAATTTTATTTTCCCACCAGTCTACTACACAGACCAATGAAGGGTGGAAGTGCTCCTGTGATAAGCAAACTCCTGAAATTAAAGTTAAACATCATAAATGGATAGTTTTATTCAACATTAATGTCTCACTTAATATAGTTGGAAATTAATCATTAGCTCAGCTGTATTCCTTGATGTTGAAATGTGTTATGCTTGTTTTAACAGCTTATTTTGAATTAAAGACTTAAAATTAAACCACAAAAAGGAGAAAAAGTTCGTTTTCCCTTTAACCAGCTGCTTTTACACAGCTGTGCTTCGAACTCACGGTTGCTAGGCAAGATGAGCTACACAGAGGCGAGGGCAGGCGACGCTGATATGAAGGCTAGCCACTCACTTCCGGCCTATGCGGTCTTCGTGGGCTGCGAAGGACGTGGGCCGGGTCCTTCGAATTTTTGACATCCTGCGTCGATATAATCTGTGTGCCGGGAACTCGTGCACTGAAAAACGTTCCGGTGCAACGTGCGATTAAAATGCGTTAATTCGTTAATTTCCCCGTAATTAATTAATCGAAATTAACGCGTTAAAGTCCCACCCCATTCCTAGTACATTACAATACTAAAGAACCAGGTGAAATTAAATGTCATGAAAAAAGATCAACATTTTCTTTGTACTTTTTTTTTGTTTTTTGTTTTTTTTGTTTGTTTGTTTTTTTTTGGGGGGGGGGGGGGGGGTGAAAAGAGTATGCTTTGTACGCTCTGGAAAATGTTGACATTCGTGAATGACCCCTAAATGTAATATCGAGAATTTTTTTATGGTCAGACGAGGTGAAGATTGGGTTATTTGGCCACAATGACAAGAGATATGTTTGGAAGACTTAATGTGAGGCATTTAAACCGATGAACACTATAAAGTCAAGAGACATAGAAAACCTTCTGGCAGTGGCACAAACCTCTGTAGGGTTCAGGTATAGCCTCATCCTACCAGTAGTGACTAGTGTTGTAGTACTCGAGATCGGTCTTGGTCTCGAGACCACTTTTTGATGGTCTCGGTCTTGTCATGGACTCGATCGCATTTGGTCTCGGTCTTGTCATGGACTCGGACATTGCGGACTAGGGATTTTATTTCAAGACCAGTCAAGACCACAGCTCACTTAATTGCCAGAATACTGTCCAATTAATTTGTTAACATCTTGCTTTTTAATTAGCAAGCAAATACTAACCGCTAAAAGCTGCTCCCGATTGTTAATTGAGTGAAGGGGCCTACACATGTAACCAGAAAGCACATCTAAAGCCTAATCACAGTCTTTGTGAACCTGTAATTACATTTCTCGAGGTGCATGTCATTTTTCTTAAAGGCCTTTCACAGCTCCACTGGTGCTGAAAACTAATGTTTGACTATGGCTTTCTGAATACAGCCATCGATTATTTTCAGAATCGAGTATTGTATCGATTATTCCATCAATTAATCAAGTAATCAGATAAGAAATAATTTTTCGTACTAACAATTCATCTGCCCATTTAACTTCCGTACTGCAGTTTTTCTCTATGTCACATGTGTCAGACTCAAGGTCTGCGGGCCACTTCCGGCCCACGATCTAATTTTATACGGCCAGCAAGATGATTTCATATAGCTATTATTAATAGCCCACGGGTAAATGTGCTCCCACCACTTATACTACAAATTCCACGCACTGCAGCAGCTGCCGGCAGGCCAAGAACTGTGCGCTAACCTATGTTCCCTATTGCCGATTGATCAGTGATCAGCGGATAAAACATCGGTCAGCACTTTTTACAGTGACATCTAAGCTGCCTGACTCCCCAAAAAATGACCAAACGAAAAGTGGAAAACAGGGATTTTCCAAACAGGTGGGAGGCAAAAGACCTGAAGGCTGACATCGGAGGTAAACCATCTGTCTCTTTTCCTCACTTGCGCTGCGGGGGAAAGAGCGGATTGGTGGGACAGATACGGAAAAGATGAAGAGGGAGACCTGCACAGGTGAGCTGACAGTGCATCACTGCGTCACACAGCAGGAAACGCTGCGCAGCAAAGTCCTGAAGACAGAACGTGTCATAAACACCGAAACACAGACAGGGAACTTTATAAGAGGCAGTTTCAGTCTTTTCTGGAGTAAATAGTTTCTGAATTTGGTGACGCGCCTTATTACACAGGTGCGATGAGCCGCCTGAGGAAATCTGTCAGTTCATAGAAAGTGAAGGAAAAGCCTCAGCAGGGCTCCAGGATGAAAGGTGGCTGAGAGTCGACTTTTCTCATGAAGCATTATAATGCATCCCTGCAGCTTTGGGGACTGGACCGCGTGATAACTTGTCTCCACCGCTGTGTTTGCAGCTCCGCTATTTGCTGATAAACTGGACACACTGCGCAGTTTATGCAGGGTTTTTCCGACTGTGAAGCGCAGAAATTCACATTACAGTTTTTACCTGAAAAATTTGCAACTTTTCATCAGTTTGAAATATATTCATTTTTCCTAATGTGATTTTTGAAGAATAATATAATTTTATATTTTATTTAATGTGTTGAGGAAAAAAGCTGCTGTATTCTGACCATTCAAATTTATTTTACTGATTTAAATAAATCCTGTTTGCTAAATGCAGAGACAGCAGAGCTCCGAAAGTGAAGCGTCTCAGCCTGGCGTGGCGCCTTGCGATCAACCGCTAGCTAGAACACTACACACACACACACACACACACAAAACGCATCTTCTCAACGTTTACTGTGTTCATGTGAGCAGATCACTTATTCATGGACTTATAAAATACAAGACTTCTATGACATAACTTACGGACTGTCTTTAAATGGGACAGGAGGGGAGGTGAAGGAGCGCAGGGGTGCCTAATAAGCGCAGCTCCTCTGTTATTGATCATGTCATATGCACAGCTGTCAAATACAGAAAATGCAACTAGAGAAATATTTTCCCACATCGTTTTGGCGCCCCCCTCTTGTGCGGCGCCCCTATGCATTGCATATAGTGCATACCCCCTTTTTGCGCCACTGGTCATGCGTGTGCTGCATAAATCGAAATAACAACTGGCTTGAACACGAAGAGAAGTGAGAGGGAAAATGAAGATCAAAGGAAAATGTCAGGCTTCCGATTCAGCAAAAAAAATCCCAGCATGAAAGGTAACTAGAAAAAGCATTTCCTGAAGAAAATGCACTGTGAATGCTGCAAGCTAAAAGATTGCAGCTGAAATGCTAAGAAATGCTTGAAAGAGCATTTCTTAGCATTTTTGGAGTAAAGTGGGACTTGAACCTGCTCTGTCTGTTTCTTGTGCATTGATGGTCCCCTTTTCTACCACTGAGCCAACAGTAATGTCACACAAGCAGTGAGGTTTGCAAGCATACATATTGGAGAGCTCTCCCAAGCTGAATGCTTGTAAATGCGCCAATTGAAAACACCTGCCAGGTGCACTGCTTACCTGCTGAGATGCATGCACTCTGTCAAAATTTCCTCGGCGCACCTGTCAAATAACTGCTTCTAAGTGAAAAACCGTAGCTCCTATCAAAATCATTTTTGAACTGTGAGCGTCACAAGGACCTGCTCTAAACAGTGGTGTAATTTTTATTTTCCTGGGCTCAAAAGTGTGGCCGTGGGAGCAGTTTGAAAAAGGTGCTCATTTCTGCTTTGGAGAAAATCACCTCTCTGAAATTACTGTGGAGGTTAATGAAGGAGTTGGAAGGTACTCCCTCTGTTTGAACGCTTACAGTTTAAAAAGTGTACATTTGACAGGGTTTAGAGACACATTGTTTGAAAGTAGAGAAGCAGCTCTACTAATCAGTCTCCCACTCTAGCAAACGCAATACACAACCATTATAAACTCTGAAACGGCTGAAAAAACACCATAAACTTAAACGCTCACTGTGCTTAAACCGTAAAAGATTTTGAAACACCAAGTAAGGGCTGAATAGCTGAAAGGCTTGGCTTCATTTTAAAGCTTAAATGGTTTTTCTAGCTGAAAGTATGCTGAAGTTATTAGCTTTTAAATCCTGAAAGGATTTGAAAAGGATTTGAAACTTCCCCATTCATTTTGAATGGCAAAAATGAAGATTATAAAAAGTTCAATATCTTAAAAAGTATAAAGGTTACAAAAAAGAAAAGTAATAGCACAAATCTCCAGAACAGGCTGAACGTTTTGATACCAGAACGTTGTCTGTAGCCCAAACGCTGCTTGAGTTTTTAGCGACCGAAGGTTTTTGGAGTACAAGAACAATACTGTGAATGCTTTGCAGCATTCACAGTAATGAATGCTTTGCAGCATTCACAGTAATGAATGCTTTGCAGCATTCACAGTAAATACCAACCTTCATGTATTTTGATACACAAACTAAAAATTTAATGCAAGTTTTAGGGCTGCGACGATTCTTGGAGTAACGCAATTCGATTATTAAAAATCCTCGACACAATTTCTTGCTTTGATGTTTCGTTTCAACTCTGCAGCTCAGTGTAAGCGGAGCATTTCCTCCACATTAGTTCTCCATCACTGTAACGGATTTTCGTCATTTGGAAAACAAAAACAAAAAACAAAAACCACCCTTTAACACGAGTGGATCGCTGAGATATTTGCCCCCACTTCTCTGTGCTGTGAGTGTGCATGTTTGAATGTGCGCGCGTTGTGCAGAGGATGTCAGCTGTTATTTTTTCTTTACGTCAGCTGTAGCCACCAGAACAGACCTATATCCACAGTGTACTGGGGAAAGGGGGGCTGCGATTAGCACTAGCAATCGTTCAGAGAAACATCTGCAGTACGGAAGTTAAAATATGCTGATGAATTGTTAAAATGAAAAATTATTTCTTATCCAATTACTTGATTAATTGACGGAGTAATCAATTGAATACTTGATTACTAAAATAATTGATAGTTGTAGCCCTACTTGTATTCAGAAAGCCATAGTCAAACATTAGTTTTCAGCACCAGTAGAGCTATGAGAGGCCTTCAAGAATAAAATAACTACAGTTCCCAGCAAGATGACGTCACTTCCTATTGTTGCATTAAAAACGTGATAGTTTATGCTCACAATATGGTGGCTGATATTCAAATGTAGGAAATGCTTTTAGCAGCTGATTGTTAAAAAACCTGGATTATGTTTTTGTTGTGTATTTTTTTATGTGATTTCTGCAAACACATTAGTGGAAGGAAACGGCACTCTGGGACACATTAAATGCTTGATATATAAATGTAACTTTTCTGGATTATATGCAAAAATTATCATTCTATCAATCTAAAAAGGCCTGATTTAGAGTTCTGCATTGATCCTTTGTGTATAACTGAAAATCCTCTCTGAACCAAACCTGACAAACATCTCGAGAAATGTAACTACACGTCCAAAAAAACTGATTACTGCTTTCCAGTTACATCTTAGGCCCCATTACTCAGTTAACAAGTGGGAGCGGCATTTAGCGGTTAGCATTAGCTTACTAATTAGCATTAGCATTAGCGCTGGAGTGAGAAATATTTCTTGCTAGAACCCTGAAGTTACCATGGCCACCCCCAATGGTAACGGCAGAGAAGTAAGTTGTTTCTGAAACAACTTTTGCTATGAAACATTTAAAGCAAATTTAAATTTAAATTTGTAGAAAATTAGTGAATGAAGGGAAATTTTTTATTAAATTTTTTTTATTATACTTTCTGAACAATCTACCTGGAAAAAAAGTTTGCATTTGTTCTTAAGTGATGATTTTGTACACTTCATTTATGGAAAAAAAATTCCAGACATCAATGTATGGGGAAAATTGTTTTGTTAATGTTCTATTGTTTCAGAACAATAACTTTTATTTTGATAAAGTATTTTCTACTTACATATAAACTTTGCCCAATTCAGTTCTATTAACTAATTAATGATCCAAAGGAAAAAAAAATCTCAAACCAGTTAAACTTCATGGAAATTCTTCATAATTATTAAAACGTATAGGTATCAGTATCGGTGATAATGGCCCTGTGTTTACTTGGCATAGGATCAATACCAAATCTTGAAGTATCGCACACAACTACATTGAGCAGCATACACGAGGAGTGATTGACAGTGCTAAGACCCTCCTCCTGGCTCTGATTGGTTGTTTTTGACTGGGAGCGGTTCAGGGAGGAGGTGGAGGAGCTCCATTTTTTTCGCAGATTATCGGTCTCATACTGTCGTGACATGGTGACAGTTTTAACAAATATGTAAAAAACAGATTTTTTATAAAAGTTACATCCTGCAGCTTTAATCTGTATAAGATTAAAGGCTTTAGTTCTTACTGTCGATGAGTGTTTGCCATTTTTTCAGTTTTACACATTTGCCTATGTGGTTTTGAAATAGCACCCATTTTTACAAAGATTGTTGTTGGTTTAAAGACAACATAACTTTATGCATTGTTTATGAAAGGCAGAGAAAAGTTAAGACTATTGTGATGAATTATGAATAATTGTTTTACATTCTGTGATAAATGATGGAAGTCACCCAGGAGTATTAAATAAAGATGGTTATATTTATTTGAGCTGTCAGTGTTTAATATCAGGATGACTTTATGGGAATGTGGATCTTTCAGATCAATTTGAGAAGTAATTTTGATCATGTTTCACATTTTATTGGGTCATGTAGCGTCAGGCACTGGTCTTGGTCTTGTCTCGGTCTCAATACACTCTGGTCTTGGTCTTGTCTCCGTTTTGGGTTAGGTGGTCTTGACTACAACACTAGTAGTGACACTGACTCTAGCAAAATGCAAAATTAGTGAAAAAACAGTCAGAAAAAATGAGAAGGGGAAAATGTCAGTGGCCTCCACCTGAAAAACCATTCATGTTTTAAAAGTTGTCTCATTGGTGCCCCTCTAGTGCACCTGCTGTTAATTTTATGAACACCGAAGCAGCTGAAAGTGGTTAATAGCACCACTTCTACTTAACTGTCCAGATCAATATCCCAGTTTAATTGACTTAATGCTATACTCAGATTAAAAAATGCTATTTTTAATATTTTTTATGATAAATTCAGGTCATAAGTCATGTCACACTGGTCTCCTCTACTTTACAGATAAAAAGCTGCCTTTAGAAGTTAAAAGAATTGGTAATTATCAGCAATTTTGGTGCTGTATTTACTTGGTATTAGTTCAATTTAAAGTTTTATCAAACACACCACTAGTAAAGCCACTTTCAACTGTTTTTCAGGAGATTAACTAAAATAATTGCCAATCACATGCATAATGTACACATACATTGTGTAATATAAACATACCTCATCACACATCAGTAAACTGAGAACCACAGTCAGAAATCCAGTGGATGGATAACGTCCCATCTTTCCCAGCCAGACTTGATGAACATATTTCATGAAAGCCGGATGGAGGATCATTATCTGGTATGAATCAGAAAAAAGCCTTTCATTTATAATCTGTACTAAAAGAAGTCAATATTAATTTTTAGTGGTATTGCTCTGTTTGGAATCTGCATGTGTTTCCACATACTTAAATGTCATGCATGAGTTACTGGAAAAAGAGCTGGCAACAAATAATGCAACAAAGGAAAAGCAGACAAGGCGGTGGCTTACAAAATGGCTTGCAAATCTGCAGCAAATGAGGGCAGGTTAAAACAGCTTAATAGTGTGATTTGCCAGCTCAAGGTGTAAAAAGGCATCAACAAACTTCTTAACTTGCCTTAAGTAATGTTAGCTCATATGTATTATAAGATTGTTTAGATATCATTATATGTCAGTTTTGTTTAGGTCAACTTAAAATACTCACCAAATCCTTGTTGACTATTTTATTAGCATGTCGAAAATACCCTTCCCTGTTGAAATTAACAGATATTGTTAAATTTGGTAGAGAACTTGATGATTAGCAAATATCTGTTAATAATTACCCAATATTTAAGATTCACAATAAAATGTTCAGTTTTTATTGTAAATTCATGTGGGCTAGTCCAAAAAAATATAATTCTCTATAGTTATAGCTATGTAGCTATGTGGAAAACTGATACATCTT
Source organism: Archocentrus centrarchus (assembly GCF_007364275.1). NCBI lineage: Eukaryota > Metazoa > Chordata > Actinopteri > Cichliformes > Cichlidae > Archocentrus > Archocentrus centrarchus. The sequence goes on along the minus strand of NC_044356.1, from coordinate 28,310,844 downwards.
GCTTTTCTGTTTTTTCAAACAACTTTTACAGAAAGGATGACCTGATTCACAAACCTAAAATTTTGTAATTAAATGTTTAAAAATTGTGTTTTAATATTTGTTTTTTTCTATATTAGTGTGGCATTTTAAACATGACACACCAAAAATATACCATATATAGGGCATCATTCCTGTCACTCCTACTCACCACTAATTATAATTTTCTGAGGGAACTATTGCTAAATCTGTGAGGTATCTGTTTCATTGCTGAAAAGTTAACCCCTTAACTGGCAGCAAAAAATCACCTGAAACAACTACATAACACCCTCTGGTTATTATTGGCTATGAACAACCCATTTCATAGCCTATTAACCGGCTGCATCTGGTCCGTGGGAATGAAGTGCATTTATATGGCAGGCTAGACCCGCCCATTTTGATTGACACCTCATTCGGCCAATCATGGTAAGAAATGGGTTTCCCAGAGCCAATAATACTCAGAGGGCGTCACGTAGCTTTGTCAGGTGATTTGGTGCAGCCAGTTACATGATTGGCCGAATGACGTGTCAATAAAAATGGGAGGGTCTAGCCTGCCATATAAAAGGGACTACAAACGGCCCGTCACTGGGCCCTGGACAGTTAAGGGGCTACGACTGAAAATTGCTAAAGCTGGTGAACAGGCAGTTAATAAGGACTGCGCTTCTGCTTCAGCTTCTCACTTAGATTATTCCTATTAGTCATAGTTCCAATTAGAGAGGAACTCCTATAGGAAACTGTAGTGCAGGGCTCTTCAACTCCAGGCCTCGAGAGCCCCTGTTCTGCAGGTTTTAGATGTGTCCCTGATCCAGCACACCTGAATCAAACGGCTGAATTACCTCCTCAGTATGCAGTCAAGTTCTCCAGAGTCCTGCTAATGACTTCTATATTTGACTCAGGTGTGTTGAAGCAGAGACACATCTAAAACCTGTAGGACAGGGGCTCTCGAGGCCTGGAGTAGAAGAGCCCTGCTGTAGTGGCTGACACAGGTAAAGGTGATCTGAAGCTCACAGCCTGCCAGGAAATTTACTGTTTTGGTTAATTGTGTTATTTCATTGTCAGACTCAAAAAGCAAGATCAAGCTTATACCTGCTTCTAGCTAATTTATAATTCTGCTGTATTCAGAAGCAGTCATATACTAATAGGTTATTGTCCATTCACTGAAACACACTAGCTATAATTAGCTAAATAAAAGGAAATGGTGCAATTCTAATGCCATCAATCTGAGCTCTTTGGGTTTTAACAACAATTTTGGTCTTTGTTTATTTTGCTGTTCAAACAGATAAAACTGGACACCACTCTGCTATTAAACTCTGAAGTTTCATAGTGGCAGAGAAACATTATTAAAAAAATCCAACTGTTTACCCCACCCTGGATTTAAGCACTTGTAGAGCCACTGAAAGTCATGTGTTTTGAATGGAAAAAACAAAAGATGAGTTGTGTTGTCCAATTTAGTAGAACTTTCTGGATACATGACACGATGAGTTGTTTTGGTTCCAACATCTGTTTCATAGCCTTTGGTAGGGCCGTAGTTGATTCTAAATAGTACACAGACAGACACATTTAGCTTAGTTTAGTTTTTAGTATCAATAATAATTTAAATCACATTACATGCACACTCTACAACACTATATTTTTTTGTGTGTTATTAAATGTATGCTTTTCAGATCTTTGTTAGTGTCAAGAAGGAGTTACATTTTTAAAAAAAAGATGTCTGCAATGTTGTTTGATGATTATTACCTTATTACGATATCATGGAAATCAATCAGAGCTCCATAACGTGATCCTTTCAAATTTCCAGAATTCCCCACTACAGCGCAACGCTTGCAGTGATCAGGGCTGGGTTCTGTAACATCTGCAATGGGTGTGATTATCTGAAACACCTTGTCTATTGTTTGGTTGTAGAAAGTGAAGTTTTGATATCTTGCCCCCTGCAAATTCTGGCAAAGAAGAAGAAAGTAATTGCAGCTTCAGATCACATCTCTGGTTCAAAGCACATTTCACTCCTTAACACTATCCCTGCTAGTGACAAAATAGTCCAACAGTGTTTTCAAAATATGCAACAATTGTATTAAAAATCAAACTTTCTGCCCTTTCTCTGTCCCCCTCATAGATAGATAGGAGGAAAGACGTGGGCTCAGGAGGTAGAGCAGGTCACCTACTGATCGGGAGTCAGCAGTTCGATTCCTGGCTGCTTCAGGCTGCATGTCAAAGTATCCTTGGGCAAGATACTGAACCCCAAGTTGCTCTTCGACGCAAGGATTGAGAATGTGTGTGTGAGTGTTAGACAATAAAAGCACTTAGCTTAGTTACTCGTGGAAGTGCTTGTATGAATGGGTGTTAGATATATTTCTTTTTTTATTGCACTCATTGAGAAGTTATGTTTTTGTTAAATGAAAAGTTGTAAATTGTCATGGTCCGGGGTGTTTTGCCCAGCATTTTGTGTTTTCGGTTGGATTTTCTGCTGTGCTCGGGTTAATAAATAGTCACCCTCGCTTGCTGCAGTCGCCTACCATTGCCGGCTGGGTTGCTTCAGCTGTCCATATGGAGGCACAGATTACTTACTTACTTTACTTTATTGATCCCACAATATGGAAATTACAGTTAACAAACACCCATCCAAGAAGACAAACAGAACAAACATGGGGAGATAGGTGAACTGTGGCCATGCTGCCCCCCTTCTGGAGGCGCTGCCATTAAAAAGACAGAAACAATAGTGAAAACATATAGGGATGAGTGAGGAAAAAAATCATCTCATACTTTGTATACATACACAGTATGTGCGTTGGGCTACTGTGGGGCTGACTCAAACTCCCTCCTCAGCTAACAGTTCTGATAAGATGTAGAGTTCATCAGCAGCTAGGTCAGGGAGATCAGTCCAACACAGGTCAGAAGAAGACAGGACAGCGGGGGGGGGGGGGGGGGGGGGGGGGGGGTAGAGCATCTGTTTAAAACCATCCTGGAGACAATTTGATAAGCGGCAGTCCAAGGCCGCCAGGGAGCCAAATTTCTGATTCTATGACTCGTTTTGGGTACAGACTGTGCTGATTAATTTGTTGACAGCCTTCAGTCTTTCTGGCACCTCTCTGTGGCAAAAAAATCCAATTCATCCTAATCTTCTTGGTTCAGTTCTTCGCCGTGCAGAAACAGATACATACATCTCTAAGATCTTACCCCTCTGAATCAGCTCCAGATATACAGAATCTGAGTTTGAGTCTGTACCTTCCTGCATTCCCGTCATAAGCAGCCTTACCAAGGCCAGACAGCTGCCTAGACTTCCTTAATTGCAATGACAAGCCAGGTATCTCCAGGTCCAATTCAGAGAAATCCCAGTTTCAATAAGCCAAATGTGTGTGTCCTCCATTGGCAATATGGCCAGGCACGTCATCTTCCACACCACACAGGAATCCATAACGTAGCCAGATGGAATGTCAATCTCCTCATGGTGAAAATTTGATCAAAACAATGGCGTTGAGAGACCAGCTGACCAGATCCATAATTATAAATTCCAGTTCAGAAGTTGTGTGAAGAGAGGCTCTAAAGCAGGGGTCTCAAACTTGCGATCCGCGGGCCGCATCTGGCCACGCCCCCTACTAACGGTCCGCGATTTGATGTCAAAAACATGACAATTTGGCCCTTTAAATTACTTTTTTGACATTTTGCTAACTCCTCTTAATTGGAGAGGAAAGAGAAATGTCAAAAAAACAGTAAGTAAGACCCCTGCTCTAAAGCAACAAAGCAGCAAAGCAGGGGAAAAAGGAAGGGCTGGGGAGAGAAAAAAGTGTGAGCGTCTCCGCTGAGAGCTGAAGGGGGTGCTAAGGAACTGAATTCATTGTTACCTGGTCTCTCTGACTCTTATCCCGCACCTGCTTGTTTGCCCCGATATACTGGCACCAGGCTGTTGGAAAATGTGCCTGCAGTGAGTGAAAAAGTCCTTTTTCCTAGTCAGTAGCTAAGAACTGCGAACAAGACTGTGGTTACAGAGGCTACAGATACTCCAAAAACTGTTTCTAATAAATCGGCATATGAAGAGACTGTGGGTTTAATGACTGTAAGTTGTGCTCCTGTGAGGCACGTTGCCTCAGCTCCACCTGCACCACAGCCCCTTAGCGCCGCCTCAGCCTGCACCGCAGCCCTCAGCTCCAGCTTGGCCTGCACCACAGCCTGCACCACAGCCTGCACTTCATCTGGCTTTACCACCACCACCAGACTCATCCAAAAATTACACAAGCCAGCCCCAGTCATTGGAGGAGACGGCTGTACACCCTACAAAGCAGCCCCAGCATGCGCATCTAGTGTCCGATCGTTCGGAGGGTCCCGCTCAGTCCGAGCGTATGGAGGGTCCCGCTCAGCCAGAGCCCACGCTGCTAGGTCCCGCTCAGTCCAAGCGTCCGAAGGGTCCAGCTCATCCCAGCGTCCGGAGGGTCCCGCTCAGCCAGAGCGTCCGGAGGGTCCCGCTCAGCCAGAGCGTCCGGAGGGTCCCGCTTAGCCAGAGCCCACGCTGGAAGGTCCCGCTCAGTCTAAGTGTCTAGAGGGTCCTGCTCAGGCAAGCCTCTTTCTCACCAACAGGGTTCCGGAGCCGGTGCCTTTATTTGAACCGTTAGGTGGGTTTTCCACTGCGGAAGCACTCAGTGCTCGGCCAAAAAATGGGTTCAACTCCGGCCCCGCAAACTAGCTGGTCTCGAACCAAGAACGCGTGACGAAAGCGGCAGAAGGGCGTGACTCTGCCATCTCAACATCAGGTTTTCTACCATATTACATGTGTATTACATGAGAAAAGTGAAGTGATTTTCATGGCTGTGAATTAGGTTGGGCTCTAAGGCTGAACTTGCTGCTTTGTATCAGTTCATATCACAGATAAAAGGACACAAAGTGCGTACTTGTTGTCTTGCTCTAATTGCTGTCTGTGTTTACCTCTGTGCTGCACACAGATGCTGCAGTAGTTGGGTTTGGACCATAAAACGTATCTGCAGCACAAGAAAGGGGAGCGTGTTCTCCCACGTTTGTGCACTTCGGCTTCCGTGTCCAGAAAAGGACCTGCCCACACGTAAAGGATCAGTTCACAGAAACGTAGTGGAAATGCGGGCCCGTTCTTAAGCATTTCGCCGGTTCATTGGGAACAGCACGAGCACTGGCACGCAATCCGGCTCCTCAGCGGTGGGAAAGTAGCACCAGAGCCCGCACTGGAGGGTCCCGCTCAGCCCAAGTGTCCGTTGGGCCCCGCTCAGCCAGAGCTTACGCTGGAGGGTCCCGCTCAGTCCGAGTGTCCGGAGGGCCCCGCTCAGCCAGAGCCCGCACTGGAATAAAAAGTTACACGTACCATGGATCACTTTCAGAGCACAGCTGTTTGTTCGCCGGATTTTGCAGCGATAAAACCGGTCGAATCAGCGACGAAATCCTCTAATAAATAATAATCCACTCTCGTGAGTCATTTAGTCACTTCGTTGAAAAAATATAGCCTGTTTTTGATGCATTTTGACAATCTGTTGGCGAGAAAAACTATTGTAAACACTGTTTACGCACGACAGCGCACACACTCTTACTTCCTGCTCAGTTTCACGCACGGAGGATGCACTGAATACGCATGTGGTGAAAACCAACCCCATAGCGCCATATACCCACGCCATATACCCACATGTCAGGAATTTTATTGGCTATACATCTGTGGTTTTGGAGTTTGGATCAGACCAATCAGAACGATTGGGGAACATTTGGGGGCATGTCCAGAAAAGTCACATGACACTGTCTGGTTATTATTATTGGCTCTGGAAAACCCGTTTCATAACATGATTGGCCAAATGAGGTGTCAATCCAATTCTGAGGGTCTAGTCTGTCATATAAAAGCATCGTAAGGGCAGACTGCAGCGTTACTGTGACGCTATGAGGCTTCAAAGTCGGAAAGCACTAAAAATGGCCCGCGGGCGGGTTAATACGTTAACCAGCTACTAATTGTTAGGCTGCACACAGACTGGAGGCCTGACAATCCACCAAGGATACTCAGAAGGGTCCCATCCAACTAACGGCCAATGGCCTGCCTCAGCATAGCCTGGGAGCTCCTATCAGGAATCAGTGGGCAAACATAAACAGGTACATGCCTCAGTAGATGAGCGGGGCCCCGAAAGGAACTGGCAGAGACAGCAGAGCAAAACGTCTACTGGTAGATAGACTGTAAGACCAGACTGACCAACCTGTGCACTACCTGGATTGACTGCAAGAAAGCTTATGACTCAATGCCTCACACATGTGTCCTGCTGTAAATAAAAATATCTGCATATTTTTTTTTCCTTAGACCTACTGACCATGAGGAGTGATTATTCAGGTAAGGTTTAAAGGATGCTAAGAGGAATTAAAAACTCAGTAAGTATCACTGTAAAATTGTTTGCAAAAAAAAAGTGAATAAAGCAACTCTCTAAGAGCAATAAAAAGGGGATAATTTCCAGTGAGTAGTCTAGCAAAGCCAGGTTCCTTTGTCCACATGACATGATGGGTAGTCTGATACAAGATGCTAACCCTAAACCACTAACTGTTACATCTTACAAAACCCTGACCTAGTGCTCTGCATCAGGGAATCCAAGGCACTGGACCGTAAAATCATAGGTGAAGAGGGTCTCAAAAATGAAAAAAAAAAAAATCCTTCTATCCATTTATCTTTTTCAGGGCATGATATCACAGGAAGGCTAGGGGCTTGCCTCAGGTGTCAAAGGATGAGAGGCAGGGCAACCTAACCCCACTAACAGCATGTCTTTGTGAAGAAATGAGAGCATCTGGAGAGGACCCACATAAACATGGGAAGAACATGTAAATTCCAAATAGAAATGTTGCAGCCAGTTGGTTGAGTTGAAACCAGGGTCTTCGTGCTATGAGATTGTAGTGCTAAGCACCATGCCACTGTGTTGTTTTCTGTTATGAAAGTACTATTTTGGTATTTTTGTGCTCCGAGCTACGTTAACATGCTCAATCCAGAATAAAAGGTAAATGAAAGCAGCATTTTCTTTATTCCTGTCATTAAGAATGATGTTAAAAAACAGTGTTAAAAATTATGTTAAGTGTTATTTTGCATTATTGTGAAATATACCTATATACAGTATATACCATTATTATTATTATTTTTTTTATCAGTGTTTACTCAAAATTGCAGGGTAGCTTAATTTTGCAATAAATTTATGACCAAATTATCAGACATTTTTTATGTATCTATCCCAAATTACAGATCTTGATTCATCCCGATTCAGCCCTTGAAATTTCAGACTTTTATCTTTATTAGTTTTTGAGCTATTCAAAATTATACACTGATTCAGATTTCTATGTGCCAAAAAGGGAAAGGACAGGCTTAAAAAAGCAATATCTGAAAAAAGTGTAAAAGTATTTGATATATATATATATATATATATATATATATATATATATATGAAGCTGAAATTCTAAGCAGTCATAATATATGCCAGTTTATATAGTTTATTGTAAAGTTATCTCAAAAATTTCTAAATCATCTAAAATTTGCTGATTTGAAAAGCAGTGACCCAGGTCATATGTGCATATTAAATAAAATTATTTTCTGAGTTATAATTAGAGTGCCATTTGGAAACTCTAGAATTTTATTCTTTTTGAATAGCACAATCTACTGATATTTGTATTAAAAACCTCTCTCTCCTCTCCCCTCCCCTTTCTTTTTTTAAATAGTTTTCAAGCCTTTTGATTCAGATGTGATTTTTTTTTTTGTTATTTTAATAATATATTTAAGGTAAATCAATGCCTGTATTATTCTGCTCTCCCTTTTTCTCCTGCTCTCCCTCTATTCACAGCAGTCATAAAATAAACAAAGCTTGAGCAGTTAAAATAACTTTAATGTGACCGTATTAGCTAAAAACAGTTTATTGTGACATGTTGAGTTTTTTTATTTACCTTCCACCAGTTGAAATCATCCTCTGAGAGTTGATATCTCCTTGACAAAAATGGTTTAGGAGCTTCTCTGATGATCCATTTAAACCAAGGATCACCTTCATCTGTTAAACACTTGTGACAGCCACAAAGGCTCGATTCCCGATGACAAATGAAATATCCAGAAAAATTCCATAAAAGGATGGAGATTGCTGTGATTGTTAGCAGTGGGAAAATGCAAACCCTTGATTTTCGCAGTCTCAAATACATCTTGGTAGCTTCAATGAAGAAAAGATCCAATCTGTGGATACAATGAATGGTGGAGAAAATGAGAAAATTTAATTTTATTTACATAGTACCAAATCAAAACAACAGTCACCTCAAGCTGCATTATATTGGAGTGAAAAAAAAAAAAGGAAGAGAAGATGTAGCGAAAGTCTCTGTCCGTGTTGTCCATTTTCCAGTAACTACTAAGGCACAATCTCCCAGGAGGGCTTTTTGCTTTTTTACTTTTTGTCTTTGTCTTTTGCTTTTGTGTTTGTACATTTCTGAGTACTAGTAACTTTTTGCAACAGAGCTTGCTCATCACCATGGATCATTTGGACAGTTTGATTTTATTTGGACTCATACTTAATCTCAGCACAGGCTTTCCTAAGACTGAGAGTCAGGCTTTCAAAAGAATTTTGTCTGGGTCTTTAATTAATTAATACGCTGGAATGGATGATTGTGGCTACTCCTCCTCCTCGACCTGTGCTTTGAGCATTTTGACAGTGTGACTCAAGGGTGTTGATTCATTTAAATTAAATCCTGCTGTAACCAGGATTCTGTAAGGCAGAATAAATCAATATGTTGACCAATTATTAAATCATTTACTAACAGGGACTTGGAAGAGAGAGACCTAATGTTTAATAATCCAAATGTAATCATTTTATTCTTAGGTGCAATGAATGATTTGGTGCAATAAATGCTATATTATTTATTGTTTTTAAATTTTTATGCTCAAATTGTTTTTTGCTGATTTTAGCTTTGTTTTATTTGGTGGTCTTGGAGCAGGCACTGTCTTCATGTGGGTGAGGTTTTGGGGGGATGGCAAGAGGAGAGAGGCTGCAGAGAGGCACATAATACTGCAAGTCTGCTTCCTGGTCTCAACCCTGAGTAGTCAGATTTTAGGAGGGTTAATAAATTTGGCCAGATTTCTAGAAATGAGAGCTGCTCCATCCAAAGTGGGATGGATGTCATCTCTTCTAACAACCAGGTTTTCTCCAGAAACTTTCCCAATTATCTATGAAGCCCATGTGGTTTTTTTGGACACCACTCAGATAGCCAGCGATTCAAGGAGAACAAGCGGCTAAACATGTCGCTCCTGGTCTTATTGGGGAGGGGCCCAGAGAAAACTATAGAGTCTGACATTGTTTTTTCAAAGTTACACACGATTCAACATTAATTTTAGTGACCTCTGATTGGCGTAACTGGCCTTAGCCAGCAGTTTCAAATTTCCATGAATGTCGCCTGCTCTGGCCCCTGGAAGATATTTGACTATGGTCGCTGGCGTTGCTAGATTCATGTTTCTCAATACAGTGTCGCCAATAACCAGAAAAGACAGGAGAAGAAGCCATTCTGATAGTGTTGGCTAAGAGGTAGGCTACTAGGTGTGCTAAGCTAGCAAATTTCTAAAAACAAAGTGAATAATGTGAATACAGGTGATTCAACAAAGAGTGTGCTCTAGATAAAGCAGGTGAAGATTACATTTAAATATGTCGTTATCCAGATAAATCGAGCTATACAGATTAAACAGCTAACAGATAGCAAAACGCCACTGTGTTCCGAAACAGGAACATGAAGTGATACAATACCGCAGTTAGAGCCAACACCAAGTGACCCAATTTAGCAGTGTGCATTCTATCCCCCTCAATGCTCCTTACTAGGAAGTCTTGCCTTCTCCCCCCATCTGGAGAGTTCCTGAATAAAGACCTTTACACTTCCTTACACTTCCGGCGCCGCGCGAGCAGGCAGCCAGTTTCAGCAGCTCCGCACTAATTCCGTGTTTTTTCTCATTTTGTTTAGTATTAGATGTGTTTTTGTGTTTCTGTATCTTCTGCTCTTTTTCCTCATGATGGAGCAGACTTTTTTCTGGAAAACTTTGTTTTTATTTACCCTTTTTATGGTGTTTATGTTTGGAGACTGCGAGAGTGGCCACGCTCCTATTGTTTACTCTCGGGACCAGCTGATCTCCATCGGGTGCTCCGCTGTGCCTACTCCTGCAGAGCGACTCGATATTCCCCGCGAACTGAGAAGGAAGAGACGCGGGAGACGTGCGGGCATAGGTCGTCGTTGCCAGGGGAGAAGGTACAGGCCCGTCATCCCGTCCATCATCATGGGAAACGTGAGATCTCTTCCCAACAAAGTGGACGAGCTGGCGGCGCTAACGCGACATCAAAGGAGCTACCGGGAGAGCAGCCTCATGTGCCTGACGGAGACGTGGCTAACCGAGCTAACCCCGGACTCACACATAAACATGGACGGCTTTCATTTGATCCGTGCCGACAGAACCAAGGAGAGTGGTAAGAAGAGGGGCGGGGGTCTGGCTGTGTTTGTGAACGATAGATGGTGCAACTCCAGACATCTAACCATCAAAGAGACGCTCTGCAGTAAGGACATTGAACTGCTCGCTGTTGGTATGAGACCGCACTATCTTCCTCGGGAGTTTTCACATGTTATTGTGATAACTGTGTATGTGCCGCCCTCTGCTAACGCTGCTGCAGCCTGCGATGTCCTCCATGCTACTACCAGCAGACTCCAAACACAGCACCCACAGGCCCTCTTTCTGATCTCAGGGGACTTTAACCACGTCTCCCTGTCCTCCACTCTCCCCACCTTCACCCAGTATGTCACCTGCCACACCAGGAATACCAACACACTGGATCTACTGTATGCCAACATCAAGGAGGCATACAGCTCATCACCTCTGCCTCCCCTGGGGGGCTCAGATCACAACCTGGTTCATCTCCAGCCTGTGTACAAACCCTTGGTTCACAGAGAACCAGTTGTGACACACACAGTGAAGAAATGGTCTGAGGAGACTGAAGAAGCTCTGAGAGACTGCTTTAGCTCCACTGTGTGGGAAGAGCTTTGTGCCCCTCATGGGGAGGACATCGACAGCATCACGGACTGCATCACTGATTACATCAATTTCTGCGTGGAAAACACTGTGCCCACCAGGAGGGTACGGTGTTTTTCAAACAACAAACCCTGGATCAACTCTGAAATAAAGGCTCTCCTGAAGGAGAAGAAGAGAGCCTTTAGATCAGGAAATAAGGAGGAGCTGAGAGCCGTGCAGAAGGATCTGAGAAGGAAAATCAGGGATGGAAAAAACATCTACAGGAAGAAGATGGAGGACCAGCTACAGCAGAGCAACATCAGTGGGGTTTGGAGGAGTTTGAACTCAATTTCAGGCCACAAACCAAGCCCTAGGGTTGTGGGAAACTTAGAGTGGGTTAACAACCTGAACCAGTTCTTTAACAGGTTTGACCAGCCACCCACCCCTCCCCCAGCCCAGTCCCCCCTGCTGTCAGCCCCACCATCTTTAATGACTGCCAACCTTTCTTCTTCTTGGGACCTCACACCTCTCAGCTCTCAGCCATCACCCACCCCCTTCACTTCTGAGGACTCCATCTCACAACCCCCATCCCCCACCTCCATCTTGTCCCTCTCAACTCATCATGTGAGGAAGGAGCTACGTAAGATCAAGGTGCGAAAGGCTGCTGGTCCAGACGGCATCAGCTCCAGGCTCCTGAGGTGCTGCGCAGATCAGCTGTGTGGCATCATGGGATACATGTTCAACCTGAGCTTGAAGCTGGGGAAAGTACCACAACTGTGGAAGACCTCCTGTGTGGTACCGGTACCAAAGACCAAACATCCAAAGGATCTCAGCAGCTACAGGCCGGTAGCCCTGACATCGCATCTAATGAAGACCCTTGAGAGGCTGGTCCTCAACCATCTACGCCTCATGGTGTCGTCTTCGTTGGACCCGCTGCAGTTTGCCTACCGGCCTGGCATCGGGGTGGATGACGCCATCATCTACCTCCTGCACCGAGCTCTGACCCACCTGGAGAAGCCTGGAAGCACTGTGAGGATCATGTTCTTTGATTTCTCCAGTGCTTTTAACACCATCCAGCCAGGACTTCTGAGAGACAAGCTGGAACTGTCAGGAGTGGACCACCACATCTCCGAGTGGATACTGGACTACCTCACTGACCGCCCACAGTACGTGAGGACACAGGGCTGTGTCTCTGACAGGCTGGTCTGCAGTACGGGGGCCCCACAGGGAACTGTGCTGGCACCGTTCCTCTTCACCCTCTACACTGCAGACTTCTCCATCAACTCCCCACGCTGCCATCTGCAGAAGTTCTCTGACGACTCTGCCATAGTTGGCCTCATCACAGGTGAGGATGACTCAGAGTACAGACAGTGGACTCAGGACTTTGTGGACTGGTGCCAGCGGAACCACCTCCTGATCAACGCCGCTAAAACCAAGGAGCTGGTGGTGGATTTCCGCAGGCGCAGACCCACCACACGGACACCGGTGAACATCCAGGGAGTGGACATTGAGATAGTGGACTCTTATAAGTACCTGGGTGTTCACCTAAACAATAAACTGGACTGGACTCATAACACTGATGCGCTCTACAGGAAGGGTCAGAGCAGACTCTACCTGCTGAGAAGGCTGAGGTCTTTTGGAGTGCAGGGGACACTCCTGAAGACCTTCTATGACTCTGTGGTGGCATCAGCCATCTTCTATGCAGCAGTATGTTGGAGCAGCAGCTTGTCTACAGCTGAAAGGAAGAGGATAGACAAGCTCATCAGGAAAGCCAGCTCTGTCCTAGGATGTCCTCTCGACTCAGTGCAGGTGGTGGGAGACAGAAGGACTCTGACCAAAATAACATCACTGATGGACAAGGTCTCCCATCCCATGCATGAAACTGTTGCTGAGCTGGAGAGCTCCTTCAGTGACAGACTGCTGCATCCTAAATGCACAAAGGAGCGTTACCGCAGATCCTTCCTCCCAGCAGCTGTAAGACTTTATAACCATCACTGCTCCCAAGAAAAAAAACCACAATAGCCTACACAATGTAGGATAATATATAATATACTGTAAATAGTCCGGCCTGTTAAGGTTCAACACACAGGCACATCATGTACATTGTATATAGTGTTATTATTATTAGTAGTATTAAGGTTAATATTGTTTGTTGATTTTATATATATTCTTTTCTTAATAGTGTGAATTATTATATCTTTATTTATATTTATAATAACTGCGGCTGCTGTTACACCCAAATTTCCCCTCTGTGGGACAATAAAGGCTGTTTCTTCTTCTTCTTCTTCTTACACCAAACAATAGAGATAAGTCCAAGCTCTTTCCAACCAGTTCTGGAGGTGAGAGTATTTGCCCATGTTACAGCAAAGGCAGACATGGACTGAATCACGCAGAAATCTCCAAGTTGGTGACCTAGTTCTGCTCAAAGATAAGCAGGTTGGATGTAACAGCTGGCCCATGGAAAGGGTCGCTGCAACATTTCCAAACAAGGACAATCGAGTAAGAAAGACTGAAGTAAAGGCATGGGATCAAGGCTCTGTAAAGACATTTACATGCCCAGTTACAGAAGTTATTCTCCTCATGCCAAAGGACTAAATGTGTATTGTATTGTTTAGTATAGTGGCCTCACAAGGCCAGGTGGGGACTGTGTTGCCCTTAAGGCATTTCTCTGAATAAATAAGTTCATAGGTTTAAACAAATAATTCTAAAAATATTTCTGTTATTGAGAATGATTACAAGGCATTTAGATGAACAATTTATGCTTTATGTAAGTTTTTGTTAGAAAATGTTATCTGTAAATTCTACTTCCGGTTCCAGCCCTGCACTTGTAGTTTTTGCTTGTCAGCAAAAGATCCACATGCAAGAGGCAGTATGGAAATGTGATTGGATGACATCCACACTGAATTATCAGGCAGGAATGCTGTAAGTTGCAATTATTGAACAGCTTTGGGATTTAGGAATGGTGTGGCAAGCAGGGTGGACCCAAATGCAGAACTCCAAGGCAGACTGAACTTAAAAGGTGGCTTTATTTTAGATACGTGAAACAACGCAGAGGAATGGCACTGTAACAAAACTCAAACTGCATGGAAATCAGAACAAAACCACACCTCCATGAGGGTGGACGCAACAGAGAACAGTACAAACCCAGGGGCTTAAATGCACGCAGGAGATGGGAGACAAGAAACAGCTGGGGAACACAGGGCACAAGTGAAACAAATCTAACAAATTAAAACAAGGGAAGCAAAACTAAACATGGCACATAAGAACACTGGACTGTAAAACTAAAACAGGAAGTAACTAAACAAGAAAACTGATAAACACAATCAGAGATATAATTTAAACAGAACAAAACAAACTCAAAACACTGTTTTTGAGTTCCTTTTTGTTTAGTTCTGTTTTGTTGTATTTTTGGGTTGTTTCTTATAGTTTGGTTTTCTCAGTTTGTTGTTTCTTTGTGTAATGTCTGATCCCTTTTGTCATGTTTCCTGTGTTAGGTCTACGTGTGTTATGTTGGTCACTTCCTGTTTTATTTTGGTAGTCTCGTGCTCCTTGTGTGTTGTGTTCAATTTGCTTCCCCTGTGTTATTAGGTTCATTTGTTTCACCTGTTGTTCCCTTTTGTTTCACTCTCCCTGATTTCCTTGTGTGTATTTAAGCCCTCAGTTTTCCTCTGTTCTTGGTTCATGTCCTTGTCATTGTATACATCCAGGTGGATATGTCTGCTGTGTCCTTTAAGTTTTGTATTTTGAGTTTTTCCGGTTTTTGTGTAGCTGGCTCCTGACCAGCCATGTTTCAAGTATATATAAAGATTAAGTACAAATTCAGCTCTCGCCTTCTGTGCTGCTCTGAGGTCCTCCCTGCCTTGCTAGCCGCAGCGACTGTGACAGACATAGACAGGGGCGGTTCTAGGGGCGGGGCCACTGGGGCATTGGCCCCATCTGAAATCTGATTGGCCCCCTGAAGTGCCCCTGTCCTGTCACTCATCTGTCCTTCGTCCGAGAGCGAGGATCACATTATAGGTGGATGCAATTCCATGCCGAAACACCAGTAGCGCTAATGAGCCAAAACGGAATGCTCAGCGTGAATAAAGCTTGTGGAAGAAAAAGAAGATTTGAACGATCTCGTGGAGAAACCTTTTTAACCAACTGTCTCTGGAGCTTGAAAAAGGCGACTGGACTTCTTTTTGTTTCTTGAAGACGTTTCACCTCTCATCCGAAAGGCTTCTTCAGTTCTCAACCAAATGGTGGAGAGACCCAGGTATTTAAACCCCTGTGGGCGTAGTCCCCTGGAGGTGGTTATGACCCTCTATTGATCATGTGCTTGAACACATGTGCCCAGGTGTGAAGGGGGCGTGGGTCATATTTAATCAGTGGTTTCAGTTGAAACCAACTTAGGACTCCGCTCCATTGTTTCCTGTGGCCTATTGAGGTCACTGGAACAAAGGTGTGAATGGGGGTTGAGACGTCTGGGAAGGGAGCTCAGGACAGCACTGTAAGCGGGGGAAAGTTGGTGACGTAATCCACCTCCTCTGTTCAATGATGGTTGTTCACAGTGGACATAGATGGCTTCTTTCACTCCTCTTTCAAACCATCTGTTTTCCCTGTCCAAAATGTGGACATTGGCATCCTCAAAAGAGTGCCCTTTTTCCTTCAGATGCAGATGTACTGCTGAATCTTGTCCTGTCGAAGTGGCTCTTCTATGTTGTGCCATTCGTTTGTGAAGAGGCTGTTTGGTTTCACCAATGTAGAGGTCCGAGCACTCTTCACTACACTGAACAGCATACACTACATCGCTGATCTTGTGTTTGGCGGGTTTGTCCTTGGGATGAACCAGTTTTTGTCTTAGGGTGTGACTTGGTTTGAAGTATACTGAGATGTCATGCTTGGAGAAAATTCTTCTGAGTTTCTCTGACAAGCCTGACACATATGGGATGACAATGTTGTTCCTCTTGTCCTTCCCATTCTCTGTAGTTTGTGTTTGGCCTTCATTCCTGTGCATCTTAGCTGATTTGATGAAGGCCCAGTTGGGGTAACCGCATGTTTTGAGGGCTTTCTTAATGTGTGTGTGTTCCTTATGCTTCCCTTCTGCCTTAGAGGGAACACTTTCCGCACGGTGTTGTAGGGTCCTGATCACCCCAAGTTTGTGTTCCAGAGGGTGGTGGGAGTCAAAGAGGAGATACTGGTCTGTGTGTGTGGGCTTCCGGTAAGCCCACACACACGGTTGTGCTGAATTCATCGGATTACCACAACAAAATTACTACACTCCTCAGTGACAACAATACTTATGAGGTCTTGAGACGTGATCCCACAAGCAACTACAAGAAAAAAGTTGTTTGCTGCCTGCAACAACTTGAAAAGGAAAAAGCCATTGACCGCCCCACTTACTACCGCCTGTACCCTGGAGAAGCCACTCCATGCATTTATGGACTCCCAAAGATCCACAAAGAAGGAGTCCCACTTCGACCCATTATCAGCAGTATAAACTCGGTCACCTACAACATTTCCAAACACCTCGCCACCATCTTATCACCGCTTGTTGGCATCACACCCCACCACATTGAAAACTCTACAGATTTTACTAACAAGGTCCAGAATCTTGTACTGGATCCAGATGAAACCATGGTGTCCTTTGATGTGGTTTCACTTTTCACTTGCATACCTACAACTGAGGCAGTGGAGACCGTCAGAAGACGACTACAGGAAGACGATTCCTTACTGAACAGAACCAGCTTCACCCCAGATCAGATTTGTGCACTTTTAGATCTCTGCCTTACCACAACATATTTTAAATACAATGATGGATTCTACAGACAGAAGCATGGATGTGCCATGGGCTCCCCAGTGTCTCCCATTGTAGCCAACCTTTACATGGAGGAAGTGGAAAGTAAAGCCCTTGGTTCTTTCAAAGGGACGGCACCTAGCCACTGGTACAGATATGTAGATGACACCTGGGTCAAAATCAAAACCCAAGAAGTAGAAGCCTTCACTCGTCACATTAACTCAGTGGATAAATACATACGTTTTACCAGGGAGGACACCAGAGATAACAAGTTACCATTCCTGGACTGTGCGGTGCTTATCGAGGAAGATGGAAGCCTCAACATTGAAGTTTACCGGAAGCCCACACACACAGACCAGTATCTCCTCTTTGACTCCCACCACCCTCTGGAACACAAACTTGGGGTGATCAGGACCCTACAACACCGTGCGGAAAGTGTTCCCTCTAAGGCAGAAGGGAAGCATAAGGAACACACACACATTAAGAAAGCCCTCAAAACATGCGGTTACCCCAACTGGGCCTTCATCAAATCAGCTAAGATGCACAGGAATGAAGGCCAAACACAAACTACAGAGAATGGGAAGGACAAGAGGAACAACATTGTCATCCCATATGTGTCAGGCTTGTCAGAGAAACTCAGAAGAATTTTCTCCAAGCATGACATCTCAGTATACTTCAAACCAAGTCACACCCTAAGACAAAAACTGGTTCATCCCAAGGACAAACCCGCCAAACACAAGATCAGCGATGTAGTGTATGCTGTTCAGTGTAGTGAAGAGTGCTCGGACCTCTACATTGGTGAAACCAAACAGCCTCTTCACAAACGAATGGCACAACATAGAAGAGCCACTTCGACAGGACAAGATTCAGCAGTACATCTGCATCTGAAGGAAAAAGGGCACTCTTTTGAGGATGCCAATGTCCACATTTTGGACAGGGAAAACAGATGGTTTGAAAGAGGAGTGAAAGAAGCCATCTATGTCCACTGTGAACAACCATCATTGAACAGAGGAGGTGGATTACGTCACCAACTTTCCCCCGCTTACAGTGCTGTCCTGAGCTCCCTTCCCAGACGTCTCAACCCCCATTCACACCTTTGTTCCAGTGACCTCAATAGGCCACAGGAAACAATGGAGCGGAGTCCTAAGTTGGTTTCAACTGAAACCACTGATTAAATATGACCCACGCCCCCTTCACACCTGGGCACATGTGTTCAAGCACATGATCAATAGAGGGTCATAACCACCTCCAGGGGACTACGCCCACAGGGGTTTAAATACCTGGGTCTCTCCACCATTTGGTTGAGAACTGAAGAAGCCTTTCGGATGAGAGGTGAAACGTCTTCAAGAAACAAAAAGAAGTCCAGTCGCCTTTTTCAAGCTCCAGAGACTACTATGACCTGGATAACTGAGAATCTACACAGACTTTTTAACCAACAACCAGTTTACATTTTGAGGAGTTTGTTGGTAATGATAAGTCATAAATCCCTTTTTACTTACAGCTGTCACATAGCGTAAGTCTGACAAACATTAATTTAAGAAGCAAAGTTAGTTGCCCTACTTGTGATTGGACATGAACGTTTCGCATTTCGCTAATTTGTGTACTTCTTTGTAATTTGCATTTGTGTGTTGACATTAACTGTAATGTTTGGCAGTGATAGAGAAAAATATGAAAAGAAAGGGTCAGTCTCAGGTAGGAATTCAGCAGTTTTTGAGCAAAAGAGTGAGTCTGCCAGCTGAAAATGAGTAGGGTGAGAGGAGGGAGAGAGCAGCAGAACACAGTAGACCAGAGGCTGGTCAAGAGCAGGACACCTCCAGTCCCTTTTCATCAGTTCAGAAATCATTTAGGGAGAGCAACAACAGTTAATGCTGTAATGTATAAAATGTCTGATATGGTTATTTAGCGAAATGGCACATTTCCTCCTTACATTTGGTGATAAGATTTAGCATAACTTTAATGTAATGGCTTTCATTTTTATTGGTCCGTATATCACCACATCTACCACAAATACTTGGCCCCTCTATGAATACTGTGGCCCCCTTGATGGCCCTTTACTCAGAAAAATCCTAGATCCGCCACTGGGCATAGACATATATACGTAGACGCGTTGACTGGGTTAGCCTGCTGATGTTACATAACTGTGTGTCCGCCATATTGGAGGAGGCAAAGCTGCGCTGTGAACTAATACAAGTAAATGGACTGAATTTCATAAAGCGCCTTTCTACAAAGTTATTTAAGTTAATGCATTCATTCACACATTCAAATATGCACTAATATACACTGGGAAACTGTTAGGCACAAAAAAAAAATATTTTCAAAATGTTAGAATGGCCAAATACGATTAAAAACAATTCGTCAGTCTTACCTGTGAAAGGTAATCCCATGTGATCCCGTTTTGACTGTAAAATGGTTTGAACAACTCCATACAGCACAAAAGTGCAGCATGTCTCTCATGTTATGTTGGCCGCTTTTGGCCCCTACAATATGGCGGCGATGTTGATGTATGAGTCAGCGCTCAATGCAGCGTCTAGGTGTATATGTCTATGATGACAGGACCATGACAAGCTTAAACTGATGACTTTGGATCATACCTGTCAAGTCTCCTGTTTTGTCTGGGAAACTCCCGGCATCGTCCCGTATTTTTATTTTCCCGTAAATTTCCCTCACACTGTGAGACTCGCTCAACCCTTCATATGCGAGTCTGCTCAGACTTTTGACTGGCACTGCATTTTGTAATCTATAGTGCTATTAAATATTAATTTAAAAATCAGGATTCTCTGAGTCCAGTGATGCCTCACCTGTAAATAGCCAGCCACACTACAGTTTAAAAGCCAAATAGCCTACCAGCTAATGCTGTTTACGTTAGATACCTGACATCTCGGTATAAACAACGGAAGATAAATAACTTTACCTGATATAATATGGGCGCTTCAAACATGAATATTTCTGATCCTGTCCTCAGTCCTGAGCGTATCCTCAGTCCAGTTTTTGTCAGTACATTTGATGGCTTGCAACCACAGACGGCTCTGTTTTCTCTCAAACAGCCGTGATCCCGTGGGATTCAGTACAACTTCAGTCCACTTTTGGTAGAGTAGAAATTCTGACAGCCAAACATGCAACAGCCACACATTTTTATGCTGATATCACTTTTAAATCACGTTTAAATGCTCCACAGTCTTCTTGTTCTTATTGATTTGAATGGAGTAGCAGTTCACTTCCATTGCCAAAATGTGCACACATCCTTTGATGACGTAGGCTGTAAAAGGGTCTATAATAATTTTTAAAAAGTATTCCTGTGCTGCTCCAAACTGAATTCTGTCACTAGCCTCGCAAGAACTGCCACCTGCAGTATCCTGGGCGGCAGTTCTTGTGAGGTTAGTGCCGACAGCTGGAACCGACCTGGAAAAACAACTGGACCTCGGTTGGGCTCAGTGTTACCAACTTAGCGGCTTTTTTTTTTTCCCAAAAAGCGACTAGCCACCACGTTCTCGCCGTGTTTTGTGTACATAAAGCCTTCTTACTGCGTCCTTTTGGCATCGGCCAGCCCTCCCTCACTTTGACTCCACCCTCCAACCCCCGAACCTTCACCTAAACACTGAACCTGCCTACCTGCTTCCCCTGCTCCCACCCCTTACTTCAGCCTTTATCAACCTTTCCTTACGAAAATCCACTATGGTTTTTATGCAGTAACCATGGTTTTACTATGGTGGCTGGTAAAACCCTATCACCACCTCCTCGCGGTGCTGGCTGGATTCCAACCAAC
Organism: Archocentrus centrarchus; assembly: GCF_007364275.1. Taxonomy (NCBI): domain Eukaryota; kingdom Metazoa; phylum Chordata; class Actinopteri; order Cichliformes; family Cichlidae; genus Archocentrus; species Archocentrus centrarchus. The sequence goes on along the minus strand of NC_044356.1, from coordinate 28,290,318 downwards.
GGTGAAGGTCTTCAACACCAGGTGGAGCGACGCATCGGTTGAAGTATTCGCAGTCACATCATGGATATGTCCGTTCAAGCTTCGGCGAGAACAGCTAGGGTGTCCACTGTAGGCAACACGCGTCGCCTTGCCTGAACGCCATGACAAGTCAGCAAGGGCTCCGCTGACTAAAGAAGTCAGCCCAACTTCGAATCAGTACCATCAACATCGGTACAATGACCGGAAGAAGCCACGAACTGGCCACATTGCTCAAGAACCGCCGCATTGACATCGCGTGCATGCAAAAGACAAAGTGGAAAGGAGCGAAGGCCTGGGACACCAGTGAAGGCTTCAAGCTCTTCTGCAATGGTGCAAACTCGGCTCGGAACGGCATGGGAATCATCGTCAGTGAGAAGCTCAAGGACAGTGTGGTCGAAGTGTGCCGAGTGTTGGACCGGCTCGTGTCAATCAAGATTGACTCGGGCGAAGTGGTCTTGTGAGCAATCTCCTGCTATGCCCCGCAGACCAACTGCACTGACGAGGAGAAGGACGAATTCTGGGAGGAGCCGGATGCTCTGATACAATCGATCGGACCCGAAGAACACCTGGTGATCGGTGGAGACCTCAAAGGCCACGTCGGCTCCACGAGGGAAGGCTTTCATCAGTGCCATGGAGGCCAAGGCTACGGCGCCCGCAACGACGATGGTCAGCGCATCCTGGAGTGTGCCGAAGTGCACAATCTTGCTATTGTCAACACCTTCTTCAGGAAAAGAGCATCGCACCTGATCACGTACAGCAGCGGAGGAAGGTTAACCCAGATCGATTACCTACTCGTCCGGCGTCAGGATCTCAAACTCGCCATAAATGCGAAAGTGATTCCTTTGGAATCAATCGGACCACAACATTGCCTCCTCGTCTTGGACGTGCGCCTTGACCTCGACCAATACCACAAGCCCCGCATGACCTTGGGATCGAGAATCAAGTGGTGGCATTTACCAGAATGCAAACAACAACTCGCCAACGCCATTGGCAACTTTGTAGTGGACTTCGACCAGGCGGTCGATGCAATTTGGTCAGACATGGCAGTGCGGATCCACGGTGCAGCGGAGGAACTTATGGGACGAACGAAACCAGGCAGGAAATTTATCAACAAGCAAATTTGGTGGTGGAACGAAGAAGTGCAACAAGCGGTCAAGGAGAAGAAGGTGGCCAAGAAAGCATGGTTCGCTTTCCAGGACCCTGCCGATTGCCAGCGATTTTGGGACCTCAAGTTGGTGGCGAAGCAAGCAGTCGCGGCAGCCAAAGCCACCCACTACCAGCGCCTCTAAATGAGTTGAATACTCCGGAAGGGGTGAACAAGACCTACTGACTGGCTAACTCCCACCATCAGGCCACGCTGGACATTGGCCAAGTCAAAAACGTCAAGGACGAGCAACATCGAACACTCCGGGAGCCACGCGAAATCCTGCAGCATTGGAACACCTACTTCGCCAAGATCTCCAACGAGGAATTTCCCCACCTTTCAATCGTTTCCGCCGATCCCGTCCCTGGTCCCGTCCCGCCGATCAGCACAGCCGAAGTCGAAGCTGCCACAAAGAAGATGAAAAATGGTAAAGCGCTAGGACTTGACGACATTCCCGCGGAGGTATGGAAGCTGATGGGATACCAGGGTGATGCATTCCTCACCAGCCTTTTCAACCGTATCATCAAAGACGGAGTCGCCCCCAAGGCCTGGCTGACCAGCACCACAGTGCCCATCTGGAAGGGCAAGGGCGACGTCCTGGAATGCTTCAATTATCGACCCATCCGCCTCCTTTGCCACGCCATGAAGATCTTCAAACGAGTCATCAATACCCACCTTCACAAGATCATCGAGACCACACCCAATCAATGCGGTTTCGTCAAAGGCCATGGAACAACAGACGCCATCCACGCGGCCAGGCTACTCGTCGAGTGCCACCAGGAAAAGAACCTGCCTATCCACACGGTATTTCTGGACCTGGAGAAAGCCTTCGACCGAGTGCCCCACGACCTAATTTGGCACGCCCTGCGCTCCCACGGAGTGCCTGAGGCCTATGTCCAGTGGATCCTGCTGCTCTACCGAGACGTCAGCAGCACCGTCCGATGTCCAGCGGGAACCTGACCACCATTCCCAATCCCGGTGGGAGTACACCAGGGGTCAGCCCTGTCCCCGCTCCTGTTCATCCTGTGTATGGACACAGTGACCGCCGATCTCCAACACCCCCACCCATGGACGCTACTGTATGCCGATGACGTGGACTTAGCCGACGAAACCCGACGACAACTGGAGGCCCAATCACAGCAGTGGGACGCACGGCTGAGTAAGAATGGGATGCGTCTGAACACAGTGAAGACCGAGTACATGGAGTTTGGCGAGCAGACCGACGGGACCATCAGTGTCAACGGCGTGCCCCTGAAGAAGACCACGGAGTTCAAGTACCTCGGATCCATCCTCAGCAGTGATGGCGGCACACTCCCGGATGTCCACGCCCAAGTCAGCGCGGCCTGGGCCAAGTGGCACCAAGTGACGGGCGTACTCTGCGACCGCAAGATGCCCGAGCGTCTCAAGAGCAAGATCTACAAGACCATCATATGCCCCGTCGCCCTCTACAGTTGCGAGTGCTGGCCTGCAACCGCACAACATGAGCAAGCACTGCACAGAATGGAGATGAGGATTCTCCGCTGGAGCCTGGGCTTGACACTGCATGAACACACGATGAACGAGGATGTCCGAAGATGGATGGGTGTGGCCCCGATCACCGACAAGATGCGAGTAGCATGCCTCCGATGGTACGGACATGTCGTCCGAAGCGATGACAGCTTGGTGGCCAAGACCGCAATGCGCCTCAGCCCGTGCGGGAAGAGGCCCCAAGGATGGCCAAAGAAGTGGTGGCTCGACCAGATCAAAGAAGATATGAAGCACGTCGGCGTCGCCCCCGAAGTCACCCTAGATCGCGCCAAGTGGATACGGGCGTGCAAACACGCGGACCCTGCGACTTAGCGGAAATAATGCGAGGAAGAAGAAGAAGATGGTTTTACCATGGTAAAACCATAGTTAACCATAGTGGATTTTCGTCTGAGACAGCCGACAGCGAGTTTTCTTACACAAGTTGGCAACAGTGGCCCAGATAAAAGAGGAGGGTTGAATATAGCCAGCAGTCGCACCCCACAGTGTTTTCGTTAAAGTTGATATTCTATCGTTAAACAATACAGGACAAAATTGATCTGTGTAATGTGGGTCTAGGCAAAGCATTAAAGCTATTAAGTTATTTCATAAAGTGCATTTGTAGTTCTAAACATATTTAGGGTGTTTTTTATACACTTCTTGTCTCTCCAAAGATAATATCTCTCCTACATCCTCGATTGCAACTACATGCAAATGACCAATTATGCAAATTAGGCAATGATGTTACTTCTATTTTCAGCGGCGGAAAATTTCACGTATTTTTAAATACAAAACTTGACAGTTATGCTTTAGATATTACTGCTTATTTTGCAGAAATATTATTTTAGTGAGCTTGATGCACTTTATTTGTGTAATCCTGTCTCTGTGTTGAGACTAAGTGTTTTTTCTGTCATTTCAGTTCGGTGTCACCAGCATTCTTATTGAAAACACTACATATTTATCTGTTTCAGGATGCAGAAAACAGAACAAACCTGCATAAGATTTATATGGGAACTGCTTCTTAAATATTTGTAATAATCTATGATTGCTGAGCTGTTGAGCCATACTTCTAATTATCATTCATTTAACCTGCTCTTTGCTCACTTATTTTTTCACTTGTAACTCTTTTAATGTTTTGTATTTTTCTCATTTGCTATTTTTTGTTTGTTTTTTCTTTGCTGTAAAATGCACTTTGCAGTTCTGTAAGAGTTTTATTATTATTATTATGCTTTATTTTATTATTCTTGCTGCAGAGACAATCATGCCAGTCCACAGCAAACATTTGATGACTAATGGGGGCCCGCAAGCAAAACTGGTGACAATACAATTAAATCTTTTTCACAGCAAATGTCTAAATAAAAAAGGCCTTTTGTGTCTTTGTTTGAAATGGGCTTTATATGTAATTAACCATAAGCAGTTTTTGAATGTAAATTCTTGCCAGTGTTCCATATTTTTTGCAGTGAAATTCTGGCAACTACAGCTGCCCTGTTGATTTTTACAATAAAGTACTGTAATGTATCATACAGTTGTATCAAGGAATGTAATTAGGTTTATCTAATTTAGGTTTAAAATCTTTTGTATTTATAATTGTTTACCATGAAAAGAACATTTGTAAACTGTGTTATCTACAAATAAGCCTAAAATAATGTCTGATACATATTCACCATATATTTTACAGTGAAGTCCTAGCAATCACAGCTGCCAGTATTTTACTGTAAATTTAACTGTTTTGTGTGTGTGTGTGTCTGTGTGTGTGCGTGTGTGTGTGTGTGTGTGTGTGTGTGTACCCTAGGAGATTATTTTCAATTAAAAGCTGACATCAATTTTTTTTAAAAAGGAGCAAAAGTTTGGTCTCAGTTTAAAGAGCAGTCCTACCATTATTTAATGCTTCAATCTTAAATATGATCAATTTTTCTTTTTTTTTTTTTGGGGGGGGGGGGGGGGGGGGGGGGGTCTTGTTTGTGTGTTTGTTTGTTCTTTAACCTGTCTTGTCTGGCAGCTTAAGCAAGAAAGTCCCAGAGAACTGCCCGATGCTAATGAAAACAATCCTATATGTTTGTGACCTTGCTACGTGGCCATGTGTCCCAGTGTTTTAACTGCAGTGCCAGCCAACAAAACCCCCCTTTTTTTCACTTTGTTTATTCCATCGATTCTGATGGTTTCAGCAATTTCGTTTCAGGAATTTGTGAGTCATTATTTGGATCCTTTGCTTTTTATTCTCTCACTGATAAATTGACAAACTGCAGCAAAAAAGTAGCTCAAAATTCCCAGGAGGCAATGTTGAACAGGCCAATCACAATCGTTCTGGGCTGCATGGATGCCACAGAACAAATAGATTTACATACATAGACGGTGTGGCCTGTTGCTGCAATATGTCAATGTGTCCATCATATTGGGTGTGGCAGATCTGTGCTGTAAACTAACACAAATAAATGGACTGAACTTCATAAATCGCCTTCTGCAAAGCTCTATAAGTGAATGTGTCTCATCAGAGCCAGCCCCAGCCTTTAAGGGGCCCTAAGCAAAATTTGATTTGGAGCTGACTTATGTCACTTCATTGTCCAGCCTAACTGTTATTAATGCTGGAAGGTTAAAGTTGAATATAAATTTTTTGGGGATAAATTACTGTTTCAGACTGATGTGCATAAGCCCACTGAAAAACAATATATTTCAATATGATACACATGGTAAAGTATGTCATGTCCATGACAGTGAGGAGATTTGGACAAGTATCTATACATGCCATATCCAATCTAAAGGGCATAGACTTTTTAGAAAATATGTGATTTAGGGTGTTTGATCTGCTCTTGGACATATTGAACATTCTGTTTTCATCCAAAAGATGTTTAGTTTTGAATGACTACTCACCTGATTACAGACTAGTAAATAACCCTGAGATATATGAGTCATAACTTTGCAGTGTGGCAGGCAGGATAAGGACCCAAACACAGGACTCGGTATGGAAAATGTGAACTCAAAAATACACAACTTTATTTCTGGATGCACATCAAGTACAAGGGAACTAGAAAACCCAACTGGAGCAAATAAGTCAGCAATTAGAAATAATAAGGGCTACTCTGAACCAGGAAGCACAGGTCCTAAGTGAAGAACAGGTCGACACAGACGATAAACACGAGGTAATCAGGGAGATAGCACACATCAGGGAGCACCAGCCTCTGGATTCTGATGCACATCTGCAAGTCAGAGGTGGCAAAAGTCTAAGAGACAAGCGTTTGCTGTTCAGCAACGTACTGCTCGATCTTGCAGTAACTTCAGTTATCTATGGGATAGTTTCTCTGATGCCACAAAACACGTATTTCCAGTTTGAGAAAAATGACGGCCGTTTTCCCGTTTCATATTCTTTGCGAATTTATGTATTAGTTTCAAATGGAATAAAAGAAATCTAATTAGTTTTACACTGTATGGATTTGTAATTTAAAATGAAAATGAAAAAAAAAACAAAAAACCAAAAACGAACCGTTTTTTGTTTTTTTAATCTGTTTTCAAAACGGAAAGAATGAATGACCAAACAAATACACGGACCAGACAGCAACCGCTTGTCCCATAGACCATTTCTTCGTAGCCAGAGCATTTAAAGGCTTTCTCAGCGGCTTCGGTGGTGTTCTTGATGACTCTGCTCCTCCCGCTGAGCGCTCTGTGCAGTGAGTGCCCCGCAAAACCTAGACAGCCTACTTCAATGGGCATACACCTTCCAGCCGTGTTCACGACACCATGTCACTAATTGCACCCGGTGTGTATTGCACTTTAGGTTACGTTGTAGCATTGGATCGGAGCCGTTTCGGTAGCCGCTCATGCGAACTTTGGGGTTGGTGGAGTTTTCCCCTTGAGAAGTGTTCCGCACATTTCGCCATCACCCACAAGACTTTAATTTCATGTGAAATTTTTATGATGAAATAAAACTGTAGCATCTGATAAACGTATAGAATTATATCTGAGGTCAGAAATGGGATGCCATGAAATTCAAAAAGTACATTCATCACAAAGAAACATCACCTGGCACGAGAAGGCATCGTTTTTATAATTTTTGCTAACAATTTCCAAAATCTGTCTAGGAGAATGAACCTGTTGGTTGGATTAAAAAAATGAAACTGTTTAAAAATGAAGGATATATATAGTTAATCAGTAAGCTTATTTTTTAAATGCCTTACCTCATTTCAAAGTGCGCCCAAATCTACCTCAACTATGTGAGTACAAATGCCCGACAAGGAACCACTAAGCCACACTAAGACGAAGAATAGTATGTCTGTGATAACCTAAAGACAAGAGATGTATGAGCTTTTTATTCTTGGAGAAAAAACAGAGAGAGAGAGAGAGAGGAGAGAGAGAGAGAGAGAGAGAGAGAGAGAGAGAGAGAGAGAGAGAGAGACAGAAGCAGACAGAGAGAGAGACACACACAAACACACACACACACATACAGAGCGAAAGGTATAAATGTGAAAGAGATGAGATTTGATGACGGTGGATCGTTTTTTAACGGCTTGAGATGATCACTTAGCCAGATGAGTAACATGTTAAGCAAGTACAACTGTCAGGTTATTATATAAAACAAGATAAGATAATGTCACATGCACAGTTAGACACAGTAAAATGAACAGTGAAATGTATTTTTGCAGCCAAAAATAATTATTAAAAAAAAAAAATCAAGAACAATAATTTTACTTGCACTTTAGCCATATGTGGGTGTGTGCGCGTCCATGCATGTTTGTGTATAGGGCTGGACCTGGGTCTGGGCCTTGCGTTGCCTTGCCTCCCTGCTGCTCCTCACTGGTTGCTCCTGTGCCCCGCAGGGTTGTGGGTACCTTGGGGTTCCTATATATATATATATATATATATATATATATATATATATATATATATATATATATATATATATATATATATATATATATATCCTGCATGGATAAGGCAGACATTAGAATCAGTTGACAATGTGGAATATATTTTGGTTGTTAAGGAACTGAGATGTTTGCACACAATGCACACTTAACACAACTGATGACCACCTCCATGCATTCTGGCTCTGTTCACCAATACAAAACTTCTGGACAGAAATAACCACCATAACCATAAACACTGATCACACAACAACAGCGTTCAGCTGTTTTATGTGCAGTCTGTCTGCTCAAGCGCAAAGAGGCGGAGCCAGTGAGCTCAGATGGAGTGGAAGGAAATGTTTTTCTAGTGTCCAAATGAAGCCCCCCCAACCACCATTAAACCTTTACTGGGAAACAGCTGGAGGTCCTTCATCAACCACCTGCTCAGTAAATGAAGAAAAGAGAACTTTGTAGTTGCTTCATCCACCCTGTTTGTTTCACACAGGGAAAAAAATGCAGTCCGGAAGTTAAAATAAGCAGATGAATTGTTAATATGAAAAAAGTATTTCGTATCCAGTTACTTGGGGAATCAATGGAATAATCAATAGAATACTCGATTGCTAAAGTAATCAATAGTTGGAACTCTAAAGAAATTTGCAACATACCATAAGCCAGTGCATCACCTTCTCACATAGGAGCAACAGGATTCAGGTGATAGAGCGATTGCTGTAAGTAAGTAAAGTAAAGTTTATTTATATAGTGCTTTACACAGACAAAAAGTCACAAAGCGCTATGCAATAATTAAAACACAATATCAAATAAACCCCCAAAAAAACCAGATAAAACGCCATGTTAAAAATATAACATTACCATAGTAAAAGAAAAAGAATAAAACTAAAGTCAACAGAAAGCCTGGTTAAACAGAAAAGTTTAACTATTTTTTAAAAGACGTCACAGAGTCAGCTAAACGGAGCTGGAATAGTAAACAGTTCCAGAACTTTGGCAGCACTGCCTGAAAAGCTCTGCCCCTCCCTGGTCCTTAGCCTTATAAAAGATCAGATTTGTATCGGTATCGGCAGATATTCAAATGTAAAATATTGGTATAGGTATGGGACATAAAAAAGTGGTATCGTGCCATTACTGCTTTAAACTGAGTCTTTTGTCGAGTTTTTATAACAGAATAGTCACTCTTGCACCTTGAATCTTGCACCTGACAAAGTATGAAAATACTAAAACTAATGAAAACTAAACAAAAACTAAGCATTAAACCAAAAATAAAAATTAATAAAAATGAGCAAAACCGCTCTGAAAAATAACTGAATTAGAAAAAAAAAAAGTTAAAATGAACTAAAATAAGCTATAATGTAAAATCCAAAACTATTATAACCCAGAGAAACACTGAAAAGCAAAACACATCCCCAAATCAAAACGAGGGTGAAACAAAAGCAAACTAAAATGAAGGATATACAGACAAGAAAATGCGAGCTAAACCACATACAGTCAAAGTGGGTGACACTGTTCGCAGACCTGAGCATGTTTTCAAAGGATCTTCAAGATTTACGGAATCACAGACTGTCATGAAGAAAGGTGGACAAAACACATACTTAGTAAATGACAGACACAAGTGGAATGCTTAACTGTTTCAGAAAAAGACAATGACACTGTATTGGATGCCTTTGCACTTCCTGGAAATTCTAATGAGTTAACAGGAAGTGGTTAACAGGTTTTGCAAGATAAAGTAAAAACTAAATGTAAATCTCTGCTGTTCAGACTGGTACAAGTGTTCTTTAAGACCAGTAAAGATGTACTACTATTCTGCTAAGGTACGATACAAGAAAACTTACAGGTTTAAATTGAAATTACAAATTTAATGGTTCATACTATGATGATTAAGGTTGACAGTTAAACTGCAGTTATTTTTATTATACTGCTGTCATTCATTTAATGGACCGTTGCTGCTGTAGCTAATATGATTTGTAAATTTTTCATATTACTGTTGGTTCACTGAAATGGTAATTTTTACATACTTAGCTTTCTGCAGTGAGTTATGCAGTGAAAATGTGAAATATAAGTACTTGCTTCAGGAAAAGGGAAAATTTTACATTGCACTATTTCATGAAAAGCACACAAGAGGGAGCTCTAACTGTGTATGGTGAAAGATGCTGTATGTTGGGGAATGAAGGAGTGAACAGAGAGAAGTAAAATGAGGGACTGAAGAGGATCCATGGCTGATGTCGGTTTATTCTTTATACTATTATATTTACTACTATTATTTATACTTTATACTATTTCAATATAACAACAACACAATAGAGATGCGTGGGTTTGAGCATTGGTGTGTGTGTGTGTGGACAGCTGGGCCTGGGTCTGTGGCTTCATTGTTTTCACCTCAGTATAAAATTTTTAATGGATCAGATTAATTAAAAAAAATTAAATACCAAATCTCAATAAATATATAAAAACATATTTCAAACCCATAGAATCAAATCACAGTTTTTCCTTTGTTTTACCATTAAATTGTATTAACACCTTGTCCCCAGATTTGCTGGAGTGAAACCCTAGTCTGATTTTGGGGCTGAGCACAAGAACTCCAGTTTTATCTGAATTTAGAAGCAGGAAATTAGAGGTCATCCAGGCCTTAATGTCTTTAAGACATTCCTGCAGTTTAACTAATTGATGTGTGTCATCTGGCTTCATGGATAGATAAAGCTGAGTATCATCTGCATAACAGGGTCCTAATGTTCTGTGTTTAATTTGGTAGTTTGCTTAGAAGCAAAAGCAGCATGTGTTCAGTAGTTGTGTCTAATGTCTGTCCACATCATGCACAATTGTGCAAATGGCAGTTTAGTGAGAATGCCTTTAGATTTTTGTAAGAAGGTTAAATGATACTTGCAAATTGTGTCCAACTAGGTGAAAATTGTTTAAGGCTTTACCAAAAGGGTGACCGATTAAGTAAATCAATTAAGGATACAGATGATACAAAGAATTAGATTCAGACAATAACAATATTTAAGAAATTGTTTTTTAAGGAAACACGCAGTTATAGTCCAAAAGGCAGGGTACACGATGTAAGGCTTTTTATCACAGTTGTGTATATTCACCCAAAGGCCGGTGCATCTTCTGCCGTTAAGACTATCTCTGTGCAGAAGCTTCAGTCTATCCCGCCTGATGCTCCAAACTTTGTACTGATTTTAAACATGTTTCCTTTGAAAAGACATTTCCCAACTTTGCACAAGATGTAAGATGTGCCACCAGGCAGGATAAGATTCTCAACCTGTTATGGGTGAATGAAGGAGGCATAAAAATCTTTTTCTCTACCCCCTCTGGGAAATGGAGACCACAACTGTGTATAGCTTCTATCCTCATATAGATCAGTCCTGATGTGTAAATGAATAAAGGACATTAAAAACTGGACAGAGGAGTCCAGACAGTGTCTGCAGGACTATTATGACTGGCTACCAGGACATGAAATGTCATCTCTCCGGTGGGGAAGGAGCCTGAGGTAGTGTGTGAGGTTGAGAGATACCAGATAGTCGGGCTCATCTCAACACCTGGCCTGGTCTCTGGAACCAGTCTCCCGGAGAAGGGCTGGACTCTGTTCCAGTCTGGTGTTGCCCTCGGTGAGAGGTGGCGAGTTGGGGTGGGTATTCTCGCATCCCCTTGACAGTGAAGTCCCCGGTAGAAAACATTTCCACTTTCAATGCATAAGCATAACATATGTGGATGAAGTTAAACACAATCGCAGCAGAGATGCCAGGTTCAAAGAACTTGATTTTAGCAACTGTAGTGACTACTGCTCTTACTGTTGTTTATAATGGAACTAAGGGCCCACTCCAGTTTTTAATCAGTTATGTTGACTGCAACTTTCTGTTTTGGTTTTGGAGAAATTTAAAAAATATGTGCTGCTGCTTGAGCCTTTTAGATTTCTGTGTGTTTGTTTATCGAACAGGAATGACACCAAAACAGCGCAATAAAGAGTCCAATTATTAAATTTATTAAAGCCATTTCAAACAGTTTTACAGATTAATCCGAGTCAGGACTGCATCTCATCCCCGTGTGGGATGGCATGAAGTTCAGACACATTCTTTTTCAGCTTACAGTTTCATATAGTCGCAGCTTGTCAGTCTTGGTTACATCATATACAAAACAATATGTGGAAAACAGAATTTCACCAGCTGGGTATTCAGATGACCTCAAAGTCTCCATTTCTATCATTTATTTAGTCTCCATCAGGGGGCTGCCAAGACAGAATACTTGCATCTGTTATGGATAATCTGTTAGTTAGAGACATACCCTGAACGAACTGTTCTTGGCTGAAACCAAACATTATGTACTTTTAATCAGTTATGTTTATTTTCCAGTCTAAGACAAATTTATCAGGCAAGTAAATGTACATAAGGTATACATATGGCATGTACCATGAGTATATTCCTTCAGTTTACAAAAAAGAAACCTTCAAGAAAAGCAGTAGAACACTGCAGAAAAACCTGCCTGGTTGTGGATATGCCTTTACTTCCTGTTTTTGTTTAACTGACTATAAACACATATCATGATCACTCTAGACAGCGTACCATGACACTGAACTGATTAACATCGAAGTGGTTGAGAAAAAGAAAGTTTAATACTGACTTTAAACTACAAAATTCTAAACCACTGTTTGGTACATTACACAGAAATGAAATCTCTCACAGAAATTAAGAGAACTCTTTGAGTCAACTTTTAATAATCAGTGAAATTAGGAACACTCCAACTCGTTTCTAAGAACTTTCCACACTTGGAGAAGGAAGGATAAGAGGATGACTAAGATTAAATAGATGCATGTGGAGTGATATTTTCAGTGGAACAGTAGATATGTCACAAGGAAATATTCTTTTGACATTGTGAAGCAAAACTGAAAACCTTTGTGTCACTACTGATGTGCATTCACAAGCTTTCGTGCATATCCAACAGAGCAAACGTATAATCAGCTGAGACACAGCTCAGAAGATGATCTGTGTTTAATTTGGTAGTTTTCTCAGATGGAAAAGCATGATGTGTGCTGTAGTTGTGTGAGCGAAGTGACACGGTGGTCTGATCAAACAGAGGCCGCTCTGCAGGGTGCGTTGGATTCAACCGACTGGGACATGTTTCGCAGCAGCGCGGGCGGAGACATCGAGGAGTTTACGGAAACTGTTGTGGGATTTATTGGGAAAGTTGTTGAAGACACTTCACTTAAGAGGACCATCAGGACTTTTCCCAACCAGAAGCCGTGGGTGGATAAATCTGTCCGCGACGCCCTGAGGTCCCGCACCGTTGCCTACAACTCCGGCCTCGCCTCTGGGAACATGGAGGACTACAAGGTTGCATCATACAACGTCCGCAGAGCGGTGAAAGAGGCTAAACATCGCTACGGCCGCAGACTGGAACAGCAACTACAACAGTCTGACCCCAGGGGACTGTGGCAGGGACTACGCACCATCACGGACTACAAAGCACCACACACACACCCGGTGAGTGCCGACGCTTCTCTGGCTGATGAACTCAACATCTTCTTTGCGCGCTTTGAGTCGGGAAGCCGACAGCCCGCTGCGCTCCCGGCCGGAGGGGCGGAGACACTCACTGTGACGGAGCGCGACGTGAGGAGGGCGTTTAGACGTGTAAACACCAGGAAAGCGGCTGGACCAGACGGTATTAGTGGACGTGTCCTTAAGACCTGCGCTGACCAGCTGGCACCTGTGTTTACACTGATATTCAACCTCTCACTGAAACTGTGTGTGATTCCCACCTGCTTTAAAAAGTCCATCATAGTCCCTGTCCCAAAGAAACCACACCCCAGCAGCCCCAATGACTTCAGGCCCATAGCACTCACCTCTGTGGTGATGAAGTGTTTTGAGAGACTCATCAAGACATTCATCACCTCCTCACTGCCCACCACCCTCGACCCACTACAGTTTGCATACCGGCCAGACAGATCCACAGATGACGCCATATCCTTCCTCCTCCACAAGACCCTTTCACACATAGACACTGGTAAGGGGAACTATGTGAGAGTGCTGTTTGTAGATTACAGCTCAGCATTCAACACCATAGTTCCCTCCAGGCTGGTCTCTAAGCTGCTGGACCTGGGCCTGGGCCCGGGCCCATCCCTGTGCAGGTGGGTTCACAGCTTCCTGACCAGCAGACCACAGGTGGTACGAGTGGGTCACCTCACCTCATCCTCCCTCACCCTCAACACTGGATCCCCCCAAGGCTGTGTGCTCAGCCCTCTGCTGTACTCACTGTACACCCATGACTGCGAGGCCACGTCAGAGTCCAACGTCATCATCAAGTTTGCTGACGACACTGCTGTTGTGGGACTAATCTCTCACAATGAGGAGACAGCCTACAGGAGAGAGGTCTCCCGCCTGGAGAACTGGTGCCAGGAGAACCACCTCCTGCTCAACGTCAGCAAAACAAAGGAACTGATCGTGGACTTCAGCAGGAAGCAGCAGAGGGACTACCATCCACTTGTCATCAGTGGTGCTGAGGTGGAAAGAGTGGACACCTTCAAATACCTGGGAGTGACCATCTCACAGGACCTGTCCTGGACTCATCACATAAACATCACTGTGAAGAAGGCCAGACAGCGTCTCTACCTCCTCAGGCGGCTGAGAGACTTCAAGCTCCCACTCAAGGTGCTCAGGAACTTTTACACCTGCACCATCGAGAGCATCATGCGTGGGAGCATCACCACCTGGATGGGAAACTGCACCAAGCAGGACTTCATGGCCCTAAAAAGGGTGGTTCGTTCAGCTGAACGGACCATCAGAACCACCCTCCCCAACCTGCAGGACATTTACACCAAGCAGTGCAGGCTGAGGGCCATGAAGATCCTAAAACAGCCCAGCCACCCCGGACACTCTCTCTTCTCCCTGCTCCCATCAGGCCGGCGTTACCGCTGCCTGAGGACTAAGACTGAAAGGTTGAAGAAGAGTTTTTACCCACAAGCCATCCGTCTGCTCAACTCTGAGCCCTAACTGGACCATTATTGCACAGTGTAAATATTATAATTTAAAAAGTGTGTATAGTGTATAGTATATAGAGTATAGTGTATAGTGTGAATTACTTTTTTTTTATTTTTATTCTTCTTATTTATATGTGTGTGTATATAAGGTTGCAGGTACAAAATACATTTCACTGTGCATTGTACTGTGTATAACTGTGCATGTGACAAATAAACACTATCTTATCTTAATGTATGTTGCCATCGAGCATCACTGTGCAAATGAAAAGACTGCTTGAGACAGATACAGTATGTGTCAGATCTGGAGAAAATGGTACCCCCCCCCCCCCTTCTTGCAAAACAGACAGATCTGAAGACCACAAAACAGAGCAGGAGCTCTTATAACCGCGCCAAGTCTTTTTCAGTGGTTGTTTGTACCCGATCAACCAATGAACTTGTAAACAGAGCAAGGCATATAACGGCTTGGAACAGAAGCCACAAATCTACCAATACTACAGTACTGGGTTGAAGAAAAAAAAAAACATGAACATCACTTTATTCTACACTACTTATCAAGAGTCACATTCTGTCCTGCCTGAGCAGACACCAGAGTTTGAGGAGGATTCAACCAACAAAATTTCTGAAATCCAAACAATACTTTATTTATGAGGGAAAAATTGTATATTTATTACGATTCTTGTTATTCCCATGTTTGCAGTAAAAAAATTGCATTTTTTGTTTGCAGTAAAAAAATGCAATTTTTTACTGCAAACAAATAAATTATTTAATGCCCTACCATAATCAGTATAGACAAAACAAATGTCTTTGGCTGCAAGTTCTGGAAAGACATCTCCAGTGTGAAAGTGTGCTCACCATGCTGATTTAGTTCAACATGCTAATACAGAGAAGCACACACACACACACACAAAAAACTGTGCACCCTTCTCTTCTATGAGGCTAAGAACCATGGGTTTTACTGCTCCAAAACACAATGAGACAAAACAAAGAAGTGAGCTATACAACTACAGGGCTATACTGTTTAAAAGCAGCCTCAGTTTTACACAATGTTGTGGGTTGCCATTTGGGCTTCTTTGGGGCTTGTTTTCATAGAGCTAATTGCTTGTTCTGTCGTGCAATCTGGCAACACTGATTCACGCCTATGGGCAATTTAGAGTTTCCAGTTAACCTAACCCCATTAAGTGAAAGTTGGAAACTCCACACAGAGAGAGAGGAAGGGCCTGGGCCAAGGTGGAATCGAACCCAGGCCTTCCAGATGCCATTCTAACTGTGAGGCAGCAGTGCTAACCACCGCACCACCATGCTGCCCCATTAATAATAATTAATGATTAAATGCAGAGTAAATAAGGTGAATGAAAAGGAACAGTGCATTATGGGAATCCCCCCCAGCAGCCTAAGCCTATTGCAGCATAATTAAGGGACAGTTCACGGTCACCTGATCTAGCCCTAACAATAAGTTTTATCGTAAATGAAAGTTTAAAGCCTAATCTTAAAGCCCCCAAGACTCTCAGATTCCAAGCATTTCTATTCCTACACATTTACATGCACATTTTAGACCTATATCCATCAATACACGTTCAAATATTTGTATATACAAAAAAAGAATCAGTGAGGGAAAAACATAAAATGTAATTTAATGGGTAACTTTCAGGCTAATCCTAGAGGGTTCATATGACAGCCTTATCAGTTAAATCTAGAAAGGGTAGACTGTCTATCAAGGGGGCCCAAATCTTCTCAAAAGTTGCCTGACGTCCTCTCACATTATACAAATTTTTTTCAGGTTTGCAAGAAGAGATCAGTTCGTCAGCCCATTGTTTTGCTGAAGGCGACTTTTTCGATTTCCAATTAATCAGGATGCATTTTTTAGCTGCTGTACTTGCAAGTAGGATAAAGTATCTCATATAATAGTTTACGCTGATGGAAGCTGTGTCTCCTAAGATCCATCTTAGGCAATCTGATTGCCTAAGATCTTTGAAGTTATATCAATAACCCACCTCCAAAATTCTTCTATAGTTGGGCAGCTCCACAGCATATGTAAAAGTTCACCATCAGTCACCCTGCATCACTGACATTTAGGGGAGATTTTGCTGTCAATTTTATGTAGTCTGTAAGGTGTGTAGTATGTCCTATGATATATATTAAATTGAATCTGTCTATGATTTGTGGATATTAGTACCATCTGAGCCTGTTCCAGTAAACGACTCCAGTAAGTCTCCTCATATATGCATCCGAGGTCTAATTCCCATTTTTGTTTTGTAGTTGTCTTATATATAGTTAATTTTCCATTAATTATTCCATATATGGAGGAAGTTATTTTTTTTTGAGGAATTACATAGTTTATTGCATAATTGAAATTCAAAGTGAGTTTCTTCTGGAATGGCTGGAAATATTACACTAGAATTCTCTTTAATCCAATTCCTAATTTGCAAAAATTTAAAGAAACTATTCTTAGGAAGGTTAAATTTCTTATTCAATTGCTGGAAGCTAGCTAAAGTGGCATTAATATATAAATCAGTGTAGGTGCCAGATACATTTTGTCTTAAGTTGTGTTTTGATATCACGCCAGCGGTCGTGGTGACGTATTGATGTATGGATCACATGGTGTGGGTGTAACAGCTGACAGGGTTAAAGGGGTGTCATACTCACCTGCTTAGGAAATGGAGGAGAGAGGTTAGCTGGGTGGCCGTAATTTTTGTTGACCGCAACGCACCGCAATGTAACGTAACTCCATGCAAAGTAATGCATGAAGCACGAAGCTCGTATGTATTGTTTGTTTGCCAGTTTCGCTGATGATCCTCATTTAGATTCAAGCTTGGCGGTGGATCAATAAACATGACACAAACTCATCGTGGGCTCAGCGTACTTTGTTAGGAGCGAAGGCTGCGCATCACACAAATAGACAGTTCCCAGTATTTCCTCTCAAGCGACTTAGGCCTTTGTAGTCGCTACATTATTTGTCAACAAAAAAGGTCTTAAAGGAAGCCATCGCTCGCGTAATCTACAACCAAAGGAACAGGAAGACACTAAGTAAGTGCGGCCACAACACGCCTCATCCACTGCTATCTCAACGAGAGCAGGTAAGCTTACCTGTTGTTTACTGTTGGCGGAGCTAACCCGAACTGAAGCTAAGTGAAGCCGTCTGTGTGGAAATTATGAATGGAAGTCGGCTGGATTAGTGGTGTCTGAACGCTATGTTGGTTCCGTGTTTTGGCTTGACGTCTGCACTTTGGAAATTAGAGATGCGATGCTTGGAGTTTCAATGGAAAATGACTGCTGTTTTGTTGATATGAACGATCTGAATTATTAAGCACTGTGGATGTTTTATATGCAGTGGTTTTGTGAAGATTTAAAGAAATAAGGAGAATGAGTCAAACAAATGGTGCTGCTTTATGCTCTGAAATGGAGGCTGGGAAAAGAAGGGAACACAAACTCACTGAAAAGGCCTTGGTGTATAAAATTGAAAAGCTGCAAAATGAACGCAAAGGTGTTGTTAATAAAATCAAAGCTTTGATGCCAGAAATGAAAGAGCTCATGAAACGAGAAAATGTGTCTCAAATAAAACAATTGTTGGGGAACTTGAGCAAACTACATTTAAATGCAACCACTGCTCACACTGAGCTGCTGCCACTACTTCCGCAAGATGAAGTTTTAAAACAAGATGAAGGGTTCTTAAGCATTATGAAACATGCAGAAATGTTTCAAAAGGATGTTCATGAATGGATTAAGGAAACTGAGTGTCATGATTCACAACAAAAGGGTCTAACAGAAATTAAACCAGTTATATGCTTTGTGGAAACAAATGAAATAAATCAACCATTGTCAAACATTTTTAATCAAAATGAAGATAATGTTAAACCAGGTGACAGTATCTCAAATGTTGGCACTCACAGAACTGTCCAGTCACAGCGTTCCACGACTTCCTCAGCACGTCTGAAAGCCGAAGCTGAATTAGCTGCATTAGCTATTAGACAAAAGCTAATACAAGAAAGACATGCCTTGGAAGAAGAGGAAGAACGGCTGCGCAAGAGGAAGGAGAAGCTGCAACTGGAGACTGAAATCGCTGAAAAAATGGCGACACTTACCATTCTAAAGGCTCAAAGTACAATAAGTGGAAGAAGTACAAAGGTTTCAGATGGGATGAAATCATATTTGGAAAGGACAACATCTTGTCGTCTGCTTAATGTCAATGCGGAAGAATTTATTCCACCAGTACTCACAAAACAAAATGAAAGCTGCTTAGTTGGAACCACGACTGCAGGGAATGCACAGCCCTCAAATAACATGGCCCCACAACCTTCAGTTATGAATTGGAACACAGTAAATATACGAAGTCCTGCTCGACATACTCTGGATGTAAATGATTCATTGGATGTAGAGGCAAACAATGTTCTGGGCATAATGAGGAAGCAGAATGAAATAACAACCATGTTAATCCAACAGCAATATCTGCTATCACTTCCAAAGCGAGAGATTCCTATTTATGATGGTGATCCATTCAACTTCCATACCTTCATAAGGGCGTTTGAGAATGGAGTTGAGAGGAATACAACAAACAATACTGATCGTCTGTACTTTTTAGAGCAGTACACAAAAGGTTACGCCAAAGAACTCATCAGGAGCTGTCATCATATTAACCCAGAGGAGGGATATTTCAGAGCAAAAGCTTTATTGAAAGAACAGTTTGGAAGTGAGCAGAAGGTTGCCTTTGCTTATTTGGACAAAGCCCTTTCGTGGCCTGCAATTAAGCCCGAAGATGTGAGGACACTTCAGGACTACAGCCTTTTCCTCAGAGGCTGTTGTAATATCATGGAGGATGTGGAATATCTGCACGATCTAGATTTGCCTTCCAATATGATGAACATCATAAAGAAGTTGCCATATAAGCTCAGAGACAGATGGAGGAGCCACGTCTGTGAGCTGCAGGAGCGACAACGAAGAAGAGCCAGATTTTCTGATATCACTGATTTTATTGAAAAACAAGTGAGAATATTATCAGATCCTGTGTTTGGAAATATACAAGACTCACTTATAGTAACAAACAAAGGAACAAACAAACCAACGTCACAGTCTCGATCCAAAGGAACCAGCTTTGCTACCATCGTGGGTCCTACAGAGGATGATTTTCAGTCTGTTAATCGGGAAGAAGGAGTCAGACAACCAGGAAGGAAAACCTGTATTTGCTGTGGAGGAGAACACACACTGCATACATGTACTGAGTTGGGGAAAATGGCACATGTGAAAAAGATAGGCTTCTTAAAGGAAAATGGCATCTGCTTTGGCTGTTTGTGTACAGGACACATCAGTAAAGAGTGCCGTAAAAGGATTTCCTGTTCAACATGTAATCTTAAACATCCCACTATCCTTCACAAAAATTCTGTGAATGACTCTGAGCAGACAGGGAGGAGCACGGATGTCGATGTGGATGACAAGCTGGTGTCGAGTGGGCTTACAGGGGCTGGAGACCAAGACTGTAAGTTGCCCATTGTTCCGGTGCAGGTTAAATCTGTAAAGGGAAGCAAGATTATTACAACTTATGCTTTCTTGGATCAAGGCAGTACACCAGTGTTTTGTACCGAGAGCCTTATGCACAAGCTCCATCTCACAGGAAGGAAAGGACACGTTCTTCTTCGAACCATGGGCCAGGAGAAGGTTGTGAGAAGCGACATGGTGTCAGGACTGGAGGTTGCAGCATTGGATGGAAATGACTTTCTCAGGCTACCCAAAGCATACACGCAGGAGTCCATGCCTGTGTATAAAGGAAACATTCCCACGGAGAGCGATATTAAGAAGTGGCTTCATCTGCAACATATACGCTTACCTGAGATTGATGCAGGAATCGAACTCCTGATAGGAACCAATGTGCCAAAGGCCTTGGAACCATTGGAAGTGGTACGTAGTGTAGATGAGGGACCATATGCCGTCAGGACTATGTTGGGCTGGACTGTAAACGGACCACTTGCTGGGGACAGTGGAAAGATTGTTAACTGGAGTCAGCCCCACGTGACAGTAAACACTGTTACGGTTGTGCACTTGGATCAGCTTTGGCAGCAACAATTTAAAAACGATTTCCCTGAAGTTAGCCTGGATGAGTTACCGGCTATGTCAAGAGAGGATCAGAGGTTCATGGAACTAGTCACCAACTCAGTGAAGCATGTAGATGGAACAATCTTCACAGGAGCAGAGCGTGAGCTGAGGCTTGCCATTGATCAGTGGAATCAGGAGCAGATTAATGATAGTATGCTGCAGAAAGGAATAAAATGGAGCTTTAACCCACCAGCTGGTTCGCATCATGGAGGACCATGGGAACGGCTCATAAGATCAGTACGTCAGGTTCTTAATTCGACCTTGAGGGTGCAAAACCTGGATGAAGAGGGTCTTCACACAGTACTTTGTGAGGCTGAAGCCATCATTAACAGCCGTCCAATCACGCACGCCTCCATGGATCCAAATGACCTGGAAGCATTGACACCAAATCACCTGCTGCTCTTAAAGACCTCTCCATCGTTACCACCAGGATTGTTCCAACCCACAGACATGTATGTGCGCAGGAGGTGGAAGCAGGTTCAATACATGTCTGACCTGTTCTGGAAGAGATGGGTTAAGGAATACTTGCCGCAGTTGCAGGAGCGGCAGAAGTAGACTGGGATAAGGAGGAACCTCGCGGTTGGAGATCTTGTCCTTATCGTGGACAGCACTGCTCCTCGAAATTCATGGCTGATGGGTCGAGTGATACAAACTTTTCCAGATAGGAGGGGATTTGTGCGTCAGGTTCGGATTAAAACACGAGCTAGCTGCCTGGACCGTCCCATTACTAAGGTCTGCTTGCTGCAAGAGGCTGAGGTTGGTTAAGGACATACTAGCCTCAGGTCTTGACATTCTGACTTTTCTTGGACTCTTTCCTGGATGTTGTTTGACTTTTAGACTTTGCACTATTTGACTCTGGACTGTTACTATTTGTTGCCTTATGATGGAAGAAGGAAGATCCCGGCGCAGATTGTTATTGATGGACATTTTTTGTTTGATGACCTCATTGTACTGAGTGTTTGATAATGTCTCATGATTGTTTGTTTGATATTGGTAATTATTGATAAATAATTAAGGGGCTGGTGTGTAGGTGCCAGATACATTTTGTCTTAAGTTGTGTTTTGATATCACGCCAGCGGTCGTGGTGACGTATTGATGTATGGATCACATGGTGTGGGTGTAACAGCTGACAGGGTTAAAGGGGTGTCATACTCACCTGCTTAGGAAATGGAGGAGAGAGGTTAGCTGGGTGGCCGTAATTTTTGTTGACCGCAACGCACCGCAATGTAACGTAACTCCATGCAAAGTAATGCATGAAGCACGAAGCTCGTATGTATTGTTTGTTTGCCAGTTTCGCTGATGATCCTCATTTAGATTCAAGCTTGGCGGTGGATCAATAAACATGACACAAACTCATCGTGGGCTCAGCGTACTTTGTTAGGAGCGAAGGCTGCGCGTCACACAAATAGACAGTTCCCAGTATTTCCTCTTAAGCGACTTAGGCCTTTGTAGTCGCTACAATCAGCTATTATTTGAATTTTCCTGTCCATCCAACTATGTAAATCTGAGTCAGCAATATGCTGTGAGAGATTGGGATTGCCCCACAAAGGGGTTCTTCTGAGAAAAGAGATGTTTATATCTAAGAGTGAGTGAGATTCATGCCAAGCCGCGAAGGTATTCAAAGTTATTGGATTGTTTGTCAATGTAGCCAAGCCTTTTTTCCCGCCTATGAAAGGAACATTCTTTAAAGATATAGGGTACAACTCATGTTGTTCTATTGATAGCCATCTAACTTCACAATTTTCTGCATGCAGCCAATCCCAGATTGGACGAGACAATGGATAAATCTGTCCGCGACGCCCTGAGGTCCCGCACCGTTGCCTACAACTCCGGCCTCGCCTCTGGGAACATGGAGGACTACAAGGTTGCATCATACAACGTCCGCAGAGCGGTGAAAGAGGCAAAACATCGCTACGGCCGCAGACTGGAACAGCAACTACAACAGTCTGACTCCAGGGGACTGTGGCAGGGACTACGCACCATCACGGACTACAAAGCACCACACACACACCCGGTGAGTGCCGACGCTTCTCTGGCTGATGAACTCAACATCTTCTTTGCGCGCTTTGAGTCGGGAAGCCGACAGCCCGCTGCGCTCCCGGCCGGAGGGGCGGAGACACTCACTGTGACGGAGCGCGACGTGAGGAGGGCGTTTAGACGTGTAAACACCAGGAAAGCGGCTGGACCAGACGGTATTAGTGGACGTGTCCTTAAGACCTGCGCTGACCAGCTGGCACCTGTGTTTACACTGATATTCAACCTCTCACTGAAACTGTGTGTGATTCCCACCTGCTTTAAAAAGTCCATCATAGTCCCTGTCCCAAAGAAACCACACCCCAGCAGCCCCAATGACTTCAGGCCCATAGCGCTCACCTCTGTGGTGATGAAGTGTTTTGAGAGACTCATCAAGACATTCATCACCTCCTCACTGCCCACCACCCTCGACCCACTACAGTTTGCATACCGGCCAGACAGATCCACAGATGACGCCATATCCTTCCTCCTCCACAAGACCCTTTCACACATAGACACTGGTAAGGGGAACTATGTGAGAGTGCTGTTTGTAGATTACAGCTCAGCATTCAACACCATAGTTCCCTCCAGGCTGGTCTCTAAGCTGCTGGACCTGGGCCTGGGCCCATCCCTGTGCAGGTGGGTTCACAGCTTCCTGACCAGCAGACCACAGGTGGTACGAGTGGGTCACCTCACCTCATCCTCCCTCACCCTCAACACTGGATCCCCCCAAGGCTGTGTGCTCAGCCCTCTGCTGTACTCACTGTACACCCATGACTGCGAGGCCACATCAGAGTCCAACGTCATCATCAAGTTTGCTGACGACACTGCTGTTGTGGGACTAATCTCTCACAATGAGGAGACAGCCTACAGGAGAGAGGTCTCCCGCCTGGAGAACTGGTGCCAGGAGAACCAACTCCTGCTCAACGTCAGCAAAACGAAGGAACTGATCGTGGACTTCAGCAGGAAGCAGCAGAGGGACTACCATCCACTTGTCATCAGTGGTGCTGAGGTGGAAAGAGTGGACACTTTCAAATACCTGGGAGTGACCATCTCACAGGACCTGTCCTGGACTCATCACATAAACATCACTGTGAAGAAGGCCAGACAGCGTCTCTACCTCCTCAGGCGGCTGAGAGACTTCAAGCTCCCACTCAAGGTGCTCAGGAACTTTTACACCTGCACCATCGAGAGCATCATGCGTGGGAGCATCACCACCTGGATGGGAAACTGCACCAAGCAGGACTTCATGGCCCTAAAAAGGGTGGTTCGTTCAGCTGAACGGACCATCAGAACCACCCTCCCCAACCTGCAGGACATTTACACCAAGCAGTGCAGGCTGAGGGCCATGAAGATCCTAAAACAGCCCAGCCACCCCGGACACACTCTCTTCTCCCTGCTCCCATCAGGCCGGCGTTACCGCTGCCTGAGGGCTAAGACTGAAAGGTTGAAGAAGAGTTTTTACCCACAAGCCATCCATCTGCTCAACTCTGAGCCCTAACTGGACCATTTTTTTTTTTTTTCAAGATGGCGCCACGGTAGGCAGCCTGTTACTGCAGCTCCCAGGTTACTTCCCTTTCTTGTGTGTTTTTCTTGTGTTTTTAGTTTTTCTTTCAGACTCTTAGTTTCGTAGTTATATTAGATATCAAACCCGTCATGGACCTGCGAAGTTTCATTAGAGTAGTGGCATTCCTTATACTCTTTTTGGGACTTTTCACCACTTCATCTGGAGAACCGGTGAGCCACTCTATTGTTTACAGCCGGGATCAGCTGTTAGCCCTGTGCAACAGGAGCGTACTCCCGGAGGAGCGACCCGAGATTCCGAAGGAATTACGGCGTCGGAGGAGGGGATGCAGAGCTGGAGCGAAGTACCGGGAGAGGAGGAGACGGTACAAACCGAGCATTCCATCTATTCTCATGGGTAACGTAAGATCTTTACCCAACAAGATGGAAGAGCTGGCGGCGCTAACCAGACTGCAGTGGGAGTACCAGCAGAGCAGCCTCCTGCTGTTCAAGGAGACTTGGCTCACATCTACACACCGGACTCCGTAGTAACATTGGAGGGCTTTCAACTGGTGAGAGCGGACCGGAGCATGAGGGAGAGTGGTAAGAGGAGAGGTGGGGGACTGGCGATGTACGTTAATGAGAGATGGTGTAACCCAGGACACATCACTGTGAAGGAGCAGCGCTGTACCAAAGACATTGAACTGTTAGCGGTTAGCGTTCGGCCATACCACCTGGCCCGGGAGTTTTCACATGTTATTGTGTTAATTGTTTACATCCCGCCGTCGGCCGACGCTACAGCAGCCTGTGAGGACATCCACACCACCGTCTCTCAGTTACAGACGGCACATCCACAGTCCCTGATTATCATCTCTGGGGACTTCAACCATGCCTCACCTTCTTCCACTCTCCCTAACTTCACCCAATATGTTGACTGCCACACAAGGGACAATAAAACTCTAGACCTGCTGTTTGCTAACACAAAGGAGGCTTACAGCTCATCACCTCTACCCCCGCTCGGCCACTCAGACCACAACCTGGTCATTCTTCACCCCACCTACACCCCCATTGTGAAGAGGAAACCCCCCACCCTGAGAGACTGTTTTGAATGTACAGACTGGCAGGAACTCTGCAGGCCTCACGGTGAGGACATCGACGCCCTCACCCACTGCATCACAGACTACATGAACTTCTGTGTGGAGAACACTGTGCCAACCAAGAAGGTACGGTGCTTCTCCAACAATAAACCGTGGGTGACCCCAGAGCTGAAGGCCCTGCTGAACGAGAAGAAGAGGGCCTTCAGATCTGGAGACAAGGAGGAACTGAGGAGAGTGCAAAAGGATGTAAAATACAAGATCCGGAGAGGCAAAGAGAGCTTCAGGAGGAAGATGGAGGAACAGCTCCAACATAACAAAGTCCGAGAAGTCTGGAGAAACATGAAAAAAATCTCTGGCCACTTTGAGGACAATGGAGGAGCCACAGTGTCTGCTGACCGGGGGTGGGCTAACAACTTGAATCTGTTTTTCAATAGATTTGACTCTGGGTCGTTGACCACCTCCCCCACCCCTCAGCTCCCATCTGCCCCCTTCCCTATGCTGACCCCCCTCTCTCCTGGTGCAATGCCATCATTGCCTGCGCTCTCCTCACCCTCACCCACAGCGGAGCCAGCCCCATCAACCACCCAAACCCAGCCTCACATCCACCTCACATCTGATCAGGTGAGAAGTCAGCTCAGGAAGACGAAGATCAGGAAGGCAGCGGGTCCAGATGGAATCAGCTCCAGACTGCTCAGGGATTGTGCAGACCAGCTCTGTCAGGTGGTCCTGCACATCTTCAACCTGAGCCTGAATCTGGAGAGGGTTCCTGAACTGTGGAAGACTTCCTGCATAGTTCCAGTGCCAAAGATCGCACATCCCATGGAGTCCAACCACTACAGACCTGTGGCCTTGACTTCTCACCTGATGAAGACCATGGAGAGACTCATCCTGCACCACCTCCGCCCACTGGTGAGCTCAGAGCTGGACCCCCTGCAGTTCGCCTACCAGCCTGGCATCGGGGTGGACGATGCCGTCATCTACCTGCTGCACAGATCCCTCTCTCACCTAGAGCAGGCAGGGAACACTGTGAGGGTCATGTTCTTTGACTTCTCCAGTGCTTTCAACACCATCCAGCCTGCACTGTTGAGAGGGAAGATGGAGGGAGCCGGAGTGGACAGGCAGCTGACGGCATGGATCATCAACTACCTCACCAACAGACCACAGTATGTGAGGTGCCATGACTGTGTGTCTGATGTAGTAGTCTGCAGCACGGGGGCGCCACATGGCACTGTCCTCTCACCCTTCCTGTTCAGTCTGTACACCTCAGATTTCAGGTACAATTCAGACCATTGCCACCTACAGAAGTTCTCAGATGATACGGCCATCATCGGATGCGTATCAGATGGGAACGACCAGGAATACAGGGGGGTCATCAGTGACTTTGTCGGCTGGTGTGAGAACAACGCAGTCCAATTCAACGCCAGCAAGACGAAGGAGATGATCATAGACTTCAGGAGGAAGCCACCCCCTACAGCATTGGTGAACATCCAGGGAAAGGACATTGAGACAGTGGTCTCCTACAAGTACCTGGGTGTTCATCTCAATAACAAGCTGGACTGGAGTACAAACACAGATGTCCTGTAAAAGAAGGGCCAGAGTCGACTACACCTGCAGAGAAGACTGAGGTCCTTTGGTGTCTGCAGGACTCTGTTAAAGACTTTTTATGACTCAGTGGTAGCATCTGCCCTTTTCTACGCAGTGGCCTGCTGGGGGGGTGGATGCACCGAAAGGGACAGGAGCAGGATCGACAAACTGGTGCGGAGGTCTAGCTCTGTGTTGGGATGTCCTCTAGAGTCTGTGATGGTGGTGGGTGAGAGGAGGATGTTAGCAAAGCTGACATCCATCATGGACAACCCCCATCACCCTCTTCATGAGACCGTGGGTGAACTGAGCAGCTCCTTCAGTCAGAGACTGAAACATCCTCGCTGCAGGAAGGAGCGCTTTCGCAGGTCATTCATCCCAACAGTAGTTAGACTGTATAACACATCATAATGTCTTGAGTCACTTGGACACTTTACCTCCACTGCCATCACTTTATCCATACAGTCAGATACATTTTATTTATTACACTCACCCATATAATGCATACCGTGTATGCTGTGTACCTTACCGGCTACAAATGTATATAATATTTTGATATCTTTATATAGTGTTTTGACATGTGTGTATATGTGTGTATATGTAAATGTGGGTATTGACACTGATATATATATTTATGTATATAGTGCTTATGTATATGTGTATAGTTTTTTGCTATTTTATTTTATTCTATTGAATTTTAGTTTTTAGTTTAGTTATTTGTTCTTACTCATCCTTTTCATTTTTTCTCTGTATTGAGCTGCTGTAATGCACAAATTTCCCCGTCGTGGGATCATTAAAGTTTTATCTTATCTTATCTTATCTTATCTTATTGCACAATGTAAATATTATAATTTATAAAAGTGTGTATAGTGTATAGTATATAGAGTATAGTGTATAGTGTGAATTACTTTTTTTATTTTTATTCTTCTTATTTATATGTGTGTGTATATATGGTTGCAGGTACAAAATACATTTCACTGTGCATTGTACTGTGTATAACTGTGCATGTGACAAATAAACACTATCCTATCCTATCCTACAAAAACAAAACCCCAAGGAGCAACAAAGTCCAAAAAACAAACCGGAAAGGAAACAAAAGGTGGCAGCACAAGGCTGGAAAAAAGTCCCCAACAAAGAAAACACAGTTCTGGAGGCCGACCGCGCTCCCAGCGGCAGCGACGAGGACGACGACGAAAGCAGGCAGGAGGCCGACCGCGCTCCCAATGGGGGCGACGAGGATGAGGACGAAAGCAGGCAGGAGGCCGACCGCACTCCCAGCGGCGGCGACGAGGACGAGGATGAGGGCAGGCAGGGGGCCGACCGCGCTCCCAGCTCTGGCGACAAGGACGAGGGCAGACAGGGGGCCGACCACGCTTCCAGCGGCGGTGACGAGGATGAAGGTAGGCAGGGGGCTGACCGCGCTCCCACCAGCGGCGACGAGGACAAGGGCGAGCAGGGGGCCGACCGCGCTCCCAGCGGCGGCGACGAGGACGAGGGCGAAGGCAAGCAGGCTCAAGGTACTTGAAAGGCTCCAGACACTTGAAAGGCTCAGAACCACTAGAAGAGCCAGGGAACTTGAAGGAGCCAGGAAACTTGAAAGAGCCATGCTGCTGAACAGGAGGCCGACTGCGCTCCCAGCGGCGGCGGCGAGGAGATGACACAGGAGCCATAGCAGGCCTAGACTCTCCTGAGTCCAGGGCGGTCGAGGTTTTGGGGCACTCAGAAGACCCAGGACACTCGGAAGGCTCGGACTGAGCAGAAGACACCGAAGGCTCGGACTGAGCGGGACTCCCTGGCTGCATTGCAGGGCGTGCAGCCGTCTCCTCCGACGACTGGGGCTGCTTTGCGGACGGATCGGGTGAGTCTGAAGATGGAGGTGAAGGCAGATGAAGTGCAGGTGCAGGGTGAGGTGGAGCAGAGCCCCGAGGTGCAGGCTGAGTGTCTGTTTCCCTGGACAGCTGGAGCTGCTCAGGGGATTGTTCAGGTGAGTCTGATGGTGGTGGCGTGGAGGATAACTGGGAAACTGGCAGTGTGGGATCTAACGGAGACTGAGAAGGCTGGGACTGAGCTGAGGAGGTGACTAAGGGGACCTGAGGGACTTAGGGAACCTGAGCTGAGGAGGTGACTAAGGGGACCTGAGGGACCGAGGGAACCTGAGCTGAGGAGGTGACTAAGGGAGCTGAAGGGACCGAGGGAACCTGAGCTGAGGAGGTGACTAAGGGAGCTGAAGGGACCGAGGGAACCTGAGCTGAGGAGGTGACTAAGGGAGCTGAAGGGACCAAGGGAACCTGAGGGACAGAGGGGACCAAAGCTGTGGGGCCAATGGGAACCGAAGCCATGGTTAAGAGAACCGAGGGGACCGAAGCTGAAGGCAAGGGACCAGAAGAGGAAGCTGCGGGACCAGAGGAGGGAGTTAAATGGACTGGAGGGGTTGAGGGGACTGGAGAAACTGAAGCTGAGGCTGAGGGAGCTGAGGGGACCGGAGCTGAGGGAGCAGGAGCTGAGGGAGCAGGAGCTGAGGGAGCAGGAGCTGAGGGGACCGGAGCTGAGGGGACCGAAGCTGAGGGAGCTGAGGGGACTGAAGCTGAGGGAGCTAAAGGGACCGGAGCTGAGGGGACCGAAGCTGAGGGGACCGAAGCTGAGGGAGCTAAAGGGACCGAAGCTGAGGGAGCTAAGGGGACCGACGCTGAGGGAGCTGAGGGAGCTGAGGGGACTGGAGCTGAGGGAGCTGAGGGAGCTGAGAGGACCGGAGCTAAAGGGACCGAAGCTGAGGGAGCAGGAGCTAAGGGGACCGAAGCAGAGGGAGCAGGAGCTAAGGGGACCAAAGCTGAGGGAGCTAAAGGGACAGAAGCTGCGACTGAGGACTGTGAGGTACCTGGCAGTGCTGACTGCGTGGAGGCTGACTGTGTGGAGGCTGGGGAGGCTGACAGAGAGCTAGGGAGAGCAGAGGCTGGAGCTACATGTAACCCAGTAGAGAAAGTGTCCCCTTTTCTCTTCTTTTATTTATATCAATACACTTGTACTGTTTTATTTTGAAAAAATTTATTTTGAAAAGAGGAAGTGTGATTCCCTCGTTTTAACCTTATTTCCAGTCTCGCTATATGCGGCACTTTGAACTGAAGGTGGCAGGCCGTAGACCCGCTGTGCTGAACTTTATCAGTCATCTTGGTGAGTTTTAATGCAGAAAAGTATTCTCAACAAGTAATTGCATTTACAGAAGCTAATCTGAAATATCTGTTATGTTAAGTTGATGGAACACGAGCTAGAGAGACCGTGTGGCTGTCCGTCGCCGTGTCCTTATTGATACCTCATCTTGGTGAGTGAGACCCTGTGTTTGTTGGAGCTAGCGTCATGCTAAAACTAGCATTGTGCTAACGCTAAGTCGCGGGTAGATTCCTTTCTACTTAAGAGCCCTGGAAATGTTGTTTCTGTTAAGATATGGTTTTACCAAGTATGGTTTGAGTTTACAATACGCACTTTAAGTTTTCTTTTCTTTTAATTGCCATTATTTCTTTAGTTGGATATAATGTTTGTTAATGGCAAATGTATCTGTTTATGAGTTATAAGGAAAAAGTTGCAGAACATTTGTAATGATGAACCCAGTAGCCCAGAGAGGGTTTAACTGATACAGAGGATGACTTAGGGAGAATATTGGAGTTAGGAATACTACATGCTCATTCAAGGGGTGAGAAATTAGTTGCATTTCATGTTTGCAAAAGCTTAAAAAATGATTTAAGAATCAATCATTTAATTGGTTAAAATTAATTTCATTTATTGTTTGCGTTGTTGGAGATAATTTCATGACTACAAAGATTTTGAGAAGAACATGCATGTAAAATATTACTGTGGTAATAAGAGAAATGAAGATAAAGACT
The DNA here is from genome assembly GCF_007364275.1 of Archocentrus centrarchus. Lineage (NCBI taxonomy): Eukaryota > Metazoa > Chordata > Actinopteri > Cichliformes > Cichlidae > Archocentrus > Archocentrus centrarchus. Next base: position 28,259,686 of record NC_044356.1, on the reverse strand, counting down.
AAGCTATAGCTGTAAGAATAAGATAGGAAATTGGGTTTTATTTAGCTGTATGCAATAATATCATTATTGTGTGTAGGCTAGGTTTGATTTCCTGATTAAGAAGTTGGATTGGATTGCTGGATCGCATCCTTGGATTCTCTCCGGACGGAGATGGCGAGCCTATGCCCAGAGCAGAACTGAACATTGGTCGAGGAGTCCCCTTCTTCTCTTCTGTGTTAACATCCATGTGGTAACAATACAAGCCACTGACTGAAAAAAGGAGCTGAACTTGAAAGACAACATATTTTGACTTGACTAACGACCAAAAGGACAAAGCTGAAATACTGAGCTCAGTAAGACTGTGTTTTGATTTTGATATGCCGGCTTGTTGTTATTATTGTTCTGATTACGTTGTGTTGTTATTTCATTTTTGCTCAAAATAATAACTGTCTTTTGCTCATTTCCTGCCTCCAGCCAATTCATTTCGCACTCACCTTGATTCCATTGTACTCCTGCCGAACCTAGCATCTGGTCTAAGATATTTGAGTTGTTCTGAGGTACTTAATAAGTCAGGGGTTACATACAGCTGACAGGGAGAGAGCTGGAGCCAAGGGAGCTGGAGCAGAGGGAGCTAATGGAGCAGGGTGAGCAGAGGGAGCTGGAGCAGAGGGAGCTAATGGAGCAGGGTGAGCAGAGGGAGCTAAGGGAGCTAATGGAGCAGGGTGAGCAGAGGGAGCTGGGGGCTCCTGAGGCGGCTGATGCAGAAGGAGCTGGAGGCTCTGAGGCGGCTGATGCAGAAGGAGCTGGGGCTAAAGCAGAAGGGCTTGACGGGGTGCTTCTACTCTGAGAAGCAGGAACAGGTGCAGAATCAGGCCTGTCCTCGGCCGATCCCACCCGCGAACCTAAAGCGGGTGCAGACGCGGGCCGGTCCTTGGCTGGTACTGCCCGTGGAACAAAAACAGGTGCAGCATGCTTTACAGGAGTATTGCTCACAGTCTTAGGCTTAACAGGCAGTTCAACTGTCTAAGCAGAGGGAATTAGAAAGCCAGGGAGAATCACTTCCATAATGAAAATCCTAATAAGCTCAGGTAAGCCATCTAAAAGTCCTGAATGAGTGGTTACCAGTCTCTGTATAATGTGCTTAATGGTGTCCTGACAGGCCTCGTCGGGCAGCTCAATCCATTGTTCACAGAGCAAAATGACAGTGTCAGCATCCTGTTTGTGTCTTTCTGGTGTGTAAACAATCCCAGATGAGGTGTTATCAGTAAGAGCGGTATGTGTAGCACTCACAAATTGTCCGGTGATTTCACACACAGGGGCGGAGGCTGTGGTGACAGCAGTAGTCTGTGGCTGCACAGTGATTCCAGGCTGAGGCTGTGCAGGAATTCCAGAGGCAGCAGCTGGGGGCTGCTTCTTTCGCCGCCGTGAGCCGCGCTTCCGTCCGTTCGTATGAATTGGAAGCGTAGCGGCGGCAGGCTCCTCTTCCCCATCCCACATCCGTGCCAGGAAAGCGGTGGGAGAAGAGTAAGCTGGTGGAGATACAGCAGCTGTCTTGAACGGCAGCTCCTGTGGGGAAGCTTGGGCTGGAGGCGAAGGCGAGATGCAGCGACGCTGAGGCTTATTCCTCCAGCCGGGTCCTCCCAAGGCCAGGCGAGTGCCGATGTACTGCGGCTCGTTTTTCGAAATGAGCCGCGGTTCCCACATTAATACTCCTGGCCTGAATGATTCGCGGTCTGCGGGGTCCATACTGGGTTCAGGTCCTACTGTCAAGGCTGGGTGCAGACAAGGCAGGAAGGACCCCAGTGCAGGACACGGCGAAATCAGGGTATAGTGAAGATTATTTAATAAGTTCAAAAACAATACAAACAGCAAACTCGAAACGTGAAACTCGAAAACTAGCGAACTGATGAGGACCTGAACACTGAACTAAACAACACTGAGACTTAAATACACAAAAGGAAACGAGGGGTGAGGGGAAACAACTGGGAACAACAGGTGAAATGAATGAGACTAATGACAAAGGGGAAGCAAAACCAAACACAAAGCACAAGGAACACGAGACTGTCAAAATAACAGGAACTGACTAAACATAACAGATACTAACCTAAACACAGAAAACTTAAGGCAACATTACAAAAAAAAACAACAAAGGAAACCAAACCGCACACTCAAATAACAAACAGAGAAACTAAAAGCAACACTAAGCAAACAACCTGAAAAGTACAACAAAAGAAAACTACACAAATGAACTCAAAACGCTGGGCCACCGGCCCAGGATCATGACAGTAATATTGCTGCACGCCTTGAGCTTTAGGTCTCTGAGCAGGAGGCTTTGGCCAGAACAATAAACTGTAGGGAAACTGCCGTGGACTCTCTGTGTCAGTGCTCCCTCAGCTCCCCCCTCTCCTCAGGTCTAGGGCAGGTTCTCATATGTAAAGGAGGTTTCTGTGCAGGCCCAGTTCTAGCCTACTGTAGTTGGGTGGGCAGACTGAAAATGTAGGTGGGCAACTATAAAAATAGACACAAAATATTAGGCTATATTTGTTTGTTTTTGGGGGGTTGAATACAGCCCTAGTAGACACAGAGATATACATATACCCTCTCCATTTATCTGGGCTTGGGACATGACAGAAAGTACACAGATTTGTGACCTTCTGTGGCTGGAATATACATTTTTTTTTTTTTTTAATTCTTTTTCATTTTTTGTTTTTATTATACAACAGTACAACAGAAAGAGAACAGCAACTGCAAAAAATGCAACATGTGAAAAACTACAGAATCAGTCTTCTGTTTTTTTGGGCAAACTTTGTGACAAATTCATTCGAGAAGCAGAAACATGCGTCCCAAGCCACAGAGTATTCCAGCCAAGGTCTTGCGCGGTACGACGCCGGGCTGAATGAGCGGAACGTATTGGCGAAGGCACGTTTGTGGATAGTTAGCTAGCACTGACTGTGTGGGCACAGTGCTATTCAGGTCCGCAACGGTAGGACCTGGCGCTGAAACGGCCAGAGGAAGGACCTGCTTTGGGTCTGGGGATGTGGCTAGAGTGGGACTAGCATCAGGGGTGCTTGTGCTATTACATGCAGAGAAACTAGTCAGCAGATTGTCTGCTGATCGGACAGAGGAGGAGACGGAGCAGGTAACCCGCTCAGGGGGAGATATTTCAGCACGGGCAGCAGTGGGAGTTGTTGGGGATACTCCAGGGCTAGACTTATGGGCTCGACACACGGGGAGCAACAAACGACAGCGACAAATGGGTCGCATCGCCACTGGGGTGAAACCGAACACACGGGAAGCGATAGCGACGGCGGCATTGCGAATCGTGCTCTCACGTCACTCGTCTCCAAGAAATATGATTGGTTATGAAACTGGAGGGATTTAGACATTTTCAAAGCAGTCCGTGTCAGACACGGCAATAAAGATGAGTCAGAAGATTTTACTGGAACTGACAGAAATCTTGCTGTTAAGTCTCCTCTACAAAAGAAAAAGACAACCTTGGGTTCATCCTATATTAGCACAAAAGTCCTCTTTGTTTAAAGTTAGTCTTGCGCCAACACATTGCCATACGGCTGCCTTTTATGTGTAAATCGAGAATCACTGCGTGAAGTGTCATATAATATAGGAAAGTCAAACACAGGTAAAACGATTCTTTCCTTTATGCTCAAAGTGGTTGCAGACTGCAGTGTGCAGCATACTCTCCGCTCATTGGTCAGTCAATGAAACCCTCTCTGATTGGTTTAGTGCCACGCGACAGCGACAAAAGTAGAACATTTTTCAACTTTGTTGTGTTGCGTCGCCTGGTTGCGTGTGCACATCTACGTGTGCGAGCTCGAAATTTTACATGCACGAATGTCACTGGTCACTTAGCTGGAGGAGGGCAAGCGATTGTCGCCTCATCGCACAAGCTCCACAGGAAATGAACGGAGGGTGAGCGACGTCGCTCCCCGTGTGTCGAGCTTCTTACTGATAGACGCGATACATGCTCATGGTAAAAAGAAGTAAAAATATTAACATGGAAACTAGAGTGTGACCCAGATTAAGGAAAATCACAAAACGAGAGGGTGCAGCCCTGAATCAGAGTGTGAGAAAGTCAAAGTGTGGAAAATAAAAACTATTGTAGGCGTAGCTTAATGGGAGGACCTTTCGCTACCCGCAGGCGGTATGGGAGGTTTTGACTGGGTGGGCAAGAATCAGATTTGGGTGGGCTGAGCCCACCCTTGTCCTATGCTACCGCCGGCCCCGTTTCTGTGAGTCATACAAATGCAAATCAAGTACTCACCAGTGGTCACCAGTACTCGCCAGTGGTCTACCCCTCCCAACAGTTGTAAGCAGCATATTTTTATTTTGAGGTATATGTAATCAAATTTACATTATCATCTTTTAAGCCTTTTTCCATTACAATGTGACTACACATAAATTATACAGCGAAACATTCAAACAAGACTAAACTCAGAAGAAATCATTCTAATTTATAAATTAGTATTATCTAGTTGGAAATATACTTTTGGACATTTTCAGCTTTTGTCCCTTTTTCCAATAAGGCTGTGAGCTTCTGTCTTATGAGCCTTTGTCATGGTGTTTTTTGTGAACCCTGAACTTTAGTGGACTGAGGGAGATAAACAGAGGCTATAACTTGATTTTGGTGACACCACAAGCATTATTTTCATTGAAAAGCATACTCAGTTTTCAGTCTAATTCACTGTAACAAAAAGTCTGTCACACCATCATCCTCTTCTGTGCAGTGGCTTCCCAGCTAGCATTGAACATTCAGACAACATCCCATGAACACTACCATAAACGTTCAGTGAATGTTCACATGCATTAATGACATTAAAGACTACCAAGGCAGATGTAATAAGAAAACACATAAACATGTAAAACATATAAACTTTTATTTTGCTATACTCGGATGTACATAAGAGATATCAGCAAAACCTTCATGAGAAAAATGTAAAAAAAAAAAAAAAAGTGAAATGTAAAAAAAAAAAACGACAGTGGATGTGTGTCTTTCAGTTCATAGGGGGTCGTTTTGACTGTTGGGTTTTCTCTGTATTATTGTAGGGTCTTTACCAACAATACAAACGCCTTGAGGCGACTGTTTGTTGTGATTTGGCGCTATAAAAATAAAATTGAATTGAATTGAATTGAATTGAAATGAAATGAAATGAATTGAATTCTGTGTGGCAGCTTCCTCGCCTGTGATTGGAAAATACAGATCACGTGCGGGATCACGCTGAAGGTCTCGCAAGACCAAAGGAAACCAGTGCGGTCGTTCTCTTCCGTTCAAACTGAATGGCGTTCTTTGTCTACGCTGCTTTCCTGGTACGACATGGCCCAGAAGTTGCAAAGCATTATATGTCATAATGTTTTTGTTTTCTTTTTATATATATATATAATATGATGTGTGTGTGTGTATGTGCATATTAAGACAATTAAGACATTATAAGACAATTAACTAAGGTTAAGCCCCTCCTTTCTAAGCAGCACTTGGAGTTGGTGATCCATGCTATGATCACTACTAGGCTTGACTACTGTAATGCCCTTTACTTTGGTATCAGTCAGTCCTCCCTCGGACGACTTCAGCTGATTCAAAATGCTGTTGCTCGGCTCCTGTCTGGTGTTGGAAGGAGGGAGCGTATTTCTCCTGTTTTGGCTTCTCTACACTGGCTACCAGTTCACTACAGAGTCTGTTTTAAAATTCTTTTATTTGTGTTCAAATGTCTTCATGGTCTAGCTCCATCGTACCTGTCTGAGCTAATAACTCCTTATCTCCCAACTCGCTGCCTCAGATCAGCTGATCAGCTGCTACTTGAGGTCCCAAGATCTAAATTAAAGCTCAGAGGCGATAGAGCTTTTAGCATTTCTGCCCCTGTTTTATGGAACAATCTCCCTTTACACATCAGGAGTGCCCCGTCATTGTCAACTTTTAAAACTTTTTTAAAGACACATTTTTATTCACTGGCTTTTAGTATACATTGAGATCTTATTAATTTTGTATTTCCTGTTTTATTATTGTTGTTCTTGCTCTTTTTAGTGTACAGCACTTTGTTGCAGTTGCTGTTTTTAAAGTGCTTTAAAAATGAATAAAGTAAAGTAAAAAAATGAATAAAGTAAAGTATTGGTTTGTAAATAAAAAAAAAGAAATTCAAACTTGTGCCTGACAATTTGTTTCTCTTAATTGAATTCCTTTTAGTTGAGGTTATTAGCATGGCATGAATACAACATAACATACAAGGTATATCACAGAAATAATAATTAAAAATAATTTTTATTACTGGGTTATTATTTATTAGGGAGGGGCTTACCCAGGCCTGTCTTTATAAAGGCCAATGGGGGACAGATCTACCAGCCAATCACATGTGAGTGCTGAATTGTGATGACATTTTTTTCATCCAATGGCAAAGAAGCCACGTGGGTCTGTTGCTGCTGCTTCGGCTTGCAGCGCTGCTATTCATATGTAAAGTAGTCAACGCCTGCCGGCTCCCTCAGTACCTTTACCCCCCGCTGCTTCTGGTGGTACGTAAACGACCATATCCGTCTCAGGCGAACAAAAATGCGCATCCCTGTATGCTGACGAAAGCTGTCGTTTACTAGCGGCGCCCGCGTCAGTATACGGGGACGAATATGCTTCTCTTCGTGCAGTGCCAGGACATGGGAGACGCCAACATCGTCACCTTGTACAAGAACAAAGCAGACCGGAGTGACTGCAACAACTACCGGGGCATCTCCTATCTCAGCATTGTTGGCAGCATCGCTCTAGCGCGCCTGCAGACGCTTGCCTCCCGTGTCTACCCAGAGTCCCAGTGTGGCTTCAGGGCCGGCCGATCCACAGTAGACATGATCTTCTCACTACGCCAGCTGCAGGAGAAGTGTCAGGAGCAGCATTGACCTTACAAAGGCGTTTGATCTGGTCAGCCGGAGCGGACTCTTTAGTTTGTTGCGGAAGATTGGCTGCCCCCAACACCTGCTCGCAGTGATCAAGTCCTTCCACGAGAACATGCACAGCACAGTCTGCTACAATGGCGCAACATCCGAGGCCTTCCCAGTCAGCAGTGGAGTAGAGCAGGGTTGTGTCCTTGCACCTACACTCTTCGGCATCTTCTTCTCCATGCTCTTCAAATACGCCCTCCGCGAGATGCTCTTCGCTGATGACGCAGCCTTGACATCACACACTGAAGACGGACTTCAGCAGCTCGTCAGCCACCTCTCCTATGCCTGCAAGGAGTTTGGGCTCACCATCAGCCTGAAGAAGACGAACGTCATGGCACAGGGCACAGAGACTCCCCCAAACATCGCAATCGACGGATACACCCTGGACGTCGTTGACAACTTCACATACCTCGGGTTTACCATCTCCAGCTCGCTGTCCATTGATTCGGAGATTAGCAGCAGAATCACCAAGGCAGCCACAGTCATGGCCAAACTGAATCAGAGAGTGTGGAACAACTCCAGCCTCACTGAGAAGACCAGGCTGCGTGTGTACCAAGCCTGCGTGCTCAGCACAGTCCTCTATGGAAGCGAGACGTGGACCACCTACATGAGACATGAAAGGAAACTCAGCAGCTTCCACATGAGGTGCCTGCGGCCCATATTGCAGATCAGGTGGCAGGACAAAGTTCCCAACACTGAGGTACTGGAACGAGCCAACATGAGCAGCATGCACGCAGCACTCAGCGAGAGGCGGCTTGGTCATGTCAGGAGAATGGACGCAGGTCTCATCCCCAAAGACCTCCTCTATGGTGAGCTGGCTGAAGGCCAAAGAACAGCTCGGCATCCAAAACTGCTCTTCAAAGATGTTTGCAAGAGGGACATGAAGCTGTGCAGCATTGATCCCAACCCATGGGAGAGCCAGGCAGACAACCGCCCCTCCTGCCAACTCGCAGTCAGGGGGGGTACATCAAATGCAGAGGCAGAGCGAAACATGACTGCCACCCAGAAGAGAGTCAGGCGGAAGCAGCAGTAACACCAGCTCCAACAGCCATGTGCCTTCATACTGTATGCATCAATTGTGGCAGGGACTGCCACTCACTAGTCGGACTGCATAGCCATTCCTGGTGATGCAGATAGACTCACAAGAGCTACACCATCGTCTTCCGAGATGGACGGCTGCCGACGACGCCTTCTCTATGACCACATTCTATGTATGGTTCAAGAGTTTGTGTTTCTTTGTCCCTCGATGTCTTGGTTGTAAATTTCACTAACCTGTGTTTTTGAACCTTATCTGCATCTGGATAATATACCAGGTAGGCTGGGCTGTTTTTATCATACCCAATGAAGATGCCTTGTTCACACTTGGATTCAAGCTTCCCTTTCTCTTGTTTGTAAACGAAACACATTGTTCCAAATTTCTGCAGTTTGGATATGTTTGGTTCTCTTCCAGTGAACAGCTTGTATGGTGTTCTTTTTTTGCGTCTACTGTAGCACCTGTTTCTCACATAAGCAGCTGTCTGCATGGCGTAGTTCCATAGTTTGTCTGGTAACCCGCTCTCTAGTAGTAAGCATCTACTCATATCATACAGGGTTCGCCAACCTCTCTCTGCTGTGCTGTTTTGATGGGGTGAATAGGGTGCAGATTTCTCATGCCTAATCCTATTCTTGGTTAACAGTGTTTGAAAATGTCTGTTTGTAAATTCAGTGCCGCTGTATCGGCCAAAAACCTTTCATTGGCTTGTACTGCATCACTTTTTGCTTTTAGAAAGTACACAAAAATGGTACCAGAGTAATCATCTGTGAAATACTGTGCATATCTGTACCCTTATATAGTTGGAGTTTGCATGGGGCCAGCTAAGTCTGTGTGCACTAGCTGCAATGGCCCTTTGGCTCTCCTGTCTTGCTCCCTACTTCTTGTCTGGGTGAACTTTCCTTGTATACACACTTCACATGACTGAGTTGGTTTGTCTGCGCTTCCTTTTATCACCATACCCTTTACAACACCTTGCAACTTTTTAACATCGTCATAATTGCAGTGACCCAAAATTTCATGCCAGGTTTGAACGTCATGACACCCCTTACATTTGTCAACATCCTCTTCAACAACAGGTAAGTAATACATATTTCCACTTTCATGAATATCAAACCTGCTACCATCTTTGGTAACCATGCAGCTGTCCTCTTTCTTTAAGGTGATCGTTGCTCCTCCGTTTGCTGCTCTGGCCACTGAGAAGATGTCATGTGGGTATGAGGGCACATAGAGTGGATATATATATATATATATATATATATATATATATATATATATATATATATATATATATATATATATATATATATATATATATATATATTTTTTTTTTTTTTTTTTTAATTTTATGTTTTTACTAATAAAACTTTCTTGGGAACTACAGGGCCACTCCAGTTTTTAATCAGTCATGATGACTGCAACTTTGTGTTTCGGTTTACAAAAAGGAAACCTTCAGGCAAAGTAGTAGAACAATGCAGCAAAACCTGCCTGGTTGTGGCTATGCCCTCACGCCCTGTTTTTGCAAGTCAAAATTTAACTGACTGTAAACACATATATCAAATCCTTCTCCTCACATACAAGGTCTCGAATAATCAGGCCCCATCTTATCTCAAAGACCTCATAGTCCCATATCACCCCAATAGAGCACTTCGCTCTCAGACTGCTGGCTTACTTGTGGTTCCTCGGATACTTAAGAGTAGAATGGGAGGCAGAGCCTTCAGCTTTCAGGCCCCTCTTCTGTGGAACCAGCATCCAGCTTGGATTCGAGAGACAGACACCCTCTCTATTTTTAAGATTAGGCTTAAAACTTTCCTTTTTGATCAAGCTTATAGTTAGGGCTGGATCAGGTGACCCTGAACCATCCCTTAGTTATGCTGCTATAGGCCTAGGCTGCTGGGGCGGGGTTCCCACAATAGATTGTTTCTTTTCATTCACCTTATTTACTTTGTTTATACTCCACTCTGCATTTAATCATTAATTGTTATTAATCTCTGGCTCTCTCCCACAGCATGTCTTTTCTCTTCCCTCAGCCCAACCGGTCGCGGCAGATGACTGCCCCTCCCTGAGCCTGGTTCTGCTGGAGGTTTCTTCCTGTTAAAAGGGAGTTTTTCCTTCCCATTGTCGCCAAGTGCTGCTCATAGGGGGTCGTTTTTGACTGTTGGGTTTTCTCTGTATTATTGTAGGGTCTTTACCCGCAATACAAAGCGCCTTGAGACGACTGTTTGTTGTGATTTGGCACTATATAAATAAAATTGAATTGAATTGAATATCTCTAGACAGTGTTCCATGACACTGAATTGATTAACATCAAAGTGGATGAGGAAAAAAAAAAGTTTAATACTGACTTTCAGCAACAAAATTCTAAACCACTGTTTGGTACATTACACAGAAATGAAATCACAGTAATTAGGAGAACTCTTCTAGTCAACTTTTAATAATCAGTGAAATTAGGTACACTCCAGCTCATTTCTAAGAACTTTCCACACTTAGAAAGGGAAGGATAAGAGGATGACTAAGATAAAATAGATGCATGTGGAGTGATATTTTCAGTGGAGCAGTAAATATGTCACAAGGAAATATTCTTTTGACATTGTGATGCATGACATTTATTTCATGCTGGTGTGCATTCCACCCACACACAAGCTTTCTTGAATACCCAATAGAGCAAAGATATAATCAGCTGAGGCGCAGCTCAGAAGATGATTCGGTTCAATTCAATTCCATTTTATTTTAAGAAACAGTCACCTCAAGACACTTTGTATTGTAGGTAATGTCAGTGCGTGTTTTTTATTTGTGAAGGAAGACACCTAAAACACTTTAATTAAAAAATGAAAGCATTTAATATATTAAAGAATAAGAAGATATTGCATGTACAGGTGGGCTCTTGGTTCAGGGAGACAGGCCTTCCCAGCCAGCTGCCTGTGCTCCCCTCCCCAGAAGAGCAAAAATTCTAGCTAACCATAACATTTTTATACTGCCACTACAAGCAAACAGATAGTTTGAGCTGCAGTCTGGCCTTCATCCTTTGCCTATCCAGTGGCTGGCTCTCATGACTCGGATTTCTCCCATCGGTAATAAAAGCCTTGTACAAGAAGAACCTCTTCCTGCTCTGATGTTTCCCTAATTATTACAAGGCATTTTTATCCAGCTTAATAACAGGATGTGGTGACATTTACTGTCCTGTACATCTTAATTGTACATACTGTGGAAAAACCTTCAAGGATACAACAAACATATTTTCCTCTTAGACTGGGAAAGCCATAAATAGGATCCCAAAGGCTGTGAAGTTAGTCTGGCACTATCTATCTGTCTGCTCATTGTCTAATTTATTTAATAAATTGTCAATTATTTGCTTTAGCCACTACTACTAATCAATTTCCTGGAGTTTACTTTTAAACATTTATCATTTTATTCATTGAGTAAAAAGTAAACCCCAACAGTAAAGACTCTATAATACAGAGAAAACCCAACAGTCAAAACAACCCCCTATGAGCAACCATTTGGCGACAGTGGAAAGGAAAAACTCCCATCCATCCATCCATCCATCCATTCTCTCCCACTTATCCGGGGCCGGGTCGCGGGGGCAGGAGCCTAAGCAAAGAAGCCCAGGCTTCCCTCTCCCCAGCCACCTCCTCCAGCTCATCCGGAGGGACCCCAAGGCGTTCCCAGGCCAGCCGAGAGATATAATCCCTCCAGCGTGTCCTGGGTCTACCACGGGGCCTCCTCCCGGTGGGACATGCCCGGAACACCTCACCTAAGAGGCGGCCAGGAGGCATCCTAATCAGATGCCCGAGCCACCTCAACTGGCTCCTTTCAATGTGGAGGAGCAGCGGCTTTACTCTGAGCCCCTCCCGGATGGCTGCACTCCTCACCTTATCTCTTTTTTTTTTTTTTTTTTTTTTTTTTTTCTTTAGCCTGTCATGTCTGGCATCTTTCACAATCGGAATGATGATCCGAATGCAATGATGTACCAAACATATTTGCTTTGACAAGAACAGCTCTATATGTTTCCTATAGGCTCTTCTTGTTAATGTTTGCAATTTTATTTTTATTTATTTATCTTTTTATTTAGTTATTCATGCCAAGTCTGACAGGCAACAAGGAAGGGGCAAGAACAAGAGGTGGGGGGGGGAGAAAAAGGGGGGGGGGGGGGAGAAAAGGAAGAAAGGAGATAGAAAAAAAAAAAAAATAAAAAAAATAAAAGGGGTTGATATACTCACACACACACACACACACACATACACATCCACACACACACCCATATGCACCTACATACACACACACACACACACACACACACACAAGTTTATTGTTTGTAGTAATGTGTGTGTATGCGCCTTTGTCATGCAATGTATTCGATAATGAGGGCGAGAAACTGCAACCATGCCCCCCGCGATCCAGAGGCAGATAGGGAAGGACCCAGGGGACCCAGGCCATCCACAGCACAGGAGCTCAGAAGACTTGGGGCCACACATCCCGATGGCAACCGCGTACACTCCCCAGAAGAGGAAGGAGGGAGGCTACAGACGGAACCCCCACAATCCAGGGGCTAGAGTCCAGAGAGCCAGAGACGACGGGCAGCCCACCCCCCCCGGCAGGCCGGCACCCCCAGCACGAGCCAGGCATGCGGCCCCCGAGGCCCCAAGCGCCCGAGAGCAGCCCGACACCCGACAGAGCCCCCCCACGCGCCAAAGAGGCCCAAGCCACCCCCAGGTCACGGCCGCCAAGGGAGCAGGCCAAAAACCATGCCGAGACATCCGGCCACACACCCCGGGACCCACGGGCACCCACACCCCAGGGGCGGCAGTGACGACCAGTGGGGAGCAGCGTGGAGCGGTAGGGAGGGGTAACTCCCACCCTCCGTGTCCCACAGGTGCCAAGGCTTGGCAAGCCACCAACCCAGGCCCAGCTGTCCACACACACACACTCTCACAAGCACGCACGTACACACACACACACACGTACCAGTCGTTCCCTCATGTACACACACGCACATACACACGCACGCACATTCGCATGCACCAGTCACACACTCATGCCTACGCACATGTAACATACATGGACACCTAATGTGGGAGAGCGGGTACCAGCACCAAGCCAGCGGCAACCCAGGGAAGCAGCCAACCCAGCCTCGAACAATGAGCCAGTCCCCATCCCAGGCGGGGTGCATGGAACTGGGGTGTGAGAAGGCCCGCCTGCCCCCTCCTCCCACTCAGCGTGTTGGGGGGGTGATGTGAATGTATGTATTGAGAAGAATGTGTATGGCTGTGTGAAAACTACAGTGCTTTTAAAATTGGAGGGACAGATGTAATATGAGCACTGAATAACAGCGCCCATCCACACTGTCCCCCCAAGGCCCTCAATGTCTAAAATGTAAATAAAATTGAGGTGCAGGCAGCAGTGAACAGACAAGTGGGGCCACCTCAGCAGTGCCACCCACTAACCACTGTGTGACACACCTGCCCCCCAAGGCCCTATATGTACTATGATGTGTTGTGAGCTGTATAATGCAATTAAAAAAGGAGGAGTGGGACATCACGCAGCACAGCGAGCAGAGCCGAGGTGATGGCCCTACTCACTGCAGCACGAGCCCCCCACCCCCGAGAACCTATGTGTGCATAATGTGATGTTAAACTGAGTGGGAGGAGGGGAGGGGCCAGGATAAATATGACCGGGAGGCAGAGGACTACCCCCCGGAGGAAGAGAGCCAGCTAGCTACTGGCTCACTAGGCACCCCAGTTCCCTACACCCCCCCGCAGCCCAGGGAAGGCAGGTCCAGGGCCTGAAGTGACCGCACCCCCAGGACGCCACCGTACTCCAGGCCGGCACCCACTGCCCCCACTGCAAACAGGACACAACACACACCCCACATGCATACAAAGGACAACAAATATCGCACACACACACACACGCACGTACGCACACATACACACGCACGCACACACACACAGACACACACAGACACACACCCCCACATACATACTCACACATACACACACACGCACACAGTGGTCCTGAGTCAGAACCAACCGGCCCCGTGTGGGGCAACTGCTGCTCCCTCACCTGAGCGCCCCACCACCCCATGGGGGAGGGCACCCAGAATCCCGGAATGCCAGCCAGACACCCCGACACAGCCAACCCACCCCACATGGCGGCGCGCCCAAGGGGGCACAGACCCCTCCAGCGCAGGGAGGGGCCCAGCCAGGAAACGGGCAACCCCGGGCACCAGGGCCCCGACCCCCGCACCCCAGCCCCCACAGAGGAAGCCGGCCACCCGGACGGGGCCAGCACCGCCACCACGGGACCCCGAGCCCCACACCCCACGACCATAAGAGCACCATCCAAGTCCCCACCACCAACAACCAGGGCCCGGACACAGAAACCACAAAACGGTAGCCACCGCCTCCAGGCCAGAGCCATCAGACACCCAGGCCCCCCCGGCCCACCCCCAGCCACCTACCGGGTGCGCCATGAAACTAGACCACAGCTCGTCACCCCCATCATGCGATGGAGCTGATCAGTGGGGACCAGAGAGATTCAAATTTTGCCAGTTGATTTTTAGAGGTGGCAGACATTCTTTCCAGACTAATGTGGTCTAAAAGTAGATTCTTATAGTGAGTAACGCATAAATCATTTTTTGATTTCCAATTCATGAGGATAGTTTTCTTAGCGATGCATAAGGTACTAAGAACTATGTGTGATATATTTGTTTCCATGTTTAATTCACTTAAATCACCTAGAATGCACAGTTTTGGTGATGTTGGGATATCGCAATTAAAACATGTGGATAATTCCTCACATATCCTCTGCCAGAACCTCTGAACAGGTGTACAAGACCAAACTGCATGCATATAGTTTTCAGTATGGTTGCCTGAACAGTGGGTGCATATATTTGTGTCTCTGAGGCCCATTTGGAACATCCTGTGTCCTGTATAATGTATTCTATGGAGAGTTTTGTATTGTATAAGTTGTAAATTCGGACTTTTAGTCATTTTGAAAGTGTTTAAACATATCTGTGTCCAGAAGTTTTCCTCTGGGTTAATGGAAAGATCTCGCTCCCATTTTGTAGTTGGGAGGGATATTGAATCATTAATTTTTAATAATAACTTATATATTTTTGATAATAATTTAGGGGTATAAAGATTTAGAAATTCTGTTACCAGTACAGGGGTTTCTAATTTTAAATTATTAAAATTAAACCTTGCCTGTATGATAGACCTCAACTGCTGGTATTCGAGAAATTTGCTATTGCTAATTTCATATTTGGAAATAAGTTCTTCAAATGAAATAAAGGTCCCATCGTGAATAACATGTTCTAAATTCTTTATTCCTTTCTCTTGCCATGTTGAGAAGTTCAGTACTGTCTTTTTCTGACATATATCTGGATTGTTCCAAATGGGTGTCAGTTCACATGGGATAAGTGAAGACTTTGTTATCTTTAAGAATTCCCACCAGGCTGTCAGAGAGGTGTTTATGTTAAGACTTTTAAAACCGCTATGATGTTTAATACTGACGCTAATGAAAGGTAAGTCAGAGATTTTCACTTTTCCACAGAGTGTTTGTTCTAAATCCAGCCATGGGCTGTCTAAAGGGCTTGATTTGATCCATCTTGAAATATACTGTAATCTATTGGCTAAGAAATAGTGATAAAAGTTTGGGAGTTCTAGACCACCACTGCATTTTAGCTTTTGTAAAGTTTTTAAACTTATTCTTGAGGTTTTATTTTTCCACAAAAATTTTGAAATGTTTGAGTCCAGAGATTTAAACCAGGCAACAGAAGGTTTATTAGGGATCAGTGAAAACAAATAATTGATTTTAGGCAAAATCATCATTTTTACTGTGGCAACTCTCCCCATGATAGATATAGGTAGAGAGTTCCAACGTGTGAGATCATCCTCTACTGTTTTTAATAGAGGAATATGATTCAACCGTACCAGGTCTGACAGCCTGGGGGAAAAATTAACACCTAAATATTTAATATTGCCAGATTGTAGTGAGGTGGTCGCGGTGTTCTGAAAATTACAATTTAGAGGTAAAACGTTTGATTTACTCCAATTGATGGAGTAGTCTGATATAGATGAGAACTTATCTATAAGTGTGATTGTTTTTAGAAGAGAAGTTTGTGAGTTCTCAAGGAAAAGTAATACATCATCAGCATAAAGGCTTATCTTATGGTCTGTGTTTTCTGTTTGAATTCCTTTAATATCTACATTTTGTCGGATTGTTGCTGCTAGTGGTTCAATGAAAATGACAAAGAGTGAAGGATTATGATAACCACCTCCAGGGGACTACGCCCACAGGGGTTTAAATACCTGTGTCTCTCCACCATTTGGTTGAGAACTGAAGAAGCCTTTCGGATGAGAGGTGAAACGTCTTCAAGAAACAAAAAGAAGTCCAGTCGCCTTTTTCAAGCTCCAGAGACTATTTTTGAAAGAGTTTTTGTTCGTGTGTCAAGCGGCTGAAGCCTTGCGCTTGGGAGTACCGCCGTAGTTCTGGCTCTAGACAGTTGGTCTGGTTCGAGACTATCAGTATGGAGGTACATAAGTACCCACCGCTAGTACGCACAGTTTAGCTTAGTCTGCTGAGTTTAGCTTAGTCTGCTGGATAGTTTAATGGGGGAATAAACGACAATTGCGTTATTTTGGAATGAGGTGCTGAGAACTGGATAAAAGTATCAAATAATTGTGATAAGCGGATTATGCTGTAGCTGGAATGGAGCCAGATATCAGGTTGAATGTTGTGAATGAAACAGAGGAAAAAAGGCAAATAAAGCTTACACAAAAGGCTTTTGAACATAAATTGGATCGAGTCCAAGAGCAACGTCGGACAAAGGTGAAAAAGATAAAAGGTCTAATTAAAGAAATTAAAGATTTAATGCAGAGTACTGATAATGCTGAAAAGGTGCAATCATGTGTTGAAAATGTATCTTGCTTGTTTAAAGAAGCAAAGGAATTAAATGATGGTGTCATTTCTATGCTTCCTCATGATGAACAACAGAAACAAATAGCGTGGTTTGATAGTGTGGAGAAACATAAAATTGTCGTATTAGAAGCCACAAAGGAATGGCTGCTGGAGGTGCCACATGGCCAAGCTTCACTAACACAGGGCACTATGGACCCATATTCATCTGTTCCTAAGGATAACGAGAATACTTCAAAGGCAATAATGAATGTATTAGAAGATGACATAAAGCCAGGTGATAGTGTGTCTTATGTGTCCAGAAGATCAAAAAAGGGCAGTTCAGCTCTGAGCAAGTCATTGTCTACAACATCATCAGCTAGATTGAGAGCTGAGGCTGAAACAGCTGCTCTCATGGCTCGTCAGAAGCTGTTGAAGGAGAAACACGCTCTGGAGGAGCAGCAAGAAAGGTTGAGGAGAAAAAAGGAGGAGTTGGATTTAGACATGGAGCTGGCAGCATCTAGGGCTAAAATTAGTGTGTTAAGGTCTTGTGAGTCTCACATTTCTGCTAAAACTGATGGAATGAACTCGTATTTAAAGGAAAGTAAGAGAACACAGTTAAATGTGGATGCTGTAACCTTTGTGCCTGAAGTTACTATTCAGCCATCAACTGAGGTGGCATGTGATGCTTTGTCTATAGATTATGCAGCAGTGAGGCCTAAGACAATTAGAAAAACAGCTCTGGCTCCTGCTCCCACCCTGCCTACTCTTGTGACTGGGGCCGGCCTGCAGGAAGGTGCTCAGCCAGTTTGTTGCTTGCAGTCTGAACCTACTGTGCCTGTAATGGATGATAGTCTTGATCAGCGTTTTCTCACAGTCTTGGAAAAGCAAAATCAAATTACGTCTTTATTGGTTGAACAACAGTCACTTTTCCTCTTACCTAAGTTAGATCTACAGGTATTTGATGGAGATCCACTCCAGTATCAAACTTTTATAAGGGGATTTGAACATAATGTTGAAGGAAGAACACAAAGTCATGAGGACTGTTTGTATTTTCTAGAGCAATATACAAGAGGTCAGCCTAGAGATTTGGTCCGAAGCTGCCATCACCTGCCTGCTTCACATGGCTACAATAAGGCAAAGTCATTGCTAGAAGAGCACTTTGGTGATCCATACAAAGTAGCCTCTGCTTACATGAATAAGGTGCTTATATGGCTGATGGTTAAATCTGAAGACTTCAAAGCTTTACAGGCCTATAGTCTATTCTTGCGAGAATGTTGTAATGCTATGGGGCCGGGTGTAAGTGACTTGGATGTGCCTGCAAATATGCAAACCATTGTGAAAAAACACCCTTATAAGCTGCGAGATCAGTGGAGGAGTGTGGCATGTGATGTTCAGGAGAAGGCTGGTCATAGAGTCACATTTTTTGATATTGTGGAATTCATTGAGAGGCAAGTCAAGATAGCGAGTGACCCACTTTTTGGAAGTATACAGGACGCACCTGTTACAAAGGGGAAGGAAGCTGAAATAGTCAAATTTCAAACTACCAGGAAGGCTAGAAGCAGTACTTTTGCTACTACTGCAACACCTGCAGACAAAAGGGTGAGCTCATCAGTTAAAGTGTGTTGGTTTTGTGGAGCTGGACATTCTTTGGATGTTTGTCATCTTTTGGATAAAAGTACACAAAACGAAAAGTTATCCTTTTTGAAGGAAAAAGGAATGTGTTTTGGATGTCTGTGCATTGGGCATATGAGTAAGGATTGTAGAAAACGTTTGATATGTAAAGTATGTCATCTTAAACATCCTACGTTGTTGCATGTCCGCTCCAAAGAAAAACAAAAGAGATCAAATCAGGTAAATGATGGACCAGAAATGGCAATAGAAGGTGCTGTGGTGTCGGTACAGTCCAGTGGTCTGTCTGGAGCTGGTGATGAGGATTGTGCGCTTTCTGTGCTCCCTGTGCAGGTGAAATCTAAAAAGGGAAATGAGATATTCGTCACATATGCATTCTTGGATCCAGGAAGCACTGCTTCATTTTGTACAGAGCGGCTAATGAATCGGCTTAAGGTTACAGGGAAGAAAATGGGGGTTCTTCTTCGAACTATGGGACATGAGAAAGTGGTGGATAGTTATGTTGTCAGATTTGGAAATTGCTGGGTTAATTCCTGACAACTTTTGTAGCTTACCTCAGATTTTTACACAAAGAAGTATGCCTGTTAATAGAGGTAATATTCCACTGCACAAAGGATCTCCAAAGATGGCCTGCACTTGAGGCACATAAAAATACCAGAAGTTGATGCAGATGTGGACCTTCTGATTGGCACGAATGTACCTCGAGCTTTAGAGCCATGGGAAGTATTCGCAGGGGGTGGCGGTCCCTATGCAGTCAAAACTATCCTGGGTTGGACGGTAAATGGTCCACTCCGAGGAGACTGTCAGATTAAGGATCGTTTTTTACGACCAGACATTACAGTGAACCAAATTTCTGTGGCGAGGCTTGATGAGCTTTGGGTGAAGCAGCTCAAGGTGGATTTTCCTGAAACCCCACAGGATGAACAATCTGGCTTATCTAAGGAGGATGAGCGTTTTATTGAGTCTGTTTCAGGGTCTGCTCAGCTTGTCGATTGTCATTATAGTATTGGTTTGCCATTAAGACAAAGTTGCACCAAAATGCCAAACAACAAGGCAGTGGTGGAACAACGTATATTATGTTGCGTTCATGTCTGAGATGTTGACTGATGGCTATGCTGAGAAAGTTCCAACTGAACAGTTGACTCGTCCTGATGGAAGGGTGTGGTATATACCGCACCATGGGGTGTATCATCCCAAAAAGAAAAAACTGCGGGTGGTTTTTGATTGTGGGGCCACGTTTCAGGGGATATCTTTGAATTCACAACTGCTTCAAGGACCTGATCTCACAAGTTCACTGGTAGGAGTACTAAAAAGGTCTCGCAAGGAGCCTGTAGTGCTCATGGCAGATATCAAGGCCATGTTCCATCAGGTTAAGGTGCCAGTGGAAGACTCCGACTTCCTGAGATTCTTATGGTGGCCCGACGGCGACTGCAGACAGGAGCCTGTTGAGTATAGAATGACGGTGCATTTGTTTGGTGCTACGTCCTCTCCTAGTTGTGCATGCTTTGCTTTGAGGAAGTGTGCTGTGGATAATGAAAAGTACTTTAGTCCCTTAGCAGTTAACACCGTTCTGCATCATTTTTATGTGGATGACTGTCTGGTGTCTGTTGGCTCTGAACAGGAAGCAGTGACTTTATATCAAGAGCTTGGCGCTTTGTGTGCTGAAGGTGGGTTCAAGCTCACAAAATGGATAAGTAACAGACGCGCAGTTCTCGCTGCTATCCCTCAGGAGGAGCGAGCCAAAGAAGTTAAGGATCTAGACTTGGACAATGATGTCTTACCTGTGGAGCGTGCCTTGGGTGTGCAGTGGTGTGTCCAGTCTGATTCATTCAAGTTTAAGATTATACTCAAAAACCGTCCACTTACAAGAAGAGGCATTTTGTCTGTGGTTAGTTTGGTTTATGACCCTCTTGGTTTCCTGGCTCCTGTTGTGTTGTCTGCGAAGAAAATCCTCCAAGATCTTTGTAAAAGGGGTGTGAAATGGGTTTTTAATCCTCCAGCTGCATCACACCATGGAGGTGTTTGGGAGAGGTTGATTCGGTCAGTCCGTAAAGTGTTAAACTCTGTTTTAAGGACTCAGACCCTGGATGAAGAAGGTTTGATGACAGTGTTTTGTGAGGCTGAAGCAATTGTTAATAGTCGTCCAATAACAAAGGCATCAACAGATCCTCAAGATCTGGAGGCTTTGACTCCTAACCATCTGCTTTTGTTGAAATCACAGCCATCATTGCCCCCAGGTTTGTTCCAGAAGGAAGATGTTTATGCACGACGATGTTGGAAGCAAGTGCAGTACATGTCAGATTTGTTCTGGAAACGGTGGGTGAGAGAATATCTTCCTGGGCTGCAGGAGCGGCAAAAGTGGAATACTGCAAAAAGAAACTTTGTTGTAGGAGATCTCGTGGTTCTGGTGGATGATGTGGCGCCACGCAACACTTGGATTACAGGGCGAATTGTGGATACTGTTCAGGATAAAGGTGGACTTGTGCGAAGTGTTCGAATTAAAACGAAGACCAGTTGTTTGGACCGGCCAGTAACCAAGGTCTGCCTTTTGCAGGAAGCAGAGGGATAATGAAGACTGAAGATATGTTGCATGTGGACATAAACTTGGATTGTTTTTGACACTTTCAGTGATGTATTTTATGGACTTTTGAACTGCAGAGAATCAATAATTCATTTGTACTTTGTTTTGTCTTTTTACATTTGTAGTGATGAATTAGTTCTATGAAATAATTTGGGGCCGGAATGTGGGAGCCATATTGTTTTTTCTTTCCCGATTATTTACTCTGTTGTGCTGCCAGGTGTGGGCGTGGTTAAATTTGATTTGTGGGTGGCACTTCGAGGTGTGGTGATGGTACTAATTTGAGTGCTTGCAGGTGCACAGCAGAGCAGGATCTTGTGCGGGGTGAGTGTGAGTGATTGACTTTTCTGTTGACCATTTAACACCTTTATTCAAAATGCCATTGCACGGTGATGTGAAATGCAACAACAAAGTAAGTGTTTGCTTTCTTAAAGCTGTGAGATTGAGCAAATAAAGTCTGTAAAAAGGATAAGGAAGAATGCGTCTTCAGTATATACACTCACGTCTTAGCCTGCTGTGGCTTTTGGTAAAAGGTTGGATAATATACGCCGCAATAAAGTATCTCCTATAATAGTTTACGCTGATGGAAGCTGTGTCTCCTAAGATCCATATTTTGGGCTCCAATTCAATCTGATTGTCTAAGATCTTTGAAGTTATATCAATAACCTGCCTCAAAAATTCTTCTATAATTGGGTAGCTCCACAGCATATGTAAAAGTTCACCATCAGTCACCCTGCATCGCTGACATTTAGGGGAGATTTTGCTGTCAATTTTATGTAGTCTGTAAGGTGTGTAGTATGTCCTATGATATATATTAAATTGAATCTGTCTATGATTTGTGGATATTAGTACCATCTGAGCCTGTTCCAGTAAACGACTCCAGTAAGTCTCCTCATATACGCATCCGAGGTCTAATTCCCATTTTTGTTTTGTAGTTGTCTTATATATAGTTAATTTTCCATTAATTATTCCATATATGGAGGAAGTTATTTTTTTTTGAGGAATTACATAGTTTATTGCATAATTGAAATTCAAAGTGAGTTTCTTCTAGAATGGCTGGAAATATTACGCTAGAAGTCTCTTTAATCCAATCCCTAATTTGCAAAAATTTAAAGAAACTATTCTTAGGAAGGTTAAATTTCTTATTCAATTGCTGGAAGCTAGCTAAAGTGGCATTAATATATAAATCAGCTATTATTTGAATTTTCCTGTCCATCCAACTATGTAAATCTGAGTCAGCAATATGCTGTGAGAGATTGGGATTGCCCCACAAAGGGGTTCTTCTGAGAAAAGAGATGTTTATATCTAAGAGTGAGTGAGATTCATGCCAAGCCGCGAAGGTATTCAAAATTATTGGATTGTTTGTCAATGTAGCCAAGCCTTTTTTCCCGCCTATGAAAAGAACATTCTTTAAAGATAGGGTACAACTCATGTTGTTCTATTGATAGCCATCTAACTTCACAATTTTCTGGATGCAGCCAAACCCAGATTGGACGAAATTGAGAGGCAAGATAATAATTTCTGAAGTTCGGAAGATTAAGTCCTCCTTTTGAATATGGAGCCTGTAACGACGTTAGTTTGACCCTAGGGTTCTTCTTTTGCCATATAAAAGGAATCATGGTTTTATTAAGCTCTTTGAAAAAGTTCTTGGGGACATTTATTGGAAGGCATTGAAATAGATAAATGTACTTAGGCAGAATATTCATTTTAATAGTATTTATTCTGCCTATAAGAGACAACGGGAGGTCCATCCATCTATGGAGGTTAAGTTTGATTTGTTCCAATAACTTTAAATCATTTTGTTTAAATATATAATCCTCTGTTTTGCCAATTTGAATACCCAAATACTTCAGACCATTGTTGAACCATTTCAGTGGGTTCGTAAGGGCTCTAATACTGTTGTCCCCAGTGTTTAGTGGCTGAACCTCTGCAGCAGCATTCAGTCAGCTGCCGAGACAGGCAACGCAAGAGGGATGTATGAAGGCATCAAGAAGGCAACGGGCCCAACCCCATCCAAGACTGCCCCCCTCAAATCCAAGACAGGCGTTGTCATTACCGACCAGAAGAAGCAGTTGCAACAGTGGAACGAGCACTACCTCGAGCTGTACACGACGCAGAACACTGTAACCGACACCACTCTCAATGCCATCCCAGACCTGCCAGTCATGGAGGAGCTAGACATTATACAACAGTACAACAGAAAGAGAACAGCAACTGCAAAAAATGCAACATGTGAAAAACTACAGAATCAGTCTTCTGTTTTTTTGGGCAAACTTTGTGACAAATTCATTCGAGAAGCAGAAACATGCGTCCCGAGCCACAGAGTATTCCAGCCAAGGTCTTGCGCGGTACGACGCCGTGCTGAATGAGTGGAACGTATTGGCGAAGGCACGTTTGTGGATAGTTAGCTAGCACTGACTGTGTGGGCACAGTGCTATTCAGGTCCGCAACGGTAGGACCTGGCGCTGAAACGGCCAGAGGAAGGACCTGCTTTGGGTCTGGGGATGTGGCTAGAGTGGGACTAGCATCAGGGGTGCTTGTGCTATTACATGCAGAGAAACTAGTCAGCAGATTGTCTGCTGATCGGACAGAGGAGGAGACGGAGCAGGTAACCCGCTCAGGGGGAGATATTTCAGCACGGGCAGCAGCGGGAGTTGTTCGGGATACTCCAGGGCTAGACTTATGGGCTCGACACACGGGGAGCAACAAACGACAGCGACAAATGGGTCGCATCGCCACTGGGGTGAAACCGAACACACGGGAAGCGAATCGTGCTCTCACGTCACTCGTCTCCAAGAAATATGATTGGTTATGAAACTGGAGGGATTTAGACATTTTCAAAGCAGTCCGTGTCAGACATGGCAATAAAGATGAGTCAGAAGATTTTACTGGAACTGACAGAAATCTTGCTGTTAAGTCTCCTCTACAAAAGAAAAAGACAACTTTGGGTTCATCCTATATTAGCACAAAAGTCCTCTCTGTTTAACGTTAGTCTTGCGCCAACACATTGCCATACGGCTGCCTTTTATGTGTAAATCGATAATCACTGCGTGGTGTCATATAATATAGGAAAGTCAAACACAGGTAAAACGATTCTTTCCTTTATGCTCAAAGTGGTTGCAGACTGCAGTGTGTAGCATACTCTCCGCTCATTGGTCAGTCAATGAAACCCTCGCTGATTGGTTTAGTGCCACGTGACAGCGACAAAAGTAGAACATTTTTCAACTTTGTTGTGTCGCGTCGCCTGGTTGCGTGTGCACGTCTACGTGTGCGAGCTCGAAATTGTACATACACGAATGTCACTGGTCGCTTAGCTGGAGGAGGGAGAGCGATTGTCGCCTCATCGCACAAGCTCCACAGGAAGTGAATGGAGGGCGAGCGACGTCGCTCACCGTGTGTCGAGCTTCTTACTGATAGACGCGATACATGCTCATGGTAAAAAGAAGTAAAAATATTAACATGGAAACTAGAGTGTGACCCAGATTAAGGAAAATCACAAAACGAGAGGGTGCAGCCCTGAATCAGAGTGTGAGAAAGTCAAAGTGTGGAAAATAAAAACTATTGTAGGCGTAGCTTAATGGGAGGACCTTTCGCTGCCTGCAGGCGGTATGGGAGGTTTTGACTGGGTGGGCAAGAATCAGATTTGGGTGGGCTGAGCCCACCCTTGTCCTATGCTACCGCCGGCCCCGTTTCTGTGAGTCATACAAATGCAAATCAAGTACTCACCAGTGGTCACCAGTACTCGCCAGTGGTCTACCCCTCCCAACAGTTGTAAGCAGCATATTTTTATTTTGAGGTATATGTAATCAAATTTACATTATCATTTTTTAAGCCTTTTTCCATTACAATGTGACTACACATAAATTATATGGCGAAACATTCAAACAAGACTAAACTCAGAAGAAATCATTCTAATTTATAAATTAGTATTATCTAGTTGGAAATATACTTTTGGACATTTTCAGCTTTTGTCCCTTTTTCCAATAAGGCTGTGAGCTTCTGTCTTATGAGCCTTTGTCATGGTGTTTTTTGTGAACCCTGAACTTTAGTGGACTGAGGGAGATAAACAGAGGCTATAACTTGATTTTGGTGACACCACAAGCATTATTTTCATTGAAAAGCATACTCAGTTTTCAGTCTAATTCACTGTAACAAAAAGTCTGTCACACCATCATCCTCTTCTGTGCAGTGGCTTCCCAGCTAGCATTGAACATTCAGACAACATCCCATGAACGCTGCCATAAACGTTCAGTGAATGTTCACATGCATTAATGACATTAAAGACTACCAAGGCAGATGTAATAAGAAAACACATGTAAAACATATAAACTTTTATTTTGCTATACATGGATGTACATAAGAGATATCAGCAAAACCTTCATGAGAAAAATGTAAAAAAAAAAAGTAAAACGTAAAAAAAAAAAACGGACAGTGGATGTTTGTCTTCCAGCTCATAGGGGGTCGTTTTGACTGTTGGGTTTTCTCTGTATTATTGTAGGGTCTTTATCCACAATACAAAGCGCCTTGAGGCGACTGTTTGTTGTGATTTGGCGCTATATAAATAAAATTGAATTGAAATGAAATGAAATGAATTGAATTCTGTGTGGCAGCTTCTCGCCTGTGATTGGAAAATACAGATCACGTGCGGGATCACGCTGAAGGTCTCGCAAGACCAAAGGAAACCAGTGCGGTCGTTCTCTTCCATTCAAACTGAATGGCGTTCTTTGTCTACGCTGCTTTCCTGGTACGACAATGGAGATCGTCTATATTTTCAACACCCCAGAAGCTCCTCGTGAAAGTGGGCCTCTCTACCAGCCAGCTTCAACCAGCCCCGCTGCTGACGAGAAGACATTGCTGGCTGCAATGAGTGGGTTATCTTGTCAGTTACTCAAGTTTCTACCAGCACAGCTGAAAAACAAGATGGCATCTATTGTGTAGAGACTCGATGCTGTGGACTCTAACGAAGACTCACCTTCTCAAGAGGAAAAGACGGCAGCACAATCCGAAAACTGCGGTAAGACTTGGTCGTTTCTAAAACAAAAATACTAAGAGTGGCGGAGTGGTCACAGTAAGCTGACAGACGTATTGTGATTTGGTTTCTTATTTTCATTTGATTTCATCTTATAGGAAGCAGTTCGTGGCCTGCACAACTCCGAATCCAATAAAAGCCGGTATGATCCTCTGCAGAGGTAAGAATCAAAAACAAAGCACGCAGTATTCAGTGTGTGGAGGAGAGAAGAACTTAAAATGTTTTTACTCTTATTTATTTTCACCTTCATTTTCCACAGACTGCGTTCGCCTCACAACGCAAGTGTGAGTGTTCCTAGTGTGTGGACCGTGATATAATTGTGTGTAAGTATCTATTGGTGTTGTTTGTTTGTGTGTTTTTTGCCTGGATATGTTTATGTATGTGTTTATGCTCTTTATTTACAATGTACAAAAATGTTTTCCAGCTTCTTGCAAAACCTACGAGACGGTCCGCCGCAGCTTCCGCTACAGTCAGCCTCACGTTCCGGAAAAGGCGGCAACCATTAAAAATTCTGCCCGGTGACGTGCAAGAAGGAAGCCGGTAAGACGTATTGGATTGTATTTTTGGTCTGCTGTATTTGTGTAGTTAGCTTGTAAATGCAGTTCTATTTTTGGAAAATATTACTTTTTTTTTTTTTTTTAACTTTATATAAAATCTGGCTTCTTTTGAACAACCCAAAATGTATATAAAAAGGTGATGCAGTGAAGGTTAAAATAATTAACACTGAATGTTTATAGTTTTAGCAGCTGTAACATTTTGGGACCTAAAGATAAAAAATGTATAATCAGTTTAAAGGTGCCTCAAGGATTAATGACCAAAATCACTGAAGTACTTTTATCAATGTTAAATTTTTTCAAAGTACTTGTTCATTTGTCTTTTATTCAGAGGATGCACAGGAGTTGGTACTTTGTCAAATAACCATTGTTTTTGATGACAAAGATGGGCTGATTAATTTTTTTTTTTTTTTTTTTTGCATTCAGGGTCTTATCTGCTATGTGTGCATTCAAAGTCAAGAGACTCAAACTTTCAGTGTAGTTTCCTGATTTTTCACAATATTTCATTTAGTTTCATAATTACTTAATGTGTGCTCTGTGTCAACAGCTGTTGGAGGCGAGGGCGACTGTCCTGGCAGTGAAGGAGGTTGCCTTCTGCGGCGGTGTCACCACTGACCTCATGTTGGATGAGGAGGATGGTGTCTCAGAGGACGTATCGGGCTGGATTAAGACCCCCAAGCTTCCCCAGCCAGGAGCTCAGTGACCTCTGTGCCAAACTGCAAGACAGACTAGAAGCTCACCCTAAATACAACACCATGCACCATAAGTGTTTGTATGCTGGACCATGCTCTGAGAGAAAGCCATCACCACATGGCCCAGAAGTAGCAAAGCATTATATGTCATAATGTTTTTGTTTTCTTTTTATATATATATAATATGATGTGTGTGTCTGTATGTGCATATTGGTTTGTAAATTAAAAAAAAAAAAATTCAAACTTGTGCCTCACAATTTGTTTCTCTTAACTGAATTCCTTTTAGTTGAGGTTATTAGCATGGCATGAATACAACATAACATACAAGGTATATCACAGAAATAATAATTAAAAATAATTTTTATTACTGGGTTATTATTTATTAGGGAGGGGCTTACCCAGGCCTGTCTTTATAAAGGCCAATGGGGGACAGATCTACCAGCCAATCACATGTGAGTGCTGAATTGTGATGACATTTTTTTCATCCAATGACAAAGAAGCCACGTGGGTCTGTTGCCGCTGCTTCGGCTTGCAGCGCTGCTATTCATATGTAAAGTAGTCAACGCCTGCCGGCTCCCTCAGTACCTTTACCCCCCGCTGCTTCTGGTGGTACATAAACGACCATATCCGTCTCAGGCGAACAAAAATACACATCCCTGTATGCTGACGAAAGCTGTTGTTTACTAGCGGCGCCCGCGTCAGTATACGGGGACGAATATGCTTCTTTTCGTGCAGTGCCAGGACATGGGAGACGCCAACATCGTCACCTTGTACAAGAACAAAGCAGACCGGAGTGACTGCAACAACTACCGGGGCATCTCCCATCTCAGCATTGTTGGCAGCGTCGCTCTAGCGCGCCTGCAGACGCTTGCCTCCCGTGTCTACCCAGAGTCCCAGTGTGGCTTCAGGGCCGGCCGATCCACAGCAGACATGAGCTTCTCACTACGCCAGCTGCAGGAGAAGTGTCAGGAGCAGCATTGACCTTACAAAGGCGTTTGATCTAGTCAGCCGGAGCGGACTCTTCAGTTTGTTGCGGAAGATTGGCTGCCCCCAACACCTGCTCGCAGTGATCAAGTCCTTCCACGAGAACATGCACAGCACAGTCTGCTACAATGGCACAACATCCGAGGCCTTCCCAGTCAGCAGTGGAGTAAAGCAGGGCTGTGTCCTTGCACCTACACTCTTCGGCATCTTCTTCTCCATGCTCCTCAAATACGCCCTCCGCAAGATGCTCTTCGCTGATGACGCAGCCTTGACATCACACACTGAAGACGGACTTCAGCAGCTCGTCAGCCACCTCTCCTATGCCTGCAAGGAGTTTGGGCTCACCATCAGCCTGAAGAAGACGAACGTCATGGCACAGGGCACAGAGACTCCCCCAAACATCGCAATCGACGGATACACCCTGGACGTCGTTGACAACTTCACATACCTCGGGTTTACCATCTCCAGCTCGCTGTCCATTGATTCGGAGATTAGCAGCAGAATCACCAAGGCAGCCACAGTCATGGCCAAACTGAATCAGAGAGTGTGGAACAACTCCAGCCTCACTGAAAAGACCAGGCTGCGTGTGTGCCAAGCCTGCGTGCTCAGCACAGTCCTCTATGGAAGCGAGACGTGGACCACCTACGCGAGACATGAAAGGAATCTCAGCAGCTTCCACATGAGGTGCCTGCGACGCATATTGCAGATCAGGTGGCAGGACAAAGTTCCCAACACTGAGGTACTGGAACGAGCCAACATGAGCAGCATGCATGCAGCACTCAGCGAGAGGCGGCTTGGTCATGTCAGGAGAATGGACGCAGGTCGCATCCCCAAAGACCTCCTCTACGGTGAGCTGGCTGAAGGCCAAAGAACAACTGGGCATCCAAAAACTGCTCTTACAAGATGTTTGCAAGAGGGACATGAAGCTGTGCAGCATTGATCCCAACTCATGGGAGAGCCAGGCAGACAACCGCCCCTCCTGCCAACTCGCAGTCAGGCGGGGTACATCAAACGCAGAGGCAGAGCGAAACATGACTGCCACCCAGAAGAGAGTCAGGCGGAAGCAGCGGCAACACCAGCTCCAACAGCCATCTGCCTTCATACTGTATGCATCAATTGTGGCAGGGACTGCCACTCACGAGTCGGACTGCACAGCCATTCCTGGTGATGCAGATAGACTCACAAGAGCTACACCATCGTCTTCCGAGATGGACGGCTGCCGACGACGCCTTCTCTATGACCACATTCTATGTATGGTTCAAGAGTTTGTGTTTCTTTGTCCCTCGATGTCTTGGTTGTAAATTTCACTAACCTGTGTTTTTGAACCTTATCTGCATCTGGATAATATACCAGGTAGGCTGGGCTGTTTTTATCATACCCAATGAAGACGCCTTGTTCACTCTTGGATTCAAGCTTCCCTTTCTCTTGTTTGTAAACGAAACACATTGTTCCAAAGTTCTGCAGTTTGGATATGTTTGGTTCTCTTCCAGTGAACAGCTTGTATGGCGTTCTTTTTTTGCGTCTACTGTAGCACCTGTTTCTCACATAAGCAGCTGTCTGCATGGCGTAGTTCCATAGTTTGTCTGGTAGCCCGCTCTCTATGTCATGGTCCTGGACCGCTGGCCTAGCGTTTTGAGTTTCTTTTGTGTTTTCTTTGTTATGCTTTTTAGGTTATGTTTCTCAGTGTTTCTTAGTTATATTGTTTGAATATGATGTTTAGTTTCCCTTGTTGTTTTTTGTGTATGTTCCCTTAGTTAAGTTTTCAGTGTTAGGTCTGTGTCTGTTATGTTTAGTCAGTTCCTGTTTTATTTTGACAGTCTCGCGTTCCCTGTGCTTTGTGTTTAGTTTTGCTTCCCCTTTGTCATTAGGTTCATTTGGTTCACCTGTCGTCCCCTGTTTCCACTTGCTCTAATCCCCTTGTGTGTATTTAAGCCCTTAGTTTTCCCTCTGTTCCTTGTTCGGGTCCTCGTCTTGTCCTCGTGTGTGTGACAACCGCTGTGTGTTTTGTTTTCCAAGTTTTCGAGTGTTTCAAGTTTCAAGTTGCGTGTGTCTTTTTGTTGCGGGCTCCCCATCCACCTGTATCTTGTTTGTAGCCTGTTTTAAATAAATCTGCACGCCAAACCAGCTCTCGTCGTGTCCTGCACTGGGGTCCTCCCTGCCTTGCCTGCACCAGCCGTGACACTCTAGTAGTAAGCATCTACTCATATCATACAGGGTTCGCCAACCTCTCTCTGCTGTGCTGTTTTGATGGGGTGAATAGGGTGCAGATTTCTCATGCCTAATCCTATTCTTGGTTAACAGTGTTTGAAAATCTCTGTTTGTAAATTCAGTGCCGTTGTCTGAACGGATACACTTTACTTGTCCATAAGGCGCTGTATCGGCCAAAAACCTTTCATTGGCTTGTACTGCAACACTTTTTGCTTTTAGAAAGTACACAAAAATGGTACCAGAGTAATCATCTGTGAAATACTGTGCATATCTGTACCCTTATATAGTTGGAGTTTGCATGGGGCCAGGTAAGTCTGTGTGCACTAGCTGCAATAGCCCTTTGGCTCTCCTGTCTGGCTCCCTACTTCTTGTCTGGGTGAACTTTCCTTGTATACACACTTCACATGACTGAGTTGGTTTGTCTGCGCTTCCTTTTATCACCATACCCTTTACAACACCTTGCAACTTTTGAACATCGTCATAATTGCAATGACCCAAAATTTCATGCCAGGTTTGAACGTCATGACACCCCTTACATTGTACTTGGGAACTACAGGGCCACTCCAGTTTTTAATCAGTCATGATGACTGCAACTTTGTGTTTCGGTTTACAAAAAGGAAACCTTCAGGCAAAGTAGTAGAACAATGCAGCAAAACCTGCCTGGTTGTGGCTATGCCCTCACGCCCTGTTTTTGCAAGTCAAAATTTAACTGACTGTAAACACATATCATATCAAATCCTTCTCCTCACATACAAGGTCTTGAATAATCAGGCCCCATCTTATCTCAAAGACCTCATAGTCCCATATCACCTCAACAGAGCACTTCCCTCTCAGACTGCTGGCTTACTTGTGGTTCCTCGGATACTTAAGAGTAGAATGGGAGGCAGAGCCTTCAGCTTTCAGGCCCCTCTTCTGTGGAACCAGCTTCCAGCTTGGATTCGAGAGACAGACACCCTCTCTATTTTTAAGATTAGGCTTAAAACTTTCCTTTTTGATCAAGCTTATACTGTAGTTAGGGCTGGATCAGGTGACCCTGAAACATCCCTTAGTTATGCTGCTATAGGCCTAGGCTGCTGGGGGGGATTCCCACAATAGACTGTTTCTTTTCATTCACCTTATTTACTTTGTTTATACTCCACTCTGCATTTAATCATTAATTGTTATTAATCTCTGGCTCTCTCCCACAGCATGTCTTTTCTCTCCCCTCAGCCCAGCCGGTCGCAGCAGATGACCGGCTGGGCGTTTTTGACTGTTGGGTTTTCTCTGTATTATTGTAGGGTCGTTACCCGCAATACAAAGTGCCTTGAGGCGACTGTTTGTTGTGATTTGGCGCTATTTAAATAAAATTGAATTGAATTGAATATCTCTAGACAGTGTTCCATGACACTGAACTGATTAACATCAAAGTGGATGAGAAAAAAAAAAAAGTTTAATACTGACTTTCAGCAACAAAATTCTAAACCACTGTTTGGTACTACTAGAATAGATAAACGCTTAACTGTTTTTCTATGTATCACAATGTGTTTATCATAAACATGCACATGGAAAGCAGGTAACGCCTGTTTCCTGAGGACACACACACACACACACACACACACCCACATACACATACATGATTACATCATGTGACGTGAGTGATGTTGTTACATGAGCTTTGTGTAAACATATGTGATTTTATCATGTGAAGGTGATTTCATCATTCGAAGTGAGTGATGTTGTTACCTGAGCTTTGTGTAAACTCACATGATGCTAAAATAAAAGAGCCAAGCAGGAAGAAGGTTCAGACTCTTCCTCAGACATACACACACGCGTGTTGGCTGACGGAGACTCTCCCTGCAGGTAAAAAGATCAACTACGGGTTTCTGTGTCTTTCTTTATTTAACGGTGCTCCGAACCTAACATTTTTTGGTCCTTCGAGAGCCGGGCGGGCAGTGAGGAGGTTTTTCCAACGACTACGGAGGGACGCCGGCAGCCTGTCCGGACAGCCAGCTGCCTTAGGGGCGCTGAATAGAAGACCTGGATCGTAAACTTCGATACCAGGCCCGGCTTTACAAGTTTCTCCGCGGTCGCTGGGAACGCTTTCCTCGAGACCCGATCCACCAAGTGAAGACGACAGAAACCAGGTAGGACAAAACGTGGACTACTGAGTCGGACCGGGTCCGATTGCCGTTATAACTTTAAGGGAAAGTTGGCTTTTCAGGGAAAACTGTAGTCTACGTCCTCCGAACCGGGTTCGTGAGGTAACCGGCCGAAGCTTTTCAGGGAAAAGCACAAACAAATCGTACACTACTGAGTCGGACCGGGTCCGATTGCCAGAATAACTTTCAGGGAAAGTTGGCTTTTCAGGGAAAACTGTAGTATACGTCCTCCGAACCGGGTTCGTGAGGTAACCGGCCGTTGTAACTTTAAGGGAAAGTTCGCTTTTCAGGGAAAAGCGCCCTCAGAACAGGGTTCACGAGGGGCACCGGCCGAAGTAACTTTCAGGGAAAGTTAGCTTTTCAGGGAAAAGCAAATAAAGTATAAAACGGTACCGTAGGTGTTCTCGCCGAAAGGAGAAAGTAAATTGGTAACTCCCGCCCAACGGAGAAATTTTAATTTGGCCTTAATTCGGAATTTTGGTGTTCTCACCGTAAACAAAGATTTAAAATAGGCGCCATAAATACGCGTATGTGTGTGTGTGAAAGTGAGTGACTGAGAGTGAAAGCCGCCATTGAAGTGGAAGCAGCAGCATGACGAAAATCTAACGGTTTTCAACTTCATGGGCTGTTGAAGTACACAGTGAAGGGCGGATTTGTGTTTAGGTCTCAATAAAGACACGTGGTCTGTACGAGACAAAGCACAGGCTGATTGTAGGTCGGGAACAATGGGTAAGTCCTCTCGAAATGCGAGGCCGACGTATTAGAGGGCGATGTAAAATTTATGGAATGGCATAAACAAGGGTCAACTCAATATAAACAAATGGAAGAAAAAATATGGGTTTAAGGGAAACTTGGTAGTGACAGAATGTGAAAACTTAGTAACACAGCTGCATTTTGCAAGAAGGCGCAGTTGGAACTGCAGTGTGCAAAGTTTTGGCTGTTACAAGCTAAACGCCGACAGGAACAGCGGAACGCAAAAGCCACAGCGTTAAAACCACCCACACACGTGCATGCAGCTGTAATAAAGGCAGATGAGAAAACTCACATTGTATGTAGATCCCAGCAAGACCGTAGTGGGCCTGACCCTGCGGCACCCGGAGCTGCGCCATGTTTAGAGGGGGGGAGGGGCTAACGGGGCAAAACAAGCTGCGCCATGTTTAGAGGGGGGAGGAGCTAACGGGGTAAAACAAGCCGCGCCATGTTTAGAGGGGGGAGGAGCTAGTGGGACAAAACAACATGAGACCCAAGCAAGGGAAGGCTTAACAGCTGTTTCTCCCGCAGCTTTTTCTCCCATTGCCAGCCGCACCAGAAATGGGGAACTTAAAACACTGGCGCACATAGATGTGCATGCCACACCTAAGCCAGCAGGTTATCCCGTTTTATCAGAGTACGGGCATGAAAGGGATTGTTTCAATTGTGGAGGGCCCCCACCTCCACTGGAACCAGTGGCACAAAACCTTCCCCATGCTCCAAGTCGGGAACCCAAACACAGGGACAGCAAGTCAACCTCCCACTATTTTGGTTTTCCGACCTTGGACTGAAACTGAAATGCAAGAGGCCGTTAAAGGCTTAACCCCACACAAAATTGACATAGAACAATGGGCGACAGATGTAAGGGGATTACAAACCTCGTTTAACCTGAATGGAGATGAAATGTTCCAGGTGTTCCGCAACCATTTTAAACACGAGTGGGGAAGAGTAAGGGACACCTTCACAGGAAGGATGGGGCGACATCAAATAAGGATGATATTTTTTTTTTTTTTTTTTAACTGTAGCATTAATGAGTCCTGGGCCTTGCCTCAACAGGGAGGTGTAAAAGGGTATAAGGACATTGTGTTTCTCCTGTAGAAGGCAGAATTCACTCATGCCCCTCTGAGGGTATGGGGTGACTTCTCCTTACATGAGTAATAAACCGTGGGAAGGAATCTTGTCTCTCTCATTTGATAAATAAATTTCCATAACAATTTTGGTGATTGTTGGTAGGATCCAGTTAGTTCTTCCACAAAGAAGTGACGAGTCTCTGGCCAAGCTGAAGAAAAAAAATGCTTCAGTCCTCCTGCATTTGCAAATTACGGAGGAACTCGGATTTTCACCCTTTGCTGGACAGCTGCCTGGATCCAAGGACCCTGCCTTAGAGGCACGGCCGTAACACATATCGAGTGAGAAAGATTCCAAATAATTTAAAATGGGAAAAGTTTGATTTAAAAGGTAAATCAGAAATTGCATCTGTCACTGTCAGAGCCGAATAGACATAGGGAGTCTGCTTAAAGGGTAACACCCATCGGCGAATGGGTGGCACGCAGACTGGGTTGCGTGTAAAAGAGGTTAAAGACAAATTGTGTTGTTTAACGTAAGGTGATTAGGCCTCCTTGAACATGTCCTTTTTTCTGTTTTCTTACCTGTGAGAGATGTCTCACTAGGAAAAAAAATGGAGATGGGAACGCAGGAGTAGAAAATTAATAGTTAAAGAACTCGGCGGAGAGCGAGATCTTAGCGGAGTTTAGAGCAGCAGAACAGCTGATACCCCAATTAATGGAGTGGCAGTTTTTGGGGCCACCTCCATTTGTTGTTGCTTGTGATACCTCATCTCTCTATGCCCTTTTTGCAGGCAAATTCATAAGCGCTGAAAATCTCTGACCCAGATCTGGACTCCTGCCCTCCGATCACGCATCGTCTGCACCAGAATCATCGTGGCCAAATACGGGACCCACCACCTACACCTTTTTAGTGAGCCGCTGCTGCACTACAACCTGCAGACAAGCAGACAGCTCCACCCCAGAAGAACCCTCAACGCTGCTCTCCCCTGTGTGGGGACGGACGAGATCGGCTGCTCAGAGCAGAGACCTGAAGTGTGACAGTCGTCACGCTGAAGTGAGCGTCATGTGCAACATGCGCAGGAGATGGTTACTCGGAAGAAGAAGAAGAAGAAAAGAAGACAAGATGCTGATAGAGGAAAGCAACATTGACTCTGTATTCAGCAGTCGCCACTGGGCAAAGTGTTGCCCATGGGAGAGGACGTGGACGAGGAAAGAGCGGGGTGGCTTCTCTCGAATGTGCTGTCTGAGATGACAAACTGCGGCCTGACGGGTCATTGGCGAAATGAATGCCCATGAATGGTGAAGGGAACATGGACTGACCAGACTGTGTCACACCGATCGGAGAGGAGGACTCCAGACAAGTCAGATGAGGGCGAGTTGCCTGATCAGCAGAGAAGGGAAGTGAGATATCACCTACAAACACACACACACAACTCACACTCATTACTGACGTATAGCGCCTAACACACACACGCAGCCTAGCACACATACAACAACCCCATGGCAATGACAGATGTCATACAATGGACAAGAGAGGCTGGAGAAGCTTTCACAAAAGTAAAAGAAGCACTGGTAACAGACTTAGTGCTGCCTCTTCCAATTTACAAAAAAGATTTTGTCCAGACTGTAGATTGCAAGGACGGGTTTATGACCTCAGCTCTGTTACAGTCTTTTGCAGGTAAATTGAGGCCAATTGTTTATTACTCCAAATGCCTAGATGCAGTCTCAGGAGCA
Source organism: Archocentrus centrarchus (assembly GCF_007364275.1). Taxonomy (NCBI): domain Eukaryota; kingdom Metazoa; phylum Chordata; class Actinopteri; order Cichliformes; family Cichlidae; genus Archocentrus; species Archocentrus centrarchus. The sequence goes on along the minus strand of NC_044356.1, from coordinate 28,223,483 downwards.
TTACCACATTGCGTGCAAGCAGTATGTGCAGCAGCACTCGCTGTTGAGGCCTCCAGAGAACTGGTGCTTTTCCATTCACTTACACTTAAAATACCACATAAAAGGAAAACCTGTACTTCCTAGGTCACTATTCAAAACAGCAGCCATATTGACACATGGTTTAACACATGTATCAACAGGGGGGGATGGTGAGTAAGACCTATAAGTAAAAAACAGACTAAGGAAATGTATGGCAGAAACGGGAAGGCCCTGGGTAGAATGCGTAGACTTAGTAAAAACATACATGCATGTGACCACCTACAACACAGGAATAACCCCATATGAGGCATTGTTCGGCCAACCTTTTAGACTCCCGGTGTACACAGAAGAATAACAAGCAGAGGAAGAGACAGACTTGAGTGATTGGATGAGAAAATTGTTCCAAAGTAAAAAGGTTGTGGCCACAAATAAACGGCCAGGAAGGTTTTTCTGCTTCTCAACAGGAACATCCGGTGGCGGTGGGAGACTGGGTCCTGGTCAGAGTGATCAAGAAGAAGTGCTGGAACCAACCCCGGTGGGACGGACCCTACAAAGTACTACTGACCACGCCAACTGCAGTCAAAATAGCCAAGAGATCCACGTGGATCCACCTCAGCCAGTGCAAAAGTATTGAGCCAACCACCGCTGAGTAGGGGACGGAAGTCGGGGTACAAAGGGGGGGTGAGCCCTAGGCCACCTTCGTCTCAAACCCGTGAAGAAAACAACTGAATCCCCCACTAAATAGGGATGGCTCATTCATGTGCAAAGACCACGTGGAACTGGATCTGCACCCTGGGCGCATTGATGACCATCGCGACTGCAACATAAGAGTTGAGCGCCTTGTGTGCAATGGTGATGCAGAACAGAGTGGTTTTGGACTTGCTGGCCGCCCCGCAAGGAGGAGTATGCACCCTGCAGCAGTATATGGAACAACAGACACCTGGAGGGAGTCAGAACTGGCTCTCTTGGCTGACTACTGGAGCTTGGTGCTTTCTATCAGTATACCCTTGTGCAGGGTGGGCAGGAGGGTGAAACAGAAGACCGAATATGAAACCCCCATTGAAAATGGGAGACCAAGTGGTGGGGGTGGATGTAAACTGGTTTTCAAACTATGTTTAATTTTTGCAAATGTATGTAGGTGTTTCCCCGAGTGAGACTGACTAGCAGTGGCTGCCGTGAGCGGCGGGGTCGTTGAGGAATTTTCCTGTCTTGAAAGAATAGAGAGTGACTTTGGGTCAAAAAAAGGATAGACAGCCGCACGACAGGTTTTTCGCCTCAACCTCATTCAGGGTAGTATGTGCTATGTTCATGATAAACAGGGAGGAAATGTTAGAATAGATAAACGCTTAACTGTTTTTCTATGTATCACAATGTGTTTATCATAAACATGCACATGGAAAGCAGGTAACGCCTGTTTCCTGAGGACACACACACACACACACACACACCCACATACACATACATGATTACATCATGTGACGTGAGTGATGTTGTTACATGAGCTTTGTGTAAACATATGTGATTTTATCATGTGAAGGTGATTTCATCATGTGAAGTGAGTGATGTTGTTACCTGAGCTTTGTGTAAACTCACATGATGCTAAAATAAAAGAGCCAAGCAGGAAGAAGGTTCAGACTCTCCCTCAGACATACACACACGCGTGTTGGCTGACGGAGACTCTCCCTGCAGGTAAAAAGATCAACTACGGGTTTCTGTGTCTTTCTTTATTTAACGGTGGTCCGAACCTAACAGGTACATTACACAGAAATGAAATCACAGTAATTAGGAGAACTCTTCTAGTCAACTTTTAATAATCAGTGAAATTAGGTACACTCCAGCTCATTTCTAAGAACTTTCCACACTTAGAAAGGGAAGGATAAGAGGATGACTAAGATAAAATAGATGCATGTGGAGTGATATTTTCAGTGGAGCAGTAAATATGTCACAAGGAAATATTCTTTTCACATTGTGATGCATGACATTTATTTCATGCTGGTGTGCATTCCACCCACACACAAGCTTTCTTGAATACCCAATAGAGCAAAGATATAATCAGCTGAGGCGCAGCTCAGAAGATGATTCGGTTCAATTCAATTCCATTTTATTTTAAGAAATAGTCACCTCAAGACACTTTGTATTGTAGGTAATGTCAGTGCGTGTTTTTTATTTGTGAAGGAAGACACCTAAAACACTTTAATTAAAAAATGAAAGCATTTAATATATTAAAGAATAAGAAGATATTGCATGTACAGGTGGGCTCTTGGTTCAGGGAGACAGGCCTTCCCAGCCAGCTGCCTGTGCTCCCCTCCCCAGAAGAGCAAAAATTCTAGCTAACCATAACATTTTTATACTGCCACTACAAGCAAACAGATAGTTTGAGCTGCAGTCTGGCCTTCATCCTTTGTCTATCCAGTGGCTGGCTCTCATGACTCGGATTTCTCCCATCGGTAATAAAAGCCTTGTACAAGAAGAACCTCTTCCTGCCCTGATGTTTCCCTAATTATTACAAGGCATTTTTATCCAGCTTAATAACAGGATGTGGTGACATTTACTGTCCTGTACATCTTAATTGTACATACTGTGGAAAAACCTTCAAGGATACAACAAACATATTTTCCTCTTAGACTGGGAAAGCCATAAATAAGATCCCAAAGGCTGTGAAGTTAGTCTGGCACTATCTATCTGTCTGCTCATTGTCTAATTTATTTAATAAATTGTCAATTATTTGCTTTAGCCACTACTACTAATCAATTTCCTGGAGTTTACTTTTAAACATTTGTCATTTTATTCATTGAGTAAAAAGTAAACCCCAACAGTACAAAACGACCCCCTATGAGCAACCATTTGGCGACAGTGGAAAGGAAAAACTCCCATCCATCCATCCATCCATCCATTCTCTCCCGCTTATCTGGGGCCGGGTCACGGGGGCAGGAGCCTAAGCAAAGAAGCCCAGGCTTCCCTCTCCCCAGCCACCTCCTCCAGCTCATCCGGAGGGACCCCAAGGCGTTCCCAGGCCAGCTGAGAGATATAATCCCTCCAGCGTGTCCTGGGTCTACCACGGGGCCTCCTCCCGGTGGGACATGCCCGGAACACCTCACCTAAGAGGCGGCCAGGAGGCATCCTAATCAGATGCCCGAGCCACCTCAACTGGCTCATTTCGATGTGGAGGAGCAGCAGCTTTACTCTGAGCCCCTCCCGGATGGCCGCACTCCTCACCTTATCTCTAAGGGAGAGGCCAGCCACCCTTCGAAGGAAACTAATTTCTTTTTTTTTTTTTAAAGCCTGTCATGTCTGGTAGATCTTGCAAGCAGAACTGTGATCTGAATGCGTTGTTGTGCCAAACATATTTGCTATTTCAAGATGAGCTCTATAGGTTCTCAATAGGCTCTTCTTGTTGATGTTTTAACCCTTTATTTTATTTATCTGAGTTATTTTTCCACATACTATGTAACAGCCAGAGCTGACAGGCTGAAGAAGAGGAAAATAAAGAGAAGAAAAAGGGAGAGAGAAAGGGAGCAAAAAAAAAAGGGGAAAGAGCACAAGTCTATTAACCCCTTAACTGGCAGCAAAAAAATCACCTGACAAAAACTACATAACACCCTCTGGTTATTATTGGCTCTGAACAACCCATTTCATAGCCTATTAACTGGCTGCGTCTGGTCCGCCGGCCGAATGAAGTGCATTTATATGGCAGGCTAGACCCGCCCATTTTGACTGACACCTCATTCGGCCAATCATGTTAAGAAATGGGTTTCCCAGAGCCAATAATACTCAGAGGGCGTCACGTAGCTTTGTCAGGTGATTTGGTGCAGCCAGTTACATGATTGGCCGAATGACGTGTCAATAAAAATGGGAGGGTCTAGCCTGCCATATAAAAGGGACTACAAACGGCCCGTCACCGGGCCCTTGCCAGTTAAGGGGTTAATCAGATACTTCATCACTTTAACATATAAAAAAATACTATCAATACTTGCAAAAATAAATTTGTGTGTGAAAAACAAAACTAACAAAGCATGTTATGCACACCAACAATTTTGTTGAGTTGTGATTGAGTGGGCGTTTGTGTCTGTGTCATGTTTGTGTCTGTGTCATGGAACGTACTTTCCAATGAGGGCAAAACGCTGCAGCTCCACCCATCAGAAGCCAGAGGCAGGTACGGAAAGCCCCCGGAAACCCAGGCCACCAGCAGCCCACCAAGAGCCAGGAAGACCCCCGGCCACTCAGTCCAAAGACAACCGCACACCTACCCCAGCAGACCGGAGAGGGTGGTCTCAGACGGAGCCCCCCCAGTCGAGGAGCGAGGGCTCCAGGGAACCCAAGGCGATGAGAAGCCAGCCCCCCCCCCAGCGGCCAGCCCCCTGCACTGGCCGGCGGCAGGGCCCCCGGGCCCACGGCACCCAAGGACCGCCCGACCCTCCACAGAGCCCCCCCCCACGCCGAAGAAGCCAACGCAGCCCCGCACCGCACCCCCAAGGGGGGCAGGCCAGCACCCACGCCAGAACACCCAGCCCCACCCAGGAACCCCGAGGCACCCCCATCCCAGGGGGGTAGGGGGGAGGAGGCAACCAGCAAGGAGCGGCCAGGAGGCAAGGCACAAGGCCCAGACCCAGGTCCAGCCATACATACAAACCTACCCAGACACCCATGTACACATTTATACACAGATACTCATACATGCCCATACATACTTACCCACACACAGATATGCCATACATACACATTCACTCACCCACCCATACTCACGGAGACGGTGACAAATACACAAAGACACACATTCATCCATAGCTACCCACCCTCTGAAGGCGGGGCAAGTGGAAACCACCCCAGGGCCAACAGCGACCCCAGGACGCCACCAGCCCGGTCCCCAAGGAACCACCCGACCCCTACCCCGGGCGAGACGCAAGAAATCGGGGTGTAAGATGACCCATCCACCCCTCCTCCTCCCCAACTTGTAGGTCTATGTGTTAATGTTTGTGAGTGAATGAGGTGTATAGGGTGCAGTTAAAATTGAGGGGACAGTTATGCAACAAGCGCCAACTGTTGGTCGTCAGTGCTTGCCCACACTGCCCCCCCAAAACCCTCCATGTCTAAAGTGCAAATAAAATTTGGAGACAGACAGTGACGAGGATCCGAGTGGGGCCACCTCAGCGGCCCATCTCATCAACCTCTGAGTAACATGCCTGCCCCAAAGGTCCTATGTGTATCAGGTTGTAAGTGTGTATGTGTTGTGAGTTATAATGACTAAGGTGCAATTAAAACGGAGAGGCAAGTGGTGGTGCAGCTCTCCACGTGGCCTCTCCATCCTACATCTGTGAGTGATGTGTATTCTGTGTGTGTGTGTGTGTGTGTTTGTGTATGGGGAGGGGGGGGGGGGGGGGGGGGGGGGGCATATGACCAGGAAGAATCCTGGAAGAAGAGAGCCAGCTGTCCGCTGGCTCAATAGGCACCCCGACCTCCCACACCCCAGCACAGGGCAGGGGGAGGTGAGCCCGGGGCCGCGGTGACAGCATCCCGGAGCACTGCAGCACCCGAGGTTGGCGCCCTCGCCCCCACTGCAGAGGGCGGCCCGCTCCCCCTAGATGCCCATTCACTCAACAATAGACACAAACAGGCGACAGGACATACTGGCCTGGGCATGGAAATGCAGTGCCCAGTCCCCCCCAACCACCCCACCGCGGCCCCATCCCCCACCCCACCCCCCTGCAATGCAGGCACCCCAGGGCCCCAAAAGCGTAGACCGGACATCCCGATGTCAGGCCAACCCACCCCACCCGGCGGCGCGGCCGGGACAGCAGAGGCCCCCCCCCGCGCCAGGGGGGGCCCACCGGGAGCCGGCGTGGCCCCAGTGCCGGGGCCCCAGACCCCAGCCCCCAAGCCATACAGGGAAGACCAGCCAACCGACCGAGGGCCGGCACCACCCCCCCAAGCACCCCGCCCACACCCCAGGACCGAAGGCAGCACCATCCAAGCCCCCACCACCATCAACCAGGACAGGCACACAGACATCACCAGAAGGTCGCCCCAGGACTCCAGTCTCAGGAGGCTACCAGCTACCTAGGCCTCCGGAGTCCCCACCCACCCCCCCACAAAGCACATCAGGAGCAGAGCCCGCAGCCCACCACCCCCACTAAGTAATGGAGCTGAGCAGTGGGAACCAAAGAGAGTCAAATTCCTCCAATTTGTTTTTAGAAGAAGCAGACATTCTCTCTAAACTAACATGATCTACTAATAAATTTCTGTACTGAGTAATACATAGTTTATTTTTTGTCTTCCAGTTCATGAGGATCATCTTCTTAGCGATGCACAAGGCAGTAAGAACTATGTGTGATATATTTAACTCCATAATTAATTCACTGACATCACCTAAGATGCATAGTCTGGGGGAAGTTGGGATACGACAGCTAAACCATGTGGATAGATCTTCACAAATCCTCTGCCAAAATCTCTGAACTGGTACACAAGACCACAGAGCGTGTAGATGATTATCCTCTGAATTGCTTGTACAGTGGGTGCATATGTTTGAGTGTGTAAGGCCCATTTGGAACATCCTTTGTCCAGTGTAGTATGTTCTATGGAGAATCTTATATTGTACAAGTTGTATTTGGGGTCTTTTAGTCATTTTGAAGACATTTAAACATATTTCTGTCCATAAATTTTGATCCAGGTTGACAGAAAGATCACGCTCCCATTTTGTAATTGGGAGGGAAACTGAATCATCAGTTTTTATTAATAATTTATATAATTTTGATAACAATTTTGGGGTACAGAGGTTAAGAAATTCTGTTACCCAAGTAGGCATTTCTAGATTCAATTGATTAAGGTTAAATCTTCCCTGTAGGACGGACTTAACTTGTTGATATTCCAGAAATCTACCCTTGCCAATTCTATATTTTGATATAAGTTCTTGGAACGTGATAAAATTTCCATCTTGGATAATATGTTCTAAGTTATTTATACCCTTATCACGCCATAACGGAAAATTCAGCATTTTCTTTTTCTGACAAATATCTGGATTGTTCCAAATGGGTGTTAGTTTACAGGGGATGAGTGAAGACTTAGTTATTTTTAAAAATTCCCACCAGGCTGTCAGAGAGGTATTTATACTAAGGACTTTATAGCAGTTATGATGTTTAATACTGGAACTAATGAAAGGTAAATCTGAGATTTTTATTTTTCCACAAAACGCCTGTTCTAAATCCAGCCATGGGTTGTCTAATGAATTGGATTTGATCCACTTTGAAATATACTGCAATCTACTGCTTAAGAAATAGTAATAAAAGTTTGGTAATTCTAGACCTCCACTGTGTTTTGGCTTTTGTAAAGTTTTTAAGCTTATTCTTGACAGTTTGTTTTTCCATAAAAATTTTGAGATGTTTGAATCTAGTGACTTAAACCAAGGAAGAGTAGGTTTATTAGGGATCAATGAAAATAGATAATTAATTTTTGGTAAAACCATCATTTTAATGGCAGCAACTCTCCCCATGAGTGATATAGGTAAACTGTTCCAACGTGTGAGATCATCCTCTATTGTTTTTAATAAGGGGATATGATTTAATCGTACCAAGTCTGAGAGCCTGGCGGAAAAATTTATGCCTAAATATCTAATATTTCCTGACTTTAGTGGGGTCCTAGAGGTTCTCTGGAAATTACAATTCAGAGGCAAAACTGTTGATTTACTCCAATTGATAGAGTAATCAGATATAGATGAGAACTTATCTATCAGTGTGATAGTCTTCAAAAGAGAGCCTTGTGAATTCCCAAGGAAAAGTAATACATCATCAGCATAAAGGCTAAGTTTATGGTCCATATTTTCAGTTTGAATCCCTTTAATATTTACATTTTGACGGATTGCTGCTGCTAGCGGCTCAATGAAAATTACAAAAAGAGAGGGAGAGAGTGGGCAGCCCTGCCTAGTGCCCCCTCTGCAGACTGAAACTTTGTGAAATGAGATCATTTGTCCTAACACGCGCATTCGGAGAGCTGTGTAGTGTTCTGATCCAGTTTATAAAGGATGAACCGAATCCAAATTTTTGCAGAACTGCTAGTAAGAATTTCCAATTTACCCGATCAAATGCCTTCTCTGCATCTAAAGACACGATTGTCGTCTCTAATTTGTTAATAGAACAATAGTCTATTATATTTATCAGTCGACGTGTATTATTGGCTGAGTGCCGACCCTTGATAAAGCCTGTTTGATCTGGATGTACAATAAATGGAGTAATACTTTCTAATCTTTTGGCAAGGGCTTTGCAAATTATTTTAAGATCTACATTAATGAGAGAGATTGGCCTGTAGCTGGATGGGAATGTGGGGTCTTTGCCTGGTTTAAGAAGCAGGCTAATGTTAGCAGAGTTTAAGGTTGGAGATAAGATGTGGTCATTCTGAATCTGAGTTACCATTCTGAAAAAAATGGGAGCTAGCTCAGACCAAAATTCTTTATAAAACTCGGCTGGAAAACCATCTGGGCCTGGGGCTTTATTATTTGGGAGATGCTGTAGGGCTTCACTAAGTTCACACAATGAAAGAGGTAAATCCAGAGCTGCAGCCTGGCTGTCATTTAGTTTTGGTAGATTTATAATATTAAGAAATTCTTCAATTTCAGTATCAGATGGGTTAATCTGTGGTGAATATAAGGCTTCATAGAAGTCTTTGAAAGAGTTATTTATTTGTTGTGGGTCATGAGTAATAATACCCGTCGAGTCTTTAATAGAAAAAATAGCTGTTTTTTCTTTATTCAGTTTTAATTGCTTGGCCAGGAAACTAATTTCTGCCGCTTGTATTCGCGATCTTATTCTTTCGGTCACTACCCAAAGCTCGTGACCATAGGTGAGGGTAGGAACGTAGATCTACCGGTAAATCGAGAGCTTCGCTTTTTTTTTTTTTTTTTTTTTTTTTTAAAGCCTGTCATGTCTGGTAGATCTTGCAAGCAGAACTGTGATCTGAATGCGTTGTTGTGCCAAACATATTTGCTATTTCAAGATGAGCTCTATAGGTTCTCAATAGGCTCTTCTTGTTGATGTTTTAACCCTTTATTTTATTTATCTGAGTTATTTTTCCACATACTATGTAACAGCCAGAGCTGACAGGCTGAAGAAGAGGAAAATAAAGAGAAGAAAAAGGGAGAGAGAAAGGGAGCAAAAAAAAAAAAGGGGAAAGAGCACAAGTCTATTAATCAGATACTTCATCACTTTAACATATAAAAAAATACTATCAATACTTGCAAAAATAAATTTGTGTGTGAAAAACAAAACTAACAAAGCATGTTACGCACACCAACAATTTTGTTGAGTTGTGATTGAGTGGGCGTTTGTGTCTGTGTCATGTTTGTGTCTGTGTCATGGAACGTACTTACCAATGAGGGCAAAACGCTGCAGCTCCACCCATCAGAAGCCAGAGGCAGGTACGGAAAGCCCCCGGAACCCCAGGCCACCAGCAGCCCACCAAGGGCCAGGAAGACCCCCGGCCACTCAGTCCAAAGACAACCGCACACCTACCCCAGCAGACGGGAGAGGGTGGTCTCAGACGGAGCCCCCCCAGTCGAGGAGCGAGGGCTCCAGGGAACCCAAGGCGATGAGAAGCCAGCCCCCCCCAGCGGCCAGCCCCCTGCACTGGCCGGCGGCAGGGCTCCCGGGCCCACGGCACCCAAGGACCGCCCGACCCTCCACAGAGCCCCCCCCCCACGCCGAAGAAGCCAACGCAGCCCCGCACCGCACCCCCAAGGGGGGCAGGCCAGCACCCACGCCAGAACACCCAGCCCCACCCAGGAACCCCGAGGCACCCCCATCCCAGGGGGGTAGGGGGGAGGAGGCAACCAGCAAGGAGCGGCCAGGAGGCAAGGCACAAGGCCCAGACCCAGGTCCAGCCATACATACAAACACACCCAGACACCCGTGTACACATTTATACACAGATACTCATACATGCCCATACATACTTACCCACACACAGATATGCCATACATACACATTCACTCACCCACCCATACTCACGGAGACGGTGACAAATACACAAAGACACACATTCATCCATAGCTACCCACCCTCTGAAGGCGGGGCAAGTGGAAACCACCCCAGGGCCAACAGCGACCCCAGGACGCCACCAGCCCGGTCCCCAAGGAACCACCCGACCCCTACCCCGGGCGAGACGCAAGAAATCGGGGTGTAAGATGACCCATCCACCCCTCCTCCTCCCCAACTTGTAGGTCTATGTGTTAATGTTTGTGAGTGAATGAGGTGTATAGGGTGCAGTTAAAATTGAGGGGACAGTTATGCCACAAGCGCCAACTGTTGGTCGTCAGCGCTTGCCCACACTGCCCCCCCAAAACCCTCCATGTCTAAAGTGCAAATAAAATTTGGAGACAGACAGTGACGAGGATCCGAGTGGGGCCACCTTAGCGGCCCATCTCATCAACCTCTGAGTAACATGCCTGCCCCAAAGGTCCTATGTGTATCAGGTTGTAAGTGTGTATGTGTTGTGAGTTATAATGACTAAAGTGCAATTAAAACGGAGAGGCAAGTGGTGGTGCAGCTCTCCACGTGGCCTCTCCATCCTACATCTGTGAGTGATGTGTATTCTGTGTGTGTGTGTGTGTGTGTTTGTGTATGGGGAGGGGGAGGGGGGGGGGGGGCATATGACCAGGAAAAATCCTGGAAGAAGAGAGCCAGCTGTCCGCTGGCTCAATAGGCACCCCGACCTCCCACACCCCAGCACAGGGCAGGGGGAGGTGAGCCCGGGGCCGCGGTGACAGCATCCCGGAGCACTGCAGCACCCGAGGTTGGCGCCCTCGCCCCCACCGCAGAGGGCGGCCCGCTCCTCCTAGATGCCCATTCACTCAACAATAGACACAAACAGGCGACAGGACATACTGGCCTGGGCATGGAAATGCAGTGCCCAGTCCCCCCCAACCACCCCACCGCGGCCCCATCCCCCACCCCACCCCCCTGCAATGCAGGCACCCCAGGGCCCCAAAAGCGTAGACCGGACATCCCGACGTCAGGCCAACCCACCCCACCCGGCGGCGCGGCCGGGACAGCAGAGGCCCCCCCGCGCCAGGGGGGGCCCACCGGGAGCCGGCGCGGCCCCAGTGCCGGGGCCCCAGACCCCAGCCCCACGCCATACAGGGAAGACCCGCCAACCGCCCGAGGGCCGGCACCACCCCCCCAAGCACCCCGCCCACACCCCAGGACCGAAGGCAGCACCATCCAAGCCCCCACCACCATCAACCAGGACAGGCACACAGACATCACCAGAAGGTCGCCCCAGGACCCCAGCCCCAGGAGGCTACCAGCTACCCAGGCCCCCGGAGTCCCCCCCCACCCCCCCACAAAGCACATCAGGAGCAGAGCCCGCAGCCCATCACCCCCACTAAGTAATGGAGCTGAGCAGTGGGAACCAAAGAGAGTCAAATTCCTCCAATTTGTTTTTAGAAGAAGCAGACATTCTCTCTAAACTAACATGATCTACTAATAAATTTCTGTACTGAGTAATACATAGTTTATTTTTTGTCTTCCAGTTCATGAGGATCATCTTCTTAGCGATGCACAAGGCAGTAAGAACTATGTGTGATATATTTAACTCCATAATTAATTCACTGACATCACCTAAGATGCATAGTCTGGGGGAAGTTGGGATATGACAGCTAAACCATGTGGATAGATCTTCACAAATCCTCTGCCAAAATCTCTGAACTGGTACACAAGACCACAGAGCGTGTAGATGATTATCCTCTGAATTGCTTGTACAGTGGGTGCATATGTTTGAGTGTGTAAGGCCCATTTGGAACATCCTTTGTCCAGTGTAGTATGTTCTATGGAGAATCTTATATTGTACAAGTTGTATTTGGGGTCTTTTAGTCATTTTGAAGATATTTAAACATATTTCTGTCCATAAATTTTGATCCAGGTTGACAGAAAGATCACGCTCCCATTTTGTAATTGGGAGGGAAACTGAATCATCAGTTTTTATTAATAATTTATATAATTTTGATAACAATTTTGGGGTACAGAGGTTAAGAAATTCTGTTACCCAAGTAGGCATTTCTAGATTCAATTGATTAAGGTTAAATCTTCCCTGTAGGACGGACTTAACTTGTTGATATTCCAGAAATCTACCCTTGCCAATTCTATATTTTGATATAAGTTCTTGGAACGTGATAAAATTTCCATCTTGGATAATATGTTCTAAGTTATTTATACCCTTATCACGCCATAACGGAAAATTCAGCATTTTCTTTTTCTGACAAATATCTGGATTGTTCCAAATGGGTGTTAGTTTACAGGGGATGAGTGAAGACTTAGTTATTTTTAAAAATTCCCACCAGGCTGTCAGAGAGGTATTTATACTAAGGACTTTATAGCAGTTATGATGTTTAACCCCTTAACTGGCAGCAAAAAAATCACCTGACAAAAACTACATAACACCCTCTGGTTATTATTGGCTCTGAACAACCCATTTCATAGCCTATTAACTGGCTGCGTCTGGTCCGCCGGCCGAATGAAGTGCATTTATATGGCAGGCTAGACCCGCCCATTTTGACTGACACCTCATTCGGCCAATCATGTTAAGAAATGGGTTTCCCAGAGCCAATAATACTCAGAGGGCGTCACGTAGCTTTGTCAGGTGATTTGGTGCAGCCAGTTACATGATTGGCCGAATGACGTGTCAATAAAAATGGGAGGGTCTAGCCTGCCATATAAAAGGGACTACAAACGGCCCGTCACCGGGCCCTTGCCAGTTAAGGGGTTAATACTGGAACTAATGAAAGGTAAATCTGAGATTTTTATTTTTCCACAAAACGCCTGTTCTAGATCCAGCCATGGGTTGTCTAATGAATTGGATTTGATCCACTTTGAAATATACTGCAATCTACTGCTTAAGAAATAGTAATAAAAGTTTGGTAATTCTAGACCTCCACTGTGTTTTGGCTTTTGTAAAGTTTTTAAGCTTATTCTTGATGGTTTGTTTTTCCATAAAAATTTTGAGATGTTTGAATCTAGTGACTTAAACCAAGGAAGAGTAGGTTTATTAGGGATCAATGAAAATAGATAATTAATTTTTGGTAAAACCATCATTTTAATGGCAGCAACTCTCCCCATGAGTGATATAGGTAAACTGTTCCAACGTGTGAGATCATCCTCTATTGTTTTTAATAAGGGGATATGATTTAATCGTACCAAGTCTGAGAGCCTGGCGGAAAAATTTATGCCTAAATATCTAATATTTCCTGACTTTAGTGGGGTCCTAGAGGTTCTCTGGAAATTACAATTCAGAGGCAAAACTGTTGATTTACTCCAATTGATAGAGTAATCAGATATAGATGAGAACTTATCTATCAGTGTGATAGTCTTCAAAAGAGAGCCTTGTGAATTCCCAAGGAAAAGTAATACATCATCAGCATAAAGGCTAAGTTTATGGTCCATATTTTCAGTTTGAATCCCTTTAATATTTACATTTTGACGGATTGCTGCTGCTAGCGGCTCAATGAAAATTACAAAAAGAGAGGGAGAGAGTGGGCAGCCCTGCCTAGTGCCCCCTCTGCAGACTGAAACTTTGTGAAATGAGATCATTTGTCCTAACACGCGCATTCGGAGAGCTGTGTAGTGTTCTGATCCAGTTTATAAAGGATGAACCGAATCCAAATTTTTGCAGAACTGCTAGTAAGAATTTCCAATTTACCCGATCAAATGCCTTCTCTGCATCTAAAGACACGATTGTCGTCTCTAATTTGTTAATAGAACAATAGTCTATTATATTTATCAGTCGACGTGTATTATTGGCTGAGAGCCGACCCTTGATAAAGCCTGTTTGATCTGGATGTACAATAAATGGAGTAATACTTTCTAATCTTTTGGCAAGGGCTTTGCAAATTATTTTAAGATCTACATTAATGAGAGAGATTGGCCTGTAGCTGGATGGGAGTGTGGGGTCTTTGCCTGGTTTAAGAAGCAGGCTAATGTTAGCAGAGTTTAAGGTTGGAGATAAGATGTGGTCATTCTGAATCTGAGTTACCATTCTGAAAAAAATGGGAGCTAGCTCAGACCAAAATTCTTTATAAAACTCGGCTGGAAAACCATCTGGGCCTGGGGCTTTATTATTTGGGAGATGCTGTAGGGCTTCACTAAGTTCACACAATGAAAGAGGTAAATCCAGAGCTGCAGCCTGGCTGTCATTTAGTTTTGGTAGATTTATATTATTAAGAAATTCTTCAATTTCAGTATCAGATGGGTTAATCTGTGGTGAATATAAGGCTTCATAGAAGTCTCTGAAAGAGTTATTTATTTGTTGTGGGTCATGAGTAATAATACCAGTCGAGTCTTTAATAGAAAAAATAGCTGTTTTTTCTTTATTCAGTTTTAATTGCTTGGCCAGGAATTTTCCAGATTTATTTCCATGCTCAAAGTTTTCCAAACGCAGCCTCTGCAACATAAATTGTGTCCTTTTATCAATTATTTCATTTAGCTCCAGTTTCAGTTTCCTCAGGCTGATAATTGTATGTTCTTGTGGTGAAGCGGCATAGGCAGTTTCTAAAGATTTAATTTTTTGTTCTAATTCTAACACAAGTGCTTTTTCTTTATTTTTCCTATGCGAGCAGTAAGATATTATTTTGCCCCGCATTACTGCCTTTCCTGCTTCCCAAAGAACACATGGTGATATTCCTGGAATATCATTATATTCTAAGTATGCTGACCATTCCTTTTTGAAATAATTAATAAAATCTTCTTCTTTAAGTAATGATGTATTAAATCTCCAGTTCCTGATTGGTGGTGTGACTCTTTTCTGTGTCAGAGACATAGACACCGGTGCATGATCGCTAATAGTGATAGGGTGAATCTGAGTGTCTGTGATATCCATCATTATGGAGCTGCTAACTAAAAAGTAATCTAAGCGGGAATGAGATTTGTGTACTGGTGAGAAATAACTATAATCTCTCAAAGTAGGGTGATGTGAACGCCAAGCATCGCAAAGTCCAAAATCCTTCATCTACTGTTTAAGAATGTCTGCAGACTGCCAGTTCCTCTGACTCACTGCTGTACTGAGCCTGTCAATATCTGCATTAAGTACCAGGTTGAAGTCTCCTCCTATTACAAGTGTGGTGTCAGAGTGATCTGAGAGTGAAGTGAACAAAGCATGAAAGAAGGAGGGGTCATCAACATTTGGTCCATATATACTAGCAATACATAAATCTGTATTCTGTATAGATAAATTAAGTATTATAAATCTACCTTCAGGGTCTATTGTACTGTTGCTAATGTTAAAGTTTATCTTCTTGTTAATCAATATAGCTACACCTCTTTGTTTGGAGTTATAGCAGGCTGAGTACGTGTGAGGGAACTGTGGAGAGGAAAGAGTGAGCACAGATGTTTTGGACACATGTGTCTCCTGTAGAAAAACAACATCTGCTTTTAAGTCTTTTAACCGATTAAAAATTTTTAGTCTC
The DNA here is from genome assembly GCF_007364275.1 of Archocentrus centrarchus. Classification (NCBI taxonomy): domain Eukaryota; kingdom Metazoa; phylum Chordata; class Actinopteri; order Cichliformes; family Cichlidae; genus Archocentrus; species Archocentrus centrarchus. The sequence continues at coordinate 28,208,029 of NC_044356.1, read as the reverse complement.
TTTTCCCTCGAACCAGCCCCGTGCACATTCCATGAGACAAATCTGAGTGTGCTCATATTTAAACTAACTGATGGACTGTTGTGTGCTCACTAAGGATGTGTGTGTGTGTGTACATATGTTCTGTATGTTGGCGTGTGCCCTTTATATTGATGTGTGCGTGTGTATGTGCGCTGTATGTTGGTGTGTGTGCATCTGCGCTGTATGTTAGTGTAGTAAACTGTAGCATTGTAAGTGACGTAAACATATTGCTGAGTGCAGAAAGAAAAAAGACGTGTAAAAAGTGACCTAAGTGACATAAGAATGAAATTAGATGAGGGGAAAACAAAACAGAACAAACAAACAAACAAACGATCACGGTACTATGCTGACTCGTCGGCGTTAATGGTACTACTTAGACAGATTTAGACTATTTAATGGTACTGTTTAGATGGTTGAAAAAAAAACTCAGAAAAGAACGTTAATATGGACACAGATCACCTGATCGATCAGCAGAGCCATGGCGTGGTGTTTTTGTCTCGGTAAAGCTGTCCGTTTACATACAGTTTGTCCACGGCGATGACAGCCCGGGAGCCTTCCTGCATGAGCTTCTTCCGGATAGGGAATAGAGCCTTGCGTCGCTCCAGAATCTCCTTTGGAAACTGGTCGTTGACGCTGAAGTCCGTCCCTCTCAGCTCCCGGCCGCGGCTCTTCACCAGCTCTTTTTCTTTGAAGTGTTCGAATTTGGCCACGATCGGTCTGGGTCTGCGTGCTCCGGGTCGCTTCCCTCCCAGGCGGTGGACTCTATGGAAGGCGATGGTCTTCACGGCGTCCTCCGGGAGCTTCAGGTGAGTTTGGATAAATTCCTTCACTGTAGCCTCCGGGTCCTCCTCTGCCTTCTCCGGGATACCTGAAAACACAAGATTTTCTCTCATGCTGCGGGCCTGAAGCTCGATAATCGATTCTTTAATTTTCTTATTTTCTTCTGAGAGCCGGGTCGTTTCCTCGGTGAGGGAATTCACCGACTCTCTGAGGACAGCGTTTTCAGCAGCCAGTGTTTCCACCTGATGCTGGCTGAACTCGACTGACTCCCGCAGGGCCTGAAACTCCTTGTGAAGGATTTCAACCAGGGCCAAGCGGGCGTCAAAGCTGGACAATTTGTTATTAATGGACTCCAGAATGTCCACAATATTGGTGGTGGGTGACGAAGTTGCCTCTGGGGAATCTTCTGGGCGGCTTCTTTTTGTGGACGGCGTTGCTTTGCTGGTGGAGGGAGTCGGCGTCTTGTCTGTTTTCCCCATGAGGACTCGCTCAAAACACCCGTCGATGTACCGCAGCAAACTATCCAGGTCCTCTTCACCGTCCTCCAGATTGTTGTAAATAATTTAAGTTAGGCTAAGAAACTACCTATATTTTTTGGTTTTAAGCCTGTCTAGTTATAAATTGGCGAAAAAAAAAAAGGCTAATCACGCAAATGTTTGCTGATAGAGTCACGCCGCCATTAACGATACTGCCGAGATTCACAAAGTCTCGCGTGACTACAGCATAGTCTCCTCTATGCTCCTCTCCTCATAGTCTACGCTTTTACACTAAGCTCTCTCTTCACCACGACAGACCGGTCCGTCTGTCGATCTCCCGCTCCCTTCTCCCATCACTAGTGAACAAGACCCTGAGATACTTGAACTCCTCCACTTGGGGCAAGAACTTGTTCCTGAGCCGGAGAGGGCACTCCACCTTTTTCCGGCTAAGGATGAAGCCAACAGAACCGCATCATCTGCAAAAAGCAGAGATGAGACTCTGAGGCCACCAAGGAAGAAGCCTTCCGCCACCTGGCTACACCTAGAAATTCTATCCATAAAAATTATGAACAGAATCGGTGACAAAGGGCAGCCCTGACGGAGTCCAACACCCACAGGAAACGAATCCGACTTATTCCCGGCTGTACGGACCAAGCTCTCACTGCGGTTGTACAAAGACTGAATGGCCCGCAACAACGGGCCAGACACCCCATACAGACCTAATGTTTAATAATCCAAATTTAATCATTTTATTCTTAGGTGCAATAAATGCTTTGGTGCAATAAATGCTATAGTATTTATTGTTTTTAAATTTTTATGCTCAAATAGTTTTTTGCTGATTTTAGCTTTGTTTTATTTGGTGGTCTTGGAGCAGGCACTGTCTTCATGTGGATGAGGTTTTGGGGGGATGGCAAGAGGAGAGAGGCTGCAGAGAGGCACATAATACTGCAAGTCTGCTTCCTGGTCTCAACCCTGAGTAGTCAGGTTTTAGGAGGGTTAATAAATTTGGCCAGATTTCTAGAAATGAGAGCTGCTCCATCCAAAGTGGGATGGATGTCATCTCTTCTAACAACTAGGTTTTCTCCAGAAACTTTCCCAATTATCTATGAAGCCCATGTGGTTTTTTTGGACACCACTAAGATAGCCAGCGATTCAAGGAGAACAAGCGGCTAAACATGTCGCTCCTGGTCTTATTGGGGAGGGGCCCAGAGAAAACTATAGAGTCTGACATTGCTTTTTCAAAGTTACACACGATTCAACATTAATTTTAGTGACCTCTGATTGGCGTAACTGGCCTTAGCCAGCACTTTCAAATTTCCGTGAATGTCGCCTGCTCTGACCCCTGGAAGATATTTGACTATGGTCACTGGCGTCGCTAGATTCATGTTTCTCAATACAGTGTCGCCAATAACCAGAAGAGACAGGAGAAGAAGCCATTCTGATAGTGTTGGCTAAGAGGTAGGCTACTAGGTGTGCTAAGCTAGCGAATTTCTAAAAACAAAGTGAATAATGTGAATACAGGTGATTCAACAAAGAGTGTGCTCTAGATAAAGCAGGTGAAGATTACATTTAAATATGTCGTTATCCAGATAAATCGAGCTATACAGATTAAACAGCTAACAGATAGCAAAACACCACTGTGTTCCGAAACAGGAACATGAAGTGATACAATACCGCAGTGAGAGCCAACACCAAGTGACCCGATTTAGCAGTGTGCATTCTATCCCCCTCAATGCTCCTTACTAGGAAGTCTTGCCTTCTCCCCCCATCTGGAGAGTTCCTGAATAAAGACCTTTACACCAAACAATAGAGATAAGTCCAAGCTCTTTCCAACCAGAAACCAGGTGAGAGTATTTGCCCATGTTACAGCAAAGGCAGACATGGACTGAATCACGCAGAAATCTCCAAGTTGGTGACCTAGTTCTGCTCAAAGATAAGCAGGTTGGATGTAACAGCTGGCCCATGGAAAGGGGTGCTGCAACATTTCCAAACAAGGACAATCGAGTAAGAAAGACTGAAGTAAAGGCATGGGATCAATGCTCTGTAAAGACATTTACACGCCCAGTTACAGAAGTTATTCTCCTCATGCCAAAGGACTAAATGTGTATTGTATTGTTTAGTATAGTGGCCTCACAAGGCCAGGTGGGGACTGTGTTGCCCTTAAGGCATTTCTCTGAATAAATAAGTTCATAGGTTTAAACAAATAATTCTAAAAATATTTCTGTTATTGAGAATGATTACAAGGCATTTAGATGAACAATTTATGCTTCATGTAAGTTTTTGTTAGAAAATGTTATCTGTAAATTCTACTTCCGGTTCCAGCCCTGCGCTTGTAGTTTTTGCTTGTCAGCAAAAGATCCACACGCAAGAGGCAGTATGGAAATGTGATTGGATGACATCCACACTGAATTATCAGGCAGGAATGCTGTAAGTTGCAATTATTGAACAGCTCTGGGATTTGGGAATGGTGTGGCAAGCAGGGTGGACCCAAATGCAGAACTCCAAGGCAGACTAAACTTAAAAGGTGGCTTTATTTTAGATAATGTGAAACAACGCAGAGGAATGGCACTGTAACAAAACTCAAACTGAATGGAAATCAGAACAAAACCACACCTCCATGAGGGTGGACACAACAGAGAACAGTACAAACCTAGGGGCTTAAATACACACAGGAGATGGGAGACAAGAAACAGCTGGGGAACACAGGGCACAAGTGAAACAAATCTAACAAATTAAACAAGGGAAGCAAAACTAAACATGGCACATAAGAACACTGGACTGTAAAACTAAAACAGGAAGTAACTAAACAAGAAAACTGATAAACATAATCAGAGATATAATTTAAACAGAACAAAACAAACTCAAAACACTGTTTTTGAGTTCCTTTTTGTTTAGTTCTGTTTTGTCATATTTTTGGGTTGTTTCTTATAGTTTGGTTTTCTCAGTTTGTTGTTTCTTTGTGTAATGTCTGATCCCCTTTGTCATGTTTCCTGTGTTAGGTCTACGTGTGTTATGTTGGTCACTTCCTGATTTATTTTGGTAGTCTCGTGCTCCTTGTGTGTTGTGTTCAATTTGCTTCCCCTGTGTTATTAGGTTCATTTGTTTCACCTGTTGTTTCCTTTTGTTTCCACTCTCCCTGATTTCCTTGTGTGTATTTAAGCCCTCAGATTTCCTCTGTTCTTGGTTCATGTCCTTGTCATTGTATACGTCCAGGTGGATGTGTCTGCTGTGTCCTTTAAGTTTTGTATTTTGAGTTTTTCGGGTTTTTGTGTAGCTGGCTCCTGACCAGCCATGTTTCAAGTATATATAAAGATTAAGTACAAATTCAGCCCTCGCCTTCTGTGCTGCTCTGAGGTCCTCCCTGCCTTGCTAGCCGCAGCGACCGTGACAGACATAGACAGGGGCGGTTCTAGGGGCGGGGCCACAGGGGCATTGGCCCCATCTGAAATCGCTTGGCCCCCTGAAGTGCCCCTGTCCTGTCACTCATCTGTCCTTCGTCCGAGAGCAAGGATCACATTATAGGTGGATGCAATTCCATGCCGAAACACCAGTAGCGCTAATGAGCCAAAACGGAATGCTCAGCGTGAATAAAGCTTGTGGAAGAAAAAGAAGATTTGAACGATCTCGTGGAGAAACCTTTTTAACCAACAACCAGTTTACATTTTGAGGAGTTTGTTGTAATGATAAGTCATAAATCCCTTTTTACTTACAGCTGTCACATAGCGTAAATCTGACAAACATTAATTTAAGAAGCAAAGTTAGTTAAGAGTAATGTTAACCGGGGCCCTACTTGTGTTTGGACATGAACGTTTGCATTTCGCTAATTCATGTACTTCTTTGTAATTTGCATTTGTGTGTTGACATTAACTGTAATGTTTGGCAGTGATAGAGAAAAATATGAAAAGAAAGGGTCAGTCTCAGGTGGGAATTCAGCAGTTTTTGAGCAAAAGAGTGAGTCTGCCAGCTGAAAATGAGTAGGGTGAGAGGAGGGAGAGAGCAGCAGAACACAGTAGACCAGAGGCTGGTCAAGAGCAGGACACCTCCAGTCCTTTTTCATCAGTTCAGAAATCATTTAGGGAGAGCAACAACAGTTAATGCTGTAATGTATGAAATGTCTGATATTGTTATTTAGCGAAATGGCACATTTCCTCCTTACATTTGGTGATAAGATTTACCATAACTTTAATGTAATGGCTTTCATTTTTATTGGTCCGTATATCACCACATCTACCACAAATACTTGGCCCCTCTATGAATACTGTGGCCCCCTTGATGGCCCCTTACTCAGAAAAATCCTAGATCTGCCACTGGGCATAGACATATATACGTAGACGCGGCGTTGACTGGGTTAGCCTGCTGATGTTACATAACTGTGTGTCCGCCATATTGGAGGAGGCAAAGCTGCGCTGTGAACTAATACAAGTAAATGGACTGAAGTTCATAAAGCGCCTTTCTACAAAGTTATTTAAGTTAATGCATTCATTCACACATTCAAATATGCACTAATATACACTGGGAAACTGTTAGGCACAAAAAAAAAAAATTATTTTCAAAATGTTAGAATGGCCAAATACGATTAAAAACAATTCGTCAGTCTTACCTGTGAAAGGTAATCCCATGTGATCCCGTTTTGACTGTAAAATGGTTTGAACAACTCCATACAGCACAAGAGTGCAGCATGTTATGTTGGCCGCTTTTGTCCCCTACAATATGGCGGCGATGTTGATGTATGAGTCAGCGCTCAATGCAGCGTCTAGGTGTATATGTCTATGGTGACAGGACCATGACAAGCTTAAACTGATGACTTTGAATCATGCCTGTCAAGTCTCCTGTTTTGTCAGGGAAACTCCTGCCGTCGTCCCGTATTTTTATTTTCCCATAAATTTCCCTCACACTGTGAGACTCGCTTAACCCTTCATATGCGAGTCTGCTCAGACTTTTGACTGGCACTGCATTTTGTAATCTATAGTGCGATTAAATATTAATTTAAAAATCAGGATTCTCTGAGTCCAGTGATGCCTCACCTGTAAATAGCCAGCCACACTACAGTTTAAAAGCCAAATAGCCTACCAGCTAATGCTGTTTACGTTAGATACCTGACATCTCGGTATAAACAACGGAAGATAAATAACTTTACCTGATATAATATGGGCGCTTCAAACATGAACATTTCTTATCCTGTCCTCAGTCCTGATCGTATCCTCAGTCCAATTTTTATCAGTACATTTGATGGCTTGCAACCACAGATGCCTCTGTTTTCTCTCAAACAGCCGTGATCCCGTGGGATTTGGTACAACTTCAGTCCACTTTTGGTAGAGTAGAAATTCTGACAGCCAAACACGCAACAGCCACACATTTTTATGCTGATATCACTTTTAAATCACGTTTAAATGCTCCACAGTCTTCTTGTTCTTATTGATTTGAATGGAGTAGCAGTTCACTTCCATTGCCAAAATGTGCACACATCCTTTGATGACGTGGGCTGTAAAAGGGTTTATAATAATTTTAAAAAAGTATTCCTGTGCTGCTCCAAACTGAATTCTGTCACTAGCCTCGCAAGAACTGCCACCTGCAGTAGCCTGAGCGGCAGTTCTCGTGAGGTTAGTGCCGACAGCTGGAACCAACCCGGAACAACAACTGAGCCTCGGTTGGGCTCAGTGTTGCCAACTTAGAGGCTTTTTTTTTTTCAAAAAAGCGACTAGCCACCACGTTCTCACCGTGTTTTGTGTACATAAAGCCTTCTTACTGCGTCCTTTTGGCATCGCCCAGCCCTCCCTCACTTTGACTCCACCCTCCAACCCCCGAACCTTCACCTAAAAACTGAACCTGCCTCCTGCCTACCTGCTTCTCCTGCTCCCACCCATTGCTTCAGCCTTTATCAACCTTCCCTTACAAAAATACGTGCCGGCTGGATTCCAACCAACGGTGAAGGTCTTCAACACCAGGTGGAGCGACGCATCGGTTGAAGTATTCGCAGTCACATCATGGATATGTCCGTTCAAGCTTCGGCGAGAACAGCTAGGGTGTCCACTGGAGGCAACACGCGTCGCCTTGCCTGAACGCCATGACAAGTCAGCAAGGGCTCCGCTGACTAAAGAAGTCAGCCCAACTTCGAATCAGTACCATCAACATCGGTACAATGACCGGAAGAAGCCACGAACTGGCCACATCGCTCAAGAACCGCCGCATCGACATCACGTGCATGCAAAAGATGAAGTGGAAAGGAGCGAAGGCCTGGGACATCGGTGAAGGCTTCAAGCTCTTGTACAATGGTGCCAACTCGGCTCGGAACGGCATGGGAATCATCGTCAGTGAGAAGCTCAAGGACAGTGTGGTCGAAGTGTGCCGAGTGTTGGACCGGCTCGTGTCAATCAAGATTGACTCGGGCGAAGTGGTCTTGTGAGCAATCTCCTGCTACGCCCCGCAGACCAACTGCACTGACGAGGAGAAGGACGAATTCTGGGAGGAGCTGGATGCTCTGATACAATCGATCGGACCCGAAGAACACCTGGTGATCGGTGGAGACCTCAAAGGCCACATCGGCTCCATGAGGGAAGGCTTTCATCAGTGCCATGGAGGCCGAGGCTGAGCGAGAATGGGATGTGTCTGAACACCGTGAAGACCGAGTACATGGAGTTCGGCGAGCAGACCGACGGGACCATCAGTGTCAACGGCGTGCCCCTGAAGAAGACCACGCAGTTCAAGTACCTCGGATCCATCCTCAGCAGTGATGGCGGCACAGTCCTGGATGTCCACGCCCGAGTCAGCGCGGCCTGGGCCAAGTGGCACCAAGTGAGAATCGTACTCTGCGACCGCAAGATGCCCGAGCGTCTCAAGAGCAAGATCTACAAGATCATCGTACGCCCCGTCGCCCTCTATGGTTGCGAGTGCTGGCCTGCAACCGCACAACATGAGCAAGCACTGCACAGAATGGAGATGAGGATTCTCCGCTGGAGCCTGGGCTTGACACTGCATGAACACACGATGAACGAGGATGTCCGAAGATGGATGGGTGTGGCCCCGATCACCGACAAGATGCGAGTAGCACGCCTTCGATGGTACGGACACGTCGTCCGAAGCGATGACAGCTCGGTGGCCAAGACCGCGATGCGCCTCAGCCCGTGCGGGAAGAGGCCCCAAGGATGGCCAAAAAAGTGGTGGCTCGACCAGATCAAAGAAGATATGAAGCACGTCGGCGTCGCCCCCGAAGTCACCCTAGATCGCGCCAAGTGGAGACAGCGTGCAATCACGCAGACCCTGCGATTTAGCGGAAATAATGCAAGGAAGAAGAAGAAGATGGTTTTACCATTATAAAACCATAGTTAACCATAGCAGGGTCGTAAGGGTCTGAGACAGCCGACAGCGAGTTTTCTTACACAAGTTGGCAACAGTGGCCCAGATAAAAGAGGAGGGTTGAATATAGCTAGCAGTCGCATCCCACAGTGTTTTCGTTAAATTTGATATTCTAACGTTAAACAATACAGGACAAAATTGATCTATGTAATGTGGGTCTAGGCAAAGCATTAAAGTTATTAAGTTATTTCATAAAGTGCATTTGTAGTTCTAAACATATTTAGGGTGTTTTTTATACACTTCTTGTCTCTCCAAAGATAATATCTCTCCTACATCCTCGATTGCAACTACATGCAAATGACCAATTATGCAAATTAGGCAATGATGTTACTTCTATTTTCAGCGGCGGAAAATTTCCCGTATTTTTTTAAATACAAAACTTGACAGTTATGCTTTAGATATTACTGCTTATTTTGCAGAAATGTTATTTTAGTGAGCTTGATGCACTTTATTTGTGTAATCCTGTCTCTGTGTTGAGACTAAATGTATTTTCTGTCATTTCAGTTCGGTGTCACCAGCATCCTTATTGAAAACACTACATACTTATCTGTTTCAGGATGCAGAAAACAGAACAAACCTGCATAAGATTTATATGGGAACTGCTTCTTAATTATTAGCAATAATCTATGATTGCTGAGCTGTTGAGCCATACTGCTAATTATCATTCATTTAACCTTCTCTTTGCTCACTTATTTTTTCACTTGTAACTCTTTTAATGTTTTGTATTTTTCTCATTTACTATTTTTTGTTTGTTTTTTCTTTGCTGTAAAATGCACTTTGCAGTTCTGTAAGAGTTTTATTATTATTATTATTATTATTATTATTATTATTATTATTATTATTATTATTATTATTTTATTATTCTTGCTGCAGAGACAATCATGCCAGTCCACAGCAAACATTTGATGACTAATGGGGGCCCGCAAGCAAAACTGGTGACAATACAATTAAATCTTTTTCACAGCAAATGTCTAAATAAAAAAGGCCTTTTGTGTCTTTGTTTGAAATGGGCTTTATATGTAATTAACCATAAGCAGTTTTTGAATGTAAATTCTTGCCAGTGTTCCATATTTTTTGCAGTGAAATTCTGGCATCTACAGCTGCCCTGTTGATTTTTACAATAAAGTACTGTAATGTATCATACAGTTGTATCAAGGAATGTAATTAGGTTTATCTAATTTAGGTTTAAAATCTTTTGTATTTATAAATGTTGACCATGAAAAGAACATTTGTAAACTGTGTTATCTACAAATAAGCCTAAAATAATGTCTGATACATATTCACCATATATTTTACAGTGAAGTCCTAGCAATCACAGCTGCCAGTATTTTACTGTAAATTTAACTGTTTTGTGTGTGTGTGTGTGTGTGTGTGTGTGTGTGTGTACCCTAGGAGATTATTTTCAATTAAAAGCTGACATCAATTTTTTTTAAAAAGGAGCAAAAGTTTGGTCTCAGTTTAAAGAGCAGTCCTACCATTATTTAATGCTTCAATCTTAAATATGATCAATTTTTTCTTTTTTTTTTTTTTTTTTTATTTTGGGGGGGGGGGGGGGGGGGGGGGGGTCTTGTTTGTTTGTTTGTTTGTTCTTTAACCTGTCTTGTCTGGCAGCTTAAGCAAGAAAGTCCCAGAGAACTGCCCGATGCTAATGAAAACAATCCTATATGTTTGTGACCTTGCTATGTGGCCATGTGTCCCAGTGTTTTAACTGCAGTGCCAGCCAACAAAACCCCCCTTTTTTTCACTTTGTTTATTCCATCGATTCTGATGGTTTCAGCAATTTCGTTTCAGGAATTTGTGAGTCCTCATTTGGATGCTTTGCTTTTTATTCTTGATTTTTATTCTCTCACTGATAAATTGACAAACTGCAGCAAAAAAGTAGCTCAAAATTCCCAGGAGGCAATGTTGAACAGGCCAATCACAATCGTTCTGGGCTGCATGGACACCACAGAACAAATAGATTTACATACATAGACGGTGTGGCCTGTTGCTGCAATATGTCAACGTGTCCATCATATTGGGTGTGGCAGATCTGTGCTGTAAACTAACACAAATAAATGGACTGACCTTTATAAATCGCCTTCTGCAAAGCTCTATAAGTGAATGTGTCTCATCAGAGCCAGCCCCAGCCTTTAAGGGGCCCTAAGCAAAATTTGATTTGGAGCCGACTTATGCCACTTCATTGTCCAGCCTAACTGTTATTAATGCTGGAAGGTTAAAGTTGAATATAAATTTTTTGGGGATGAATTACTGTTTCAGACTGATGTGCATAAGCCCACTGAAAAACAATGTATTTCAATATGATACACATGGTAAAGCTATGTCATGTCCATGACAGTGAGGAGATTTGGACAAGTATCTATACATGCCATATCCAATCTAAAGGGCATAGACTTTTTAGAAAATATGTGATTTAGGGTGTTTGATCTGCTCTTGGACATATTGAACATTCTGTTTTCATCCAAAAGATGTTTAGTTTTGAATGACTACGCACCTGATTACAGACTAGTAAATAACCCTGAGATATATGAGTCATAATTTTGCAGTGTGGCAGGCAGGATAAGGACCCAAACACAGGACTCGGTATGGAAAATGTGAACTCAAAAATACACAACTTTATTTCTGGACGCACATCAAGTACAAGGGAACTAGAAAACCCAACTGGAGCAAATAAGTCAGCAATTAGAAATAATAAGGGCTACTCTGAACCAGGAAGCACAGGTCCTAAGTGAAGAACAGGTCGACACAGACGATAAACACGAGGTAATCAGGGAGATAGCACACATCAGCGAGCACCAGCCTCTGGATTCTGATGCACATCTGCAAGTCAGAGGTGCCAAAAGTCTAAGAGACAAGCGTTTGCTGTTCAGCAACGTACTGCTCGATCTTGCAGTAACTTCAGTTATCTATGGGATAGTTTCTCTGATGCCACAAAACACGTATTTCCAGTTTGAGAAAAATGACGGCCGTTTTCCCGTTTCATATTCTTTGCGAATTTATGTATTGGTTTCAAATGTAATAAAAGAAATCTAATTAGTTTTACACTGTATGGATTTGTAGTATAAAATGAAAATGAAAATGAAAAAAAAAAAAAAACGAACCGTTTTTCGTTTTTTTAATCTGTTTTCAAAACGGAAAGAACGAATGACCAAACAAATACACGGACCAGACAGCAACCGCTTGTCCCCATAGACCATTTCTTCGTAGCCAGAGCATTTAAATCAGGGGTAGGGAACTCCAGGCCTCGAGAGCCCCTGTCCTGCAGGTTTTAGATGTGTCCCTGATCCAGCACACCTGACTCAAATGACTGAATTACCTCCTCAGTCTGCAGTCAAGTTCTCCAGAGTCCTGCTAATGACTTCTATATGTGATTCAGGTGTGCTGGATCAGGGACACATCTAAAACCTGCAGGACACCGGCTCTCGAGGCCTGGAGTTGCCCTACCCCTGATTTAAAGGCTTTCTCAGCGGCTTCGGTGGTGTTCTTGATGACTCTGCTCCTCCCACTGTAATGCCCTGTGTCCTGAGCGCTCTGTGCAGTGAGTGCCCCGCAAAACCTAGACAGCCTACTTCAATGGGCATACACCTTCCAGCCGTGTTCACGACACCATGTCACTAATTGGACCCGGTGTGTATTGCACTTTAGGTTACGTTGTAGCATTGGATCGGAGCCGTTTCGGTAGCCGCTCATGCGAACTTTGGGGTTGGTGGAGTTTTCCCCTTGAGAAGTGTTCCGCACATTTCGCCATCACCCACAAGACAATCACTTCTGTCTGTCTCACTGTCCTAATCAAAGAAAGAAAAATGCTGCTTCCATTACTTTTCAGAATAGCGGGAGCGCGCACACACACCCACACCCACCCACACTGAGGTGCTGCATTTTTTCACTACTAGAGTGGAAAAAAAAAAAATGATTTCATATCAATCCACAAGGTTTTTAAAAAAAACGGATAAAGGGAAAAAACGAAGGTAATTTTATCTATAAATTCAGTTCGTTTTGTAAAGCCACAATTCAGTTTCTTTTAGTTGATTCCTTTTTTAATTATCGTATTATTTCAGTTATGTTTTTCAACTTCAGTTTTCGTTATTTCGTTCGTTTTCATTAATAATAAGAACCTTGGTTAGATTGCGTTAGATTTAGTGCAAATTTTAGTGACACAAATGTTGGTAAATCATGATTGCATGATTTATTTAAACGATCTCTTCTTGAAAGAGAAATCCCGACGAATACGTAGGAACTGAGGAGGCACAACACCCCTGATAACCTCTCTCTCAGTCTCACCATACCTCTTTAATAAGCCCGTAGCTTTTTAATACCAACATATAGTTTGGCCTTCAGTTCGTCACCCCCCCCCCCCCCCCCCCCCAAAAAAAAAAAAACAAAAAACAAAAAACAAAAAAAAACCCAAAACAAAACAAACAAAAAAACTTTGCAATGAACTATTGTTCTTCCCAGGTTAAGCTCTAATCGACACGACCTGCACACATCAACAAGGTCGGAACACAGTGTGGTGAAATAAGATTGGCATTTTGTAGTCCATCTTCTACACACTGCAGTTTCAACACCGCAGACCTCCAGCGTTACACTGTTAATGAGTGCTGCGTCCTTCGGATTCTCAGGCACCGCTCTTCTCTTTACCCTTAATTCTAATGAGTCCTTCTACTCAACAAAAGAGGACAGTAAAAGGAGATAGCGATGCTTTTGGAACATTCCGTGAGAGTTGGCGATCTCATAGTTAATCAACTCGGATTGTGTTAAAAGCAAATCAAAAAAACAACAACAAAAAAACCCATACTTTTTCATTCCCACCGACTGCCAATCGACTGGCCACGCGCGACCTGTGATGTCCCCACATTTTCTAAGTTGCAAGGAAAACAAACTTTTGTTTTAAGCCAGAAAATTCTGTGTTCACACTTTCTTTTACAAATTTCTCGTTAGTGATACATTATTTTATTCTCAATTATTTATTTAATTATTATAATTTGTACTACAGTTCAAATGTTTTCAGAAATAAATAGAGGCATTATTACATACTACTCTAATCATGCCTTTTATTTGTACTGGGATGCCATGAAATTCAAAAAGTACATTCATGACAAAGCAACATCACGAGAAGGCATCGTTTTATAATTTTTGCTAACATTTTCAGCCAGCCAAAATCTGTCTAGGAGAATGAACTTGTTGGTTGGTAACATTTCAATTTAAAAAAAAAATGAAACTGTTTAAAAATGAAGGATATATATAGTTAATCAGTAAGGTTATTTTTTTAATGCCTTACCTCATTTCAAAGTGCGCCCAAATCTACTTCAACTATGTGATTACAAATGCCCGACAAGGAAACTATAATTAAGGCCACACTAAGACGAAGAATAGTATGTCTGTGATAACCTAAAGACAAGAGATGTATGAGCTTTTTATTCTTGGAGAAAAAACAGAGAGAGAGAGAGAGAGAGAGACAGACAGACAGACAGAGACACACACAGACAGAGAGAGAGACACACACACACACACACACACACACACACACACACACACACATACAGAGTGAAAGGTATAAATGTGAAAGAGATGAGATTTGATAAGGTGGATCGTTTTTTAACGACTTGAGATGATCACTTAGCCAGATGAGTAACATGTTAAGCAAGCACGACTGTCAGGTTATTATATAAAACAAGATGAGATAATGTTTATATGTCACATGCACAGTTAGACACGGTAAAATGAACAATGAAATGTATTTTTGCAGCCAAAAATAAGTAGTAAAAAAAAAAAAAAGATCAAGAAAAATAATTTTACTTGCACTTTAGCCAATTTTTTTTTGGGGGGGGGGGGGACTGACGACCAGCACTTGGGTGCTCATATATTCACAAAACATAAATTCGCCCCAACTTCGTAGGGTGGGTAGATGTGGATGGATGTGCATCTGTGTATTTGTCACAGTCTTTGTGGTTGTATTTGGGAGGGCCAGTCTGTGTGTGTGTGTGGGGGGGTGGGGGGCATGTGTGTGCGTCCATGCGTGTTTGTGTATAGGGCTGGACCTGGGTCCGGGCCTTGCGTTGCCTTGCCTCCCTGCTGCTCCTCACTGGTTGCTCCTGTGCCCCGCAGGGTTGTGGGTACCTTGGGGTTCCTGAGCGGGGCTGGATGTTACGGTGTGGGTGTTGTATGGGGTAAGATAACTGTCAAGAAGAATGTATGCCTAGGAGTCTAAATTCGTAAATGTAAGTCAACGAACGTGCATAAATTTAATATTTGTATTTGTTCTGTTTTCCATCTCATACACACATGTGAAATCAGAGGTTTTATCTCTGAGAATATAAGTTTACAAGTTACGAATACAAGCTACAAAGTTACAACTTTGGAACAATACGAGTACGAATCACAAACTTAAGTACAAATCTCTGTGACAGATTAGTCCGTAATCGAGGGTTCTTTCAATTTCAGTCAGGCTTACAGGCGGGTTGCGTTCAGGTCTGCTGGGACTCATTACTCGGTCTAACGGCGGGTCATTAACCGCGGTGCTTTACGCTAGCCTCCCCCCAACTGGCCGGTGCAGCAGGTAGCACCACTTATGTTATTTGACCGATTTTATTAAACTCAGATGCCCTTGCTGAGTCACCCACCACGGGATTTGTTTCTCCTCTCAGGATCAAACAGGTAGTTTCAGCTTGTTAAGTGAAGGTAAATCACTACATTTGGTAGTCAATGAAGGAGTTCACTACTCTTGAGTTTTATAAAACTGACTATTTCAACATGTAGAGGGAAAAAAAAATCAATTTTAAAGGGGTTCTGTGCTAATATTTGTACATATTCCTAAATTAATTCGCATTTTATCAGAATATCACAAGAAGAGCCCGATAGATAATCTTTGCCCAGGAACCTCATATCAATTAAACAGTAACTATAGTTAATGATACTGCTGATGGCTATTAATATTGATAAATACAAAAACATGACTGTGATCAGGTTGTTATGATTTGTAATGTCATCATCTGAGCCCTGTGACTACATTTAATTGTTTCTAGAATATGCTCCACCCACAACAAATGCTTACTTCTCACTATAAAAAAGCTTGGTGCCCTTTCTTTTTTCTTTTCTTTTTTTCCCCTTTGGTCAGTACCTGAGATTAAAAGATAAAGGGAAGAGGCAAATGACGTTTATAAGAATAACATTCGCAACGGGGAAAACATGTAGATATGTATTGATTTGTACGATTCTTCAAAAAGTTATAAACAAAATACGGTTTAATGTTGTCCTGGTAGGACTGGCATTTCCTTCATGAACTGACAGAAGCAGTTTCCAAAAATGAACAGGGGCACATGAGGAAATGGGTAAAAACCACACCTCTCTGCACCTTTGCTGGGGAGGAAGGTGGCTTTTTGTCATGCTCACCTGTGAGTTAGTCACTGAAAACGCTGCAGCCGGTAATTTCAGTGCACGGTTATATGTGCATTATACGAAACTAAATCGGGTAAGGCATATATGTACATCTACAGGGTGATATTTAAACAGACGATGCGCTAATGACTTTTTAATCTTCGCTGGTTTTATTTTCTTGTGAATAAATATGAATATTACCATGGAAAGCGACAACTGTGCTAAAATGTTAATTTGTAAAGGCTTTACAATGCCGAAAATGAAGAGTTTCTTTTCTTTTCTTTTTTAAAATGACTTTATATAAGTGGGATTTAAGTTAAAATGCCTCCTTACAGCGCAGTATCGGTCCCGTCGCTGATCATGGCTGTTATATAAACATTGTGACTTTCCTCATTGTGTGCTTAATCTGTGTGTATCTCCAGGCACTCTGTCTGCAGGTTAACAATGTTGCGCTGTCGATCATCAAGGATGATTTTAATATTGAAGATGTTGGTTGTCCTGTTGTGCGTCGCTGGCATCGGCATGTATTACCGCTTTACTGTTCCCGACCAAAGGCTGTGCGCTTGTGTAAAATGTTTATCAGAAGATAAGGAGTTGCTTCTTCTGAGAATGAACCATAGTTATCGGCCATTTTTGACTCCAGACTTTGTCCTCTCACAAGATGCATTCAACTGGTGGAAGGTAAGCAGTCACCAGCGTGACTGATCTGAGCGTGAAAATGATCTTGTGGTACAACTGAAAACTGGTCTAATGGAGTTTGTCTGGTATGTTTGGCAGCGCTTGCAGAATGAAAAACGGAGCTACGAAACCTATAAAATAATAACGAACAACATCTTTAAAATGTTCCCACGGAATCCAGACATTATACAACCCAAATCTGACCGCTGCATAACTTGTGCTGTGGTGGGGAATTCTGCTAATTTAAGAGGATCCCATTACGGCCCTCTGATAGATTCACATGAAATTGTCATAAGGTACATTCCCAGCCAAAGGAAGTATTCTTTAAACATTTACGCCCCCCCCCCAAACAAAAGATTCAAACTGATTGAAATATATTCCTCTGTACTTTTTAGAATAAACAGAGGTGTCACCAGAGGCTTTGAAAAAGATGTTGGGAATAAAACAACTCATCGTGTCATGTATCCAGAGAGTGCTATGGATTTAGACAACAACACTCATTTAGTGCTGGTTCCCTTCAAGATGCAGGATATCGAGTGGCTCATAAAGGCCTTTACCACAGGTTTTACGGGAAGGTGAGTTATATTTTTTCTGGTCTCTACATGCATGGCTTTTTTTATTTTTGTCTCCTTGTGCATGCTTATGTGTTCAGTGTATAACACTGGTTTCCTCCCACAGTCCAAAGACATGCAGTTACTGGGGTTAGGTTAATTGGTCCTCCTAAAATTGCCCATAGGTATGAATGTGAGTGTGAATGTTGTTTGTGTTGGCGCTGCGATAGGCTGGTGACCTGTACAGGGCGTGACCTGCCTCTTGCCCTGTGCCATCTGGAATAGCAGGCTTATCCTGCTGCCACAGCTAAAACTTTTTAAATTTTGCAAATTAAAAAAAAAAAATCAAATAACGAATTATACTATATTGTTATTAATAAATAATTACTAATTAATAAATAATTAATAAATAATTTACTTCCGGCGCCGCGCGAGCAGGCAGCCAGTTTCAGCAGCTCCGCACTAATTCCGTGTTTTTTCTCATTTTGTTTAGTATTAGATGTGTTTTTGTGTTTCTGTATCTTCTGCTCTTTTTCCTCATGATGGAGCAGACTTTTTTCTGGAAAACTTTGTTTTTATTTACCCTTTTTATGGTGTTTATGTTTGGAGACTGCGAGAGTGGCCACGCTCCTATTGTTTACTCTCGGGACCAGCTGATCTCCATCGGGCGCTCCGCTGTGCCTACTCCTGCTGAACGACTCGATATTCCCCGCGAACTGAGAAGGAAGAGACGCGGGAGACGTGCGGGCATAGGTCGTCGTTGCCAGGGGAGAAGGTACAGGCCCGTCATCCCGTCCATCATCATGGGAAACGTGAGATCTCTTCCCAACAAAGTGGACGAGCTGGCGGCGCTAACGCGACATCAAAGGAGCTACCGGGAGAGCAGCCTCATGTGCCTGACGGAGACGTGGCTAACCGAGCTAACCCCGGACTCACACATAAACATGGACGGCTTTCATTTGATCCGTGCCGACAGAACCAAGGAGAGTGGTAAGAAGAGGGGCGGGGGTCTGGCTGTGTTTGTAAACGATAGATGGTGCAACTCCAGACATCTAACCATCAAAGAGACGCTCTGCAGTAAGGACATTGAACTGCTCGCTGTTGGTATGAGACCGCACTATCTTCCTCGGGAGTTTTCACATGTTATTGTGATAACTGTGTATGTGCCGCCCTCTGCTAACGCTGCTGCAGCCTGCGATGTCCTCCATGCTACTACCAGCAGACTCCAAACACAGCACCCACAGGCCCTCTTTCTGATCTCAGGGGACTTTAACCACGTCTCCCTGTCCTCCACTCTCCCCACCTTCACCCAGTATGTCACCTGCCACACCAGGAATACCAACACACTGGATCTACTGTATGCCAACATCAAGGAGACATACAGCTCATCACCTCTGCCTCCCCTGGGGGGCTCAGATCACAACCTGGTTCATCTCCAGCCTGTGTACAAACCCTTGGTACACAGAGAACCAGTTGTGACACATACAGTGAAGAAATGGTCTGAGGAGACTGAAGAAGCTCTGAGAGACTGCTTTAGCTCCACTGTGTGGGAAGAGCTTTGTGCCCCTCATGGGGAGGACATCGACAGCATCACGGACTGCATCACTGATTACATCAATTTCTGCGTGGAAAACACTGTGCCCACCAGGAGGGTACGGTGTTTTTCAAACAACAAACCCTGGATCAACTCTGAAATAAAGGCTCCTGAAGGAGAAGAAGAGAGCCTTTAGATCAGGAAATAAGGAGGAGCTGAGAGCTGAGAGCCGTGCAGAAGGATCTGAGAAGGAAAATCAGGGATGGAAAAAACATCTACAGGAAGAAGATGGAGGACCAGCTACAGCAGAGCAACATCAGTGGGGTTTGGAGGAGTTTGAACTCAATTTCAGGCCACAAACCAAGCCCTAGGGTTGTGGGAGACATAGAGTGGGTTAACAACCTGAACCAGTTCTTTAACAGGTTTGACCAGCCACCCACCCCTCCCCCAGCCCAGTCCCCCCTGCTGTCAGCCCCACCATCTTTAATGACTGCCAACCTTTCTTCTTCTTGGGACCTCACACCTCTCAGCTCTCAGCCATCACCCACCCCCTTCACTTCTGAGGACTCCATCTCACAACCCCCATCCCCCACCTCCATCTTGTCCCTCTCAACTCATCATGTGAGGAAGGAGCTACGTAAGATCAAGGTGCGAAAGGCTGCTGGTCCAGACGGCATCAGCTCCAGGCTCCTGAGGTGCTGCGCAGATCAGCTGTGTGGCATCATGGGATACATGTTCAACCTGAGCTTGAAGCTGGGGAAAGTACCACAACTGTGGAAGACCTCCTGTGTGGTACCGGTACCAAAGACCAAACATCCAAAGGATCTTAGCAGCTACAGGCCGGTAGCCCTGACATCGCATCTAATGAAGACCCTCGAGAGGCTGGTCCTCAACCATCTACGCCTCATGGTGTCGTCTTCGTTGGACCCGCTGCAGTTCGCCTACCGGCCTGGCATCGGGGTGGATGACGCCATCATCTACCTCCTGCACCGAGCTCTGACCCACCTGGAGAAGCCTGGAAGCACTGTGAGGATCATGTTCTTTGATTTCTCCAGTGCTTTTAACACCATCCAGCCAGGACTTCTGAGAGACAAGCTGGAACTGTCAGGAGTGGACCACCACATCTCCGAGTGGATACTGGACTACCTCACTGACCGCCCACAGTACGTGAGGACACAGGGCTGTGTCTCTGACAGGCTGGTCTGCAGTACGGGGGCCCCACAGGGAACTGTGCTGGCACCGTTCCTCTTCACCCTCTACACTGCAGACTTCTCCATCAACTCCCCACGCTGCCATCTGCAGAAGTTCTCTGACGACTCTGCCATAGTTGGCCTCATCACAGGTGAGGATGACTCAGAGTACAGACAGTGGACTCAGGACTTTGTGGACTGGTGCCAGCGGAACCACCTCCTGATCAACGCCGCTAAAACCAAGGAGCTGGTGGTGGATTTCCGCAGGCGCAGACCCACCACACGGACACCGGTGAACATCCAGGGAGTGGACATTGAGATAGTGGACTCTTATAAGTACCTGGGTGTTCACCTAAACAATAAACTGGACTGGACTCATAACACTGATGCGCTCTACAGGAAGGGTCAGAGCAGACTCTACCTGCTGAGAAGGCTGAGGTCTTTTGGAGTGCAGGGGACACTCCTGAAGACCTTCTATGACTCTGTGGTGGCATCAGCCATCTTCTATGCAGCAGTATGTTGGAGCAGCAGCTTGTCTACAGCTGAGAGGAAGAGGATAGACAAGCTCATCAGGAAAGCCAGCTCTGTCCTAGGATGTCCTCTCGACTCAGTGCAAGTGGTGGGAGACAGAAGGACTCTGACCAAAATAACATCACTGATGGACAAGGTCTCCCATCCCATGCATGAAACTGTTGCTGAGCTGGAGAGCTCCTTCAGTGACAGACTGCTGCATCCTAAATGCACAAAGGAGCGTTACCGCAGATCCTTCCTCCCAGCAGCTGTAAGACTTTATAACCATCACTGCTCCCAACAAAAACCACAATAGCCTACACAATGTAGGATAATATATAATATACTGTAAATAGTCCGGCCTGTTAAGGTTCAACACACAGGCACATCATGTACATTGTATATAGTGTTATTATTATTAGTAGTAGTATTAAGGTTAATATTGTTTGTTGATTTTATATATATTCTTTTCTTAATAGTGTGAATTATTATATCTTTATTTATATTTATAATAACTGCGGCTGCTGTTACACCCAAATTTCCCCTCTGTGGGACAATAAAGGCTGTTTCTTCTTCTTCTTCTTCTTCTTCTAAAGCTTCCCAATAATAAAAAGGAATTAAAGTCCAGGCACAAATTCAATGTAATGAACGATTAATTATAATGTATTCCAATACACTGCAAAATGTACATGAGTTCTCATAAGTGCTTTTATTATAATTAATTCAAGCATGCTTTTGCAGTATTCCAAACACAGAACTTTATGTACACAGTTCAAAATATTAAGTTAACAGAATGATTCAGACTTTTAAGTTAGCACAACCTATTTTTTCTTAAGTTGAAACATTGAGTTAGCAGACCTTATTATAATTGTCCGGTCAGCTTATTGTATCTCTTTGGGGTCCAGTTGGCTAGGGATAGGAATTGATAAGAATTTAGCGTTTTTGATTCCATTATTGATATCAATTATCGATTTGATTCCTTCTCGATTCTCTTATCGATTCTCATTGGGTTAGTGAATAAAATATACCACAAATGGGTTGGTTTGCATTAACCCTTTTTAATATAAAGTAGATCAAAATTAAAACTGGTATAAAAAATAAGAATTCCTCTTTCAAAATTAATACTATTAATATTTTAATGTTTTAACATAAAATATAACTGCAAGGTGTGCGAAAACCAGCCTCTGAGCCAGCCAGACTCTGGCAGCCCTCATCAACTAAACATTACAGGACATGGCGATTATTCTTACAGTATAGTGAAAGCAGTACAGCCAAACAGGGTTGCAACTATTGATCAATCGAGTGATCTGATTAGAAATACATTTTTCGTCATAACAATCCATTTGCGGGCAGCACGGTGGCACAGTGGTTAGCACTGCTGCCTCACAGGTAGAATAACATCTGGAAGGCCTGGGTTTGATTCCACCTTGGCCCAGGCCTCTCCCTCTCTCTGTGTGGAGTTTGCATGTTCTCCCCGTGCTTGCGTGGGTTTCCTCCGGGTACTCCGGTTTCCTCCCACATTCCAAAGACATGCACTTACTGGGGTTAGGTTAATTGGCTAATCTAAATTGCCCATAGGTGTGAATGACAGCATGAATGTGTGTGTGTGAAAGGTTGTTTGTCTCTGTGTTGGCCCTGCAACAGGCTGGCGACCTGTTCAGGGTGTACCCCGCCTCTCGCCCTATGACAGCTGGGATAGGCCCCAGCCCCCCCCCCCCCCGCGACCCTGAACAGGATGAGCGGAAGCGAATGGATGGATGGATGGATGGAACAATCCATTTGCATATTTTAACTTACATACTGCAGTTTTTTGTTGTTGTTGTTTGTTTTTTTTGCTGTGTGACACAAACAGCAGTGGATGGAGCAGCTACAAAGTTTTCTTTTCTTCACGTTGGCACTCACGGATCAGGTGGTTGATGAAGGTCCTCCAGCTGTTTCAGAGTAAAGGTTTTCGCTGCTGCTTTGGACGCCAGAAAAACGTTTCCTTTCACTCCATCCGAGCTCACCGTCTCGCTCCGCCTTTTTGCGCTTGCTGCGTGTGCACAGACTGCACGTAAAACAGTTGCTGCTGCTGTTGAAACACTGTGAAGTTAATTTTGTAATGATTTTTATCTTGACTCTTCTGTCTCCCCTGTTGGATATATTCCGAAGCAAATAAGGCGCGTGTGTGATGTAATCACGTAAATGCATCTTCAGGTCAGTGGAATCGATAAGCGGAATCGTTAAGCAAGCAGACTAACGATTCCAAGGAATTGAATTACTGGGAACCGGTTTTCTACAAAACCCGGTTCTTGATTCCCATCCCTACAGTTGGCTCAATTGTTAGAACATTTAAAAATGAATTGAGGTTTTGTAGTTGTTGCTCCCATTTGCCCTCGATTGTTTTGCCGCAGAGAATTTACATCAAATGCAAACACCCAGTGCGAGTGCATGAATATAATAAGTATGCAGATTAAAAAGCATTGGCTGATTTCTAGGTCAGAGACAAGTTGAATTCCTGCCTTAAACTGTGACATTGGTCTTTCCTTCTATACACCAGTTTGGTCTCCGCAAGGAAACGCATTCCAGCGAGCTACTTATAAATTCATTCAGAAAATTAAGACTTATTCACGTGTTTGCTGTCCTCCTTTTTTTTTTTTTCTTTTGGCATGTGAAGTATAAACGTAGGCTTACATATAATGACAAATCTATTCATTAGCTTTCTTTTTGTTTAAATATGTACTTCATTTTTCCCCATGTCATGTTGTTTCTAACAGGTCATATGCTCCAATAAAATCAAAGATCAACGCTAAGAAGAATTTGGTGAGTAAATTCAATGATGGACTTTCATGTTGGGAATGGTAAATGTAAACAAAATAAGTTTAAAGGCTCATTCTGATTTATAACAGATCATGGTGCTAAATCCAGGTTTCATGAAGTATGTTCATGAGGTTTGGCTGCAACATAATGGAAGCTATCCATCCACTGGCTTTATGACTTTGATTCTTTCACTGCACATTTGTGATGAGGTAAGTTCATTCTTTTGTGAAGTGTGCAGAGTTTTCAGTTTGTGAAGTGCTGAGCGGATGTAATAAAATATTTTTGTTATTGTCTTACAAGCTGGCCCATATCATGCTTTGCTGAACTGTTCTATTTTTGTGTGTTGCCCTCTTATATAGGTATGCATTTCAAAGGTTTTTAACAAAACAGAGAAAAAATACTAATTCTTCGGTGACGATCAGGACAGGTTTACACACAAAAAATTCAAAGAACTCTGGTTAAATTCTTGAATAGTTAAGTCTCCATTCACACGCCCCGTGTAAAGTTAAAGCTGCTGGGAATATTTCTGATGTGTCCCTTTCCTAATGTGACTACACTAAAAGAAAGAGGACAGAAACTTTTCCGCTAAACCTCTCAGTAAGAGGATTTGTGGTTCTGGACCATAAGTATCAACCCACAATGGATTCTGGGAGACAGTGAGACAAACAGTGAGTAAACCTGTTGTCACAGTGAAGACGGACTGAACTGTGTTATTTTGAGATTCATTTCTTTTTTAATTCATGGTGTTCAATTCAGTGCTTTTTGATGATGATGATGATGATGATACCTTATTGATCCCACAATGGGGAAATTACAGTTAACAGAACACCCATCCAAGAAGACAAACAGAACAAACATGGGAAGATAGGTGAACTGTGGCCATGCTGCCCCCCTTCTGGAGGCGCTGCCATTAAAAAGACAGAAACAATAGTGAAAACATATAGGGATGAGTGAGGAAAAAAATCATCTCATACTTTGTATACATATTTGCTTGCCCAGGTAGCTTAATAGCTCATTTCATGTGAAAGCTATGGACCACATTTTTTGCTTAGCTGCCGCTGTCTGTTTGAAGTTTGAATACAAAAGTAACATTTTGAGAATTTTTTTCATTTTTCTTTTTGTTTGCTAGGTTGACGTGTTTGGTTATGGAGCTGACAGTGATGGAAACTGGAGTCACTACTTTGAAATACTTAAAGACAAAATGTTAAAAACTGAAATACATCCTAGAAATTATGAATATGCAATCATCCAGCAGTTAGCTCAGCAACAGAAAATTCAGTTTCATACCGGCCTAATGAAACCAAAGGGACAAAATGCAGCACGCTGGCGTGGTGGTTAGCACTGCTGCAAACCTAGAACCTTCTTGCCTCACAGCAAGAAGGTTCTGGGGTTTGAATCCAACATCTGGACAGGGCCTTTCTGTGTGGAGTTTGCACGTTCTCTGGGTTTCTTCCCACAGTCCAAAGACCTGCAGTTAGTGGGGTTATGTTAACTGGTGATTCTTAGTTGCGCATAGATGTGAACAGTTGTCTGTCTCTCTGTGTTAGCCCTGTGACAGGCTGGCAACATTTCGGGGTGTACCCTGCCTCTCACCCTATGACAGGTGGGACAGGCTCCAGCCCCCCCTGACCCTGGATGGATGGATATGTGTTTGAATGCAAAAATATCTCAGGAGGGACAGTACTGACCTGAGGCCAAATGTATGAATATACAACTATAGTTTCTTTCCTACAGAGATAACTCAAGCTGATATTAGGATTTGTTATGAAGCATGACTATTAATCCCTGGAGAACAAATCATTGGACATGTGCAGTTTTGGCATTTCTTTCTTAATCCATGACCTAATTTAACTTTTGTATATTATGCAAATGCACTCAAAGGACAGAAATCAGTTTTTTGTATTTTGCTTTTGTTTATTTTTATTGGGTTTTGTGATGTTTAAAGAAGAAATTAAATATGATAGTGTGGTGTCTGTACTGCTATGTTAAACTCTATATATGCATATATGGTCTATTTCCTTTAGGCCTTTATTGATTTGTGTAAAATGGTAACCTGAATTTAACATAAAAGTTTGGCCTCAGCTCAGAAGGAATGCAGAAAGAGCCCCTTGAAGCCTCTCTGGCCTTCCATATAAGGAATTGACCATATGTTCAGATATAGGATATGGCTTGAAGCTGTTTTCATAGCCATATATGGAAAGTTAGGATGTGGGGGTTTTGTGAATACTATATAACCTGTGTGATCCCTTTGTTGAGCTGAGTTAGGAAGATTGGGCATCCTCTCCCAGGTAGCTAGGAAAAAGCACCTGTTTTGACACTGTCTGTTTTTGTAATAAACTTTGTACAGGGGTTGGACAATGAAACTGAAACACCTGTCATTTTAGTGTGGGAGGTTTCATGGCTAAATTGGACCAGCCTGGTGGCCAAACTTCATTAATTGCACATTGCACCAGTAAGAGCACAGTGTGAAGGTTCAATTAGCAGGGTAAGAGCACAGTTTTGCTCAAAATATTGCAATGCACACAACATTATGGGTGACATACCAGAGTTCAAAAGAGGACAAATTGTTGGTGCACGTCTTGCTGGCGCATCTGTGACCAAGACAGCAAGTCTTTGTGATGTATCAAGAGCCACGGTATCCAGGGTAATGTCAGCATACCACCAAGAAGGACGAACCACATCCAACAGGATTAACTGTGGACGCAAGAGGAAGCTGTCTGAAAGGGATGTTCGGGTGCTAACCCGGATTGTATCCAAAAAACATAAAACCACGGCTGCCCAAATCACGGCAGAATTAAATGTGCACCTCAACTCTCCTCTTTCCATCAAAACTGCCCGTCGGGAGCTCCAAAGGGTCAATATACACGGCCGGGCTGCTATAGCCAAACCTTTGGTCACTCGTGCCAATGCCAAACATCGGTTTCAATGGTGCAAGGAGCGCAAATCTTGGGCTGTAGACAGACAATGTGAAACATGTATTGTTCTCTGATGAGTCCACCTTTACTGTTTTCCCCACATCCGGGAGAGTTATGGTGTGGAGAAGCCCCAAAGAAGCGTACCACCCAGACTGTTGCATGCCCAGAGTGAAGCATGGGGGTGGATCAGTGATGGTTTGGGCTGCCATATCATGGCATTCCCTTGGCCCAATACTTGTGCTAGATGGGCGTGTCACTGCCAAGGACTACCGAACCATTCTGGAGGACCATGTGCATCCAATGGTTCAAACATTGTATCCTGAAGGTGGTGCTGTGTATCAGGATGACAATGCACCAATACACACAGCAAGACTGGTGAAAGATTGGTTTGATGAATATGAAAGAAAAGTTGAACATCTCCCATGGCCTGCACAGTCACCAGATCTAAATATTATTGAGCCACTTTGGGGTGTTTTGGAGGAGCGAGTCAGGAAACGTTTTCCTCCACCAGCATCACGTCGTGACCTGGCCACTATCCTGCAAGAAGAATGGCTTAAAATCCCTCTGACCACTGTGAAGGACTTGTATATCATTCCCAAGATGAATTGACGCTGTATTGGCTGCAAAAGGAGGCCCTACACCATACTAATAAATTATTGTGGTCTAAAACCAGGTGTTTCAGTTTCATTGTCCAGCCCCTGTATATATGCATTAAGACTTTGTTAGTGAGGATTTTTTCTCCAAGAACACATCCATCCAAGACACGGCAAATTCTGGCGTTCATGAACCGAGACAACTTGTGACACTGCAGCGGTGCCTGAAGACTCAGCGGTCCAGCTCTGTGCTCAGAAACCAGCCAGGAGAGTGAGTGTAATACTCCCTTATTTGAGCCAGCTGTTTCCCGTTTGAGCAGCTACCAGAGCTGTCTTTGTCACACTGCAAAGACCCTGTACACTGATAAAAATATCCTGCCCTATCTACATAATAATATTTGCATAATTTATTTATGTTGATCAAGCAAGACTGTTCTCTGTTTAAAGTACTAACTTATTTCTTTACATGAAATATAAAATCCAAGTAAAGTGAACTTAATTTTGTCAAGTAG
Organism: Archocentrus centrarchus; assembly: GCF_007364275.1. Taxonomy (NCBI): domain Eukaryota; kingdom Metazoa; phylum Chordata; class Actinopteri; order Cichliformes; family Cichlidae; genus Archocentrus; species Archocentrus centrarchus. Next base: position 28,180,746 of record NC_044356.1, on the reverse strand, counting down.
ATTAAGCAAAACTAAACTTTGTATAAATCACTCAACTTTTTCTGTCATGGTCCTGGGCCGTCTGCCCAGCGTTTTGTGTTTTTAGTTTATTTTCCCTGAGTGTTTAATTCCCAGTGTGTTTTGATGATCTTGTTCCCTTTGTCTCTGTCTCCCCTGCTCCATGGTCCTGTCTGTTTTGTCATGATGTCTTGTCCCCGACCTCCTGTGTTTTCATGTTGAGTTATTCCTAGTGTTGTGACTAGTCTGCGTCTCTGCCCCGTGTCTGTGTGCCAGTTCCCCGTATGTAGTCTGCGTGCACCTTGGTTAGTCACTTCCTGTATTATTTTGACAGTCTTGTGTTCCCTGTGCTTTGTGTCTAGTTTTGCTTCCCCTGTTATTAGTTTCATTTGCTTCACCTGTTGCTCCCTGCTGTTTCCTCTTGCCCTGATTACCTGCTGTGTATTTAAGCCCTCAGTGTTCATCTGTTCCTTGTCGCGTCGTCTTCAGTGTTCCCTCGTTGTGTATGTCCCTCCTCTGTAGCTACTTTAGTTTTGGCATCTCTCCAGCCCCTGCCTCGCTGTGTTCTAGTTCCTGTTAATTTTTCCAATAAATCCTGTTTTGTGAGTCTGCATCCTGGGGTCCAATCCTGCCTGCCACACACACGCCATGACATTTTCAATGTAGTAAATTAAATTAGCAAGTAAAAGCAACTTCATGTCATTATGTAGATCAAACAAAAAAAACCTTTGTATAAATAACTTAATTTTGTTAAATGTATTTAATGATTTTTCTTAAGTAGAATTAACTTGATTTTTGCATGTACATGTAAAGCAAATCAATTTGGCAAATGGACTAGTTCTTATATTGCACTTTTCTACTCTGTCTGAGCACTCATACAACACTTTTACATTTACCAATTCGCACAAGCACTTCCATGACATTCACACTCCAACGCTTGCGTCAGAGAGCAACTTGGGGTTCAGTATCTTGCCCAAGGATACTTTGGCATGCAGCCCAGAGCAGCCAGGAATCAAACCACTGACCTTCCGATGAGTAGGTGACCTGCTCTACCTCCTGAGCTACAGCTAATTTCCTTTGTATTCATAATTATTTTTTAGATGTCTAAAATTATTTCTGAAAGTGAAATTTATTGAATTTATAACAGACTGAGCACAAATACAGATTCTATTCACTATTTTAGTATTCCTAACAAAATGAGAGTTTTTATTTTAAAGTAGCATTTCATATTGAACATGTATTCAATCTTATCTGAATTGCATGCCTGATAATGACAAAAACTTCATAAGCAAAGGAGCGATATTGGGGGAAAAAAAGCATTTCTCATGTCAGAAATTATCATTTTTTGAGCAACTTGTTTTATTTTGAATATGCAAATATGTGAACAACACACCAAAAAAACAGAAATTTTGTCTCCCCTAGAAGTGCCAGACCGATTGACAAAGATGTGTAGTATGAAAGCAAAAAGAGGGGTAACAAACAAAAGGAGGAAAGGCTTCCAAGCCATCAGGATCTTTTTTCCATATCATATTAGAAACACATACTACAGCAAATCAAAACAGCACGTATAAAAAAAAAGATGCTTTTCTCCAAACTTTCTCTTATCAAAGGAGAATGAATCATTTGAATCTTCTCGAAACATTTGACAAGTAAAACAGGCAACAGAGTAAAGAACTGTTGACTCGTGTTCAGTTCTGCTCCCCGGCTTCAACAGGAATTCCATGAATCAAGATGAGAACGCATGTAGCAAAACTCTGCTCAGATCAACCAGATCAACCAACAACATTATGGTCCATTAAACACACCTCGATTTATTCTTACATCTAAACTTTTGTTGGCCCGCTGTGCTGCTTTTGGATTTACCGATTGGGAGGACGGCCTTATTTATCCAACGGTGTGGCGTGGTGGATCGCCCTGACAAGCAATTCAGGATGCAACAGGACAAATGTAAGACAAAACATGATGCAGTGAAAGGACTACAACAGCTGGAGCCTGGTGATCTCTTTGTGTGATTGTATGTGTGTACATGTGGTGCGAGTGTGTGTGTCTGCATAATTATTAAAATTAGTGCAGGGGTTAGGTATAGTGGATTGCAATTAGGTAGTAGTTTAATGTGCAATAATTGGTGACAGGGAAAAATTAACTTTGAACTTCACTTAAGTTAATTTGTTTAGATTAGTTCTTCATATTATTGTTGTTGTTTCATTGTCCACCCAAAGCACTCTTTATTCGCTTTCGGTATTGCATATATAGTCATGAGTACTGCACCTGTTCTGTACGTGAACAAAATGAATGTACACTTCACAATATACAATTCTACATTTTATGGGGTATGATGACTTGATATTTGAATCTAATGAAGTACTTGAACAGCATTGCTTTGAAAAAATAAACTGCAGGAGGGTTACACCTGATAACTTATCAGCATTTAAACACTATCCATTCTCATTGTTACACCTCAATATAAGAAGCCTAGTTAAACACCATGATGAGTTACTCTCCCTATTAGCTAGTCTTGACCATAACTTTAATATTATAGGATGTACTGAAACCTGGGCTAATGAAAGAACATATCTGGACTGTCACAACTGAGAAGGAGAAGACACACAGGCGGTAACTGATGAGAGCAGAGTGCAAGTTTATTTACAGTGGTAGTGAGAATGTGTGAAGGGAAGCAGGTCCGGGGATTTTGTGGGAAACAGCTGGTGGCGAGCGGCGAGCAGAGAGGCCAAGGGGAGGAGGAGAGGCCAGGCAGGTGAGTGAGCAGGCAGGGGGAAAGGTCCCGAGGATCAGCGGTGGCACGGCGTGGGACGGCGTGGCGAGCGGAGAGCAGGATTTCCAGGGAGCGAAGGCAGGAGCCGACACGGAGATCTGGGGAAGGCGAAAAGCGAAAAAACAGGTAAGTCTGGGAACACACGACAGGAAGTCACCGAAGGAGCCGACACTAACTTGGAAGTAGTCAATGATCCAGCGACGAGTGAATGTCCGCTGGCAGCTTAAGTAGTTCCACCTGATGCCTTGATCCATCACAGGTGTGGTGGAGCCACGCCCACGTATCTGCCCAGAGGTGGAGACGCCTGAAACCCCTCTCCATCTCTGCTGGACAGCCAACGACTCACAAACACAAAAACACAGACCGGCCCTCCCTGGGTTATGACAGTACCCCCCCCTCAACGGGAGCCTCCAGGCGACCGAAACTTCTCTGGACACCGTCTCCGGAAGTCCCGCACCATGCCTTTATCCAAGATGTTAGCCTGGGACACCCAGGACCGTTCCTCAGGACCGTAGCCCTCCCAGTCCACCAAAAACTGGTAACCGCGCCCACGGCGACGTGCGTCCATAAGGCGACGGATAGTGTAGACCTGCTGGCCGTCAATAATCCGAGCGGGGGGAGGAGAACCAGACGGGGGGCACAAAGGACTGGAGGAGACAGGTTTGAGTTGCGAAACATGAAAGACGTTGTGGATGCGCATGTTACGAGGCAACTTTAGACGGACAGACACAGGATTGACAATAGACTCAATCTCGAACGGCCCAAGGAAGGTTGGAGCGAGCTTCCGAGAGTCCACACGTACTGGAACATTCTTAGTGGACAGCCATACCTGCTGACCCGGCTGGTAGTCTGGTGCAGGGGTCCGGTGGCGATCAGCAATCCGCTTGTTCCGCTCTTTGGTCCGGAGAAGAGCAGCGTGGGTGGCCTTCCATACCCGACGACAGCGACGAAGGTGATGTTGGACTGAGGGAATGGTGAGGTCCTCTTCGATGGCAGGAAGAAGAGGTGGTTGAAAACCCTGAGCAGCTTCGAACGGGGACATGCCCGTGCCGGTGGAAGAGAGAGAGTTGTGCGCGTACTCAATCCAAGGTAGATGAGAGCTCCAGGTGGCCTGATTGGAAGATGCCACGCACCGCAAAGCCGCCTCTAACTCCTGGTTGGCACGTTCGGTCTGGCCGTTGGTCTGTGGATGGTAACCAGAGGAGAGGCTCACCTTAGCTCCGAGGGATTCGCAGAACGCCTTCCACACCCGGGATGTGAATTGGGGCCCCCGATCGGACACTATATCTTCAGGAATTCCATGTAGTCGGAAGACATGGTTGGTCAGGAGTTGTGCTGTTTCCAGGGCGGAAGGAAGCTTGGGCAAGGCGATGAAGTGAGCTGCCTTGGAAAAACGGTCTATGATGGTCAAGACAACGGTATTCCCTTCTGAAGGAGGGAGGCCAGTGATAAAGTCCAGCGCTATGTGGGACCATGGTCGCTTGGGAGTAGGCAGCGGCCTAAGGAGACCAGAGGGAGAAGACAACAATGGTTTATTCTGTGCACAGACACTGCATGCTGCCACGTACTCACGGGTCTCCTTGATCAGCGTGGGCCACCAAAAATAGCGCTGGAGAAAGGAGACCATGCGATTAGCTCCGGGATGACAGGTGAATCTAGCTGTATGTGCCCACTGCAGAACCCGGGCCCGAACCTGGGAGGGCACATAGAGGCGATTGGGGGGTCCGGTGCCAGGGTCTGGTTCGGCCTGGAGAGCCGCTCGAACGGCGGACTCGATCTCCCAGGTGAGGGTGCCGACAACGCAGGAGGGAGGCACGATAAACTCCGGCTGGACAGAGTGGTCCGAGGAGCAGAATTGTCGAGATAAGGCGTCGGGCTTCACATTCCGTGACCCAGGCCTGTAGGAGATGGTGAAGTTGAAGCGAGTGAAAAACAAGGCCCACCTGGCTTGTCGCGCATTAAGGCGCTTAGCGGACCGGAGATATGCCAGATTCTTGTGGTCCGTCCACACCAGGAATGGATGGGTCGCGCCCTCCAGCCAGTGCCGCCATTCCTCCAAAGCCAACTTGATGGCCAACAGTTCCCGATCCCCCACGTCGTAGTTCTGCTCAGCTGGCGAGAGGCGACGGGAAAAAAAAGCACAGGGTCGAAGGCCACCTGTGGCCTGTTGAGAAAGGACTGCCCCCACTCCCACGTCGGATGCATCCACCTCCACCACGAAGGCCCTGGACAGGTCAGGCTGGATGAGAACCGGAGCGGAGGCGAACCGATTCTTCAGAAAAGAGAAAGCACCAGCCGCAGCCGAGGTCCACCTGAAAGGCAACTTGGGAGAGGTGAGAGAAGTAAGAGCATGGGTGATGGTGCTATAGTCCTTAATGAAGCGGCGATAGAAATTAGCGAATCCGAGAAAACGCTGTAGCTGTTTCCGATCCGATGGCTCGGGCCAATCCAGAACCGCCTGTACCTTAACCGGGTCAGCTTCCAGTCGCCCCTTTCCAATGATGTAACCCAAAAAGGAGACAGACTCAACGTGAAATTCGCACTTCTCTCCTTTCACAAACAACCGGTTCTCCAACAGCCGCTGCAACACCAGCCGAACGTGCTTCCTGTGCTCCTGCAACGAGGGAGAGAAAATCAGGATGTCATCTAAGTAAACGAACACAAAGTGGTTAATGAAGTCCCTAAGGACGTCGTTAACGAGGGCCTGGAACACTGCCGGGGCATTGGTCAACCCGAAGGGCATCACAAGGTACTCGAAGTGACCGAGATGGGTGTTGAAAGCTGTTTTCCATTCATCTCCTTCTTGTATGCGAACGAGATGATAGGCGTTCCGGAGGTCCAGTTTAGTGAAGACGGTCACCCCCTGTAGGAGCTCAAAAGCGGAGGTGAGGAGTGGCAGTGGATACTTATTACGAACAGTGATAGCATTGAGGCCCCGGTAGTCAATACAGGGGCGGAGAGACTTGTCTTTCTTTGACACGAAGAAGAATCCAGCGGCCATGGGAGAAGTGGACGGCCGAATGAGGCCAGCTGCCTGGGCTTCGGTAATATACCGGTCCATGGCGTCCCGTTCATGCTGAGAAAGGCTGTAGAGTCTGCTGGATGGATAGGGAGCCCCAGGCACGAGATTGATGGCGCAATCGTAGGGTCTGTGAGGAGGCAAAGAGACGGCCCGGTCCTTACTGAACACCTCAGCCAGATCGTGATAGGCTGAGGGCACCCCAGACAGATCGGATTTCGTCTCCCCCCTGGGCGTGGAAGAGCGGTTAACAGAGGGCGTGGCGGACCGGAGACAATGCTGGTGGCACCGCTCGCTCCACCCTGCGATGCTTCGAGTTGTCCAATTGATATGGGGGTTATGCAACTGTAACCACGGGAAGCCAAGGACGATGGGAGTCTGTTGTGAATCAAAAAGAAAAAATGACAAATGTTCTGAATGGTTACCCGACAGGGTGAGGGAGAGCGGCTGGGTCTTGTGAGTGATAACAGAGAGAGCAGCGCCGTCAAGTGCCGAGACCCGGAGCGGAGTGGGCAAGGCTATGGATGGAACGTCCCACTGCTGGGCGAGGGCGGAATCCATAAGATTTTGCTCAGCCCCAGAATCTATTAATGCCAACGCCGTGTGGGAACCGGAGGGAAGCTCAAGCTTTGCCTGGAGCGTGAATCTCGGCAGGGAGGAACAAGAGTTAAGTTGGCCCGCCAGTACCCCCACCTTTACTGACGGACACGACCTTTTGGGCGAACAGGACAGGAAGCGATGAAGTGACCCATCTTGCCACAATACATGCATTCCCCCGCCTCCCATCTCCGTCGTCGTTCCAAAGCAGACAATCTGGCCCGTCCAAGCTGCATGGGTTGCTCCTCCGCGCCACCAGGAGTCGCCGTGCGCCTGGCGTCATCCTCCGGGGATCCTCTCCGGTCACCGGAAGCAGCGCGGTGAAAGGCATGCTGGGAGTCGTAGTTGCCCGGGGTCCGCCGTGCTCTCAGGCGATCGTCTAGCCGAATACACAGTGAAATTACCGCCTCCAGAGAAAGAGGTAAATCGCGGGTTGCAAGTTCATATTTGAGGTCGTCACTAATGCTATTCAAAAATACTCCTCTGAGCGCTCTCTCCTCCCAGCCGGCTTCCTCGGCGAGAATGCGGAAGTCCACGGAAAAATCCGCCATACGCTGTCTGCCCTGCCGCAGATTGACCAATCTCTGAGCCGCAGCCTCGGGGCAGGATCCCTTGTCAAAAACTTCTTTAAAGCAAGACAGGAAAGTGGGGAAAGACAGGTCGGGGTTACCTCGTAAAACAGCGTGCCCCCACTCCAACGCCCTTCCCCGGAACAGGTTGACCATAAATCCAATTTTTGCGCAGTCTGAAGCGTAGGCGAGTCTTTGCTGTCTGAAAACTAGTGAACACTGGGTTAGAAATCCTCCACACTTCCCTAGCTCACCATGGAATACCTCAGGAGTGGGCAGGGCTTTCTCCGGTGTTCCGGTGGCTTCGGATGCGGAGGCTGACACTACCGACGGTGCCGGCGGCGGGGCAGATGAATCGGGCTGGCGAGGCATGGCAGATAACACAGTGGGTTCCAACATACCTCGTAAGTCAGCCAGGTGTTGAGTGGTAGCACTGAGTTGGCTTGTGATCAGGCGAAGCATGTGGTCATGGCGCTGGAGGGTCTCTTCCTGGTTGGCCAAAGTCCTGCTGATGGGATCAGCCTCCGCGGTGTCCGATTGTGGCTGGATCATTCTGTCACAACTGAGAAGGAGAAGACACACAGGCGGTAACTGATGAGAGCAGAGTGCAAGTTTATTTACAGTGGTAGTGAGAATGTGTGAAGGGAAGCAGGTCCGGGGATTTTGTGGGAAACAGCTGGTGGCGAGCGGCGAGCAGAGAGGCCAAGGGGAGGAGGAGAGGCCAGGCAGGTGAGTGAGCAGGCAGGGGGAAAGGTCCCGAGGATCAGCGGTGGCACGGCGTGGGATGGCGTGGCGAGCGGAGAGCAGGATTTCCAGGGAGCGAAGGCAGGAGCCGACACGGAGATCTGGAGAAGGCGAAAAGCGAAAAAACAGGTAAGTCTGGGAACACACGACAGGAAGTCACCGAAGGAGCCGACACTAACTTGGAAGTAGTCAATGATCCAGCGACGAGTGAATGTCCGCTGGCAGCTTAAGTAGTTCCACCTGATGCCTTGATCCATCACAGGTGTGGTGGAGCCACGCCCACGTATCTGCCCAGAGGTGGAGACGCCTGAAACCCCTCTCCATCTCTGCTGGACAGCCAACGACTCACAAACACAAAAACACAGACCGGCCCTCCCTGGGTTATGACATGGACACACTTAACCTAGATGGCTATGCTATGTACAATAGAAATAGAACTGGTAGACAAGGTGGGGGTGTTTGCATATATGCCAATATACATGACTCTGTAATAGCTCGAGATGATTTATCCATAGATGAAGGATTTTCTGATTCTTTGTTTATCGAGCTGGACATAAAAGACGGGAAAAACATCATTGTTGGAGTAATTTATCGACCTCCAGATTCAGATCTAAATCTATTTTTAAACAACGTGGCAAAACTTATTAATAGACTTAATAATTGTAATAAAAATTGTTTTATTCAAGGAGACTTTAACATCAATCTTGCCATAGAAAATAATACAAAAGCAGAGTTTTTTAATTGTCTGTATGCTTCATCCTTCTTCCCTACAATCAATCTATACACTAGGGAAACAGAAACTAGCAAATCCTCTATTGATAATATCATTACAAATATACAAGACACTCGGTTTGACTCTGGTGTTATACTGTCAGCTATCACAGATCACTTTCCCATTGTACTTTTTGCTGATTTTGCAAGACAATTAAATGAACCACCTCAAAAGACAAAAACCAAAATATTAGTTGAAAAAAACTTAAGCTTGCTTAAAAAACATCTTAAAGCAAAAACATGGGATCATGTTTATCACTGTACTATTCCAGATAACGCCTATAATGCTTTTCTACAAGAGATATCTGACAGTATAAGCCACACCATACCTGAAAAAGTAACCAAAACAGCCTCTGGTAAACAGGAAAAATGGCTCACCAAGGGCATCCTGAAATCTATTAAATTGAAAAACAGGCTCTACAAACTCTTTATTAAGAATCCAGCAAATGAAAATAAAGACAAATATCTCAAATATAAAAACAAATTGACTAATTTGATAAGAGTTACTAAGAGAAACCAAAATACACTAGATTTAAAGGCTGCCCATGGTGACCAAAAGCAATGCTGGAAAGTACTAAAAGTTCTCAGCCGGGGTAAAAAAACAACTGTCCTTCCGGACACTAAATGCAAACAAGGAGATGAAGACCTTGCCTGCAGTTTTAACAACCACTTCAATTCTATAGGACAATCATTATCAAAGACCATAAAGCCACCAGGGAGGGCTGTATATCAACAATACTTAAAAGGTAATTATACTAAATCAATTTTCCTGAAGCCAACTGATGGAGCGGAAGTGCTTAAAACCATATTGGGTATGAAAAGCTCCTGTACAGAAGGGGTGGATGGTATTTGCAGTAAAATAATAAAATTTATTGCACTTGAAATTAACGAACCACTTGCCTATTTTATAAATCTTTCTATAATACATGGTGTTGTGCCTAAAAAAATGAAGACTGCAAAAATCATTCCAATATTTAAAACTGGGGATAAAAATAACATGCAAAATTACCGTCCAATATCTATACTGCCTACTCTCTCCAAAATATTTGAGAAAATTGTTTATAATAGGCTATATGGGTACTTGGATAAGCTGGACATACTTACTCCATCACAGTATGGCTTCAGGAAAAAGAGTACAACATGCATGGCAATTCTTGATCTCACTGAGAAAATAAATGATGCTGTCGAAAATGGTGAATGTGGAGTGGGTATTTTCCTTGATTTAGCGAAAGCATTTGATACTATAGATTTTGAAATTTTGTTGGGAAAACTTGAGCATTATAGTGTTAGAGGCATTGCACTTAACTGGTTCAGAAGCTATCTATTTTAAAGGGAGCACTACGTACAAATAGACAGCAGGAAATCACAATTAAAAACAATTAAATGTGGTGTACCACAAGGATCTATATTAGGTCCTCTTCTTTTTATTATTTACTTTAATGACCTTATAAATTCATCAGATATACTACACAAAATTATTTTTGCAGATGACACAAACTTATTTTTTTCTCATAAAAATATGGATTATCTCCAAAATATAATTAATAAAGAATTAACTAAAGTAGATATCTGGCTTAAATGCAATAAATTATCATTAAACATTAATAAAACCCACTGTATTATATTCCGTTACATAAAAAATCATAAAAATATTGAAAATGTACATATCAAGATTAACGGAAGGATCATCGAAAGAGTTCAACACACAAAATTTCTAGGAATATATATTGATGAATTCTTAAATTTCAAAAAGCATATTGATGAATTGACAACTAAATTATCTAAACAGGTTGGCTTGTTTTATAGACTCTGACATTATCTCCCTCTTGAAGCTCTCATAACGTTGTATCATACCTTATTCGAACCACATTTGAATTACTGCAATATCATATGGTGTAACACGTATTCAAGCTATCTTAATAAACTACTTGCTTTGCAGAAGAAAGTGATACGCGCCATAACATGGTCTGAGTTCAATGTGTCTGTGTAGATTCTCAGTTATCCAGGTCATAGTAGTCTCTGGAGCTTGAAAAAGGCGACTGGACTTCTTTTTGTTTCTTGAAGACGTTTCACCTCTCATCCGAAAGGCTTCTTCAGTTCTCAACCAAATGGTGGAGAGACCCAGGTATTTAAACCCCTGTGGGCGTAGTCCCCTGGAGGTGGTTATGACCCTCTATTGATCATGTGCTGAACACATGTGCCCAGGTGTGAAGGGGGCGTGGGTCATATTTAATCAGTGGTTTCAGTTGAAACCAACTTAGGACTCCGCTCCATTGTTTCCTGTGGCCTATTGAGGTCACTGGAACAAAGGTGTGAATGGGGGTTGAGACGTCTGGGAAGGGAGCTCAGGACAGCACTGTAAGCGGGGGAAAGTTGGTGACGTAATCCACCTCCTCTGTTCAATGATGGTTGTTCACAGTGGACATAGATGGCTTCTTTCACTCCTCTTTCAAACCATCTGTTTTCCCTGTCCAAAATGTGGACATTGGCATCCTCAAAAGAGTGCCCTTTTTCCTTCAGATGCAGATGTACTGCTGAATCTTGTCCTGTCGAAGTGGCTCTTCTATGTTGTGCCATTCGTTTGTGAAGAGGCTGTTTGGTTTCACCAATGTAGAGGTCCGAGCACTCTTCACTGCACTGAACAGCATACACTACATCGCTGATCTTGTGTTTGGCGGGTTTGTCCTTGGGATGAACCAGTTTTTGTCTTAGGGTGTGACTTGGTTTGAAGTATACTGAGATGTCATGCTTGGAGAAAATTCTTCTGAGTTTCTCTGACAAGCCTGACACATATGGGATGACAATGTTGTTCCTCTTGTCCTTCCCATTCTCTGTAGTTTGTGTTTGGCCTTCATTCCTGTGCATCTTAGCTGATTTGATGAAGGCCCAGTTGGGGTAACCGCATGTTTTGAGGGCTTTCTTAATGTGTGTGTGTTCCTTATGCTTCCCTTCTGCCTTAGAGGGAACACTTTCCGCACGGTGTTGTAGGGTCCTGATCACCCCAAGTTTGTGTTCCAGAGGGTGGTGGGAGTCAAAGAGGAGATACTGGTCTGTGTGTGTGGGCTTCCGGTAAACTTCAATGTTGAGGCTTCCATCTTCCTCGATAAGCACCGCACAGTCCAGGAATGGTAACTTGTTATCTCTGGTGTCCTCCCTGGTAAAACGTATGTATTTATCCACTGAGTTAATGTGACGAGTGAAGGCTTCTACTTCTTGGGTTTTGATTTTGACCCAGGTGTCATCTACATATCTGTACCAGTGGCTAGGTGCCGTCCCTTTGAAAGAACCAAGAGCTTTACTTTCCACTTCCTCCATGTAAAGGTTGGCTACAATGGGAGACACTGGGGAGCCCATGGCACATCCATGCTTCTGTCTGTAGAATCCATCATTGTATTTAAAATATGTTGTGGTAAGGCAGAGATCTAAAAGTGCACAAATCTGATCTGGGGTGAAGCTGGTTCTGTTCAGTAAGGAATCGTCTTCCTGTAGTCGTCTTCTGACGGTCTCCACTGCCTCAGTTGTAGGTATGCAAGTGAAAAGTGAAACCACATCAAAGGACACCATGGTTTCATCTGGATCCAGTACAAGATTCTGGACCTTGTTAGTAAAATCTGTAGAGTTTTCAATGTGGTGGGGTGTGATGCCAACAAGCGGTGATAAGATGGTGGCGAGGTGTTTGGAAATGTTGTAGGTGACCGAGTTTATACTGCTGATAATGGGTCGAAGTGGGACTCCTTCTTTGTGGATCTTTGGGAGTCCATAAATGCATGGAGTGGCTTCTCCAGGGTACAGGCGGTAGTAAGTGGGGCGGTCAATGGCTTTTTCCTTTTCAAGTTGTTGCAGGCAGCAAACAACTTTTTTCTTGTAGTTGCTTGTGGGATCACGTCTCAAGACCTCATAAGTATTGTTGTCACTGAGGAGTGTAGTAATTTTGTTGTGGTAATCCGATGAATTCAGCACAACCGTGCACCTCCCCTTGTCGGCTGGCAGTATGGTGATGTTTTGATCCTTGCTTAGGGCTGTGATGGCCTTCTTCTCCTGAATGGTGAGGTTGGATGGAGGAAGTCTTGCACTGGCGAGAGTGGCTGAAACTTTCATCCTGATCTGTTCTGCTACAGGATGAGAAAGTTTGTTATTTCTTATAGCGGTTTCTGTTGCTGTGATGAGGTCTACTATAGGAAGCTGTTGTGGGGCTATGGCAAAGTTGAGTCCTTTGGCTAGCACATTTTCTTCTGGTTTGGTGAGGACCCTGTCTGATAGGTTCTTCACCCACTTTCCTTGGTTTCCATTGCTTATCGTGTCGTCCTGTTTGTTAACAGATGAATGGTATGCCTTGGTTTGCAGAGTACACGACTTGAGAGCAGTGAATGCAGAGGGTCATAACCACCTCCAGGGGACTACGCCCACAGGGGTTTAAATACCTGGGTCTCTCCACCATTTGGTTGAGAACTGAAGAAGCCTTTCGGATGAGAGGTGAAACGTCTTCAAGAAACAAAAAGAAGTCCAGTCGCCTTTTTCAAGCTCCAGAGTCTGAGTTCAATGTTCCTTCCGATCCCCTTTTTTATAAGCTGAAGCTTCTGAAGCTCATTGAGAGCAACACTTTTCATAATGCATGCATGATATTTAATGTAGTGCACAGACTAAATGAAAGACTTTTCCAGCTTATTCCAATAATCTATCCGACCCACGAACACAATACTAGAAGAAAAAATCAGCTGAAGGGGAAAAAACGCAAACTGAAATGTACAAGTTTTAGCATCACATGCAAAGGTTTGGAGATCTGGAATGAAATTAACAGTACAATACAAACATCATCTTCTCTAAAGATATTTAAGAAACTTTTGAAAGATGAACTATTACAACATTATACTTAACAAACAGTAAAACCAGATATAAAAATCAGTATATATTTAAATTTATGTAAATCCATTATCATCTAATTATTATGTCTAATTTAATTTCCTAATAATATCTGGATAGAAAGTATAAGGATGAATTTGTCACCTCGAACACACTGATGTTTCTTTCTTTCTTTTTTTTGTGCTTTGTGAGTACGGCTGTAAGAAGTATGAAATGTGATAAGGTTTGATAAGTGTATATTATATTCAAAACAATAATAATGTGTGATACCAGGTAATGGAATGTATGAGCGTATGTGGAGGATGTGAAATAACAAAAATGTTTTGACTTGATTTTAGTGTGGGGGTATGGATTACTGTATTGTTTTTGTAATGTAATGTTTTTTTGTTTTTGTTTTTTGTTCCTGGGGTCCCTGTATAAGCTAAAGCAGCTTCTTGGGAGTTTCCCCTTTTTACAAATCTTACAGGCCTGGTGTTGTGCACATGTATCCGTCTTAAAGGTTTGTGAATAAAGAATTGTTTAAGTAGCTAGCTCAAGCTATTATACAAAATACAAGCTAAATAAAAGCACTGAGATTAAAGTGGCTTCCACGGATAGAACAGAGGAAACATAAAATACAACCAATCAGACTCAAAAACAACTGTGAGCAGAAACAAGATCTGTGCCAGTTTATTGCAAACATTTAATAATTCTATTAAACACTGTGCATGAAGCAATAATTGTTTAAAAAAAAAGAAAAAATCTATATGTGTGTGTGTGTGAAGTACATACACAATTTAAGTCAATTTTTCATTGGCAGAGAAAATGTATTTACGAAAGGCATATCAATTGCATTTCAATATTAACCTACATTCCTCGGGGTTTACAACTTAAGAAGACATCCATGTAGATGTCATGATAGAAATGATCGAGCTTCTGTCTCATTGAGAGGATAAGCTCCTCATCCCCTTCAAGTCCGTGCAGCAGCTTGCATATCCCTGGTAGTGGACATGTTTCTCCCTGCTGGTCATGATGTGAGGATCTGGAAGAGGACCTGCAAAGTGAGATATGTCAATTTCAACATAGATTTCATTATGTCATGTGACCTTTCATACTATGACAGTCACACTAATCACCTCCCTGTACATGTTTGTAATGCAAAATAACTCTTTCAATAGTTAGTTTAAGCTGCTGCAAATTTCAATAGTAAAATTTTATTATAAATTGGCAAAGATAATCATGATTTCTACTCAAGGAAAAGGACAGCCACAGGCTGTACAAATGACTCACGAATCCATTTGCAGTATTGAAGTCGACTCAAATTTCCTGAAAGAGGAGATGCTACGACAAATTCCAGAATGTTTATGGTCTCAACATAGTACCGACATCGGACGTGTGAAATCAGCACAGCCAGTAAAAGTGGAACTTAGACCTAGAGTCAAACTCCCCTGGAAAAGCCAATATCCACTGAAAGAAGAGGCGATCCGAGGGATTGAACCACAAATTGAGGGACTTTTGAAAGCAGGTGTTTTGGAGATCACACAGAATCCACAAAGCAACACACCTTTGTTACCAGTGCAGAAACCGGATAACTCTTATCGTTTGGTACACGACTTGAGAGCAGTGAATGAAGTGGTTGCTGATTTTCCAGCTGAAGTTCCAGAGCCGCATACTCTGTTGACTCAAGTCCCACCAGAAGCGACGCATTTTACAGTCTTGGACTTGTGTGGAGCGTTTTTTAGTGTCCCACTCAGTTCTGAAAGTCAAGGTTTGTTTGGATTTACATTCAGAGGACAACATTTTGTTTACAGACGGTTACCACAAGGATTTAAGCACAGCACCTCATATCTTCAATAAAGTGTTGAAAGACGACCTGGAAGGAATTGGTCAGGTGCTAAAGAGCACTGTCATTCAGTATGTGGACTACATTATGCTCTGTTCACCCGACGCAGAAACGTGTCACAAGGATTCAATGAAGTTGTTACAGATATTGGCAGAGAAAGGACATAAGGTTTCTCAGAAAAAGCTGCAGTACTGCCAGGGGAATGTGGTCTACCTGGGACAGGTAATAACAAAAGGACATAGAAGCATTTCTGACAGTCAGTTGGAAGCAATTCGAAAGGCTCCGAAGCCCAGAACCGTCCGAGAGATGATGACATTTCTTGGGATTGCTGGCTATTCTTCAGCGTGGATTGAGGATTATGCTAGTTTGACAGGGCCATTGAGAGCTATGATTAAGGACACTGGAAGCTCTCAGCTTCATTCTATGCTCTCTTGGACACCATATGGCCTTGTAGCCTTTGAAACGATTAAACAAAGACTGCAAGAAGCTCCAGCTTTGGCGCTTCCAGATTACTCCAAGAACTTCTAGCTTTTTGTGTCCACCTCTCCAGGAGGCAAATATGCGTGTACAGTCCTATGCCAGCCAACTGGCACAGGAACAAATCCTCAACCGATTTCTTATTACTCGACCACTTATTCAGAAGTGGAGCAAGGACTACCACCATGCTACAGAGCTTTAGTGGGAGTCTCTCTAATGTATGAGAAAGCATCAGCGATCACGATGGGTTATCCAGTGACAATACTTACTCACCATAGTCTCCGAAATTTGTTGAACTATGGTAAGTACACATTGACTATGCCCAGACTTCGAGAATATCACCGATTGCTGGAGCAAGAAGACGTCACTTTCCAGCTGAGAGCTTGCCAAAATTAGAAGATGGTAAACCACATGATTGCGTGCGAGAAGCTGAGAAATACTCTAGGCTTAGGTCAGATCTACAAGCCCTCCCATTGCGTGAGGCAGATCTGGAGTTTTGGACCGATGGGTCCTGTTACCGTGTGGGTGATAAGTTGAGTGCTGGCTACACAGTAGTAAAAGCACAAGGATCAGATTTTGTTGTGGAAAAGGCTGAAGTCATACCGCAGCCAGCATCAGCACAACTTGCTGAACTTGTGGCACTGACGGAAGCCTGTTTGCTTGCAGAAGGCAAGCAAGTAACAATTTATACTGACTCCGCCTATGCACATAATGTGTGCCACTTGTTTGGAGCAGTATGGAAAAGTCGAGGTTTTAGAAAGACAGATCGTTCGCCAATACGTCACCATGAACAAATAATGAAATTGTTGCAAGCCATGATGAAGCCTAAAGAAATAGCGATAGCTAAGTGTGCAGCACATAAAGCGGATATGTCAAGGGTCACGCAAGGTAACAAAGCAGCTGATGAAGCTGCAAAAGCAGTGACGCTAATAAAGTGGGTGAAGTTTTTCTGGTCACTCACAAAGTAGATTTAGAAGACAAAATCACGCTTAGGGATGTGATTTTAATGCAAGAAGCTGTTCCTGACCTTGACAAACAGCTATGGCTTGATCGAGGTGCCACCCAAGACTCTATGGGACTTTGGAGAAATCACAGGGACTCGTAGTAGCTCCCCCAGACCTTTTAGGTCTGATGATTGAAGAAGCGCATGGGTTAGCTCATGTGGCGAGAGGAGAAGTCAAGAGAAAGATCATTAAAGAGTATGGTTTTTGGGCACCGTGTTTGCTTGAACAGATTGACTATGTCATAGGCAGATGTGCGATCTGTCTGAAAAACAATGTTCGAAGGGGGGTGACAGTTCTTCCTGGTCACATTCCGACTCCGAGGGGTCCAATGCGTGAACTAGTTGTGGACTTTGTTGACATGATAAAACCAGTTGAAGGTAAGAGATACATGCTCGTAGTGGTTGACAGATTTTCAAGGTGGCCTGAGGCCTGCCCAACAAAGCGAAAAGACGCCCAATCTGTTGCTAATTTTCTGTGTAGAGAAGTGATTAGCAGATGGGGATTTCCAGATCCTATCGCTTCAGATAACGGGAAGGAGTTTGTTGATAAGACAATGAAACTGATTTTGAAAAAACTGGGGATTAAACAGCGCCTTGGTACTGTTTATCACCCGCAAAGTCAAGGAATTTGTGAAAGAATGAATGGTGTACTAAAAAACCGTGTTGTTAAAATTTGTCAGCACACAGGCCTAAACTGGGTAGCAGCATTGCCATTAGCATTAATGGCATGTCGCTCAAGTGAGTTGCGTGATTTACATTTGACACCTCATGAGCTGGCAACAGGAAGACGGATGCCAGTGCCTTGTTTTCGCACAAGTGGAAAGTGCCCAAGTTTAGCCCTTTTGGAAGATGAAATGAAAGCATACGTGTCATATATGGCTAATCTGCATAAAAGAATATCTACGTACGTTTCTGACAGGCAAAGGAAAGAAGAGGTGCAGGAGAAGCTGAATGAGCAAAAGAAGAATACAATCCAACCTGGAGACAAGGTGTTCGTGAAGGTGTTTAGGAGAAACTGGTATAACGAACGCCGTGAGGGACCATTCGAAGTTGTTCGCAGTACTGGAACTGCAGTACAGGTGAAAGGGTCCCCAACGTGGTACCACCTGTCACATTGTGTCAAGGCACCGAGTGAAGAAGTACCACCTACAGGAGGCCAACATGAAGAGGCCTCAAGAGAGCAAGACGAAAATGAAGAAGAGCATGCAGTGGAGATACTTAGAGATCTCCAAGATCAAAATTCAGAAGAACAAATTGTCCATGTTACGGACAATGATGCTGATCCTGGGCACATTTTTGATGATGCCAGGAATGACTCAGCAGTTAGTGGACAAGACAGAAGGTTTGGAGAAATCGACCTTCAACATGTCCCAAAAACTGCAGAGTCTACAGCTACAAGAAGTGGTGATTCCACCACGAGAAGATCCAGAAACACAGCAAGACAAAAGAGACCGAAATCGAGTCGGAAGAGAGTTAAACCGAAGCGTTATGACAACTAGGGTAGAATCAATCCTAGAGAAATCCATTCCTTTGATACTGAATACAACTAAAGGTTTGAGTGAGTCACATTTAACAGTGGTGACGCCTAAGATGATTCAGACAACGCCAAATCCCCTGAGGACTGTAATTAAAGCCCGGTTTGGAGAATTAGCTAGTCTTCCATGTAAATGTACTAGATATAATGTACATGGTAATTTTGCACCAAGATGGGAAAATAGTCGTGGTGAAGATTTGCTAGCAATATCAGAAGCTGAAACAGTGCCTCATTATCAGAGGAAGTATTTGTTATTCAATGATGGCAGAATAATAAAGTCTAGAGATGATTGTTCACTTGTTGTGCGCAGTGTTATGTGGGAAGATCAAGGACAATATACATGTACCTTTTATACACCAGAGTTTAAGTTTATCCCATTTCGGAATAAATGGATAGGAGGTCACATAACTCGTACGGTGATACTAATGATAAAAGGTTTGCTTCCTGCTAGAGTTTCTACAGTAATTGAAAAGGCTCAGGAACAATTCACCACAACAATGAAGATAACAACTTTAGCGCAGAAACAATCTACCACAATAACTACTCAAGGGATTAGCACCACTCAAGAGAAAATGACAACTTTGGTTCCAGAAGTAACTAAGAGTGTTAACATTACAACCCAAGCTACTACTTTGTTGACAACTTTAGAGGAAGTAAGTAAAGAAATAAAGACTAATTTCACCAATAAAATACTGACAACAATGCCTACTGAAAGTATGGTAAAGGTGACTCAGACACTAAAGGTTAAAATTTTGAAACCTGAAAGCGAAGTAAATAAAACTCAGACGTCTGTAGAGCTCAATGAGAATAATCAGAGACTTCAGTAATGAGAGAACATATGACAGAAAAGAACATTATACAACCACCTGTGACTACTCAAGAGATTAGTTTAAAAGTGGATGAAGAATTTTTTAATGTTGATTGGTTGCCAGAAGAAATGACTGACCGTTATCATGCAGTTCAGAAGAGAGATGCTCAGTGGAAAGCATACGGGTTTGATTCCTCTGTATTGCAAATAAAAGACCCGTGGGCCAGTAGGAACTTATGGTTCCAACAGGTAACACATTCTGTAAAATCTGTTAAAAGATTGAGACTGTACCAGAACCACTGCTCCCTATGTGTCAATCTATGTGTTATTGTGGTTGTTATATCAACAACAATCAGCAGAAGATATAGTCATGGCATTGTCAGTGCATCTGTTTAGACCTAGATTAAACTGTTCTTGGTTGAGTGAGCTGCCATATTTAAATTTACTTGATCAACATGAAAATACAATAACAGCAATTCCGGATGCAATGGTGGTAAGACCTGAGAGAGCTGAAGATTGTTTTTGTTGTAATAATACTCACTGAGGACCTGGGATGTTTATGGGCATTTTGGACTGTACCACACAGGAAAATCCAAAGAGTAAATTTTACTCAAATTGAAGAAAATTTTACTCTAAAAAAGACAACATTTGGTCCCAGTCTAAATAGAGTAAAATTTACTCCCATGCCAGAGTTGAACTTACGGAGTAAAATTTACTCTAATTAGTGCAAATATTTTAATCCATGTGATGATAATTTACTCAGTGCAGTGTAAAAAAAAAACTACTCTACAACGGTTTTAATCTAAGTAGAAGAGAATTTACTCTGAATAGAATGGAATTTTATTCTAAATAGGGATGGATTTTACTCTGAATAAAAAAAGAATTTTACTCACAATGGAATCTAATTTTACTCCAAATGTCAAGTTCTCTGAATAAAACAGAATTTTACTTTTAATAGAATTGATTTTTATTCCACGAAGTATAAAAGTTTACTCTGATTTGTTTTTTCTCTGAATAAAATTATAAATAGAGCCAAATGTTACTTTAACACACTAATTTTATCAGTCATTATACACTACTAGGTACAATAAATAGATCAGAAATCAGTACTTTAACAGCCACCTTTATTGCTCACAGGAAACAGTATGGAACAATATAAAAACTGGAATCACCATGACTGTATGACACCTGTAAATCAAAAGCTTTGGCACAAAAAAGCTCTTCAACATAAATGGCATGAGGTCCATCTCTTGTACAAAGAACTTGAAAAGCATTGTAATGCTCATTCAAACACACTGTTTGCAGTGCAAAAGTAATCAACAGTAACCTGTCATCTTTCACAACAACATTGTAGATCTTATGAAAAACTGGCATTTCACAATGGACTTTTATACAAACAACCAAATCTGCACGATACACATTTCCATGGTGTTTGGCCCATCTAACATTTAATACCTTGGTGTTTATTGGTAGCTGAAGAGTTTCTGCTATCTCACTGCCCCAGTCCAATGCATTTAAAGACATCATTTTACCTGGTCCAATGGTCAATCTCTTGGGGTCAAATGTATGCCAACTGAAAGCAATGTGACTTTGATGTTTTATTGCCAATGTTTTTGTAATATTTTTGAAACTTTTCAACTGTTTTTTAAAGAAACTGTGTTTGGCTTCATAGCGCATGCACCAGCTATGCAGAATTGGCCCTGTTTTGAGTATACATGTAGGATAATGCACCATGAAATGATGCTTTGGTAGCAGCTTCTTGTGTGGAAACACATGTTTGAATAATCTGTGGTGTTCAGCAATCAGGTGTTTCAAGAAAGTAGTGATACCTTTAGATAACACTGGTGAAAATACAATATTCACTATTTGAAGCAACAGCAGTAGCAAATACCAGTGGTCATCATCTGGACAAACCAAGTCTCCAAAGATGAGTGGTAGATTCCGAAGGAGACACCAAGACTGGATGGCATTCAGCCCCAAATCATTTGAGTCCTCTAACAACTTCACTGTAGGTGGTTTGTTGTTTTGTTCCATGTATCCATAGTTAAAGCTCCTAATTCTCCTGTCCACTTCCTTTAATGTTGTGTATTGATCTATTACATGCAACAAAATCAGCTTCATTTCATACTGTGCCACTCCCTCCAAGATATCGTGCATTATATCAACTGAGAAATTTTCACATGTACTGAAGTACTGCAATGAATTTAGAATGCATGACTGTTTAACACCCATCACATATGGAAGTCTGGGATTTGCCTCAATTTTCTGACAATGTTCAGTATGAAGTGTCTGAGTTCGCATAATTATCTTGGGTGAATCCTCTGTAAAGTCTGTCTGAAAGTCCTCTTTCTCAGCAAGACAAAAGCGGCAACAATATCTGGCACTAAATGACTCTACGAAACCAAAGATACAGTGAAGACCAAGGTTGTCACCAGTAACTTGGACAATAGTTCCACGGACTGGGTCATCATACAGGGGAACCTTAATTCCATCCCTCTCCAGGATTTTAATATCCTGCACAATTGGATCAAGTATCTTAGAAAAGCCATATGTTTTGATGTCCTGAGCATGAAACAAAGAGACCAAGTGAATATTATGGAGAGCAGAATTGTACTTAGGAGAAAAATTCCGCAGCGTGAAATATATAGCTCCTAATTTATGGATTCCCCGTTTTGAACCCAAAGGATTAGCAGTTTCAAAATCATCATAGAAAAGTTGAATTTGAAAAGCATGATTCTGCTTCGAAAATAGTGCATGGCTCTTGAAAAGATCTCCATCAGAGAAGTCTTTAAGAAGATTTTCCCTTGAATTTGACTTGGCCATCATCTCCTCTATATTAGGGTGACTGTAAAGAAACTTTAAAGTTTCCAAAATTGGGATGTAAACAAATTTATCAGTAACAACCACCTGATCGTAGCCTCCTGTTGTTCGATTGTGCAGTGTATCAAATCTGGAACCAAGTACATGTTCTACTGGGTCCACGCGTCCCCACCTCTCTGCAAAATATTTTGTTCTTTTACTTTCAGAATTTAATGCCATAAAAGGATTTTCCATTTTCTCAAAACACTGATCGATTTTGCTTTCAGTGTCACTTTTGACAGGTTCTTGTAAAGACAGACTGTTTTTCACAGATTCTTTTGCTTGATTCTGAATATCACTTACAATTTCTTCCAGGGAAATGACCAAAGAGTTAATTGCTCTTTCACTTACACCTGCCACTTTAAGTTCAGCAACTGTTGCTGCACAACTATTCACAAGAGATTTCTTAAGTTGGACTGAATCAGAAGGACTCGGAGAGGGCAAATCATAGTGACTTCCAAATGACTCTTCAGCTGTAGATGGACCTTCACCAGGATCGGAAGAGTGTTCATGTGCTTTCTTGAGATGCTTTCTGAACCCAGAAAATGTGCCATAAACTTGAGCACAACCAGCCTGACCACATTTAAGATGAAGTGTCTTACCAGAGCAAAGTCCATGGATCACTTTCAAGTGCTTAGTCAGGGAATTAGCATTTGTGTGGGACCTCTTACAAATGAAACACAACATTCCAACTCAACTTAATACCACATTGAAGCTCTTAGGGGGGGAGACAACTCTATTCAACGAAGCATCCGAGCCCTCAACTCTGCAACCCTAGGATTCACTTTGGTTGTTTCAACATCTATCTCATAAATGGTGGTCTGCAGGAAGCTGTACACATTGACCAGATCATGGTCATATGAAGTGCCAAAGACAAAGTGAGCTTTAAAAAGCTCATCAAAACAGGCAAGGGAGCCTGGTGACTTACAAGGTATTGCGTGTTTGTCAATCACAATGAAGTACTTGTGAATCACACTCTTCTGAGTCCCCACTGCAAGTAGGTATGGTTGAAGGCTTTCTGTGATGCCATCAAGGTGCCCTTGGAGGCTTGTCCCCGTCTGTGACAAAAACAGATCAACATTATAACATGATGCAACTTGGGTTTAGAAGAAGAGGGTTGCAGGATTAGGGACTGGTATAAAACAAAACCACTTCCATTTTAACTGCTAGATTCTTAAGATGTTTTTTTGTACGTAAGCATGAAAACTGGCTTAACAGTGATTTGTTTGCAATTTTAGCATTTCTATTTGAATGAATTTACAAAGAAATAAGTTCAGAATTACTCATGTCATATTCTTTACTCATAATAGTTCTTGGCTCATAATGCAAGTGGTTCAAAATTTACATGATTTAATTAGTGATGTTGCACATACATCCCACACATGGGGACGCAGAATGTAGAGATTGCTTGAATAAGTTGTATACACTTAGCAGTAATCATTAAATTAAAAGTTGCATAGTAACATCGAACTTAACCAGAAATATTGTGATCCATGTAAATGTTTTCTTTACTGTAACCTTACCTTGATGAACTTCACCAGATGTTCACTGGCTTGTCTCGCTGAGAGTTTTCCTGGTCTCTTGCGTCCATGGGGTGATGGTGGCAGCAGGTGCACAAGGATCAAAATCGATGACATGTCGCTGTCCCATCCTGGAAGAACAAGTAACAAATATGAGCTGCCAAAACTTACCTGTGACTGTTTTACCTCTTCCGGGGTAAAGTTTACCAAAATTTGACAGCAGGTGGCAGTGTTTCACTTTAAATAAACCAATTCATATAAAATTTGTAACAATAAATTTATTGAGCGCTTTCTTTATGATTCATTCTATCTTACCGTTTTCCACTTCTGTTGTGCCTTCAGCATTTTGAAGAAGGCACTGTAGGTCATCAGACTGTGTGAGACCACGGCTTTGCTCGAGGACTTTCTGCTTGTAGATAGTGGGCCACTTCTCCAGGAACTTTGCAGAGATTACTTCATTGAACATCAATGTGAAATCTTGCTCAATCTGCAGAATATATGATTTCAAGTTTTTAAATATCCTTTGTTCAAACAAATTCTAATCATCATTTTTTCTCATATGCACCTTAACTTAAACATGCAACAGTATGGGAAGTTGAAGGAAGATAAACTTACTAATCCTCCTACATCCAGGAATCTTGGGAAGTCCAAAAAGACACCAGATGACTTCACAGGGTCATGAATGAGCTTTTGGCGATAGTTGAACATCTGCTTCATCTTCCTCATAACAGTTCCCTCATCAGCTGTATGCTTCATCAGTGCAATGGCCTCAGAACACAAGCTGTCTGTCATTAGGCAGTCGTCTTCTCTGAAACAGTCTCTATCAGCTGTTGGTCCCCCTATAAAATGGATATAAATATGGCACTGTGTCGTAGGATTTCACAAACAAGGCTTCAGAACACTGCAAAGATTTTTATGTGTGCAGTTTGGTCTCAGGATGAAATGTGGGTAATTAATGACACTTGAATTCCAACTTCTATGAATGCTCATACCCGTTTGTGTTTTTGACCATCTGAGGGCCTTCTTTTGTCCATTAGAAGCTTCCTTTTGGACAAACTTCAGTCTCCAAGCCAGATAACCACTCCCATCTTCTGCATTGTAATAATGCTCCTAAAAGTAGATTAAAAATGTTTTTTTTAAAGCTGTCAAAGCAAAGACAACCATGAATGCAAGTAACTGTAATTTACAGATTGTAGTTCACATGCCTGTAATGTTACCGATTGAATTACATGTCTCTTTATACTTTTTATCATTAAAGCTTCAGCATCTGAGCTTACTTGCTCAGCATTTTAGTGTTTAACTCTACAGGGATTTAAAACATGGAAGTTAATAAATGTGGCATAAATGGAGGACTTGCACAAAGAAAAAAAGCTCTTCAGTTCTACTCAAACCATACCCAAGCAGTCAGACCCATTCTTTTTTTTAAACTTACATAACCAAACCTGCTCCTAGGATCAGCCAGGTATGGGAACAAGGTGATGATACCCTTTGCATAGTCCTCTTTGATGCGCCTTGAAGGACTTGTCCTATACAGACACACAAATTATGAGCACTGTAGAAGGCGTGAATGACACCTTTAGAAAAATAATTGTGGGAGGTGCATCGAAAATTTTCAGCATACCCATGTTCACTTGTCATATGCGCAACCAATATCTTGACCATGTCACGCCGTCTGCTGTCTGTCAGGCTTTTTGTCTGAGCATACTCATTGATGATCCTGTCTCCTCCTGGCTTGTTCTTTAAAACATTTTCAATCACCTAAGTGATGGTAAAAATATAACATTATATAATCAATATATCATGAAAATACCTGTTCAATCCATGTGTTTAATTAAAACAAACGTATGTAGTCCCAACAACAAATGTTGGCATGTTAT
Source organism: Archocentrus centrarchus (assembly GCF_007364275.1). Classification (NCBI taxonomy): domain Eukaryota; kingdom Metazoa; phylum Chordata; class Actinopteri; order Cichliformes; family Cichlidae; genus Archocentrus; species Archocentrus centrarchus. The sequence goes on along the minus strand of NC_044356.1, from coordinate 28,155,516 downwards.
TTTCTTTCAGTTTCATTTATTAGTATAGTTTTATCAGTATAGTTTTGAGGTTTATTTACATATTCATGATCATGGCCTGAAATCCACTTTTAATAACAGGGAGGAATTCCCCCTTTACATGCTTCACATTGGGGAGATTTATACACTGGAAGGAGATGGGGGGATATGAGCTGGTGAAGGGAAGACAGCAGAATCTTGTGCTTTTACGACAATGGCAATAATCCATAAAATATACTCAAATTTGTGTAAACTTTCTGGAAGGTATACAGTAATCTGCAAAACTTACTTGGGCAAGAGAGGCATCTCCAGCTCTCTGTCTTGTTGTAGGACTGTGTTGCAATCAGGGTTATAATAGTTTTGGATTTTACATTATAGTTTAGTTTTAGTTAGTTTTTACTTTTTTTTCTCTAATTCAGTTAGTTTTAATTAGTTTTCAGAGTGGTTTTGCTCGTTTTTATTAGTTTTTATTTTTGGTTTCATGCTTAGTTTTAGTTAGTTTCAGTTAGTTTCAGTATTAGTTTTAGTATTTTCATACCTGATCAGGTGTAAGATTCAAGGCGCAAAAGTGACTATTGTGTAATGAAAACTTGACAAAAGATACAGTTTAAAGAAATATAGTAAACAACCAACTGTTCACAAGACATGCTAAATGTGTATAATATTAAGGACACACATGAACATCAACAGGGAGAAACAAAGAAAAACATGAACTCCCAAACTCAATAAATTCTACAATAAACTCCACAATAAAGTTCAGCATCAGTGCAGCAGATTAATAACGCCTACATGTGGTGTTAAACAAAAACAAACTCTTTGAAGGAGTCAAAGCTCAAATCCAGCTGCATCCTGATGTTCTCACCACCTGAAGCTGCTTCTGTTTTGGAGCTAGCTTGGTTAGATGCTCGCTAATTAAACCTGCAGGGTCTTTGCGGCCTCTGTACACAACCTACAGAAGTTGCCGACCTCATGTCCGCATTTATGCTTGTGTAGCTGGATTGTGTGTGTTAATTATCTTGTGGTCGTGTGCAGGTGTTTGTACTCAAAGAACCTCCATACGGGACTCTGCCGCTTTCTCTGCAGACCGCAGCCATTACTTTGCGGACCAGCGCGGTGAGCGCACGCACATGCGCACTCACACAGTTGTCCTGTGGCGCTCCCAGCTTAAACTCGGAGAGCGGAAACAATGATTTCATATCAATCCACAAGGCTTAAAAAAAACCCCCAAAAAAAACAAGTAAATGAAAGTCAGTTTATCGATAATTTCAGTTAGTTTTAGTTAGTTTTGTAAACTCACAATTCAGTTTTAATTAGTTATCGTTTTTTCCTTTTAATTATAGTTTTTATTTATTTCAGTTAACGACAATGTTTTTTCAATTTCAGTTTTCGTTATTTCGTTCGTTTTCATTAACTATAATAACCCTGGTTGCAATGTGATGGTGCCATCAGAGTCCACTTCAGTTTCTCCACTGGAGCTGGTAAAGGAGCTGCTTGCAGGACAACTCAGCTGATCCATAAAATCATCTAAAACATTAGGTTGGTGTAATTAACAGTAAGCAACATGCAATCACAAGTAGTATCATAGTAACCAAAAAAAGCCCCATAACAACTACAATTATTTTAAACAGACTTAACTAACAATTCAGGCACATTTGATTGTGTTCTTTCAACAGTAACAGCCTATGCACACCCTTTGTGTGGTAACCAGCCTCTGAATCACTTTGGAAAGAGGTGAAATTGTTGATGTTCAAACATTTTCAAATGCTGTGTGAAATGCTAAAAAAGGAAAAATCTTTATGACCACATCCCAGGTTGGTGATGTCCGGTGGACATGCATCAACCAAAATATGCTGATCTGGACTGCAGTTTCTCTCCCCACTATCCTATCAATGAAACTCATGAAGATGGCCAAAAATATCTTATACAGAAATAAACCATTGACCCTTCAAAATGGCTTACCTTCTGGATTTTGATCTTGTGCTAGACAAATTTCCAGCACACCAAGGTTTGGTTTATTCAAAAGGAAATCAAAAACCTCCTCATCAACTTCAGTCTTTGAGTCATCAAAGACTTTTAGGTCCAAGGTTGGGATGTTGAACTTTTTGACAACTGTGAACATAACAAAATTGCATTACATGTTTGAAATAAGGCATAGAAAGGTGAATTAAATGAAAAAAATACAAATATAACAGTTGGTATAGCAGCTATAATTGCACTATCCCCAAAACCTGACTGATTAACACAATCTATAAAACATGCTGGAAACTTATATTTGCACTCACCACATTCCAAAAACGAAATGTAGGTCAGTTGGCCTTCAAAACAGATGTACTTCTGTCGTACTTTGTACTTCACACGTACAGCTTGCATCCTTCCTGGTATGAAAAGAATATATTTTTTAAATAATCAGATTGAAGTGAACAAAAACACATGTATTCAGATCACATGCTCTGTTTTGATGTTGTGAATGCATGCAAAATACTAACGGCGAACTCTATTTTGCAGCAATGTGAAGTTTATGTTACTCTATTGCACACTAGCTGCCTGCAGAATTGTTAACCAAACACAGACTGCAACAGTGTACACACACGAATCAATTCAGAGTAAAATGACCGTTTGCTAATGGAGAAGCAGGTTGAAACAGTTGTGGTTTATCGTGGTTAGCAAGCAACTTGTAGGTCCATTACCGCCACGTTCTAGATTAAAGCATGGATCAGAATCTACCTTAACGCCATCATATTCTTTTAAAAAGGCTGAAAACATCCACATACAAGAATCACTCCATTCACTAATGTCCCATGTGTGAGGAAGGGGCGAGGAAGGGTCAGCGTGCTGAGTAGCTAGGCTCTTCAGCTAAACGTGGCTAATTTCTACAACTAAAATCGGAAGAAAAATCAGTGTCATACACAGGTATCATCTTCAAAGGTGCCGCCATTCAGGCCTTTTACCATAATAACCCTATACTGGGTGTGAAGCGCAATTTCCCAGCTTTCAGAAACCGTTTGAATTTTTCCGATAGGACAAACGGTGCTGTAATTACGGTAATTCAAAGTGCGTTTGATCAGATGTCTCAGCGTCGATACGCTCGGTCTTAATCGTGGCAAGTAAGGGAAGGTAGCAGGTGCATTGGCGCCGATCGCCACTGTTAAAGGGTTAAATAAATTTCAACCTGTGTATTTTCACAATGTTGGCATTTTTAATCTGAACAACAGCCGTGTTACTACACAAACTGAAGCTAAACCTGCTAAGACCGAATAGCAGACGTGTATATCCGCCTTTTCCGCTATTGAATCTGATGCGGATTAGGACCAGAATGATATACTACCTTTTCTAGCGGATGAGCAACACATGTACACCGGCAATAAGCGATTATGACAGTTTTTGTACAAAGAAAACCTTTACTTCATTCTTTACCACTGCTTTACATTCGGGATAAAGAGCGGAGTAATATTATAGTCCTACCGTGCCATTTTTTAAGGCGGAATACTAGCTCCATATGTCCACCTTAGCAGTGCTAGCTTCACAGGTGTTACTCAGATTAAATTAAAATGTTGTCTTGTGAAAATATAAAAGTTTTAAAACATTATAGGTAGTGCTTATTCAAAATCGCTGAATTTAAGCAGCTGACATGGACCAATTAAGACTAGCTGTTAGCCAACCACCACTCAGTTTGTTCCCCTCTCCCCGCACAGCACCACGGCATCTTTCCACTAGAGATAAAGGGTCTCTTACTAATAAAAGCTTCAAAAACCCCAATTACAATATGTCTACGGTCCCTTTTTAAGTACTTTGCAGACTTACCTTGCTCACAGATACCAGTCGCCTCTGTTTCACTGCGGGACAACAAAATGGCGGTAGAAACGAAACTTAAACTTCAGTGGGCGTGTTCAAGCTATTTTACTCCAATAGGATTTCCTCTGTTTTTTTGCTCCGATTCTAACGGCCAATCGAAATGATTTCAGTCTAAAATGTGTAAAAACAACTCATTCAGATGAAAATAATGTTAACTCCGAAAAAATTACTCTATCGTTTTTCCTGTGCAGATATATGATGGATTTTGGTGAGCGTAGGCCTAAGAATGCAGAGTTGTTTCAAGTGACGTTTAAGATACCATATCAAAAACAGAGTAAAACTGTGAGTGTGAAACATGAAATGTTGCCTGGTAATGTAACTATAGGAAACTTTAAAGACATCTGGTGGGTTTGTGGTGATAAAGCATATATATTTTTGCCACATGGGTGGACAGATGCTGTTATATGGCAGCTTTGAAATTGCCATATGAGGTTTAAACTATACAGAGGGGTGAAGCACCCAATAAGAACCAATCCAATGTAATTTCAGGAAATAGAAGAAAAAGAGAACTTGCTCAATTTCATAACTTGGAGTCTTACCATTGGAGAATAAATTTGGGAGAAAAGTGGGATATAGGAATTTTTCCATGGTATGGTGTTGTGTTTTTGGCAGATCATATTGATAATATTACATATACTCTACAGGGTTTTGCAAATGAAACTATTAAAGGATTTGAACTCTTGTCAAATACTCAAAAAAGTCACAGATTGACACTGTTGAAACATGTATGGCTCTTTATTATATTCTGGTCAAACAAGGTGGCCTATGCATGACTCTGAATTTAACGGGAGATGCTTGTTATACATTAATACCAGATAGTTCAGACAATATCACTAGTGTAATTGATGCATTGATACATATTAGGGATGCATTTGGTCCATCAGAAGGAGCTGGATGGTCAGCTAATGCTTGGTTGCAGGATAAATTAGGACCAATGGGAGCAATATTGGTTCAAATTTTGTCATTCTATCATTATGTGTGATGTTTTGTTTTTGCACGGTGCTGTTGACTTTTGCGAAAGCAATGATATTGAGAGGGGTTGGAATAGTTATGCCTAGTGATCGAACTCAGATGCCATTAATACAAACAAATGATATGGATGAGGAGGAAGATGTGGTGATAGGAGGAGTGGTGGAGAGATATTCATTTTGATCTTCTTTATTATACTCTCAATATTTAGCCTTATTATACTCTTAAATATTTACTTTTATATTATTAATTTTCCTTATTTCTTTACTGATGCTTATTATAATAATGTGATGTTTTCCAAGGGGGGAAATGAGAAAAGTAAGATAAATTAGAAATGCAAAAATGGGAAATAGGAAATTTCACATTTATCTAAAAAAATAAAATAAAATAAAATTTAACATTTGATGTTTTCAATGTTATTTGTTTTTTTTTAACAAAAGATACTGTTCAGTGTTTCTTGTCTCTTTCAGAAAAGGTGGTCAGGAACCCACTGAGATGAGGGGTTCATATGAATGGACAATAAAATGGACTGAAATGCCTTGAATCAACACAGTATGGGCACCACATGAAGGAGCTAATGTGGTTGGAGAACTGCAGTTGATATTCTTGTGTTTGGCTGAATTTACATGATAATAAAATATTGCTTCATTTTTGTGCACTATAGTAACACAACAGTTGGACTTAACTTGTGACAATTTTTCAAGTACTCGTAACATTTTTGGTTAAATCAATTCAAGAATGATATCTTTGTCATTTGGTAAGTACATTGGGACCTCAGATGTTTTTTTCTTTTACTCGATTCTAGGGAAATTAAGGAATTAGGCTGGGAAAGGTCCATAGAGAAGTCCAATGGGTTAACCAGCTGATCTAATGGACACTTTTTTGATTTTATTTACTGAGGCTTTCTTGTGTATTTGCTAAATGGTCACATGACAATCATTTATACTCCCTTTTTTTTCTTTTTGAGTTCCTCTGGGGTGCCAAAGGTGATCACTGTGGGCAGCAGGATCATGGGAGAATTATTGTTGCATGCAAAACTAGCAATTCTAACAAAATGCTAACAAAATTAATGAGAAAAGCACAGATAAACTGCTGTGGTAATTTGAAAATAGTACTGAGTTCAGGTATGGACATAATTTATGGTGGGGGATGGTCGGGATGTGACTGATTTCCTGATATTGTCCCCATCACTACTGTCGCACCTGCTACTTCAAATAAAAGTTGGGGCTGGCTCCTGGAGAGGATCATGCACAGCAAATTATTATTTTTTTTTATTAGCTTAATGTAGAACCCCCAGATTTGAGAATGATGTACCTTGATGAATGATGTACCTTGATACCTTGAGACGACTGTTTGTAATTTTGTGCTTTATAAATAAAATTGAACTGAATTGAACTGAATTGAATTGAATTGAATTGAATTGAATTGAATTGAAGTATAACCTTTTCAAAGGTATTCTTAGGTTTAAAATTATGGTTCAGCAGTCTGCGGCAGTCTGCAGACAGCCATCGATTGCCTGTCTACTGCAATGGAAAATTTGTTTTTCAAGTCAAATAACCTCTGTGTACTTCTTTGGGATGTAATTGTAATTTTCTCGTACAAAGACCAAGTGTGCAAAGTAGGAAACGCATTTCTTTCTAGGTTGTGTCCAAGGCCATGACACACTTAATATCAGGCTGAAGTTACATGGTGGTGGGAAACTGAACTCCCCACTAGTGTTGTAGTACTCGAGATCGGTCTTGGTCTCGAGACCGGTCTCGAGACCGCTTTTTGATGGTCTCGGTCTTGTCATGGACTCGACCGCATTTGGTCTCGGTCTTGTCATGGACCGGACCTTGCGGACTCGGGATTTTATTTCAAGACCAGTCAAGACCACAGCTGTGGAAATATCACTAAATTGCCAGAATACTGTCCAATTTATTTGTAACATCTTTGCTTTTATTGGATGCAAAACGTACTGATTCAAATCCAACAAAGATTGCGATCCTCTGCCTCTCAAAGGTGCACACCTCACAGACTCCGCCCGGCTAGGTCGCTGCTATTATCGCTGCTTACGCCTGTATCATTTCACCGCAGTTTGCAATCTACCACAGAGCACGGACAGTTTCATTCACAGTGTGTACGTTTGATCTCACTATGGTCACGCGTGTGCTGCATAAATCGAAATAACCGCATGAACACGAAGAGAAGTAAGAGGGAAAATGAAGATCAAAGGAAAATTTCAGGCTTCCGATTCAACAAAAAATCCCAGCATGAAAGGTAAATACCAACCTTCATGTATTTTGATACACAAACTAAAAATTTAATGCAAGTTTTAGGGCTGCAACGATTCTTGGAATAATGCAATTCGATTATTAAAAATCCTCGACACAAATTTGTTGCTTTGATGTTTCGTTTCAGCTCTGCAGCTCAGGTGTCTCCGTGTAAGCGGAGCCTTTCCAAAAAAAACAAAACGAGCCTTTACACGAGTGGATCGCTGAGATGTTTTTCACGCCCCTACTTCTCTGAGCTGTGAGTGCGCATGTTTGAATGTGCGCGTGTTGTGCAGAGGATGTCAGCTGTTATTTTTTTCTTTACGTCAGCTGTAGCCACCAGAACAGATCTATAACCACAGTGTACTGGGGAAAGGGGGGCTGCCATTAGCACTAGCAATCGTTCGGTGCCCCCTCCACCCTCTTCAGTACAGAGGGGCTCCGTCAAAATGTTTTTATCAACCACCTGATCAGCAACATGAAGAACAGAGAACTTTGTAGCTGCTCCATCCACCCTGTTTGTTTCACACAGAGAAACATCTGCAGTACGGAAGTTAAAATATGCTGATGAATTGTTAAAATGAAAAATTATTTCTTATCCAATTACTTGATTAATTGACGGAGTAATCAATTGAATACTTGATTACTAAAATAATTGATAGTTGCAGCCCTACTTGTATTCAGAAAGCCATAGTCAAACATTAGTTTTCAGCACCAGTAGAGCTATGAGAGGCCTTCAAGAATAAATTACTACAGTTCCCAGCAAGATGATGTCACTTCCTATTGTTGCATTAAAAACGTGATAGTTTATGCTCACAATATGGTGGCTGATATTCAAATGTAGGAAATGCTATTAGCAGCTGAGGAATCTGGATTATGTTTTTATTGTGTATTTTTTTATGTGATTTCTGCAAACACAGTGGAAGGAAACGGCACTCTGGGACACATTAAATGCTTGATGTATAAATGTAACTTTTCTGGATTATATGCAAAAATTATCATTCTATCGATCTAATAAGGCCTGATTTAGAGTTCTGCATTGATCCTTTTGTATAACTGAAAATCCTCTCTGAAGCAAACCTGACATGCACCTCGAGAAATGTAACTACACGTCCAAAAAAACTGATTACTGCTTTCTGGTTATGTCTTAGGCCCCATCACTCAATTAACAAGTGGGAGCGGCATTTAGTGGTTAGCATTAGCTTACTAATTAGCATTAGCGTTAGTGCTGGGGTGAGGAATATTTCTGCTAGAACCCGGAAGTTAACCATGGCCACCACCAATGGTAACAGCAGAGAAGTAGTAAGTAAGTTGTTTTCTCCGCAATTAGTACATTGAGCTATGTGGTGGGCAGATTGATCCTAATATCGATAATAAGAATGCAACGTTGTATTGGTATTGATCAATATCAGTGTAATGAGATCGATACTTTGGCTTCAGTTTCTCTCCTGTATGCAGTGCTGGCGGTTTCATTAAAGATACGAGCTGACTGTCTAAGTGTCGCTCCTGTCACAAGCACAGAGCACTTTGCTCCTCCCCTCCCCACAGTGTTTTGTTATACTGTCATGTGATACATAACATATTTTATTTGGGAAAAAAAAAGGATGTTGCTATGAACATTTAAATCAAATTTAATTTAAATTGTAGAAAATTAGTGAATGAAGGACATTTTTTATTAAATTTTTTTATTATACTTTCTGAAAAATCTACCTGGAAAAAAAGTTTGCATTTGTTCTTGAGTGATGATTTTGTACACTTAATTTATGAAAAAAAAATCCAGACATCAATTTATGGGAAATTGTTTTGTTCTATTGTTTCAGAACAATAACTTTTATTTGATAAAGTATTTTCTACTTATATATAAACTTTGCCCAATTCTATCCTGGGGTTTTTAACTAGTAAATGATCCAAAGGAAAAAAATCTCAAACCATTAAACTTCATGGAAATTCTTCATAATTATTAAAAGTATTGGTATCAGTATCGGTGATAATGGCCCTGTGTTTACTTTACATAGGATCGATACCAAATTATGAAGTGTTGCACACAACTACATTGAGCAGCATACACCAGGAGTGATTGACAGTGCTAAGACCCTCCTCCTGGCTCTGACTGGTTGTTTTTGACTGGGAGCTTTTCAGGGGAGGAGGTGGATGAGCTCCATTTTTTTTTCGCAGATTATCGGTCTCATACTGTCTGACATGGTGACAGTTTTAACAAATATGTAAAAACCAGATTTTTTATAAAAGTTACATCCTGCAGCTTTAATCTGTATAAGATTAAAGGCTTTAGTTCTTACTGTTGATGAGTGTTTGCCATTTTTTCAGTTTTACACATTTAGCTATGTGGTTTTGAAAAAGCACCCATTTTTACAAAGGTTGTTGGTTTAAAAACAACACAACTTTATGCATAGTTTATGAAAGGCAGAGAAAAGTTAAGACTATTGTGATGAACTATGAATAATTGTTTTACATTCTGTGATAAATGATGGAAGTCACCCAGGAGTATTAAATATATTTATTTGAGCTGTGAGTGTTTAATATCAGGATGATTTTATGGGAATGCGGATCTTTCAGATCAATTTGAGAAGTGATTTTGATCATGTTTCACATTTTATTGTGTCATGTAGTGTCAGGCACTGGTCTTGGTCTTGTCTCGGTCTCGCCCCCCCTCGGGCTTGGTCTCGACTGGTCTCGGACCCTAAAAGTCTTGGTCTTGTCTCGGTCTCGATACCCTCTGGTCTTGGTCTTGTCTCGGTCTCTCGGGTTAGGGTGGTCTTGACTACAACACTAGCAGTAACACAAGGCATGCAAGCAAGGTCTACTAGTCTAGCCATGCAACCTGACCACAGTGTGAATCAGCAAAATGCCTTCATCACCACAGGAAACAGTAAGTAAACCAGTTGGATTAACCACCATAGCTCACAAATGCACAGTTATGTCTGAACATCCATGCATGAATGAAGCCAAGATTTGCCCAGCTAGCATGTCCCATCCACTGAACCTTGTAAATATTGAACAACCCTGACATATAAGTATCAGGATTTGGCAGCATGGAAGGCAGGATAACGACCCAAACACAAGACTCGGGAGGGAAAGCATGAACTCAGAAATACATAGCTTTATTGCTGGTTGCACATCATGTATAAGGAAACAAGGAAAGCTCAATTGGAGCTAATAAGCCAACAAATAGGAATATTCAGGTATCTAAGTGAGATAACGTAACAAAGAACAGGAGGCCACAGACAATATATACACACTAGGTTATCGGGGAGATAGGAAACACCAGGGAGCACAACTTAACAAGACAGGGGAAGCAAAACTGAATACAACGATATAAAGGACAGCCAAAATAAAACAGGAAGTAGCTATGGAAAGAGAAATGCTGACTTGATACAGAACAGGGAAGCAGGCACACTACAACACCTACACTAGAGGAACAAGAACATAACAGGTAATTAGACACAAGAGGAAGGAACGCTGATGAACGACAACCTACAGCACAAGGAACTGAGACCAGGACCAAATCAATCTTTGAGATGTGTTGGAGAAGGCTTTAAACAGTGGTCAGAATCTGCCATCATCACTGCAAGATCTTGGTGAAAATTAACACTGGATGGAAATAAATCTTGTGACATTGCAGAAGCTTATTGAAACAATGCCACAGCGAACGCATGCCGTAATCAAAGCTAAAGGCTGTGCAACGAAATATTAGTGTATGACCTTTTTTTTTTTTCTTTTGGTGGTGACTTTTTTTAGCCAGGCAGTGTAGTTTCTTCTCTCTTTTAGGACAGTGACATGTTTAAAGCCACATATGTCACTGTCATGTCCTGGGCCATTGGCCCAGCGTTTTGTGTTAGTTTATTTTCCTGAGTGTGTCCTCCCAGTAGGTTTGATGTCTTGTGTTTCCTAGTGTTGTGATATGTCTGCGTCTCTGTCCTGAGTCTGTGCCTGTTCCCCCGTGTTTAGTCAGTATGTTCCTTGGTTGTCACTTCCTGTTTATTTGACAGTCCTGGTTTTCCTGTGCTTTGTGTTCAGCTTTGCTTCCCCTGTGTAATTAGTTTCATTTGCCTCACCTGTTGTTCCCTGCTGTTTCCTCCTCTTGCCCTGATTACCCAGTGTGTATTTAGAAGCCCTCAGTTTCCATGTGTTCCTTGTCGCGTCGTTGATGTTGTGTGCCCGTGTGTTCCCTGTGTTTGCCCGTCGTCTCCCTTCGTCTCCCTTCCAGATTTTGTATTTGTTTTTTCCCCTGCTTCAATAAATCCCTTTAAGTTACGCTGACTTCTGGAGTCCTTCGTGTCAGCCATTCCTCACCTGTTTCCTCCCCGGCCATGACAGAACGACGCGACCAGACTATGGACCCGCGGATACCAGGAGCCCCTCCGAGCAAGAGGAAGTGATTTTGGAGCTCATAGATCTCTCCAGGAACATCATTCATGCCACTGATGAACCCCGTCAGATTATTCAGGCAATTTTCTGCTGCAGACTTTTTTCTTCCTCCACTTGGCTCCTCACCAATCCTGACACTGCCTCCCTTGCCCATTCCATAATCATGCTCCGGAAAAAACTTACAAGCTAAACTGTATAAATGGTCGCCCTGTCCAGGGCAAGGACACAACCTTTTTCCTCCAAGACATCACTAATTCACCTCTCCTGCAGCCGGTCATCTCACCTCCGTCGTCTCCTCCGCACCACTGCGCTCAGCACCACAGGCGCTGCCTCGCTTTCCGGATCCGCCGTCATCCCTTCAACTCACCTCTCCCACCTCGTCATTTCATCCTTTCACCCACAGCCCACCGCCTCCCCAGACCTCTCTTGGCTGCCAGATGATGTGGAGATTATTGATTCACCTCTGCTGGTGGACATCCTGGATGCTGAGAATCGTGCTTCCCACTCCAACAGAACGCGAAGGAAGCAGCGCTCCCGGCGTCGCCGTGCTCCTCCCCAGCCATCTCTCCCTCAGTCAGCTGTAGCGCCTGCTCAGTCGCAGTCTTCCCAGTCAGCTGTAGCTCCAGCTCCCCCTCAGTTCGCAGTGTTCCAAGTCAGCTGTAGCTCCAGCTCCCCCTCAGTCGCAGTGTTCCAAGTCAGCTGTAGCTCCAGCTCCCCTCAGTCGCAGTGTTCCAAGTCAGCTGTAGCTCCAGCTCCCCTCAGTCGCAGTGTTCCAAGTCACTGTAGCTCCAGCTCCCCCCTCAGTCGCAGTGTTCCAAGTCAGCTGTAGCTCCAGCTCCCCCTCAGTCGCAGGGTTCCATGTCAGCTGTAGCTCCAGCTCCTCCTCAGTCGCAGTCCCAGACCCCTCAGTTAGCTCCAGCTCCCTCTGTTCACCCTGCTCCAGCTCCCTTAGCTCCAGCTTCCCCTGCACCTGTACCTGTTCGGCGGGTGGGGGCAGCCACGGACGGGCTGACCTCTGCACTCGCGCCTGTTCGGCGGGTGGGGGCAGCCACGGACGGGCTGACCTCGGCACTCGCACCTGTTCCGCGGGTGGGGGCAGCCACGGACGGGCTGACCTCGGCACTCGCACCTGTTCCGCGGGTGGGGGCAGCCACGGACGGGCTGACCTCGGCACTCGCACCTGTTCCGCGGGTGGGGGCTGCCACGGACGGGCTGACCTCGGCACTCGCACCTGTTCCGCGGGTGGGGGCAGCCAGGTCCAAGCCTTCGCATCGGTTTTCTGTGTTAGCTGCAGCAGCAGGGTCTCAGTCAGCTCTAGCTCCAGTCGCTCTCCTCGCCTTCAGTCAGCTCCAGTAACTCTTCCTCGGTCCCCAGTGTCAGCTGTTTCAGTGCCCTCTCAGTCAGTTCCCTCAGCCCCTGTCTTAGTTCCTTCGGTTTGGTCCCAGTTCCCTCAGCTCCTGCTCCTTCTGTAGCTCCAGTAGTGTCAGCTCCCTCTCAGGCCCCAGTGTCAGCTAGCTCTCGGTCTGTTTCCACGCAGCCAGATCTCCCTAGCTCTCGGTCTGTTTCCACGCAGCCAGATCTCCCTAGCTCTCGGTCTGTTTCCACGCAGCCAGATCTCCCTAGCTCTCGGTCTGTTTCCACGCAGCCAGATCTCCCTAGCTCTCGGTCTGTTTCCACGCAGCCAGATCTCCCTAGCTCTCGGTCTGTTTCCACGCAGCCAGATCTCCCCCGCTCTCGGTCTGTTTCCACGCAGGCCAGATCTCCCCGCTCTCGGTCTGTTTCTCCACGCAGCCAGATCTCCCCCGCTCTCGGTCTGTTTCCACGCAGCCAGATCTCCCCCGCTCTCGGTCTGTTTCCACGCAGCCAGATCTCCCCCGCTCTCGGTCAGTTTCCACGCAGCCAGAACTCCCTAGCTCTCGGTCTGCTTTCCACGCAGCCAGATCTCCCTAGATCTCGGTCTGCTTCCACGCAGCCAGATCTCCCTAGTCTCGGTCTGTTTCCACGCAGCCAGATTCCCTAGCTCTCGGTCTGTTTCCACGCAGCCAGATCTCCCTAGCTCTCGGTCTGTTTCCACGCAGCCAGATCTCCCTAGTTCGGTCTGTTTCCTACCGGCAATCTCCTAGCTCACAGCCCGATCCTCTCTCCCGGCTGCTTCCACGCGCCATCGTCTCCCGCCTGCTTCCACGCCGCCAGTCGTCTCCCGGCCTGCTTCCACGCAGCCAGTCGTCTCCCGGCCTGCTTCCACGCAGCCAGTCGTCTCCCGGCCTGCTTCCACGCAGCCAGTCGGCTCCCGGCCTGCTTCCACGCAGCCAGTCGTCTCCCGGCCTGCTTCCACGCAGCCAGGTCGTCTCCCGCCGCTTCCACGCAGCCAGTCGTCTCCCGGCCTGCTTCCACGCAGCCAGTCGTCTCCCGGCCTGCTTCCACGCAGCCAGTCGTCTCCGGCCTGCTTCCACGCAGCCAGTCGTCTCCCCGCCTGCTTCCACGCAGCCAGTCGTCTCCCGGCCTGCTTCCAACGCAGCCAGTCGTCTCCCGGCCTGCTTCCACGCAGTCCCCTGCACCTCGGCTATTCCCCGAGCAGCCCCTGCTGCTCAATAAAGCAGCAGTGTGCCCTGTTCCGCGGTCCCAGCCCTACGCAATCCCGGTGCCCTCACTATGTAGGCCCCATTCAGCCATGGGCGCAGCTCACTCCGAGCCGATGGGGGTCTCCGCTCAGTCCGAGCGCTCCGCGCCAGAGGGTCCCGCTCAGTCCGAGCGCTCCGCGCCAGGGGGTCCCGCTCAGTCCGAGCGCTCCGCGCCAGGGGGTCCCGCTCAGTCCGAGCGCTCCGAGCCAGGGGGTCCCGCTCAGTCCGAGCGCTCCGCGCCAGGGGGTCCCGCTCAGTCCGAGCCGATGGGGGTCTCCGCTCAGTCCGAGCCAGGGGGTCCCGCTCAGTCCGAGCACTCCGCGCCAGAGGGTCCCGCTCAGTCCGAGCCGATGGGGGTCTCCGCTCAGTCCGAGCGCTCCGCGCCAGAGGGTCCCGCTCAGTCCGAGCGCTCCGCGCACGAGGGTCCCGCTCAGTCCGAGCCGATGGGGGTCTCCGCTCAGTCCGAGCGCTCCGAGCCAGGGGGTCCCGCTCAGTCCGAGCCGATGGGGGTCTCTGCTCAGTCCGAGCGCTCCACGTCACCCGAGGGTTCCCCACCAGAGCCCGGGGTTGCCCTTCTCCGCCGCCGCATGCCCCGCGGTCGGCCTCCAGTGTCTGCTCCCCGTCGCCGCTTGCCCCGCGGTCGGCCTCCAGTGACCCCTCCTCGTCGCCGCCACATGCTGCGCGGTCGGCCTCCAGTGTCTTCTCCTCGTCTCCGCCGCCGCCGCTGGAAGCACGGTCAGCCTCCGGTGCCTGCTCCCCGTCGCCGCCGCCGCTGGGAGCGCGGTCGGCCTCCGGTGCCTGCTCCCCGTCGCCGCCGCCGCCGCTGGGAGCGCGGTCGGCCTCCAGTGACTCCTCCTCGTCGTCGCCGCCGCCGCTGGGAGCGCGGTCGGCCTCCAGTGACTCCTCCTCGTCGTCGCCGCCGCCGCTGGGAGCGCGGTCGGCCTCCAGTGACTCCTCCTCGTCGTCGCCGCCGCCGCTGGGAGCGCGGTCGGCCTCCAGTGATTCCTTCTCGTCCTCGTCGCCGCCGCCGCTGGGAGCGCGGTCGGCCTCCCTCGTTGGGACTTTGCTTTGTGGCCCCTTGGCCTCTGCGGCCTCCTGAACTGTGTGTTTTTGTTTTGGATTTCCCACTGACTCCCCTGAACTGTGGACTGTTTTTTTCCCTTGCTGTTTTTGTTTTGTCATAGCTCCTGGACTGTTCCTTGTTTCGACCCCCTGTTTTGGACATTGGAGCTCTCCGGCCTTGTGCCGTCGCTTTTGTTTCATCCGGTTGTTTTTTTTTGTTTTCTCATCCCCGTGTTTTTGCTCTGGTTTTTGGACTGTATTCAGCTTGTGCCATTGCTTTTCTTTGTTCGGTTCCTTTTGCTTATTGTTTTTTGCCCTCGTGCTCTACCCTTGCTCCAGTGCTTCCTTGTGTTTTTGGGTTTGTTCCTGGTTTTGTTTGCTCCCTGTCTGTTTTTGTTTCGGGCCCTCCTTCCTGGTCCCCCGCCTCCCGCCCTGGTCTGGTTTTGTTTCTTGTTTTGGCCGTCGGGAGCCGGCCTTTGAGGGGGGGGTACTGTCATGTCCTGGGCCATTGGCCCAGCGTTTTGTGTTAGTTTATTTTCCTGAGTGTGTCCTCCCAGTAGGTTGATGTCTTGTGTTTCCTAGTGTTGTGATATGTCTGCGTCTCTGTCCTGAGTCTGTGCCTGTTCCCCGTGTTTAGTCAGTATGTTCCTTGGGTTGTCACTTCCTGTTTATTTTGACAGTCTGGTTTTCCTGTGCTTTGTGTTCAGCTTTGCTTCCCCTGTGTAATTAGTTTCATTTGCCTCACCTGTTGTTCCCTGCTGTTTCCTCTTGCCCTGATTACCCAGTGTGTATTTAAGCCCTCAGTTTCCATGTGTTCCTTGTCGCGTCGTTGATGTTGTGTGCCCGTGTGTTCCCTGTGTTTGCCCGTCGTCTCCCTTCGTCTCCCTTCCAAGATTTTTGTATTTGTTTTTCCCCTGCTTCAATAAATCCCTTTTAAGTTACGCTGACTTCTGGAGTCCTTCGTGTCAGCCATTCCTCACCTGTTTCCTCCCCGGCCATGACAGTCACATATGCCTGGTGGGGGCCCGAGAGGTCAAACTGCAACTTAAGAAAACACTAGCAAATAGAAAAATGCTGCAAAAGCACACAAAACACAACAGAAGTACAAAAACACAATAAAGTGATTTAGGGAAGACAGTGAAAGAAGAGCTGCAGAAGTGACAGAAACCAAAACATGCAAAGGACTGCACTGAAGGTGTATCCAAATTCAATTGTATCAATGGGTTTACAATAGATAAGATAAAGACATACTTAAGTATGAAAGCTGATGTGAAATTGAGGATCTGCAGTGTTTTGTAAGAATATAAGTACATATGAAAAGATAAAAAAAAAAACATGAACTTGTTATACAGTACAAGTCAAAAGTTTGGACACACTGTGTGTTCAAACTTTTGACTGGTACTGTACATTGCATGCATTCACAACAGGATTGCTTAATGAGATATAACTTTGTATGCTTTGCATAAATCAATAGTCTCAATCCGTTTCTTAATGTAGTTCTTCAGTGATTGTGTGTTAAAATACAAAGTGAGATCTGTTAGTTTATATGCTGAATAACAGGGGTTTATGTATGTAAAATTTGGCTAAAATACTTAACAAATTAATGACAACCTGTTCATTACTGGATTAACTGGGACTGGAGAAGAATATTAATTTCTTTACCAAAGTGTGGTTTGAAAACTACCTGGAAATCATTCCAAAACAATGTCATATGTAAACACTAAATAAATAGTGATGTAGAGTTTCCACTGTGTCGTTCCATGTTCCTTATTCTGTCATTAATAGTTTGTTTGAGCCATTTATGTTTGGGTGGTGTTTTTGCTCTTGGATTAAGTGAGTTTCTGATTTTTCTGTCCAAGATGGAGATGCCATCAACAGTGATGTTAAACTTATTTAAAGTAACAGAGTCACACAAATCTGTGCTACAATAAAGTCTGGAAAATCAAGAGGAGGAGGTGTGTGCCTAATGATTAATAACAACTGGTGTGACAGTAGGAATGTTGTCCTTCTGAAACAATCATGTTCACCTAACCTGGAGCTCCTAACCCTGAAATGCCGTCCCCACTACCTGCCCCGCGAGTTCACTTCGGTCATCTTCAGCGCCGTCTATATTCCACCTCAGGCGGACACAAACACTGCACTATCCGAGCTACATGAGGCTATTTCCACCTATCAGGCTAACCAGCGTGATGCGGCTCTCATCGTAGCCGGGGACTTTAACAGTGCAAACTTGAAAAAGCTGATACCGGAGTTGATTCAACACATCGACTGCCCCACCAGAGGAGAGAGGACCCTAGACCACTGCTATTCTCCATTCAAAGATGGCTACAAAGCAAAGCCTCTTCCGCCTTTTGGGAAGTCTGACCACACCTCTGTGCTTCTCATGCCGAAATACAAACAACGGCTCAGGCAGGAACCCCCTGCTGTGAGAGAAGTGACACGGTGGTCTGATCAAACAGAGGCCGCACTGCAGGGTGCGTTGGATTCAACCGACTGGGACATGTTTCGCAGCAGCGCGGGCGGAGACATCAAGGAGTTTACGGAAACTGTTGTGGGATTTATTGGGAAAGTTGTTGAAGACACTTCACTTAGGAGGACCATCAGGACTTTTCCCAACCAGAAGCCGTGGGTGGATAAATCTGTCCGCGACGCCCTGAGGTCCCGCACCGTTGCCTACAACTCCGGCTTCGCCTCTGGGAACATGGAGGACTACAAGGTTGCATCATACAACGTCCGCAGAGCGGTGAAAGAGGCTAAACATTGCTACGGCCGCAGACTGGAACAGCAACTACAACAGTCTGACCCCAGGGGACTGTGGCAGGGACTACGCACCATCACGGACTACAAAGCACCACACACACACCCGGTGAGTGCCGACGCTTCTCTGGCTGATGAACTCAACATCTTCTTTGCGCGCTTTGAGTCGGGAAGCCGACAGCCCGCTGCGCTCCCGGCCGGAGGGGCGGAGACACTCACTGTGACGGAGCGCGACGTGAGGAGGGCGTTTAGACGTGTAAACACCAGGAAAGCGGCTGGACCAGACGGTATTAGCGGACGTGTCCTTAAGACCTGCGCTGACCAGCTGGCACCTGTGTTTACACTGATATTCAACCTCTCACTGAAACTGTGTGTGATTCCCACCTGCTTTAAAAAGTCCATCATAGTCCCTGTCCCAAAGAAACCACACCCCAGCAGCCCCAATGACTTCAGGCCCATAGCGCTCACCTCTGTGGTGATGAAGTGTTTTGAGAGACTCATCAAGACATTCATCACCTCCTCACTGCCCACCACCCTCGACCCACTACAGTTTGCATACCGGCCAGACAGATCCACAGATGACGCCATATCCTTCCTCCTCCACAAGACCCTTTCACACATAGACACTGGTAAGGGGAACTATGTGAGAGTGCTGTTTGTAGATTACAGCTCAGCATTCAACACCATAGTTCCCTCCAGGCTGGTCTCTAAGCTGCTGGACCTGGGCCTGGGCCCATCCCTGTGCAGGTGGGTTCACAGCTTCCTGACCAGCAGACCACAGGTGGTACGAGTGGGTCACCTCACCTCATCCTCCCTCACCCTCAACACTGGATCCCCCCAAGGCTGTGTGCTCAGCCCTCTGCTGTACTCACTGTACACCCATGACTGCGAGGCCACGTCAGAGTCCAACGTCATCATCAAGTTTGCTGACGACACTGCTGTTGTGGGACTAATCTCCCACAATGAGGAGACAGCCTACAGGAGAGAGGTCTCCCGCCTGGAGAACTGGTGCCAGGAGAACCACCTCCTGCTCAACGTCAAGCAAAACAAAGGAACTGATTGTGGACTTCAGCAGGAAGCAGCAGAGGGACTACCATCCACTTGTCATCAGTGGTGCTGAGGTGGAAAGAGTGGACACTTTCAAATACCTGGGAGTGACCATCTCACAGGACCTGTCCTGGACTCATCACATAAACATCACTGTGAAGAAGGCCAGACAGCGTCTCTACCTCCTCAGGCAGCTGAGAGACTTCAAGCTCCCACTCAAGGTGCTCAGGAACTTTTACACCTGCACCATCGAGAGCATCATGCGTGGGAGCATCACCACCTGGATGGGAAACTGCACCAAGCAGGACTTCATGGCCCTAAAAAGGGTGGTTCGTTCAGCTGAACGGACCATCAGAACCACCCTCCCCAACCTGCAGGACATTACACCAAGCAGTGCAGGCTGAGGGCCATGAAGATCCTAAAACAGCCCAGCCACCCCGGACACTCTCTCTTCTCCCTGCTCCCATCAGGCCGGCGTTACCGCTGCCTGAGGATTAAGACTGAAAGGTTGAAGAAGAGTTTTTACCCACAAGCCATCCGTCTGCTCAACTCTGAGCCCTAACTGGACCATTATTGCACAATGTAAATATTATAATTTAAAAAGTGTGTATAGTGTATAGTATATAGAGTATAGTGTATAGTGTGAATTACTTTTTTTATTTTTATTCTTCTTATTTATATGTGTGTGTATATATGGTTGCAGGTACAAAATACATTTCACTGTGCATTGTACTGTGTATAACTGTGCATGTGACAAATAAACACTATCTTATCTTATATGACTGACACATAATGCCAGATGACATTTATTACAGTACTGTGCGCCTATTGGGATACAGAAACTCTGCATTTCTGTACAAAGTCCTTTTAAGAATGTGAAAGTTCTTCACAAATGAGAAGCTGTTTCAAAAGTAGGATTTTTGAAAAGCATTTTTTAATATAATGATTTTGACACTGTTGCATATAAAATATTTGTGAGGCGAGTAGTTGTGCTTGCATAGTAGGGACCAGATCAGGAGAAGTTGTTTGTGAAAAGCAGACAGTTTGATGGGCAGTTTACCAACAGCAAAATGGCACATTAATAAAAATTAAGACATCTACTGTTTTAAATAAATCAGATTCTGCATACTGGGATCTTTTAGAAATCTTTTGATCCAATTAATTTTAATAATCTGGTTAAATGAGGGAAAATCAAAGATGCTGAGGCCACCCTCTGTTATAGGCAAAGACAGAATTTGTTTCTTAACCTTGTGCAGCATATTTCTCCAAATGAAATTATAAACAAAGTGGCTGTCCAAATTTGAAGGCTCCTCCAAATGCAGCCCACAAATCTGTCATACTTTTAAAAAAACATTTCAAGTATATATACAAATGTGGCAATTAGTACAAATTCATGAAAATGCAATGAATTCTCAACAGGAACAGAAATAACAGTAATAATGAATATACAGTACCAGTGTCCACTGTAAATATAGAAGACATAGAGACTGTAAATATAACCATCTATAAAGATGTAAGCATATGAACAGGGTGTAATACTAAATTAAATACCACATCTGCAAGGAGTTAAAAACAGACATTTTTTGTGATTTCCTTTTAAGTAATTTTAAAGATTTTATATATAATTTAAATTCATTTAAGAAAATAACAAACTTGAGAGATGATTTTGTAATCCTACTTTTGTGTATAAAGAATTGGGCCATACACAGTTTGTCAGTCTTATTTTGTAAAATCAAAATCAAAAAATATTTTTGGTTTAAAAAGTTAGAATAACATCTGAAAGGTCTGGGTTCTATTCCACCTTGGCCCAGGCCTCTCCCTCTCTCTGTGTGGAGTTTGCATGTTCTCCCCGTGCTTGCGTGGGTTTCCTCCGGGTACTCCGGTTTCCTCCCACATTCCAAAGACATGCACTTACTGGGGTTAGGTTAATTGGCTACTCTAAATTGCCCATAGGTGTGACTGAGCGCGTGAATGTGAGTGTGAAAGGTTGTCTGTTACTCTGTGTTGGCCCTGCGACAGGCTGGCGACCTGTTCAGGGTGTACCCTGCCTTTCGCCCTGTGACAGCTGGGATAGGCTCCAGCCCCCCCGCGACCCTGAACAGGATGTGCGGAAGCGAATGGATGGATGGTTTGAAAAGTTACGTTCTAGCTGGTCATCAAACGCCACTTTTCCAGCGCTTAGTGACGTCTAAAACAACATTTTCTTAAATTTTCCAAGGCTCTCCTGATTTTCGACAAAGCCCAGACCACACTAATTCATCACAGATTTACTTTGCAGCAAAGTGATCCCTTGATTTGGCCTAGTTTATCTATCCTGTAGCAATCCTTGACACAGCATTCACTTATGTACTAATCTCACTGTGTATGATGGTCTTTCTGAAACAAGCGGAGACCTTAACTTTGATTAAAATACAGTTCTGCTCTAGTTAAATGAATTCCACTGTATAATAATAGCCTTTAAATTTAATAGTCTTGCCAGCAACGTGTTAAGAATATTATTTTTATTCTTTCCACATGCACGTGTAAACAGCAGATATGCAGTGTGGAATCAGACCTCTGAGTCATATATTTCTTGGCCTCCAGAGGGCACCCACATGCCACTGACATACATTGGTAAGAGAATGAAGAGCATATGAGAAAATATTTTTAATTTAATGAAATTAAACAACTTGCACTTATTTATTTTTTGGAGTAAAACCACAAGATTATTAGAAATATGCAGAAATTCTATGCAATGTAACATCTTTACTGTCAGTGGAAAATTATCAACATATATTTAGATCTGGCCCTTTGATCTTTACAGATGAGTTAATTTTCTTCTTCTGAGTTAGTCCATTGAATTTATTTATCTTTAAGTTAATAACTTAAAATCTAACCTTGTTTTTCTTTTTTCCAGAGATTAGCAGTGCATGTGTGCCTTTCCCTTGTCTAGTTAAACTACTCTTCATCTAAAAGAAAAAGCAAAACAAACAAAAAGACTGTAGAGTCACTGGTGGCTGTATTCTTTGTGTGGTGTGTGTGTGTGTGTGTGTGTGTGTGTGTGTGTGTGTGTGTGTGTGTGTGTGTGTGTGTGTGTGTGTGTGTGTGTGTGTGTGTGTGTGTGTGCAGCTTAAAGGCCTTTAAAATTACATAAAATTCTTTTCATTCTTTTCAAAATTCAAGTTTTCACGTCAACTTTTCTGAAAAATTAAGTAGGATTGCAGCTTTGTATAATAAGGAAAACTTCAGTTTGGTTTAAAAATACTGGACGACAACAGTAATTAAAATTACACTGAGCTTCTGTTGTTTTTTGTTTTAAATAAAGATCATGATCAGCACTAATGTGTCTAACTCAGTGATTCCCAAAATGTGGTCTGGGGCCCCCTGGTGGGCCGCAAAGGTACCGCAGGTGGGCCACAGTAATAGCAGAAATTTAGTTTGAAATTACTTACAAGTATGTACAGTTAGACATTTCTCTAAGTATGCAAAATTTGGCATACAAATATCCACCTGTGGTGGCTAGGCGTGGTTTTTAGCTCAGCTGCAGGGGAGGGGTGGGGCAGTGGGTCCAGGAGGCGGTGCTAGGGGAGGCTGGCTGACACAGGTGGCAGACATGAACTAATTATGCCTCTCAACTTTATGCAGTTGCATGCTGGGACCAAGTGTGTTGCAGGAGGAGAGGAGCTGATAGCAAGGAAGCTGGTGCCATGCACCTGAGCTGACCAAGCAACTGCACAAAAGTATTGAATGAAGTCAGATAACACAATAACAAGTGGTGGTTTGTACTGTGTAGCATTCTTGTGATGGACTGGCGAAATATATTGAAAATGAATGGATGGCCTATAAATTTTTTTTCTTCTGTTTTTCCATCAAAATTTGATCTCAAAGGGAAGGGGGACTTAGAAACATGATTTCTAGACTAAAGGACTGTTTTAAAAAATTATTATTATTACAAATGAAAGTTTTTGTCACTTCAAATCATAAGACTGGACTTGTGTATAATTTCCCCAGCATAAGTAAAGAATCATGCATCTAGTGCTGGGCAGTCCAATTTATTCCTAATTTATTTTTGAGATAATTATTTTCATTAATATTTTTCAATTTTTGAGATACATATTTTTGAGATAAGTGTTTGTTGAGAGTTTAAGTTTATTGAATTTTTCTTTATTTTGCTCCCCACTGATGTCTCATGATGTTGATGTGTGTCCTTAGTATTGCGCACATTTAGCGCATAATGCTGCTATCTTGTGAACAGTTGGTTGTTGAATTGATTGTTTTGCTCATCGATCCATCCTCTTCTGCTTATCCTGGTCAGTGTCACGGGGGTGCTGGAGTCTATCCCAGCTGTCATAGGGCGAGCGGCAGGGTACACCCTGTACAGGTCGCCAGCCTGTCGCAGGGCCAACACAGAGAGACAGACAACATCCACACTCACATTCACACCTATGGGCAATTTAGAATCATCAATACCTAACCCCAGTAACTACATGTGTTTGGACTGTGGGACGAAACCAGAGTACCCAGAGAAAACCCAGGCAAACACAGGGAGAACATGCAAACTCCACACAGCAAGAGGCCCAGATGGATTCAAACCCAGACCTTCTAACTGTGAGCCCACAGTGCTAACCACCTTTTTTTTTTAAATGATATAATTTGTTGAGGTCTTATTACACAGTAGTTACTCTTGCACCTTGAATCTTGCACCTGAGTAAAGTATGAAAAGCTAAAACTATTACTAAAACTAATGAAAACTAAACATTAAATAAAAAATAAAAATAAAAATGAGCAAAACCACTCTAAAACTATTATTAAAACTAACTGAATTCGAGAGAAAAAAGTTCAAATGAAATAAAACTAAACTAAAATTTAAATCCAAAACTATTATAACCTTGTGTCTGTCATGGTGAAGAGGGAGCTGAGCATGAAAGTGTAGCTGCCTACCATTCACCTATAGTCACAAGCTTTAGGTTGTGACCGAAACAATGAGCTGGCGGATGCAAGCAACAAAAATGAGCTTGTTCCAAAGGGTGGCTGTCCTCTTCGTTAGAGATAGGGTGAGGAGTGCAGTCATTCAGGAGCGGCTCAGAGTAGAGCTGCTGCGCCTCTACATTGAAAGGTGCCAGTTGAGGTGGTTCAGGCATCTGACACGGATGCCTCCTGGGAACCTCTTGGGTGAGGTGTTCTGGGCATGTCCTACATGGAGGAGGCCCTGGGGCAGACCCAGGACACTCTGGAGAGATTACATCTCTTGGCTGGCCTGGGAACTCCTCGGTGTCCCCCCCGGAGGACGTCTCGACTTCTCGACTTAAGCTGCTGTCCCTGCGACCCAGCTCTGGATAAGCAGAAGAAAATGGATGGCTAGATGGATGGATGGATTGAAGAATGGATGAATATATAAAATATTAAATGTTAAGACTAAGCATCTTCATGTTTTTTGAAAACTACATGCTCAGTTTGAATTTTGTATATTGTGTGGTTTTGAAAGTAAAATCTTCTGTGCCTGCTCTTGATTTCAGCTGCTGAACTGTATGGAGGCTCCTTTGTTGTATTTTGCACTTCATAATATGCACACTGACTGAGGGCAGGCAGTTTAGCCCATGCTGACCCCTATCCACTGCTGAAAGTGCCAACAATGGGCACATGAGCATCAGAACTGGACCACAGAGTGATGGAAGAAGGAGGCTTGGTCTGATGAATCACATTTTCTTTTACATGACGTGGATGGCCGGGTGCATGTGCGATGCTCACCTGAGGAACACCTGTGACCAGGATGCACTATGGGAAGAAGGTAAGTCAGTGGAGGCAGATACTTTGGGCAATGTTCCGATGGGAAACCTTGGGTCCTGCCATCCATGGAGTTATTACTTTGGCATGTACCACCTACCTAAGCATTGTTACAGACTATGTTTCATGGATATTCCCTGATGGCTGAGGTTTCTATCAGTAGGATAACGCACCCTGCCACAAAGCAAAAAATAGTTTGAGGAGCACAACAATGAGTTTGAGGTGTTAACTTGTGATGAATGTGAATGGTTGTCTGTCTCCCTCTGTTAGACTGGTGGGACTGTTCTCAAAAGAGTTCTTACAACTCTCCTGTACTTCTGTTAACACATCTGCATTTTCTTAAAACAGTAGCTGCCAACTCATTTGCAGTCATAAAGGCAAAGAGACCAAAGGGATCTGCACTCACATGAGGTCCAGTAAGTGATATAAGGCCTCACAGGCACATACACTTTGACCAAGCATCCCCAACTAGCAGGGTCTGAGCTACTTTAGTTTGTGTTTTAAAGTAAAACACCTTTAAACAAAGTCTCTGCCATGTGGGCTGTAAAATGTTTTTATTCATAAAAGAAGCAATAACTTCATATGTCACAAATCAGTATTTAATATGCCCAGCTGTTTTTTTTGATCAATGTAAGCTCAGCATAAACCCTGACAGGTGGAGCTGAATAACAACACGAGCACAACTATTTTCCTAAACACTAAGGACTGATAGAAGAACCTTTTAATCATTAAAGCTATGTGTTATCACACACTTTAATCATTGCACATGATAGCACATTTAACACAACAACAGTTGACCAAAGTGCTGTACATACATTTAGAATTTAGAATCAGTTTAGGACAAAATCATTGTACATAAATTTAGAATCAAGAAGCAATTAAGAACCAAATTATTGTTGTTACATATCAACACATATAAGGAGCATTCCAGAACACCCATCCAAAGACAAAGACAAGCAAGAGATAAGCATTCCGTGGCCTTGCTGCTGTCACAGGCGCTGCCATTTAAGAGATACTTCTTATGCTGGAGCAGAAGACGTTTGTGTCTTGTACTGTTTATATTTGTTGAGACCCATACCACATTGTTCTGAATGTTCATATTTTTGACAGTTCAAACTGGAATATTTCCACATGTTTTTCTGTAGAATGGATCCACTAATTCCTATTCTCAGTGTGTGAGTCATTTAAAGATGTGAAAAGAACAGAGTGAGTGGCCTGAGTCAGTAGAAACTGAACTGTCCTGACTACATTATGCGGCTCAAATAGATGAAGAACATCGTTGTCAATGTAAAATGACAAACTATTAACAGATTTGATCTTTGTAACATCAGCCTGAGTGTTTGAGTCTACACTTGTTTTTAAGAGAAGATGTGGCCTAAGACTCACGCATCACCCAGTGCATAGTTATAACTTCATATCCCAGCGTCTGCATTTGCTTGTTTGTTTTGAAAATATAGCATATAGTTAGAGCCGTTATGTAGCCTATAAAATTATGGTTAAACTACATTGTGTGAGTATTTTTTATTTACTTATCCTATGTATAAGAATTTGTGTGGGACAGATGGCCTGTGGTCTCATAAAAAGTTCACAGTAATACACCCACAAGGATGTTCACAGATAACCACTGTGTCAGTCATAAAATATGTTGTGTTGCAACGAAGACGTATTATCTCCACAGTATCCCTTTCACCAGTGATGAGATTGGCTAACAGTCGTGTGTGTCATAAAACACGTTATCTTAAGACATGTTGATGCCACTACAGGAGACATAAGACATTCACTAGTGATATTCTTGGCTAACAGCTGTGTGTCATAAACCACATTGTTACATCCATTTTCCTGCTTTCATCAAAAATCTTGTTGTCCATACATTAGTTGATGCCAAACGATATAAGACATGATCATATTGTGTTAATGTATCTGTCTCATTAACCTTTTGTTTACAAAACAACACACAGAAAGTGTGTTGTGTGCTACAACGTCACTTTTTTCACTCACACACCTGCAGGTTGTCTGTATTTAATCATGCTAAAAAACATCCACTATCATCTTAAGTATTTTAAATAGTAGCACAACACTGTTTGTTGTTGCTCAAAGTCTGCAACAAAATGTTTTTAAAATAAAAGCTGTTATGCAATTCAATGCGATGATTTTACTCATAAAAACATTGCCTGGTTGGTAATCCTATCTGTTATTCATCATTTCATAGCAGCTGTGATGCTTTTGAGTGAGAGGTGCAAAGCTAGCTTGAGTAAAACTTTGAGCATCCTTTCAAATGTGTTGGATAGTTAGAATATAGTTGAAGCTTTTTTCTCTCTCTCTTTTATACACTGCTTTAAACAAAATCTAATAGGAGTGTTAAACAAACTGTGGAGATAAACAAAATACTTTGTGTGTCTACACAACCACAGTCCTGTGTGTCCAACTTGAAATTTGTGAAACAGTAAAAATGGATGCTGTGATAATCTACAAATATATTATGAACACATCTAAAGTCTTTATGGATCAATATCAGATGAATAGTTGGGTAATTATCTTTTAAGAATAATGTTGATAACAGTAATACAGCAGAGATGCTGCAGCAATGCTGTAGTACAAAGATACTTTAACACCTTTAGGATTCATGAGTAGTGATGTGTATGTGTGGACTTTCTTTTTTTCCGTTTAAGCTCAATGCCTCCCCTCTGTACCACATGCCTGAAACACACACACACACACACACAATATTATATATATATATATATATATATATATATATATATTAGGGGTGGGACTCGATTAAAAAAATTAATCGAATTAATTACAAGCTTTGTAATTAATTAATCGAAATTAATCGCATTTTAATCGCATTTCAATATTTGACATGAGAAATATTAATTTAAGTTTAGTTGATGAATGAATCAATATACATAAGCTTAAACTTCATTATTTTGTTTATTTTCCCACCAGTCTACTACACAGACCAATGAAGGGTGGAAGTGCTCCTGTGATAAGCAAACTCCTGAAATTAAAGTTAAGCATCATAACTGGATAGTTTTATTCAACATTAATGTCTCACTTGTTATAGTTGGAAATTAATCATTCTCTCAGCTGTATTCCTTGATGTTGAAATATGTTCTGCTTGTTTTAACAGCTTATTTTGAATTAAAGACTTAAAATTAAACCACAAAAAGGAGAAAAAGTTCGTTCTCTGTTTAACCAGCTGCTTTTACACAGCTGTGCTTCACACTCAGGCGACATGAGCTACGCAGAGGTGACGGCAGCTGATATGAAGGCTAGCCGCTCACTTCCGGCCTTTGTGGTGTTCGTGGGCTGCGAAAGACGTGGGCCGGGTCCTTCGCAGGATGCGGCCCCTAATTTGGACATTGTGCGTCGATATAATCTGTAAGCCGGGAACTCGTGCACTGAGAAACGTTCCACGGTGCAAAGTGCGATTAAAATGCGTTAAAATTTTTAACGCGTTAATTTCCCCGTAATTAATTAATCGAAAGTAACGCGTTAAAGTCCCACCCCTAATATATATATATATATATATATATATATATATATATATATATATATATATATATAAAACTATATAATGGTTTAGTGTTTGTGACATGGATCATAACTAAGTGAACCACTGAATGCCTGATCAATACTTTGACACATTGTAAACAAAAGGTTAATGAGACAGATACATTAACACAATATGATCATGTCTTATATCGTTTGGCATCAACTAATGTATGGACAACAAGATTTTTGATGAAAGCAGGAAAATGGATGTAACAATGTGGTTTATGACACACAGCTGTTAGCCAAGAATATCACTAGTGAATGTCTTATGTCTCCTGTAGTGGCATCAACATGTCTTAAGATAACGTGTTTTATGACACACACGACTGTTAGCCAATCTCATCACTGGTGAAAGGGATACTGTGGAGATAATACGTCTTCGTTGCAACACAACATATTTTATGACTAACACAGTGGTTATCTGTGAACATCCTTGTGGGTGTATTACTGTGAACTTTTTATGAGACCACAGGCCATCTGTCCCACACAAATTCTTAGGATAAGTAAATAAAAAATACTCACACAATGTAGTTTAACCATACTTTTGTAGGCTACATAACGGCTCTAACTATATGCTATGTTTTCAAAACAAACAAGCAAATGCAGACGCTGGGATATGAAGTTATAACTGTGCGCTGGGCGATGCGTGAGTCTTAGGCCACATCTTCTCTTAAAAACAAGTGTAGACTCAAACACTCAGGCTGATGTTACAAAGATCAAATCTGTTAATAGTTTGTCATTTTACATTGACAAAGATGTTCTTCATCTATTTGAGCCGCATAATGTAGTCAGGACAGCTCAGTTTCTACTGACTCAGGCCACTCACTCTGTTCTTTTCACATCTTTAAATGACTCACACACTGAGAATAGGAATTAGTGGATCCATTCTACAGAAAAACATGTGGAAATATTCCAGTTTGAACTGTCAAAAATATGAACATTCAGAACAATGTGGTATGGGTCTCAACCAGGGTTATTATAGTTAACGAAAACGAACGAAACAACGAAAACTGAAATTGAAAAAACATTGTCGTTAACTGAAATAAATAAAAACTATAATTAAAAGGAAAAAAGATAACTAATTAAAACTGAATTGTGAGTTTACAAAACTAACTAAAACTAACTGAAATTATCGATAAACTGACTTTCATTTACTTGTTTTTTTTTTTTTTTTAAGCCTTGTGGATCGATATGAAATCATTTTTTCCGCTCTCCGATTTTAAGCTGGGAGCGCCATAGGACAACTGTGTGAGTGCGCATGTGCTGGTTCAGCAAAGTAATGGCTGCGGTCTGCAGAGAAAGCGGCAGAGTCCCGTATGGAGGTCTTTGAGTACAAACACCTGCACACGACCACAAGGTAATTAACACACAATCCAGCTACACAAGCATAAATGTGGACATGAGGTCGACAATTTCTGTAGGTTGTGTACAGAGGCCGCAAAGACCCTGCAAGTTTAATTAGCAGCATCTAACCAAGCTAGCTCCAAAACAGAAGCAGCTTCAGGTGGTGAGAACATCAGGATGCAGCTGGATTTGAGCTTTGACTCCTTCAAAGAGTTTGTTTTTGTCAAACACCATGATATTTATTGTAACTTTATTGTGGAGTTTATTGTAGAATTTATTGAGTTTGGGAGTTCATGTTTTTCTTTGTTTCTCCCTGCTGATGTTCATGTGTGTCCTTAATATTACACAAATTTAGCATGTCTTGTGAACAGCTGGTTGTTGAATATATTTCTTTAAATGGTATCTTTTTGTCAAGTTTTCATTACACAATAGTCACTTTTGCGCCTTGAATCTTGCACCTGATTAGGTATGAAAATACTAAAACTAATACTGAAACTAACTGAAACTAACTAAAACTATGCATGAAACCAAAAATAAAAACTAATAAAAACGAGAAAAACCACTCTGAAAACTAATTAAAACTAACTGAATTAGAGAAAAAAAAGTAAAAACTAACTAAAACTAAACTATAATGTAAAATCCAAAACTATTATAACCCTGGTCTCAACAAATATAAACAGTACAAGACACAAACGTCTTCTGCTCCAGCATAAGAAGTATCTCTTAAATGGCAGCGCCTGTGACAGCAGCAAGGCCACGGAATGCTTATCTCTTGCTTGTCTTTGTCTTTGGATGGGTGTTCTGGAATGCTCCTTATATGTGTTGATATGTAACAACAATAATTTGGTTCTTAATTGCTTCTTGATTCTAAATTTATGTACAATGATTTTGTCCTAAACTGATTCTAAATTCTAAATGTATGTACAGCAGTTTGGTCAACTGTTGTTGTGTTAAATGTGCTATATAAATAAACTTGACTTGACATAAGAGCCATAGCAACAGCAAATTCCTCAGGCCTACCCAATGTTTGTGGCCACTACAGTACAGGAGCTATAAAACTCTCTGTGTGCATCAGACTATTGGTCTGCTCTATTGTGAGTGGTATGTGGCTCTGATGAGCAAAAATGTTTCAATATGGCATAGAAATCTGTGTTAATGAAAAAAAAGTATAGAAGTATGCATTATGGTCAATGTGACATTTTGACTTGCAAATAAAAAGGGTTTTTATTAAAGCAAACACATCAAGACTGAGAAGAAGAACAGGCTCAGTTTTAGTGTGGAGCGGAAAAACAGTATTTTAAGTTGTGATGTTTCCACCGTATCTTTCTGTTCTGACTTTAGTCTCTTTCTGTTGGCATCAGTAAGAGGATATAACCTATGGTGTTGAAAGCGGATATAGATCATTTCAGGGGAAAAAAACACCCATGATCATCCAAATTTAGTTAAAAAAAACATTTTTTTTAAGTAGTTTAGGTTCATTTATCCAAAGCAAAGTTCGACTTAACCATCAAGTTGTGGATTTAATTCAAACATAGGAGTGATGGATGGCTGATGGGCTAATACAGAAGATTGTGCTTTTAAGTGTGTATCATTCAATGCACACAATGATTAAAGTGTGTGATAACACATAGCGTTAATGATTAAAAGGTTCTTCTATCAGTCCTTAGTGTTTAGGAAAATAGTTGTGCTCGTGTTGTTATTCAGCTCCACCTGTCAGAGTTTATGCTGAGCTTACATTGATCAAAAAAAACAGCTGGGCATATTAAATACTGATTTGTGACATATGAAGTTATTGCTTCTTTTATGAATAAAAACATTTTACAGCCCACATGGCAGAGACTTTGTTTAAAGGTGTTTTACTTTATGTACTGACTTTATTGAGTCAATCTTAAAACGCACTTAGAAAAGGATGAGAAGAACCTGCTGCAATAATGCTTTCACACAGGCAGAGGGTTTATTATGGTTGAATAATAACAGCAGAGTATTCAGAAGTTTTAACTTTGGATTTTAAAACACAAACTAAAGTTGCTCAGACCCTGCTAGTTGGGGATGCTTGGTCAAAGTGTATGTGCCTGTGAGGCCTTATATCACCTACTGGACCTCATGTGAGTGCAGATCCCTTTGGTCTCTTTGCCTTTATGACTGCAAATGAGTTGGCAGCTACTGTTTTAAGAAAATGCAGATGTGTTAACAGAAGTACAGGAGAGTTGTAAGAACTCTTTTGAGAACAGTCCCACCAGTCTAACAGAGGGAGACAGACAACCATTCACATTCATCACAACAACAGTCTGAAAAAGATTGCAAAGTGGAAGACTGCAAGGTGATGGCATAGGAGGATGCACCTAGGCAGCACCGGGTGGTAGTCTGCAGGATGACTTTGGGCATCAAGAAGAGGTAGACAGAGACAAGGATTATTCTAGTTTATTGGATTTACCAACAGAGGCATCATAAAAGATTTTAAGTGTCCGTTTGTATCCACTTGTGAAAGTTTTCCTTGCAATAATTAAGTTATCTTCTGCATTTCATTTTAATGATTATTACTACTAAAGTCTTAAAGACATAGTTGCAATTAAATGCCTGTTGAGTGACTGAAATATTTTAATATTACACATCAAGAAAAAGAAGCACAGAAGTGTCAATGGATTACAAACAACACTCTGACTATGATCACTTAATTGTAATAAAAAATAAAATTAGTTTTATTTCTCAACAGTGTAACAGTGTAGCCTGTACTGACTTCTGTGGAAAGTACCAGAGTGAAGACAGGATGTAATTCAGAGGGAGGAGGCTACTCTTGCGCCAGAGAGAAGAGGAGGAAGTAAAAAGGGAATATAAAAATGCAGTTTGAGAGAATTTAACTGTTAATGCCTCTGGTCCTGCTAGTGTGTGGAAAAGAATTGGATTTTATGGTTCACAGTCTGAAGCTTCAACAAGAGACGCAAGAGAAAAGCCACTGACCAACTGCTGTAAACTTAAGAACTGTGATTATAAATTTTTGCTTTTTCAATTTAACCTGATTGAAGTTGAAGGACTTTGTACCAAGTCACTACTTCCTATTTAGATCATTTTGGATTATCACGAAATTAGAAATCAGCACTAGCCTAGGATTGATTAGTTAGGTAAGAATGGGATCTATTTGATTTAATATTTTGATTGGGCTTTTGCTCTGCCCGTGCTAAATTGCTTAAATAAAATATCTTGTCTGCATTTAAAGTTTAAATTGTGGAAATTCAATTTTTAACCCTTTGCAGAAGCGTAAAGGTGAAAACTGGTGTGTGATTATTACATCTCTTAATGGTTCATATAGGTTGTTCTAATCCTTCCTTAAAAGTAACAGATCCCTGGAGCCTATTTTCCTGGTCACTAAAATATTACTTAGCCTTTTAGAGGATGGCTGCCATTGATGGGTGTGGCTGTTGATTGCACTTAATTATTGGGGCTGCTAGTTGGTTGCATCAGCAGAGGATAGTGGGGTCGGCACTTGGATAGGAGACAGTTGGAGCTGGTTCTGTGCAACTGGCTTAGATAGTTTCTGTAAATTCCTTAAAGGGTAATATACTTCTAAACTCATAGGTTTAGAAGAAAGAAAAAAAAAAGAAACTCGGACCCTTTAAACGCAGCTGCTTTCCTGATTCCCAGCTGTGTAGTACCTAGGCTGATGTGAGCAGTGCTGTGCTGACAAATGTTAACTTTATTACAGTTGCTGGATTAGTATCGTTTTATCTTCTAAAAGAAATGTCCATATTGCTGAGGTGATAAGAAACCTTAATCTTTAAGATATCTATTCTCCAGTTTATGTGTGTGAAACAGTTGATATGCCTGTATTTCACTGATACTTTCTTCCTCTGTTGATCACTAAATGCTGTTTTGGACTGCAACTCTTCTTTGGCTTTAGTCCTCCGTGTGAATGGGGTTGTGTTATGCTCAAGTCGAGGCCAGGTATAACAACTACTCAGTAATACAATGTCTGATGATTACTGTGTATAAATATCTACAGTAGAAGGAAACGTTGCAGTTAAAAGGAAGGTGAAATTGATATCGATGCTTTCTGAGTAATGTGACTGACATCATAATTATGATTTTGATGTATGTATTTATTAGTGCCACAGTAAAATGAAAAGATCAATATTGTTTTAGAATGAAATTAAAATAGCAGAAAATCCCAGTTTGCATTGCAAGTGATGCATTTTATTTGCCAAGTGGTATAACTGGTGTAACAGGGCAGAAAGAGGAAATAACTCACTTATAAATAAGCTGTGTAATAATTTCTATAGGCAGTGCCGAAAGATTATTCTTTCTAGTTTATTGCTCTTTCTGTATTTAGCCACATACATTTTACAGTTTGGGCAGAGGTTACGTAAGTCATTGTGGCTGTTTTCCAAACAATCCCAATTCCAAAAAGATTGAAATGCTGTGTAACTGTTGCGTGAGTAATGCTAAGCACAGAGAACCAGAAAGTGAGCATTGGCATAGCTGTTTTAATGAACGCTGCAACACGGCAAAAAACCATACAACAACGGGGCTGTACTTTCTTAGGTACGTCTTTTCCAAAATACCCCCAAGCCACCACAGGGTGGCACAGTTTACCCCATAACATTTCCCCTTTTAACACTTTCATTAAACACAATATTACTGCGATTACTTCTAACATAACTAGTAAAAGATGCATGCTTATCTGTTACTGTTCCCCTTTCTCATGTCCAATATGACCCCTAACTGGTCATTATCTCAACATCAGGACATATCTGAGATATTAACATTGAAGCAGTGACAACATATATCACTTACTGTTTTTTTTTTTTGTAATGTGTCTATGTTTGATTTCACAAGCTCAGTCTTTCTGGGGGCTTGGTGAGCCTGCCACTCCTTGTGTGGCGCACAGGCTGTACTGGAGTCCGTGCTAGGGTCCGTCTTGCATGATCCGTGGGGGGCTGGCGAGTTGTAGAGGGACTCACCGGCCTGCTGATGAGCTCCCGTGGATCCTCCTGAATGGATGAGCTGCCCTTGCTGGACATGCCGTGAGCGGCCGAGTTTTTTGGGCCGCGCACTGACCTCAGGCGGAACAGGTTCTGCTGGCCGCAAATCTACTCGGTTGCGGCGGTACATAGCACCTTCTATTTCCACAAGGTATGAACGTGGTGCCACCTGCTGGAGACATGTGCCACGGCGCCATCTCCCGGTCCTGTCACCGGGAAGTGGCTTCATCCTGACACTCTGCCCAACCTGTAGCTCTGGGAGGTCGCTTGCAGTTTTGTCATAGTAGTGTTTAGCAACCTGTCTTTTGTACTTTATTTTTTCTGCTACACCTGATACAACACGTGGTCTCAGGAGGGCGTCAGTCACTGGGAGAGGTGTCTTAAGCCTGCGTGCCATGAGCCGCTGTGCAGGACTACTATCCATGCCCACTGTGGGAGTGTTTCTCCAAAGCAGGATAGCTCTCCATGGGTCCTCACCTGCTCGTGAAGCCCATTTCCAGATGTTCTTAGCTATCTTCACCGCTGATTCGGCCTTACCATTGGCCTTTGGGTGGCGTGGGGATGAGGTAATGTGTTCAAATCCCCAGTCCCGAGCAAGCTGTCTGAAAAGAGCACAATCGAACTGTGAGCCACAGTCTGTGATTACACGATCAGGCTGCCCATACCTGGCAAATTGGGCCTTGCACTTTCTGATTGTCGTTTCAGCAGATAAGTCAGTAAGGTGTTCTATTTCCCAGAAGTCTGAGTAGTGGTCTATCATCAGCAGAAAATCCTTCCCTGCATAATTAAACAAATCCATGCTTAAGATTTGCCACGGCCGCTTAGGAAGGGGATGCGACATCATAGTCTCTTTTTGTTGGTCATGTGCATACTCATTGCATGTGGCACATTGTCCCACAAAATCCTTAATTTCTCCCTGCATATTGGGCCAGAAGAGTGTCTGCCGAGCCTGCCTGTAGCAGGCCTCTGCTCCCACATGGCTCCAATGGATACGGCGGAGCATTTCAGGACACAGCTTCTTGGGAATGATGACCCTGTCACTTTTGAAGAGGACCCCATTCTGCACACTAATCTCATCCCTGAAGGCCCAATATTCTCTGATGGCGATCTGTGTGTCACCTCTCTGGTCTGGCCAGCCCTCCAGTACTGCTGATATTAGGGCCTGAAGGTGTTCATCCGTCTCTGTGTATTGTCTGATTTGGGTTAAGCGCTGACTTGTAACATTGAGGTAGTCAGCTTGGTTTACCTGTTCAGCTTCCAACTCTGCATGTTGAGCTAATGAGCAAACCGACTGCCGTATGAAGGGCTGGTCCGAACTGAGAGGGGGTGTCGTGGCTCTGCTCAGTGTATCACTCAAGTACATCTCTGGGCCAGGTTTGTAGACCACGTTCAGGCAGTAGCCCTGAAGAGTGAGCAGCATGCTTTGCAGTCGTTTAGGAGCACTGAGGAGGGGCTTGCTAAAGATGGCGACGAGGGGTTTGTGGTCAGTTTCTGCAGTGACGTCACTTCTGCCGTAGAGGTAGTAATGGAAGCGCTGACAGGCGAAAACTATGCTCAGGCATTCTTTTTCAATTTGAGCGTAGTTCTGCTCTGCTGCAGTGAGTGCCCTTGAAGCAAATGCCACCGGTTGTCCATCTTGCAGGAGGCAGCATCCTAGGCCGTTCTGGCTTGCATCACTTTGCACTGTGACTGGCTTGCTGACGTCATAATATTTCAAGACTGGTGCAGCTGACACCAGGCGCTTAATTTCTGTGATCGCAGCATCATGTTTTGGGAGCCAGTGCCATGGCACTTCCTTGTCCAGTAGCCTGCGCAGTGGTTCACATACCTCAGAAAGGCGTGGCAGGAATTTGGAAAGGTATGTGACAAAACCTATGAATCTCTGCACGGCTTTCCCGTCGGCTGGGGCTGGCATAGCTTGCACTGCCCTAACCTTCTCAGGGTCTGGTCTAAGGCCTTCAGCTGACAGCACATGGCCATGGAAGTGTACCTCTTTGACTTTAAACTGTAGCTTCTTCAGGCTAAGCCTGAGGCGGACTTCCTTGCACCGCTCCATGAGTGCAAGGAGTTTCATGTCGTGATCCCTGATGGCCTCTTCATCTGAGTTGCCACAGCCAACAACCAAGATGTCATCAGCAATCGGCTCCACCCCATCCAGGGCTGCCAGTAGCTCATGTTGTTTCCTCTGATAGACTTCCGGGGCCACTGAAACACCAAAAGGGAGTTTAAGCCAGCGTTTGCGGCCCCATGGAGTCCAGAATGTGGTGAGAAAGCTGCTTTCACTGTCGAGCTTACATTGGAGGAAGGCATCACGTGCGTCCACTAACGAGAATATGCGGGCTTTGGGCAGCTTGTAGAGGACATCGTCTAGAGTGGGCATGATATAATGAGATCTCTTCAGTGCTTTGTTCAGTGGCTTTGGGTCAATACAGATACGAATCTTATCAGGTTTCTTAATGATCACCATATTACTAATCCAATCAGTAGGCTCTGTCACTGAGGTCAGGTGGCCCTCCCTCTCGTGTCTGTCCAATTCTGCTTTCACAGCTGTTTTGAGAGCTATTGGGACATTGCGTGGCGGGCACTGCACCGGTGTGATGGACTCATTTAAGTCGAAATGGACCTCACCGGGCAGTGACTCGATGGGTGAGGTGAAAACTTCCTTGTATCTGCCAATGAGCTGCTGCTTAGTGAGAGATCCTGGCACAATGCATTCCACCTTGTGAAGCTCCTCAGGTATAGTGAAGTGCATTAGGCCAAGGCGTTCACATGTTGAACCAGACAACAATGGGTATTGGTTGGTCTCTACGACCTCAAAGTCTAACGGGTATGTGTATCCCTTTATTGTGCAATGTGTCCTGAACAGTCCGAGTGATGTCATGACCTCACCTGAGTAAAGTTTCAGCCTGGTGTGGCTCGGGACCAATTTCCCCTTTGGCGCCACTCTCATCTTGTCTTTGAGGCTCATAACATTGCATGTAGCTCCAGAGTCCAACTGGCAGTTTTGCTTTACACTGTTCACTTTCAGATTCACAAACCACTTCTTTCCTTGCTGTATGTCTGTTGAAGCTGCTGTGGTCATATATAAGTATGCTTCTGCTTCATTGTCCTGTGCTGTGTCTCCAGCTGTGTCCACAACATTTAAGTGAGGCTGTCCGGCCCTTTTCCTCAGGCACACGCTTGCGAAGTGATTAGGTGTTCCACAGTGGCGGCAGGTCTTTCCAGCTGCAGGGCATGCGTCCCTCCCTGGCTTGTGCTGGTGTCCGCAATATTTACAGTTGCTTCCACTCGCTTTCCCCCATGATTTGTTGAGCCCGTGCATGTTGCGCACAGGCTGCCTGGTGTCCGCCGCATTAATCGAGTCATCCGATTTATGGGTTAGCGCTTTCATACGTGCATCTGTGAGCTCCGCAGCCCGGCACATATCAATAGCTGAGGCAAGGGTAAGGTCTTTCTCACTTAAAAGTCGGCGGCGTGTGCCCTCATCTATGATTCCAAGAACTAGTCTGTCCCTTATGAGCTCCTCTTTTAGCTCACCGTATTCACAGGTAGAAGCCCTCTCTCTCATCCTAGTCACAAATGTGTCTATCAATTCTCCATCCTCTTGCTTCAGGCTTCCAAAGACAAAACGCTCAAATATAACATTTTTTGCTGGCTTGAAATACCTTCCCAAGGCTGTCAGAATGGCTGTCACATCATTCTCTTGTTCCGCAGTTAGGTGCAGATTGTGCTTATAGATGTGCCTGCACTCGCTGCCCATTACTCGTCTCAGTGTTGCTGCTTGTACGTCTGCTGGCTTCCTGTTCAATCCGGTCGCTAGCAAGTAATCCTCGAAGTCCTCCTTAAACGTATCCCAGTTAGCCGCTATGTCTCCGGAGAGTTTCATCTCAGCCGGCGGTGGAATCACATTTGCGCCCGCAGCCATCCTCGCGTTAGCTGTAGCCTTTATTTAAGCTTGGTGAGACAGACTCGGTCCAGGAAAAATGCAAAGAAAAAAAACTTGTGATATTGAGTAGTCCTCTAACTATTTCACTTCTGACACCATGTTGCGTGAGTAATGCTAAGCACAGAGAACCAGAAAGTGAGCATTGGCATAGCTGTTTTAATGAACGCTGCAACACGGCAAAAAACCATACAACAACGGGGCTGTACTTTCTTAGGTACGTCTTTTCCAAAATACCCCC
This sequence comes from Archocentrus centrarchus, assembly GCF_007364275.1. Classification (NCBI taxonomy): domain Eukaryota; kingdom Metazoa; phylum Chordata; class Actinopteri; order Cichliformes; family Cichlidae; genus Archocentrus; species Archocentrus centrarchus. The sequence continues at coordinate 28,116,748 of NC_044356.1, read as the reverse complement.
AAGCCACCACAGGGTGGCACAGTTTACCCCATAACAGTAACCCCTTATTTGTTTTATATAATATGACATAGAAAATATATATGTTTAAATATTACTATTTCATAAAATATAGCAGCTCATTTTGAATTTGATGGCAGCAATATATCAAAAAAAATGTTGGAATGGGGACAATAAAAGGCTGAAAAAGTAACAGCTGGAGGGATATTTTGCATTGGCAATGGGTCAGTAACAGGATTGGGTATAAAAAGAACATCTTAGAGAAGCCCAGTTTCTCAGAAGTAAAGCTGGGCAGAGGTTGACAAATCTGCAGAAAACCAGATGCACAAATTGTGGAACAATTTCAGAATAATGTTCCTCAACATAAAACTGTGATGACTTTGAATACCCCATCATCTACTAATATCACGAGATTCTGAGAATCTGGAGAAATCTCTGTGCGCAATAGGCAAGGCTGAAAAGCAATACTGGCCTTCAAGCAGCACTGCGTTGAAAAAAAACAGGTGGCAAAGCTACTTTTGCCAAACACTTTTTGATGAAATCTGAAAATGATCCATCCGTTCACCCTGAGGTGAGAGGCAGTGTACTTCCTGGTAATGCATTCATGCCAACAGGTGTCAATAAAGCTGCAATCATGGTATACAGGTGCTGGTCATAAAATTAGAATATCATGAAGAAGTTAATTTATTTCAGTCATCCCATTCAAAAAGTGAAGCTTGTGTATTATATTCATTCATTACACACAGACTGATATATTTCAAAAGTTTATTTCTTTTAATTTTGATGATTATAACTGACAACTAATGAAAACCCCAAATTCAGTATCTCAGAAAATTAGAATATTGTGAAAAGATTCAATACTGAAGACACCTGGTGCCACACTCTAATCAGCTGATTAACTCAAAACACCTGCAAAGGCCTTTAAATTGTTTCTCAGTCTAATTCTGTAGGCTACACAAGCATGGGGAAGACTGCTGCCTTGACAGTTGTCCAAAGGATGACCTTTGACACCTTGCACAAGAAGGGTAAGACACAAAGCGTCATTGCTAAAGAGGCTGGCTGTTCACAGAGCTCTGTGTCCAAGCACATTAATAAAGAGACGAAGGGAACGAAAAGCTGTGGTAGAAAAAAGTGTACAAGCAATAGGGATAACCGCACCCTGGAGAGGACTGTGAAACAAAACCCACTCAAAAATGCGGGGGCAATTCACAAAGAGTGGACTGCAGCTGGAGTCAGTGCTTCAAGAACCACCACGCACAGACGTATGTAAGACAGCTGTCACAGTGTTTGTGTCAAGCCACTCTTGAACAAGAGACAGCATCAGAAGTGTCTCGCCTGGGCTAAAGACAAAAAGGACTGGACTGCTGCTGAGTGCTCCAAAGTTATGTTCTCTGATCAAAGTCAATTTTGCATTTCCTTTGGAAATCAAGGTCCCAGAGTCTGGAGGAAGAGAGGAGAGGCACAGAATCCACGTTGCTTGAGGTCCAGTGTAAAGTTTTTACAGTCAGTGATGGTTTGGGGTGACATGTCATCTGCTGGTGTTGGTCCACTGTGTTTCCTGAGGTCCAAGGTCAACGTAGCTGTCTACCAGGAAGTTTTAGAGCATTTCATGCTTCCAGCTGCTGACCAACTTTATGGAGATGCAGATTTCATTTTCCAGCAGGACTTGGCACCTGCACACAGTGCCAAAGCTACCAGTACCTGGTTTAAGGACCACGGTATCCCTGTTCTTAATTGGCCAGCAAACTCGCCTGACCTTAACCCCATAGAAAATCTATGGGCTATTGTGAAGAGGAAGATGTGATACGACAGACCCAACAATTCAGCAGAGCCGAAGGACACTGGCTCTCATAACACCTGAGCAGTGCCACGGACTGATTGACTCCATGCCATGCCGCAGTGCTGCAGTAATCCAGGCAAAAGGAGCCCCAACTAAGTATTGAGTGCTGTACATGCTCATACTTTTAATGTTCATACTTTTCATGTTCATATTTTTCAGTTGGCCAACATTTCTAAAAATCCCCCTTTTTTTGTATTGGTCTTAAGTAATATTCAAATTTTTCAGTTATCATCATCAAACTTAAAAGAAATAAACTTTTGAAATATATCAGTCTGTGTGTAATGAAGTAATATAATATACAAGTTTTACTTTTTAATGGAATTACTCAAATAAATCAACATTTTCATGATATTCTAATTTTAGCACCTGTATAGCTTCAGCATCTACCCACCTAGTTTCAGCTCACTTACTGCCATATTACTATTTTGCATGCCAAAAAAAGGTGTCAAAGTTCCACAGTTTTATGAGGATGTACAATTCCATGCATACTACAGTACATGCCAGTAGTAGCTGTTATTTATTAGTATTGTTATGTTATTTATTCATCTGGTGTAGCAATGATTTGTTTTTAGAAGAACAGAATAGAATAGAATAGAATAGAATGCCTTTTATTGTCATTATACAGGATGTACAATGAGATTGGAGGGCCACTCCTGTTCAGTGCCATGCAACAGAAAATCAAATTCTCTAAAATAAAAATATTTTTATTTTAGAGAATTTGTTATGTTATTGTGAATACTGTTCCCATATACTACGATAGAAAAAAAAACCCTGAAATATTTGTCTTATATGTCTGAAAATCTACAATTATTTTAGCCATAAAAGAATATTTACTAGACCTGGATGACTGAGAACCTACACAGACAAGGCGCACATTTGTTTATCTTTTAGACTGCATAGTAAGCATGATAATTCATAGTTTTTTTCTTTCAATAAAATAAAATTAAATTAAAATTAAAACTTGAGTGAGATTTGAGGGAAGACTGTCACTACATTATATAAATTACTTCCTTCTACAATTATCACACATAAAAAAAACAATTAAGTGAGTTGAAAGAGACATAAGAAATACTGTGAATATTAAGTGTTCACTTTATTAATCTTCAGACAGTTGAACAGTTTAATTGTAGATGGGAATTAGATTTGGAGAGCTTGCAAATACCAACATAAAGAGTTGAAAAACACTCAAATACAGTGGCCGTTGTGTAGCTACCTGCTTGGCAGGTATAACAGTCTGGCTAGAGTCAAGAGCACAGACACAGCGCACACAGAGAACTGGATGACATGGATGAGGGAAAGATGCTGTTCCCATTATTTTTCTCTGCATTTCAATCAATACAAGTAAATGACAGGTGTGACTGTTATATTCAGTTCAGGCATGGCTGGAGACATCAGTTACATCCAATCATTTAGAAAATGAATGGATTTTAATACAGACTGAAGTTTTAGTTTGCCTGTCACTGCAGTAATAAACAGTTTGGTCTTGTTTGCTGCATGATGAATTGCCATATTGTTCAATCCTGTGTTTTCTATTGTATCCACAGAATGAATCAGATCCCCATTCAAGATTCTTACGGTGTGAAGATGCATCCAAGGAAACCATTGGTTTTTCTTCTCTTAGTGTGCGTCACTGCCATTGGAGTATTTTCTAGAGCTTCATGGATTTTAACTGTGTACCATGATTACTTCGTCCATCAGAATGCAAGTCTTTGTGCCTGTGACAAATGTTTAACGGACTATGATCCATGGTTCACAAAACTTATAAAAGAATCTCCTGAGCCCTTCTTATCAATCACAAACAATGTCTCAAGTGATGCGTTTAACTGGTGGAAGGTAAATGGCAACTTTTATATTTTAAAAGACTGGGTAATTGTTGAGTTATGACTTCTATTTCTGTTTCTATTAAGTGAAAGACTTTAATTTATTTTTATTTATTTGTAATTATTTACAGTAATATATTTAAAAATATGAATATTTACTGGAAAAAAAATAAAAATAAAACTTCTCTTCAGAAATTTCTCTAATGTCATAACTGATTTCAGGGGCAATAGCTGATGGGGAAAATAACTTCAAGAAAGTATTATAAATATACTTAGAAAGATTTTTTAAGGAAAGAACACATTCAGGAAAAAACTCTACATTGGTTGTATTTTTTGTGAGCCAAGCCTTGTCTTCTTATTTTAATATACTAAAGTATTCATTAGCTCTTTTGTAAGAATTGATTAGTTGAGGAGTCTTCTAATGCTTTATGTAACTATATTATAATAAGTAGGCATGTAAGTGTATCTGATTCTATTCTGGAAAGTTAAAAATCTGCTTTTGTTTTGTTGTCAGCGCATACAGACTGATAGACGCAACTACAGTTACTACAAAAAAACAGTGGACAAGGTGTTTCAGATCTTTCCAACCAATGTGCATTCCACAAGATCCAGCCCTGACCTCTGCAGAACTTGTGCTGTGATTGGAAATTCTGGCAACCTGAATGGATCACATTATGGATCAATGATAGATTTTCATGATATTGTCATAAGGTAAGCATAAAACATAATCGTCCATCTTTGTTAAACTCTTCAGGCATGTGTTCCTCTAAACACCTATTGATAAATATATTCTTTCCCTACAATGTTAACTCTACATAAATCATACAATATGTGTGATGAATATGTACAATATATCCTCTGTGCTATTTAGAATGAACCATGGCCCCACTGAAGGCTTTGAAAGAGATGTTGGAAACAAAACAACATACCACGTGATGTTTCCAAACAGTTTTAAAAATTTAGACAACACCACTCGTCTTGTGTTTTTTCCATACAAAATCCATGATTTAGAATGGCTCATGTGGTCCTTCACTCAAAGGTATGTGTGTATTACAGAGGTAATATCTCTACTTGGTTCTGTAACTGGATGAAAATGTCATAAACATATCATTTTGACAAATATCTGTAGGGACACTATTTAGAATGTACGACTACAAGAAAAACGTACCTTTGTTTTTACTATACAGTTGACTGGTGTGCACGGATGGTTGTGTCAGTGGTCCAGTCGAACACCAAGGTCTTACAACATAGACATGCCCTCAGGAAGTCTCAGGAGAAACTGGTCTCATATCAGGGTCATTCCAGAGATTCCCAGAGTGACCAGATCAGGCCGGATCACCAGACCACCAAAAAGACTGGACTAGAAAGATAGAAAGTTGTGCGTTGTTTCACAGGGCAAAATAATCCTTGCAGAGCTTTGGGGACTGAGGTAGTCTACCCTGACCCCTAGAGAGGAAGGACATTCATGCTCAGGGTTCATTGTTTTGAAAAAGGAAAGAAAAGAAAAGAAAAATAGAATGTCTACTGCTGGTGTTTTGCACTTCTGAAAAAAAGTGCAAAACCTCAACATAAAAATGGCAACCATGAAACGAGGGCGAGTCAACCGTGTTTAAGGGCAGCATTTCGTCTACTACATACTGTCCCAACAACTTCTTCTGCTCTCTCCCACTTACTGGTTTGTACCAAAGTCCAGCTTTTGTTGTTTGGGTGCTGGGGGGCCTCCTGCATTAGCCGCAGCTATGCTTTGCACCACCTGGTGGGACTTGCTCTGTAAGTTTGACTGTGCCATGCTGCAACTCCAAATGTTTCTTCCAGTCTGCTGTAGTGTTTTTGAAGCTAGATAGCGCTTCGTTGCCAGCACAGAGTGCACAGCCAACACTGATATTGTCATCTTTAGCTGACACAAACTCAAAATAGTACCTGTATTTCCAGCTAGAAAACGTGCATCTCTCGCCTCCCTCCATTGTTTACGTTTGTGTCGCTGTGTGCTATTATTGTCCTCATGCTGAAAATGGGACTTAATTGTCACATTGGCCAGAAGTCACTCCCTGAGATGGAAGAAGAAAGCAAAAATATAGCTTTTTACTAAGAAAATTATAAAAATAGTAACGCACAGTGACTTGGATAAATAACTTTAATCTGATTACTGAATTGCAAATAGTAACGTCTTAGATTACTCATTAATGAAAAAAAGTAGTTGGATTAGACTACTCTAAAAATAAAGATAACCCAAAGAGCTTCAGAAGTCTCCTGTCCTCCTCCTATGATGCCCAAGTGTGACATATTACATTAGCCTGCTTTATCCATTCCCAAACCAGTTTTGCCTTGTTGGAAAACTCAGTTGTGTCTAAGTTTCAACCATTTAGCTGTTGATTTGTGGTGAAGTGAAACAATTTGGAAGCAGTCTTCCTTTGTCATTATTGCATTCACTTTGTGCAATGTACTAGTATCATTGGGAGCAAAACAGCCCCAGAGCATGAAGCCAACATCACCATGCTTGACAGGTGGTACAGCGTTCTTAGGTTTGAAAGCCTCTCCTTTACTCCTACAAACATACCTCTTGTCACTGTGGTCAAATTCTCACCTAGAATTCTGTCCATAAAAATTATGAACAGAATCTGTGATGAAGGGCAGCCCTGGTGGAGTCCAACACCCACCATAAATGAGTCTGACTTACTGCCAAGCTCGTGGTGCAGTACAGGGACTGAATGGCCTGTAAAAACAGGTCAGACACCCCATACTCCCACAGCACCCCCCCACAGGAGACCCTATGGGACATAACTGTAAAGCATTACAAAAATACCAAAGCAAACTGTGACACATTTTGAAGTGTAGTTATATTTGTAAGTGTGGACTTAATCCATGTTATATCCAACAGCCAAAGAGCAACTGCTAAATCACGAATGAATAAGGATTTGGTGAGTAGTATGACTTATATTACTTATTCTGCATAGATCCAGCATATGACATGTCACTGAGTGCAAAAATATATTTTTATCACATTAAAGTCTATTATCTTTAACAGGTGATGATTCTCAGTCCAGAGTTCATGAAATATGTCCATTATGTTTGGCTAAACCAAAAGGGAAGATATCCATCCACTGGCTTTCTGACTTTGATTCTCAGCTTTCACATGTGTGATGAGGTAGTGGCCCAGTGCGTCCTGTTTCTTTGAGTTATGTTTTGAGTTCTGAGTTAGGACTTTAGGTTACTATGGTTTTCTGTTATAGTGTATCTGTTTTGTTCTCATGTCTTGGGTAGTTTTGTTTTGTTATATTTTTCGGGTTGTTTCTTATAGTTCAGTTTCTCAGTTTGTTGTTGGGTGATCTGTCTATTTAGTTATTTATATATTAAAGGTTTCTCTTCATTTATCGTCCTGTCTTTTTTTTTTCCCGTGTCTTGGCCCTTCTGTGTTTAGTTTCCCTTCCCGCTGTTTCCTTGTGTAATGTTTGATTCTGTTGCCTCCCTAGGTTTGTCGTCTGAGGGGCAACTGGCTGTGCCAACGTGTGGTGCTGTGGTAAAGAACAGCAAAAGGCACACACGTTGAGCTATCGTAGCTTCATAACAGGAAGTTTTATTCTTCACAAGAAAATCTATAAACATACCTGAAGTGTTACTAAACTGAATATAAACCAGTGGCCTTTCACTTTAGTCTCTTTTACAAAACATGGCTGTCGTGCTCCTGAGTCAAGACAATATGAATCACAAAACATTTCCACAACTTCATAAAACTATTCAATAGAGTCTCTTTGAGTCCATCAACAAATTATAATCACAATGTACAACAATAACTCATTCATTTTAAGGATAAACACATAAACACACTCATACTGCTGTTCTTAACTCGATCCTTTTAAATTACATGTATAAAAGACAGTAACACATTTGTTTTTAACCATTGAAACACCTATTACAGCATTAAGTGCCTGAATGAACTGTATTTTTACATACTTTTAACTGTTGTTCCATTTTGTTTACACAATTAATTAGCTTTGTTCATAAAACAAACACATCTAATGCTATAATGCAAACTATCAGCTATATAAAGTGCAATGCTCCTTTAATGGCACTTCTCTCTCATCAAGAGTCACTCATCGGCAGTCGCCATTACTCACTAAGTCACTTTACCATATTACATTACTGGTTTCAGTATTAAACCACAAAACTGTACTTTAACTAAACATAATAATCAGAAGAATAACATATGACTGTTCATAGAGTGCACATTGAATAAAAGTTTACATGTGAGTTCAGCAGTTTCTCATTTGGTTTTGGTTAGCTTCCCCACTCTACTCCACATTAGCCAAGTCCGCTAGCATTAGCATTGTTTAGCATACATCAATAACCCACGATTTACCCACCAATCGCTTCACAAACGGCTTCTTTTGCCGGCCTGTACAAGTCTCTCATAAACAACCTCTACACATATGGTCTGTATTGCACAGTCATTGTAAGGTGTTTTTACTGACCTGTGGTAAAGAATAGCAAAAGGCACACACGTTGAGCTATCGTAGCTTCATAACAGGAAGTTTTATTCTTCCTCTGTGCCCCAAAGCTACTCCATACCACGAGCGCGATACGCGCCCTCTAGCGTCCTGCTGTGGAATGGCACCATAATACATGAAACTGCACAGAACTCACAACAGTGCTTAAATGACAGTCAAATTCAGAAATATAGCAAAACAAAAAAACTTTAGGGGTGACTGTTTTTATCTTTATTACCGTTTGATACTTAAGTGAGATCATTTCAACCCTCTACACTCTCCCCCACTCAAAGAATGTCTCCTGACATTTGTTTCTATTTGTGTGGACTCGTCAGTGTATGAGAGTGTACCAGTTGTGGTAGTATGGTTGGGGATGGATGGGGTAAAAGGAGGATGGAAAGCCGGGATTGAACACATAGGGTTGGCTGGCTGAGAGGGAGTTCATGTCCGTTCTCCAATGGCGGTATGATGGCTGACCCAGAGTGTCATATGTGAGTCTTTCTGCTGGTCGCCCTCTCCTCTGTGACCTCCTTACATGGTCGTTTTCTCCTATGTTTCCTCCATCCATTTCATCCACTTGGTCAAACCTTGTTTTGACCAACTCCTCAGTCTCCACAATGTCCTGCTCTCCCTCAGATTCTTGCCTGTTAGCAGGACAGAACTCTCTGGCTGTTGCATTTAACTTGCGCTGACTTAGAGATTTCCGCCGTGGCATGACATTTTCCTGTTGCTGAGGACACTCCTGTAGAATAACAGGATCTTGTTGGCAAGGGTCTGGAAGTCTGTAGCATGGAATCCTGCTCCGGAGGTCACGATGGTAAGTATACTCATCTTCCTCATCCGAGCTACTTGTTGCTGTTTGGACAACATATTTTTCAGGTTGTTTTTGTCCCTTCCATCTGGTCTTTTCTTCCACGGGAAGTTCTTCCTCAAGACGTAGGTCGTTTACTGGCAGCAGTAGATTTCTATGCAGAACGCGCATGGTCTTACTTCCTCTCTCTGGCTGCACCTTATAGACTGGCCCATCTCCCACTCTCTCCACCACGCGATGTACTACCTTCTCCCAATAGGCACGCAATTTCCCTGGCCCTCCTCTCTCCGACAGATTTTTCACTAGTACCCTATCACCTGGCTGGAGAGTGACCCCACTTACACATCTATCGTACTGTTTCTTGCCTTTGGCTGAGGACTTAAGGCTGTTGTCTACAGCTATTTGATAAGCCACTCGCATCCTCTCGGCCCATTTTTGTACAAAGGTTTGGTGGTTACGTGCCTCAGTCTCTTTCCTTTGGCTAAACAGCAAATCGACTGGCAGCCGTGGAGCCCTGCCGTACAAGAGGAAAAATGGAGAGTATCCTGTTGCTTCATGTCTTGTGCAATTGTATGCATGCACAATCTGAGGCAGATGATCTTTCCATTCACTCTTTTTCTCTTTTTGTAGGGTACGCAGCATTTGGAGAAGTGTCCGATTTAGTCGTTCCACTGGATTGCATTGCGGATGGTAAGGGGTGGTTCGTGAATGTGCAATTCCTGACAGTTGTTGTAGTCTTTGGAACAGGCTGTTCTCGAACTCACGTCCTTGATCGTGATGCAACTTTTCTGGATACCCAAACCGAGGAATAAAGTCCTGAAATATCTTTTCAGGAGCGGTCTTTCCTGATTTGTACCTTGTTGGGTATGCCTGTGTGAAGCGTGTAAAGTGGTCGACAAGGACAAGGATGTACTCATACCCTCCTTTGCTTGGCTCCAGGTGCAAGTAGTCAATGGAAACTAACTCAAATGGTGCACTGCTGGTGAGAGATGCCATTGGAGCTCTTTTTGGAACACTGGGATGTTTCTGTTTTATGCAAGGGCATTTTTTTGTCACATAGTCCTCAATATCCTGTTGCATATATGGCCAGTAGAACCGTTCTCGGGCAAGATGGATAACCTTGTCCGAACCTACATGCCCCATGTCGTCATGCAAGCTCTTCAGTACCTCTGATTTGAGCTTTTCAGGGAGGACCAGTTGTCTGTTTTGATGTGTTTTCCGATAGAGTAGTCCATTTTCTACCTCTAGCTTGTTCCACTCATAGAGTAGTCTCATTGTCTGTTTACACATTGCTCTCTTCTCTTTTTCATTCGGAGTCCATGCTCTCTGCTTCAGAGACACAACCTCTCTAATAGCTGGATCTTCTTGTTGTGCTGCTCTGATATCTTTGGGTATGATGCTTGAGACACCGTCTGAAGGCACAGTATTTCCACCATCAACGTTTAATTGCAATGCAGCAATCCAGGGAACCTCATCATTTTGTGCCATTTTGGTTCCCTGCCACACTGCAGAGACCACCTCTGGTGACATTGTTTCTGTATGATCCTCTATCTGCTGCTGAAGGATCACTGGGTACCTGGACAACATGTCAGCATCCGCATTCTTCTTTCCGGGTCTATACTTGATATCAAAATGGAAGTCGGCCAACTCCCCAACCCACCTGTGACCCACAGCGTTTAGTCTTGCTGAATTCAGGATGTAGGTCAAGGGATTATTGTCTGTATAAACCGTGAAGGTTGGTGCATAATACAGGTAATCCCGGAACTTGTCGCAAATAGCCCATTTAAGGGCCAGGAACTCAAGTTTGCTAGAGTGTAGATGGTAATTCCTCTCGGCAGGTGTTAAGGTTCTAGACCCGTACCCAGTGACGCACAGTTTGTTGTTTTGGCGTTGGTATAATACAGCTCCTAGTCCTTCATTTGAAGCGTCTGTGTGTAGCACAAATGGAAGATCAAAGTCTGGATAGGCTAAGATGGGAGGGTTTGTCAGCATCTCCACCAACCTTGATACCAGATTTTCATGTTCATTAGTCCAAGTTACAGGTGTACGGGAGAGGAGTTGTCCTTTGTTCCCTTTGATTACTTGACCTTTTTCCTTACCAGACTGAGGTTGGATGGCACTGCTTGTCTCAGCTGGGCTCTGGAGGAGTTCAAACAAGGGTCTTGCCAATCGTGAGAAGTCTTGGATAAAGGACCGGTAATAACTCAGAAATCCAAGCAATGTCCGGACCTCTCCGACAGTGCGGGGTTTCTTATCTTTCAGGGCCAAGACTGCTTCCAAATCCTTCGGGTCGATTTGAATCCCTTCTCCTGAAACCATTCGACCGATGTATCAGATCTGTTTCTTGAAGAGTTCACATTTGGTGGGCCGAAGCTTGATACCATGTTGTCGCATTCGGTGAAATACTTGTCTCAGATGGTTCACATGTTCATCGAAGGTTTCTGAATAACAAAGGACATCATCCAAATAAGGCACACAGCACTCATCTCTGATGCCCTCTAACACTCCCTCCATGCACCTCTGAAAGGCGGCTGGAGCGTTAGTCAATCCGAAGGGTATTCGCACCCATTCGTAGAGTCCCCACGGGGTGCTAAAGGCTGTTAAGTGTCTCGACTCCTCACTCACAAAACCTCGATGGTATGCACTCCCTTGATCCAGGATGGAGAACCATGAATTGCCCCCCAGGCTGTCCAACAGATCTTGGATCCTTGGTAGTGGATGACGGTCTGGGATGGTCTCACGGTTGAGCTCCCGTAAGTCAACACAAAGGTGCAGACTGTTGTCCTTTTTCCGCACACACACTACTGGCGAGGAATAGGCCAACACAGATTTCCTGATCCACCCCCTGTTTAAGAGGTTTTGGATGTTGTCCTTTACCTCTTTATATAGTGGTCGTGGATGGAATTGTAGCTTTTCTGGACTGGAGTATTGTCGGTTGTGTTGATTTTTAGTTGTAAGCCAGGGATGCATCCAATGTGTCCTTCATCACGAGCAAACACGTCTGATTCCTCACACAGCAATTGCTGTACCTTGCTTTGGTCAGACTCAGACAGATGGTCTAAATTGACATCAGGGTGTCATTTTTCTTCACCCTGGGTAGTCCTGTAATTTCCTGTTCCCTCACTCCATCCATCATGGTTTGAACTTACTTGAGTAGTGCAGAGTAGAGGATCACTGAGAGGCTCTGTTGACTTCTGGGTAACTGAATGAATGTTCACAGGTGTACTTTCAACAATTTCCTCGATGAATCCCAAGACTGCTTTTGGAGGTAAGAAAACATCATGCTTTGTGGAATATTGGATTGGGATTCTTACAGTCTTAGAGGCACCAGCCAGTACATCAACAAGAGCAGGAAACAACTCCAACCCATCTGGCAAGCTACGCTCTATATCTGGCTCAAACAAAATGACTCCACCTCCAGGAAAGGCTCTAATTCGGCATCTCACCTCGCAGACCTGACTGCTGTGGATGGTGAGTCCTTTCTTTCCCACTCTCACTGTTGAGCATTCTGACTCTTCCTGGTGTGGCATTGTGTGAACAACAGAGACAAGAGTTTCAATGCTATTTTTCTTAATTTTCAAAGCCTCTGACAATAGATCCACTAAATTGGCCTTAGCAGTTTTTTTTTTACCAATATATTTTTATTGGGATTTTTCACTTTGCAAATACAAGCACGTAATTATCTAAACAGGTTCTCTTTGTAGTTATTACATGGTAGTAATTAATTTTACTCAACTTAGAGAAATAAAAATAAAGAAGTAAAGGAAAAAAGAAAAAAGAAACAAAAAAAAAAAAAACCCCACACAGCTTCTCAAAGACGGGGGTATTCAAGCAGATTACAAATTGGTCAAATATGAATATATACATCTATACAACATGGCACACCACAGGTTCCGGCAAATCAGAACTCAAACAAACCCTCTGTCAAGTCTAAGTCCTTAATAAAATTAATGAAAGGTCCCCAAATCCTCTCGAAAAGATACTGTTTGGATTTCCTAATATATGTTATTCTTTCTAGCGGCAAATTAGACGACATCTGTTTTAACCACTGTGTGGCACTAGGTCTGCTGATGTTTTTCCAAACCAAAGCAATACATTTTTTTGCAGCTAACGAGCTTATATCTATAAAGGTACGTTCTGATTTAATAAAGTTATGTTCCCGAGGGTATAAAGCTAACAGGAACAATTTAGGATCCAGTAGAACTTGTTTTGAGATAATTTTTTCAATTATATCTTTCACCTCTGTCCAAAATGCTTTGATTTGTCTACATTCCCACATGCAGTGTATTAAAGTCCCTTTAGAATTACATTTTACACAAAGATCTGGAATGTTATTATTGTATTTATTTAAATGCACAGGCGTAACATAGATACGCATTAGCCATTTAAATTGTAGAATTCTAAGACGGCTGTTTATGGACATTGTGTCAGTTTTAATTAAAGCCCTTTCCCAATCCTTTTCACTGATATTTGATGATAGGTCCAAATTCCAGTTTATAAGCTTATTGTTTGAGTTCTCTAATGAGTTGGAGATCAGGACATTATAAAAGTCTGAAATGATGCCCTTCCTTGATTTATTCCGAATCATTAACTTTTCAAGTAAGGTAAGAGGGGGCTTGTTAAGATTGTTGTAGTTTGCTTTAACAAAGCTTCTTATCTGAAGAAATTTGAAATAGTGCTTTTTATCCAGCTTGGCCTTAGCAGTTTGATCACTGTTTCCTGCAATAATCTCTTGGATTACATTGAAACCTAGTAATGGGCTGCTCACACCTGCTTGGCTCACTAGCATCGGAACATGAAGAGCAACTGAGCCATGTTTGCTACTTGTGATTTCAAGAAGGACTTCTATCCACCCATCGAAAGGTACGTCTGTTCCATTAGCTGCGGTGACTTTGAGTGGGTGGTCTTGCAGTAGGCTTTCCAATGGTTGAATTGGTACATTGGGTAAAGCTTTCTGTGCCCAAGACTTATCCACTATGCTTACCTGAGCCCCTCTGTGCAATAGCATCTTGAGTTTGACCCCATCCAAGTGGCATGTTACCATGCACCTACCACCAATCAGCTGGGCAACACGCTCCCTTCTGGACACCTGGTGTGGTTTGGTGGGCTTGGTAGATGAGATTTCCTCTTTGGGGTGCAGCTTCTCTGTAACGGGGGACTCTGCATTCTCTACGGTCACTGGTGGTCGCCCCCCAGTGACCTCACCGGGTTTCCCAACAGATTACCCTTCTGTAAGCAGCCAATAGCCCTGTGTCTCTCTTTTCCACATCAGAAACAGTGTGAGCAAGTGTCATTTCCTTGGGAAATACACTGGCGACATTTCCCTTTAACTTCCAGCTTGGCTGGCTGTTTTGGATGTGGCGGAGGCAGGTGAGTGTTTTCTGTTGCCACATTCACTACAGGTGTGAGGGCTTTCTCTAAACTCCTGGCCAAAGATGACACCTGTTCAGTCAGCTCCTGTATAGCAGTGCGGTTAGCTTGCACCTCGGCTTGCATCTGACCTGCATTTTGTCTATCACTATCCTGCTGGGTGGTGTTGACCCTGATTGTCTTTTGTTTATAGGCCTGGCCCAACCTAGCTTTCCTCTCTGTGTCTTCTCTCAGCGACCTTGTAATCACTTTGGGAATAAAGTCGTCAGTCACACCCATGTCTGAGATATGGGGTTGAAGGTCTCGTCTATTGAAAGTCTGTACCTCGTTTAGAAGCAAACATTATATGTTGTTTCACCCCCATCAGTCTGTACATAAACTGTTGTGGGCTTTCTTTGTCATGTTGTTTTGCGTTACTCAATTCATGGAATAATTCAGTACTGCTTTTATCCCTAAGGTGTGCTTTGAGGAAACGCTTTAGCTCAGCCAGGGTCAGGCTATCTTTAGTCATAAGCATGTCTTTTAAGGTACCAGGCTTAATTATCTTAAGCACGGTCCTTAAAATTTCAGCCTCTGAGAAACCCTTGGCCAGCCCTTCGTCTGTTTGCTTACACATACTATTAAAACTCAAATCAGAGTCCAAATCTGAGATGTGACCACCATGTATCTTAAAGTCTCTATGTGGTAACAATGCAGCTACATCAGTCAGTTTTATTAAACCAGTCACTGGATCAGCAACTACTGATTTTGATACTTTCTTACTCACTACTGATGCTACTACAGGTGGTTCAGTCTCTGATACCGAAGCAGCATCCTCTTCATCAGACGCTTGGTTGTGCTCAACAGCTACCTGTGCCGCTTGCAGTTCATCGATGAGGTCACGAAACACCAGCAGACGAGACATCCCCTGATCCTTGAGATTCTTCAGTCGTTTTCTTCTCAAGAAGTGATGAAATCAAAGAGCTCCGCCTAAGTGGCGTCATCACCAGGAAAATCGTCACCCCCTTTCTTCTTGGCAGGAAACTGCAAGTTGACGGAGCAAGTCTCTGTTGGCAGCACTGGTCAGCTGATGAAGTTGCTGCTGGATCTCCCACCGTAGGTCGTGTAGAGTTGCCATCGGTGGATAACTGGAGTCAGTTGCTTTGGTTGCTAGCTCTGTTAATCAGAGGGATGTGACTCCCATAGTTATTTGCTGATTAGCACCCATCCACCAGGGGGCGCTAATCCCGGATGAGCCCCCAAATTTGTTGCCTCCCTAGGTTTGTCGTCTGAGGGGCAACTGGCTTTCTGTGCCAACGTGTGGTGCTGTGGTAAAGAACAGCAAAAGGCACACACGTTGAGCTATCGTAAACAGGAAGTTTTATTCTTCACAAGAAAATCTATAAACATACCTGAAGTGTTACTAAACTGAATATAAACCAATGGCCTTTCACGTTTGTCTCTTTGTCTCTTTTACAAAACATGGCCATCGTGCTCCTGAGTCAAGACAATATGAATTACAAAACATTTCCACAACTTCATAAAACTATTCAGTAGAGTCTCTTTGAGTCCATCAACAAATTATAATCACAATGTACAACAATAACTCATTCATTTTAAAGATAAACACATAAACACACTCATACTGCTGTTCTTAACTCGATCCTTTTAAATTACATGTATAAAAGACAGTAACACATTTGTTTTTAACCATTGAAACACCTATTACAGCATTAGGTGCCTGAATGAACTGTATTATTACATACTTTTAACTGCTGTTCCATTTTGTTTACACAATTAATTAGCTTTGGTCATAAATCAAACACATCTAATGCTATAATGCAAACTATCAGCTATATAAAGTGCAATGCTCCTTTAATGGCGCTCCTCTCTCATCAAGAGTCACTCATCGGCAGTCGCCATTACTCACTAAGTCACTTTACCATATTACATTACTGGTTTCAGTATTAAACCACAAAACTGTACTTTAACTAAACATAATAACCAGAAGAATAACATGACTGTTCATAGAGTGCACATCTAATAAAAGTTTACATGTGAGTTCAGCAGTTTCTCATTTGGTTTTGGTTAGCTTCCCCACTCTACTCCACATTAGCCAAGTCCGCTAGCATTAGCATTGTTTAGCATACATCAATAACCCACGATTTACCCACCAATCGCTTCACAAATGGCTTCTTTTGCCGGCCTGTACAAGTCTCTCATAAACAACCTCTACACATATGGTCTGTATTGCACAGTCATTGTAAGGTGTTTTTACTGACCTGTGGTAAAGAATAGCAAAAGGCACACACGTTGAGCTATCGTAGCTTCATAACAGGAAGTTTTATTCTTCCTCTGTGCCCCAAAGCTACTCCATACCACGAGCGCGATACACGCCCTCTAGCGTCCTGCTGTGGAATGGCACCATAATACATGAAACTGCACAGAACTCACAACAGTGCTTAAATGACAGTCAAATTCACAAATATAACAAAACAAAAAAAAACTTTAGGGATGACTGTTTTTATCTTTATCACCGTTTGATACTTAATCTCAGAAGTGAGATCATTTCAACCCTCTACAATTCCCTCAGTCTGATTTTCTGTGTTAGGTCTGTGTGTGTTAGGTTTGGTCGCTTCCTGTTTTATTTTGACAATCTTGTGTTCCTTGTGCATTGTGTTTAGGTTTACTTCACCTTGTCTGATCGGTGTATTGTGTTCAGCTGTGCTCTCACCTGTTGCCCATTCCTTCATTATCCCTCTGTGTATATATTGTGTGTTCTCACTCGTTCCTTGTCGCGTCCTTGTCTCTGTATGGTCAGTGTTGTCGTCACTGCCCTGCTGTGCGCTTCATGTTTCATGCTACGTTCTTAGTTCATGTTACGTTCTTAGCTATGTTCAAGTTCATGTTTAAGTTTAGTATTGTGTACTGCTGGCACCTGTCCAGCCTCACTTTTTTTTCAATGTTGTTAATAAAGTTTAACCTTAAGTTAAACTCTGCCTCTGAGTCCTGCTTTGGGGTCCTCTGCTTTGCCTGCGCTAGCAGAATGTGACATTAACCTTTATTTCTTCCTCATTTCCCTTCTACAATTTAATATTGAATATTTTTATTTCTAACTTATATGTTTATTATCTTATAATTTATTTAGCTTATAATTTTATAAACTAATAATTAAATTTATTTGTTATCTTAGAATTTTATACTGTTAGTACATACTCAACATACATATGTACTAACAGTACATATGTCCTCAACATACATATGTACTGTTAGTACATATGTATGTTGAGTATTTTTTTTCCCCCTTTACTCTTGCCTTGATCAGACTGTGTTAGGATATGAGAGGTCCAGGGGATGGGTGGGGAAGGTGCTTGTTCATAGAAGAGGTGGTGAATTTATGAAATGTACTGCAGATTCTAATGAAAACAGATGTATTTTGGCTTGGATTTAATAACATTTTTGTGGGAAAAAACAAAACAAAACAAGCCCAAATGGCAAATCATTAACACTGCACTAATGTCAAACATGGTAATGAAATCCACAGTGCCTATAATCTATAGCGATCATTGAGTCAAATCCATCTACGATTAATTGTCTTCATTTTTGTGTCTTCAGGTTAGTGTGTTTGGATTTGGAGCAGACAAAAATGGAAACTGGAACCATTATTATGAGCCACTCAAAAACAAACGTTTGAAAACTGGACACCATCCTGGAAGTGTGGAGTATAAATATATTGAGAAACTTCATGAGCAAAAAAAAATTAGTTTTTTCAGAGGATGGTAATCTTTGCTTTCTGTTTGTCTCTCCCATAAGACCCTACAGTGACACTGGTGTCACAGTTTCGCATGTCAAAGAAATTTCCTTGAATAAGTTTGTAATTTAAAAGATTTTTTTTGTTCTTGAAATTGTGTATAGATTTTCCTCAAAAGACAAATGTGAATCAGCTCTTATGTGTTAAGATGAGCAGCCTCCAGAACTTTAGAATTACTGTACTTTATTGTAGTAGATCTAAGTAATCTTGTGTGTTTTTGCTTATTTACATACATGTTTCTTACTTGTGTGTTGAGCACCACTGGTTATGTCTGGAAAAGTTTGCACAGAATAAAACCCTGTCAGTACACTACCACAGCACAAAATGTGCTGTCCATTTTGTTTAGAAAATGGTTTTCCTCCTCCCTGACTGCTCCATTTTCAACATCTTTTGTCTAGTACAGTACTGGTCAAAAGTTTACCCTCCCGTCACCCTAAACTGGTTGCAGCAGATAGCTGCCCCTTACTGGTTCTGCTGGAGATTTCTTCCTGTTAAAAGGGACCTTTTCCTTCCCACCATCACCAAGTGCTTGCTCATGGGGGTCGTTTCGATCGTTGGGTTTTCTGTGTAATTAATCTGTAATTGTAGGGTCTTTACCTTACAATATAAATCACCTTGAGGCAACTGTTTGTTGTGATTTGGCGCCATATAAATAAAATTGAATTGAACTGAATTCACTGATTGGGTGAAATTGGTAGTTCCCCCACAATAAACTGCGAGTCCCTGAGAGCAGTGGGGTATATCTGTCTTTGTGTTCAAGTCTGTGGGTTTACTGCAAAACCTCCCTGGAAAGTGTTTTGCTTCTTGTCTTCTGAGTTTGTCTTTTTCATGAAACATTCCTGCACTTGAAGTTGCATTGCAAGTGGCCATTTTTATCTTTTGTATAGCGTTAGAGATCATTTAAAAGTATGTTTCAGAGAGTGAATTTTTGCCACAACAGGAAACTGAAGATTTTTGCTTTATTGCAGTAGAACAGATGTGTAGTGAGCTTCTTTTAAGATTAAAGTAAAAAAGCTACTTGCAGATGCTCATTTGTCACAAGTGGTTACATGTTCTATTTAGCAGAGTTTTACACTGAATGCCCTTCCTGATGCAACCCTAAAGAGGATTTGTATCTTCATCTGGAAATGGCCCAGTGACCTTTCATTGTTAAGCTAACGTCTTGACCACCACACAATGTAGACATTAAGATCACTGTAATAACTGCTAAATTTAGCCTCACACCATAAGTATAAAATATTAGTATTAATATATACTAAAGTAATATTACTCTTAACAGTGGCCATTTTCAGGATCATTATATTATTGAATCATAATTTGATCCTCTGTTCCATAATGTATTCCTAATTTGATTGAGCTACTAGTTCTTTTGATATCAGTCTGGATGTTGGTTGTTGAAGAATCCATAGGTCCCACATCCTCTCCATGTAACCCCTTTCCCTGGGATTACATATGTAGTAGCATTCCAACATTTTCTCATTGCGTGTGCACTTGTGCCATATCCTTGTTCCAGTAGCCCACATATCAATATGTCCTGTTTCCTCGACACCTTGTTACTCCGGATGACGTCCGTGCCAGAATGGCTTCATTCATCTCGCAGTAATAAGATGGCTTGGGCAGCATGGTAACATGACTATAATTAGCTAATACAGCTGGGTCAAGTGACAGCTTTTCAAATTATGCTTTTCCCTCTCCAGCTTATGGGTTATCTGCTTTAAGTTGTGAGTTTGGTACTATGGGGTCTTTAAGATAAGGTTACTCAAGGCCTTGTATGTGAGAAGAAGGATTTTAAATTCAGTTCTGGATTTAACAGCGTGCAAATGGAGTGAAGCCAATATGGGAAAAATATGCTCTCTCTTTCTATTCCCTGTCAGTACTCTCTTTGCAGCATTTTGGATCAACTGAAGTCTTTTCTGGGAAGTTCTAGAGAAATATGATAGTAATGAATTATTAGACATGAATAATCTTTTTAGCATTATTCTGAGACAGGCAGTTTCTAATTTTAGAAATATTGCCCAAATGGAAGACAGCAGTTCTACATATTTGTTTATATGTGCATTAAAGGACATATCCTGGTCAAAAATGACTCCAAGATTTCTCATAGGAGGCCAAGGTAGTGACATCTAGAGTATCTGGTTAGACATCATTTTTCGGAGGTTTGTAGGGCCGAATACAATAACTTAAGTTTTATCTGAATTTAGGAGTAGGAAATTAGAGGTCATCAAGGTCTTTAACCTTTAACCTGTTAACTGGCAGCATCAAAATCACCTGAAAAAAAAAACTACATAATGCCCTCTGGTTATTATTTGCTCTGGAAAATCCATTCCATAGCCTATTAACTGGCCAAGTCCGGTCTCTGGGATGTATGAAGTGAAGTGGATTTTATATGTTAGGCTAGACCCTCCCATTTTGAGTGACACCTCATTCGGCCAGTCATGTTAAGAAATGGGTTTCACAGAGCCAATAATAACCAGAGGGTGACATGTAGCTCTGTCAGGTGATTTGGTGTGTCCAGTTGCATGATTGGCCGAATGAGGTGTCAGTAAAAATGGGAGGGTCTAGCCTGCCATATAAAATGATCTACAAATGTCCCACAGCCAGTTAAGAGGCTATGACATCACTGCAGTTTAACTAATTAGTGTGTCATCTGGGTTCATGGATAGATAAAGCTGGGTATCATTTGCTTAGCAATGAAAATGTATGATATACTTTCTAATAATACTCCCTAAAGGAAGAATGTATAATGTAAACAGAATTGGTCCTAGCACAGAACCCTGTGGCATGCAATAATTAGCCTTAGTGTGTGAAGAAGACTTCCTGTTTAAGGGAATAAATCGGAGTCTATTAGACTGATATGATTCAAACCACTGCACTGCATTAACTTTAATTCCTATGGCATGCTCCAACTTCTCTAATAAAATGCAGTTGTCAACAGTATTGAACGCTGCATTGAGGTCCAGCAGGACAGAAGCTCATTTGTAACCTTCACTCATGCTGTTTCTGTACTGTGATGAATTATGAATCGTGACGGAAGCTGTTTTTACAACTAATCCCATTACAACATACTAATTTAATAATAGATTAAATAGATTAAAGTTAATGCATGTGCCGTCAGTCATCCAAAATGCATGACATGTCTGCCTATTGTGCCTATTGTGCCTGTAATCTGTCTGTCAAAAGCTATCAGTAATGCTGCTGTATCCCATCTATTTTTGGTCATGCCCACCACCTCCATTACTATACTGACTTCTGTGGAAAGTTCCAGAGTGAAGATAGGATGTAATTCAGAGGGAGGAGGCAACTACTGCACCAGAGAGAGAGGCGGAGGAAGTGGTGTGCAAGCAGGGAATATAAAACTGTAGTGTGAGTGAATTTAACTGTTATTGCCTCTGATCCTGCTAGTGTGCGGAGAAGAATTGGATTTTATGGTTCACAGCCTGAAGCTTCAGCAAGAGAAAAACCACTGACCAGCTGCTGTAAATTTAAGAACTGTGATTGTTAATTTTTGCTTTTTTGATTTAACCTGAGTGGAGTTGAAGGACTTTGTATCGAGTCACTAATTCCTTTTTAGATCATTTCGGATTATCAGAAAATCAGAAATCAGCACTAGCCTATGATTGATTAGTTAGGTAAGAATGAGGTCTGTTTGATTTAATATTTTGATCGATATTTTTTGATTGAGCTTTTGCTCTGCCCTTGCTAAATTGCTTAAAATTTAAATTGTGGAAATTTAATTTTTAACCCTTTCCAGAACAGTAAAGCTGAAAACTGGTGTGTGACTATTACATCTCTTAATGGTTCTCATAGGTTGTTCTAATCCTTCCTTAAAAGTAGCAGATCCCTGGAGCCTATTTGTGTTGTGTTGAAACAGAGACACATCTAAACGTTGCAGGACATCGGCTCTTGAGGCCCGAACTTGAGGATCCCTGACCTAGACTGAGCTGAGCAGTGCTGAGCTGACAAATGTTAACTTTATTACAGTTGCTGGATTAGTATCTTCTTATCTTCTAAAAGAAATGTCCACATTGCGGAGGTGATAAGAAGCCTTGAACTTTAAGATATCTATTCTCTAGTTTATGTGTGTGAAACAGTTGATATGCCTGTATTTCACTGATATTTTGCTCCTCTGTTGATGACTAAATGCTGTTTTGGACTGCAACTCTTCTTTGGCTTTAGTCCTCCGTGTGAATGGGGTTGTGTTATGCTCAAGTCGAGGCCAGGTATAACAACTACTCAGTAATACAATGTCTGATGATTGCTGTGTATAAATATCTACAGTAGAAGGAAACGTTGCAGTTAAAAGGAAGGTGAAATTGATATTGATGCTTTCTGAGTAATGTAACTGACATCATAATTATGATTTTGATGTATGTATTTATTAGTGCCACAGTAAAATGAAAAGATCAATATTGTTTTAGAATGAAAATAAAATAGCAGAAAATCTCAGTTTGCATTGCAAGTGATGCATTTTTTTTTTTTTTTTTTGCCAACTGGCATAACTGGTGGAAAGAGGAAATAACTCACTTATAAATAAGTTGTGTAATAATTTCAATAGGCAGTGCTGAAAGATTATTCTTTCTAGTTTATTGCTCTTTCTGTATTTAGCCAAATACATTTTACAGTTTGGGCAGAGGTTACGTAAGTCATCGTGGCTGTTTTCCAAACAATCCCAATTCCAAAAAGGTTGAAATGCTGTGTAACCCCTTATTTGTTTTATATAATATGACATAGAAAATATATCTGTTTAAATATTACTATTTCATAAAATATAGCAGCTCATTTTGAATTTGATGGCAGCAATATGTCAAAAAAAATGTTGGGATGGGGAGAATAAAAGGCTGAAAAATAACAGCTGGAGGGATATTTTGCAGTTAATTAGGATAATTGGCAATGGGTCAGTAACAGGACTGGGTATAAAAAGAACATCTTAGAGAAGCCCAGTTTCTCAGAAGTAAAGCTGGGCAGAGGTTCACAAATCTGCAGAAAACCAGATGCACAAATTGTGGAACAATTTCAGAATAATGTTCCTCAACATAAAACTGTGACAACTATGAATACCCCATCATTTACATAATATCATCACGAGATTCTGAGAATCTGGAGAAATCTCTGTGCACAATAGGTAAGGCTGAAAAGCAATACTGGCCTTCAAGCAGCACTGCGTTGATGAAACAGGTGTTTGGCAAAGCTACTTTTGCCAAACACTTTTTGATGAGATCTGAAAACGAACCATCCGTTCATCAGTCTTCTTAGCAACTTTTCCAATTTAGGGTTGTGGGGAGGCTAGAGCATTCCTCATCCACCCTGAGGTGAGAGGCAGTGTACTTCCTGGTAATGCATTCATGCCAACAGGTGTCAATAAAGCTGCAATCATGGCGTACAGGTGCTGGTCATAAAATTAGAATATCACGAAGAAGTTGATTCATTTCAGTAATTCCATTCAAAAAGCGAAACTTGTGTATTATATTCATTCATTACACAGAGACTGATATATTTCAAAAGTTTATTTCTTTTAATTTTGATGATTATAACTGACAACTAACATTTGAAATATATCAGTCTCTGTGTGTAATGAATGAATATAATACACAAGTTTCGCTTTTTGAATGGAATTACTGAAATAAATCAACTTTTTCATGATATTTAATTTTAGCACCTGTATAGCTTCAGCATCTACCCACCTAGTTTCAGCTCACTTACTGCCATATTACTATTTTGCATGCCAAAAAATGGTGTCAAAGTTCCACAGTTTTATGAGGATGGACAATTGCATGCATACTACAGTACATGCCAGTAGTAGCTGTTATTTATTGGTATTGATATGTTATTTATTCATCTGATGTAGCAATGATTTGTTTTTATGTTACTGTGAATACTGTTCCCATATACTACGATAGAAAAAAACCCCCTGAAATATTTGTCTTATATGTCTGAAAATCTACAATTATTTTAGCCATAAAATAATATTTACTAGACCTGGATGACTGAGAACCTACGCAGACAAGGCACACATTTCTTTATTTTTTAGACTGCATAGTAAGCATGATAATTCATAGTTTTTTTCTTTCAATAAAATTAAAATTAAAACTTGAGTGAGATTTGAGGGAAGACTGTCACTACAGTATATATATTACTTCCTTCTACAATTATCACACACATAAAAAAAAGAATTATGTGAGGTGAAAGAGACATAAGAAATACTGTGAATATTAAGTGTTCACTTTATTAATCTTCAGACAGTTGAACAGTTTTATTGTAGTTTGGGAATTAGATTTGAAGAGCTTGCAAATACCAACAGAAAGAGTTGAAAAACATTCAAATACAGTGGCCGTTGTGTAGCTACCTGCTTGGCAGGTATAACAGTCTGGCTAGAGTCAAGAGCACAGACACAGCGCACACAGAGAACTGGATGACATGGATGAGGGAAAGATGCTGTTCCCATTATTTTTCTCTGCATTTCAATCAATACAAGTAAATGACAGGTGTGACTGTTATATTCAGTTCAGGCATGGCTGGAGACATCAGTTACATCCAATCATTTAGAAAATGAATGGATTTTAATACAGACTGAAGTTTTAGTTTGCCTGTCACTGCAGTAATAAACAGTTTGGTCTTGTTTGCTGCATGATGAATTGCCATATTGTTCAATCCTGTGTTTTCTATTGTATCCACAGAATGAATCAGATCCCCATTCAAGATTCTTACGGTGTGAAGATGCATCCGAGGAAACCATTGGTTTTTCTTCTCTTAGTGTGCGTCACTGCCATTGGAGTATTTTCTAGAGCTTCATGGATTTTAACTGTGTACCATGATTACTTCGTCCATCAGAATGCAAGTCTTTGTGCCTGTGACAAATGTTTAACGGACTATGATCCATGGTTCACAAAACTTATAAAAGAATCTCCTGAGCCCTTCTTATCAATCACAAACAATGTCTCAAGTGATGCGTTTAACTGGTGGAAGGTAAATGGCAACTTTTATATTTTAAAAGACTGGGTAATTGTTGAGTTATGACTTCTATTTCTGTTTCTATTAAGTGAAAGACTTTAATTTATTTTCATTTATTTGTGATTATTTATCAGTAATATATTTAAAAATATGAATATTTACTTTTTTGTAAGAATTGATTAGTCAAGGAGTCTTCTAATGCTTTATGTAACTATATTATAATAAGTAGGCATGTAAGTGTATCTGATTCTATTCTGGAAAGTTAAAAATCTGCTTTTGTTTTGTTGTCAGCGCATACAGACTGATAGACGCAACTACAGTTACTACAAAAAAACAGTGGACAAGGTGTTTCAGATCTTTCCAACCAATGTCCATTCCACAAGATCCAGCCCTGACCTCTGCAGAACTTGTGCTGTGATTGGAAATTCTGGCAACCTGAATGGATCACATTATGGATCAATGATAGATTTTCATGATATTGTCATAAGGTAAGCATAAAACATAATCGTCCATCTTTGTTAAACTCTTCAGGCATGTGTTCCTCTAAACACCTATTGTTAAATATTTTCTTTCCCTACAATGTTAACTTAACTCTACATAAATCATACAATATGCGTGATGAATATGTACAATATATCCTCTGTGCTATTTAGAATGAACCATGGCCCCACTGAAGGCTTTGAAAGAGATGTTGGAAACAAAACAACATACCACGTGATGTTTCCAAACAGTTTTAAAAATTTAGACAACACCACTCGTCTTGTGTTTTTTCCATACAAAATCCGTGATTTAGAATGGCTCATGTGGTCCTTCACTCAAAGGTATGTGTGTATTACAGAGGTAATATCTCTACTTGGTTCTGTATCTGGATGAAAATGTAAACTTATCATTTATAATTTTGACAAATATCTGTAGGGACACTATTTAGAATGTACGACTGCAAGAAAAACGTACCTTTGTTTTTACTATACAGTTGACTGGTGTGCACGGATGGTTGTGTCAGTGGTCCAGTCGAACACCAAGGTCTTACAACATAGACATGCCCTCAGGAAGTCTCAGGAGAAACTGGTCTCATATCAGGGTCATTCCAAAGATTCCCAGAGTGACCAGATCAGGCCGGATCACCAGACCACCAAAAAAGACTGGACTAGAAAGATAGAAAGTTGTGTGTTGTTTCACAGGGCAAAATAATCCTTGCAGAGCTTTGGGGACTGAGGTAGTCTACCCTGACCCCGAGAGAGGAAGGACATTCATGCTCAGGGTTCATTGTTTTGAAAAAGGAAAGAAAAGAAAAATAGAACGTCTACTGCTGGTCTTTTGCACTTCTGAAAAAAAAAGAAAAGGGAGAAAGGAGACAAAACGCTGGTTACTTGAACATTATGACTGTTCAAGGTTATTTATAAGTATATTTAAAAGTTTGTCTGAGAAATGTGGTCAATCAACTGAAAGGAGGGAGATGTAGCAGGAACAGAGATGTAGTAAGAACATAATGTGCATACCATGTTGTGAGGGGACACATTAGGGGATGGACAGTATGTAAGAGAGGGCACTGTGGATATAATAAAGATAAAAGAAGAAGTCTCCTGTCCTCCTCCTATGATGCCCAAGTGTGACATAGTACATTAGCCTGTTTTATCCATTCCAAAACCACTGAATGGCCTGTAAAAATAGGTCAGACACCCCATACTCCCACAGCACCCCCCCACAGGAGACCCTATGGCACATAACTGTAAAGATTACAAAAATACCAAAGCAAACTGTGACACATTTTGAAGTGTAGTTGTATTTGTAAGTGTGGACTTAATCCATGTTATATCCAACAGCCAAAGAGAAAGTGCTAAATCACGAATGAATAAGGATTTGGTGAGTAGTATGACTTATATTACTTATTCTGCATAGATCCAGCATATGACATGTCACTGAGTGCAAAAATATATTTTTATCACATTAAAGTCTATTATCTTTAACAGGTGATGATTCTCAGTCCAGAGTTCATGAAATATGTCCATTATGTTTGGCTAAACCAAAAGGGAAGATATCCATCCACTGGCTTTCTGACTTTGATTCTCAGCTTTCACATGTGTGATGAAGTAGGTTCATGAAGCAGATATCATAATTCATAATTACAACATTAATTATCAGGTCCACTAACAAGACCCTTTTAATTTAGAGAAATACAGAACACGAGTGATAACCGCATTCTTTACATTGATTTAACCTGAATGCAAGTAGCATTAATTAATCAATCAATTACAAGTAACCATTCATTTTCATTTCCTCATGATTTCCCTTCTACAATTTCATGTTGAATATGTTTATTTCTAATTTTATTTATTTATTATCTTTTAATTTATTTATCCATCCATCCATCCATTCACTTCCGCTTATCCTGTTCAGGGTCACGGGGGGGCTGGAGCCTATCCCAGCTGACATAGGGCAAGAGGCAGGGTACACCCTGAACAGGTCGCCAGCCTGTCGCAGGGCTAACACAGAGAGACAGTCAACCATCCACACTCACATTCACACCTATGGGCAATTTAGAATGGCCAGTTAACTTAACTGGCCATTCTAATGGTGCATGTCTTTGGACTGTGGGAGGAAACCGGAGTACCCGGAGAAAACCCACGCAGACACGGGGAGAATAATAATTTATTAGTCTTATAATTTCATAAAATAATAATAATTTAATTTATTTGTTATCTTAGAATTTTATATTGTTACTATATATCTATGTTGAGTATTTTTCCCCCCCTTTACTCTTGCCTTGATCAGACTGTGTTAGGATATGAGAGGTCCAGGGGATGGGTGGGGAAGGTGCTTTTTCATAGAAGAGGTGGTGAATGTATGAAAAGTACTGCAGATTCTAATGAAAACAGATGTATTTTGGCTTGGATTTAATAACATTTTTCTGGGGAAAACAAAACAAAACAAGCCCAAATGGCAAATCATTAACACTGCACTAATGTCAAATCCACAGTGCCTATAATCTATAACGATCATTGAGTCAAATCCATCTACGATTAATTGTCTTCATTTTTGTGTCTTCAGGTTAGTGTGTTTGGATTTGGAGCAGACAAAAATGGAAACTGGAACCATTATTATGAGCCACTCAAAAACAAACGTTTGAAAACTGGACAACATCCTGGAAGTGTGGAGTATAAATATATTGAGAAACTTCATGAGCAAAAAAAAATTAGTTTTTTCAGAGGATGGTAATCTTTGCTTTCTGTTTGTCTCTCCCATAAGACCCTACAGTGACACTGGTGTCACAGTTTCGCATGTCAAAGAAATTTCCTTGAATAAGTTTGTAATTTAAAAGATTTTTTTTGTTCTTGAAATTGTGTATAGATTTTCCTCAAAAGACAAATGTGAATCAGCTCTTATGTGTTAAGATGAGCAGCCTCCAGAACTTTAGAATTACTGTACTTTATTGTAGTAGATCTAAGTAATCTTGTGTGTTTTTGCTTATTTACATACATGTTTCTTACTTGTGTGTTGAGCACCACTGGTTATGTCTGGAAAAGTTTGCACAGAATAAAACCCTGTCAGTACACTACCACAGCACAAAATGTGTTGTCCATTTTGTTTAGAAAATGGTTTTCCTCCTCCCTGACTGCTCCATTTTCAACATCTTTTGTCTAGTACAGTACTGGTCAAAAGTTTACCCTTCCGTCACCCTAAACTGGTTGCAGCAGATAGCTGCCCCTTACTGGTTCTGCTGGAGATTTCTTCCTGTTAAAAGGGACCTTTTCCTTCCCACCATCACCAAGTGCTTGCTCATGGGGGTCGTTTCGATCGTTGGGTTTTCTGTGTAATTAATCTGTAATTGTAGGGTCTTTACCTTACAATATAAATCACCTTGAGGCAACTGTTTGTTGTGATTTGGCGCCATATAAATAAAATTGAATTGAACTGAATTCACTGATTGGGTGAAATTGGTAGTTCCCCCACAATAAACTGCGAGCCCCTGAGAGCAGTGGGGTATATCTGTCTTTGTGTTCAAGTCTGTGGGTTTACTGCAAAACCTCCCTGGAAAGTGTTTTGCTTCTTGTCTTCTGAGTTTGTCTTTTTCATGAAACATTCCTGCACTTGAAGTTGCATTGCAAGTGGCCATTTTTATCTTTTGTATAGCGTTAGAGATCATTTAAAAGTATGTTTCAGAGAGTGAATTTTTGCCACAACAGGAAACTGAAGATTTTTGCTTTATTGCAGTAGAACAGATGTGTAGTGAGCTTCTTTTAAGATTAATGTAAAAAGCTACTTGCAGATGCTCATTTGTCACAAGTGGTTACATGTTCTATTTAGCAGAGTTTTACACTGAATGCCCTTCCTGATGCAACCCTAAAGAGGATTTGTATCTTCATCTGGAAATGGCCCAGTGACCTTTCATTGTTAAGCTAACGTCTTGACCACCACACAATGTAGACATTAAGATCACTGTAATAACTGCTAAATTTAGCCTCACACCATAAGTATAAAATATTAGTATTAATATATACTAAAGTAATATTACTCTTAACAGTGGCCATTTTCAGGATCATTATATTATTGAATCATAATTTGATCCTCTGTTCCATAATGTATTCCTAATTTGATTGAGCTACTAGTTCTTTCGATGTCAGTCTGGATGTTGGTTGTTGAAGAACCCATAGGTCCCACATCCTCTCCATGTAACCCCTTTCCCTGGGATTACATATGTAGTAGCATTTCAACATTTTCTCATTGCGTGTGCACTTGTGCCATATCCTTGTTCCAGTAGCCCACATATCAATATGTCCTGTTTCCTCGACACCTTGTTACTCCGGATGACGTCCGTGCCAGAATGGCTTCATTCATCTCGCAGTAATAAGATGGCTTGGGTAGCATGGTAACATGACTATAATTAGCTAATACAGCTGGGTCAAGTGACAGCTTTTCAAATTATGCTTTTCCCTCTCCAGCTTATGGGTTATCTGCTTTAAGTTGTGAGTTTGGTACTATGGGGTCTTTAAGATAAGGTTACTCAAGGCCTTGTATGTGAGAAGAAGGATTTTAAATTCAGTTCTGGATTTAACAGCATGCAAATGGAGTGAAGCCAATATGGGAAAAATATGCTCTCTCTTTCTATTCCCTGTCAGTACTCTCTTTGCAGCATTTTGGATCAACTGAAGTCTTTTCTGGGAAGTTCTAGAGAAATATGATAGTAATGAATTATTAGACATGAATAATCTTTTTAGCATTATTCTGAGACAGGCAGTTTCTAATTTTAGAAATATTGCCCAAATGGAAGACAGCAGTTCTACATATTTGTTTAATATGTGCATTAAAGGACATATCCTGGTCAAAAATGACTCCAAGATTCCTCATAGGAGGCCAAGGTACACAGTAAAATGGGCAGTGTTAATGCAACACTAAAAGAGTCAATTTTAACACTGAGCCAGTGAACATATGGTCCCGCCCTGTACAGTGTTAAAATTACACTGAGCTCAGTGTTACATTTTCAGAGTTGATTTTACTCTGATTAGAGTTAAATTTAGCTATAGAGTAAAATTTAATCAGCACTCACATTGTTAATATACTTTTACTCTATGACATAAATAACACTCACAGTGTTATTTAAATATGACACTGCTACTTTAAGTGTTATTCTAAATCAACTCCTACAATTTTTTCTTAACAAGTGTAAGATCTATTTAACTGTTAATTAAATTTAACTCTAAACAGTGTTAATGTGTAACCAATTCAGTCAGTGTCAAAAAAATTTACACAATTATATACTGTTTTTATAAACCTATTGTTAATATTTCTTACGACATACAGCCAAAGATATTTGTAGCACAAAAAGAACCCATCTTCCTTGTCTTATTAATTTATTAAGTTCAGTACAAAAATAAAATGCACTTAAAGGCTTCTCTGCATTTTCAGTTTGATTAGAAAGAAAAAACTTTTCTAAGACAATGTGAATTTACTGGAACATCTTTATCCATTTATCTAAGAAATACATATTTTTTGAAGAACTTGACATTAGTGCCATTTTTAACAAACGACAAATATCAATTGGTCAGTGACAAAGTTAAAAGCACCCATTTTCTTAAGGTCACATAAAATTTTACACAAAAGCTTTTCAAATTAGATCTTTAGATTACCAGTGACCAATTAGGAATATGTTGTTGCCGATGAAATTCTGTAGCCCCAGTTGAAAGTAATTTTGTGTTTGACATGGAGAGAGAGAGTGTTCACTACAAAGTTCTGAAGCAATTTCAGCACCTTCCTTTAACTCTCCAAGTTCCAAGACGTACATGTTGTGGAGCATTTGATTATAAACAGTTCCAAATACGAAGTGAAAAATTTCATCAAAAGCTCCAAGTGAGCTGGCTGACTTGCATGGTACGACCTGCTTGTCCAGAACAATGAAGAACTCATGAATGGTGCTCCTCTTTGTCCCAACAGCAAGTGGGTAGGGCTGCGTAGTGGAGTTCATGGCATCAGCATGTTCCTGGACACTTGTTCCACTCTAAGTATGAAAAATATGAAGTAAAAAAAGGAAAAATAAGTGGGATTTAAAATTTCTGTCAAAAACTGCCAGAAGCTTTCCCTGTCAAAGTTCAAATCAACACCTAACTAACACTCTCTGCCCCCAAATAGAAGAATACATAGCAATAAAAGGAATGAAATTGGTTCCATATAATTTTAAAACAGAATCCATTTCATATATGAAAAGAATCATAGCAAAAGAGGAGAAAGGGAACAGGTAATAGTTGTTGCAAAAATTAACATACATTACAAACCTTCTGGAAGACCACATGGTGCTCCTCATCCTGGGATGGAGAAACCTTCCCACGTCTTTTGTGGCCCTGACAGGAAGGAGGAATCAGGTGGAACAGGAGAATGATAGAAGCAAGATCACTGTCCCAGCCTGTGAGAACAGAAATAACACAGAACATGAAAATAAAGAAAAAAAATTAGAAGGCTATTCCTTTAAAGCCGAAACATAAAGAAATCCGATAGAAAATTCAATTAAATAAAAAATTCTTTACAATTCCTCCAGCTACTATTAATACTTTAAAGAGAAAGGTTTAAGTCCTACAGAATAAAACTACCAGAGGTAAGGGTCTCATCCAGTTCCTCCTCACTTGAAGCTCCTTCAGCACAGTAGATCACTTCTTCAAGGTCGGTTGAGGTAGGGAGAGTCTTGCTCTGCTGGATCACTTTATGCTTGAAAACAGTCGGCCACCTAAAGTAAAAGGCATTCTATTAATTGAGCACAGAAAATAAGACAAGAAGTACAACACTCATCAAAAATAATAAAAAACACATTGAAAATAATCACTGCAAACCATACACTACCATGTTGAAAAATTATGTAAAATAAAAACAAATGTATTCCAATATAAAACGAATGTTTGCAGTTTATGGGGGAAAAAAAAAATGTTGGCACTAACCTCTCCAAAAACCTGGTAGCTACATCTTCTCCAAATTCCAGAATGAAGTCTTGCTCAATCTAAACATATGGAAAAAGAGCTTATTGCAATATAACACAAAGCCAATTCATCTCCAGGCCTTTATTTCAGGGGCAGGTTTGTTTAAAGAGGTTATTAATTTAAAAAACAAAGATCTTACTGGATTGTGTGATCAACTCATGATCAGAAACTAACTTCTTTGATTTAATTTTTTTGACCAAACCTACTTAGGTAAAGCATCAAAAGTAAAGTGTGGAGTTTGCCCAAAATGAGATGTATAGCTATTTTAGAAGGTTTTCATTTTAGAGAACAAGTCAATTCACTTATGAACACACAATTGTACATCAACAGGCTATTTGTGTAAAATGCTGAATTACCAAGCCTCTGACATCTCTGAAGCGAGGAAATTCAGTCAAGACGCTGGATGATCTGTTTTCGTCCAGGACCATCTTGCAACGGTAATCAAACATCATCTTCATTTTGTTCCTGATGGCGGCCTCATCAGAAGAGTATTTCATGAAGGAATTAGCTTCCTTATATGGCTCTTCTCTTAGGGTCACCTCAGGGTTAAATGAAGCATCTCCTCTGGCTGTTGGTCCACACCCAGTCAGCTGACATGATGATCTTCTCCCCTCTGATAAGGTGCTCTTCCTCTGGATGGTTTTAAGCCTCCATGCTAAGTAGCCACTTTAACCATAATAGAAATCTTCCTTTAAAATAGGTTAACAGGCTATTTTATTAGAAAGGCAGCATTTGGGTCAAAAGATAAAGAATTTAAAACAACTTGGATATTGGATTTAATACTTACATATCCATTTTTGGAATAAGGATCACGCAGGTTTGGGAACTTTTCAATCATGCCTTGAGCATACATCTCTCTCACATGTTGTGGTGGTGCTGTCCTAAAGGAGCAAATTAAATTAGGGCTGCAACTTTAGTAATTAAGTATTCTATCGATAATTCCATTGATTACTGAAGTAATTGGATAAGAATTACAGTTCATCTGCATATTTTAACTTCCGTACAGCAGTTTTTCCCTGTGTGAAACAAACAGGGTGGATGAAGCAGCTACAAAGTTGTCTTTTCTTCACTTGCTGATCAGGTGGTTGATGGCGGACTTCCAGCTGCTTCCCAGTAAACGTTTAATAGTGGGTGGTTCGGGGGGGGGGGCTTCTTTTGGATGCTAGAAAAACGTCTCCTTTTGCTCCACCTGAGCTCACGTCTCAGTAAGGGCTCCGCCTCTTTAGGTGTGTATGAAGCAAGCAGCAATAATAGCAGCGATCTAGCCGGTGTGGAGTCCGCGGGGTGTGCTCCTGTCTGCTAAATGCTGTGACAGCAGAATTCTGAAAGTAAACCGATTTTCTCAGCCCAGTGCAAGGGCGTCTCAGCGCCTGGCGATCAACGACTAAAACACTGTTTTGACTCAAGAATTACTTTAAACAAACCACAAACGTAGTTGATCATTTGATATTCATCTGAGGACGATTTCATGTTCGTTGATAGTAACAAGCATAACTTTAATAGAATACCATTAAAAAGTAGAAATAGCTGAGATTTAATTAACACCGACGATACATTTCATGCTGTTTCAGAGGAACCGCAGCTCCCGCAGAAGGAGTTTCCCCCGAGGCAAATTGAAAACATAACCCGGGGGAGCTCGAGGCAGGTGTCTGAAGTCAATTCCCAAAATCAGCCCTGAAGTATATTTTATAGGTTCCTATCAACGTTTGGAAGCGTAGTGACCCGTTAATGCAATTTTATGTCTAAAATGCCATCTTTATTTAATGCTAAATATAGGATAACATTTTGAAGGTTTAAGCTAGCTAACAACTCCTCAAACATCTGTCACGTGAAAAGCATATTTTTTTCTGTCTGAAGAACCATGTTATTTTAATATGCTGCTTTGAGTGTAACGACAGTGAAAATTCAGGAAAAAAATGAAAAATTGAGGAAACTTACCGAGACTTTTCCAGCAAGGCGGAGAAGTTGAAAATGGCGCCGATAAAATTCTCTTCGGTCTGGCACAAAGTGCAAGGGGGCGGAGCTTTTCAGAGTACTTTTTTACACTCAGTTTGGAGAATTTTCATTAACACTGCATTATAGTGTTTTAGTAACTCTAACCGAGTGCATTTCCTTTAACACTTGACAAGTTACACTGTAAAGAGTTATTTTTAAAAAACCTGTTTTAACTCTGAATATTTACACCAACACTGCAGAACATAAGGAGGCATTTTACACCCACTGGTGTTGAACTGACTCTTATAGAGTTTACATGTTCTGACACTGCTTATTTGACACTCAGGATTTTACTGTGTAGTGACATCTAGAGTATCTGGTTAGACACCATTTTTCTGAGGTTTGTAGAGCCGAATACAATAACTTAAGTTTTATCTGAATTTAGGAGTAAGAAATTAGAGGTCATCTGTTAACTGGCAGCATCAAAATCACCTGAAAAAACTACATAATATTCTCTGGTTATTATTTGCTCTGGAAAATCAATTTCGTAGCCTATTAACTGGCCCAGTCCGGTCTGTGGGATGTATGAAGTGAAGTGGATTTTATATGTTAGGCTAGACCCTCCCATTTTGATTGACACCTTATTCGGCCAATCATGTCAAGAAATGGGTTTCACAGAGCCAATAATAACCAGAGGGTGACATGTAGCTCTGTCAAGTGATTTGGTGCGTCCCGTTACATGATTGGCTGAATGAGGTGTCAGTAAAAATGGGAGGGTGTCAGGATGTGGTATTGTTGTTGCTGTGGTCCTCTCCCTCTTTTCCTTTTCCTCCAGGAGGCAGGCAGCATGGAGTCCCTCCGCCCCTCGAGGGCGGGTCTGGTGGTCAGGGCAGTCACACCTGTTTCTCATTTGATGGCCAAACCTACCTTTTGCCTGTCTTCCCTCCTGGACAACCTCAAGGCTTCCACAGCAACTATATTTCCCTTCCACGGATTTCACAAGACCGGCGCACAAAGAGGCGCCTTCTCTCCGCTGGTGTGCACCCTCCACGCTTGGTCCCTGCAAATGAATGCCCTATCTGGACCTCCCCTGGGATTTTCCCCACCTAACATTTTGACTTGATTTTCTGTCATTGTAAATAAACTTTGCAGTTACGTCCAGCTGTCTTGTCCTGGTTTGCATTTGGGTCCTCCTTTTGCCTGCGGCTGTTAGCTGTGACAGAGGGTCTAGCCTGCCATATAAAATGAACTACTAGGGTACGTGGCCAGTTAGGCTACGACATCAGTTTAACTAAGGGTGTGTCACCTGGCTTCATGGATAGATAAAGCTGGGTATCATCTGAATAGCAATGAAAATGTATGCTATACTTTCTAATAATACTCCCTAAAGTAAGCATGTGTAATGTAAATAGAATTGGTCCTAGCACAGAACCCTGTGGAATGCAATAATAATAAATTAATAATATTAATTAATAATAGATTAAATGCAGTATTGAGGCTGCTATTTTTAGCATCTACATGGATATTAAAATAAGCCTTATCCAGCAGGTTCAGATTTCCTTTTATATCACCCACCACTGGTGGCATGCCACTGACTGCCAAACATCCTAGTTATCATTTTTTTCTGCCAGCTTATTTATAGACAACCTTAAAAGTAATCACATTTATACTAGGTATATTTCCACTAACTGCAGCGCAATGGAGGACACTGATGAACAGTGTTGTTTTCGTTAACGATGATGAAATTATTTTGTTTATGACCCTCTTTTTTATGCTGATAACGAGAAGATGACGAGATAAACATGGCTCTTTGGTGAATAAAACCTGATGAGACGTCTGTGAGTTTTCGTTGATGAGACGAAAATAGACGAGAAAGTTAATGGATGTTCCATCAGTCAGCCAAAATGCATGTATATGTCTGCCTATTGTGCCTGTTGTGCCTGTAATCTGTCAGCAAAAAGCTATCAGTAATGCTGCTGTATCCCATCTATTTTTGGTCACACCCACCACCTCCATTACTATAATCCAGGGGTGTCAAACTCAATCACAAGACAGGCCAAAATTGAAGACAGTCTGTGTCGTGGGTGTAACAGGATTAAAAATAATTTTATTCAGCAATATGAATTTGAATGGCCGGAATACAGCAACATTTTCCTCAACACATTACACAAAAGATAAAATAAAAATTTTCTTCAAAAAAAATGATGAAAATTTGCAAAATTTTCAGGTAAAAACTGAATTTCTGCACTTCACTGTCAGAAAAACGTTGCGTAACATGGGCAGTGTGCGCAGTTTCTCAGCAAAACGCGCAGCTGCAAACACAGCAGTGGAGATGCGCATAATCATGCGGTCACGTCCCTGAAGCTCCACGGACATATGGATGGTTCTCACAGAGCCATCATTCATCCCGGAGCCCTGCTGAGACTTTTCCTTTACTTTTCATGTAGTTGACAGATTTCCTCAGGTAGCTCATTGCACCTGTGTATAAGGCACGTCACCAAACTCAGAAGCTATATCCTCCGGAACTGCCGGTGATTTAAAGCTTTGCCTCATAAAGTTCACTGTCTGCGTTACGATGCGCATGGCGTGTTCTGTCTTCAGGACTTTGCTGTGCAGTTTCCTGCTGTGTGATGCATTGATGCACTGTTAGCTCACCTGTGCAGGTCTCCCTCTGCATCTTCTCCCGCGTCGTCCCACAATCCGCTCTTTTCCCCGCACATCGCAGGCGGGAAAAAGAGACAGACGATTTACCTCCGATGTCAGCGATCAGGTCCTCTGCTTCCCACCTGTTTGGAAAATCCCTGTTTTCCACTTTTCATTTGGCAATTTATGGGGGTCAGGCAGCTTAAATATCACTCTAAAAAGTGATGACCGCTGTTTTTATCCGCTGATCACTGATCAATGTGTTATTGGCAGCATTGAAAACGGGTTAGCGCACAGGTCGTGGCCTTCGCGGCAGCTGTTGCAGTGCATTGTAGGATTTGTAGTACAAGTGGTGGAGTGCTATTTACCCGTGATCTATTAATAACTATATTAAATCATATAAAGTCATATAAAATTATATGGCGAGCCGGATGTTCCCTGCGGTCCTTGAGTCTGACACACGTGCTTTAATCACTGATGGACCATGGCAGACGCTGCACATTGCATGATCATTCCATGTGCTTGGTGGACGCAAACCAAGAAAAGATCTATGGACTTACTTTCAATATAACACATTTGAAAGGAAAACTGAATGCACTGTCCAGGGAGACGGTGGTAACTGTGGATTAAAACATGTCGGGAAAAACAAATCTTAAGCGACAGTTAAAAATAGCCTGGTGTTGTGTGGTGTCTTTTTTTATATATAATATGCAACTTAATTGCCCTGGCAGACAAGGTCAAGTTAAGCATGTGTTCCTCATCCATTGCTAATATTTTGGGCATATGTATGTTTACTGCACTTTAACATATTTGAGAATAAAGCCCCAATTGCCAAAGTGAGAATGTTTTTGGAGTAATTGATTCCACTGTTACCACTAATTATTCAAATTAATTTGTAAAGACTAATGCTTTTTTATTTTTTTCCCCACTAAAGCTGACTAAAACTTGACTAAAACTTTTTGCGTTTTTGTCGACTAAAACTGGACTAAAAATATCACATTCAGAAATGACTAAAACTAAGATGCATTTACGTCCAAAAGACTAAGACTAAAACTAAATTTAAAATGGTTGCCAAAAACAACACTACCGCTCTCGGAAGAAAATAAAAAAAAAAATAAAGAAAAAGTTATTGAGCTCCAGGCCTGCACATGAGAGACAGCGTTGTGTTTTCTGGAATGCCAGAGAAGGCAGAAGACCCAGAAACAACAGTGAAGGAATTTATTCAGACCCACCTGAAATTTCTGGACGACATTGTGAAGACTGGGAGGAAAGTGACCTGCAGGACACAGACCCAGACTGATCTTGGCCAAATTTCACTTCAAGCAGCTGAGTGGAACAGGCTTCAGCATAACGATCCATTTCCAAAGGAGATCTTGGAACGACGCAAGAGCTTTTGAGGATGCCAATATTCATACTTTGGACTGAGAAGGCATATGACTTGAAAGAGGAGTAAAGGAAGTCATCTATGTCCAACAGAGATCTCTCCCCAGGTGCATCAACCCCCACTCATACCTTACTTCAAGTGACCTCAATAGGTCACATGAAAGAGTGGAGCAAGGTCTCATTGTGGTTTCACCCAAAACCCCTGCTAGTAATGACCCTCACCTTTTTTCACACCTTGACTCATGCTGATGCACACGAACAATAGTGGTTCAAAGACCACCCCCAAGGGAACAACCCCCACTATTGTTTAGATACATTTACAGGTGGTGCTATAGAGCCACCTATATAGCACCACATTACAGGTGGTGCTATAGAGCCACCTATATAGCACCACCTCAGCATTGTTCTCCAGATGGGGAGTTTTCACTGCTGAAATGCCGTCCCTATTATCTACCAAGGGAGTTCACTGCTGTGTTTTTGTCCCCCCTTAAGCAAATTCCTTGGCAGCACTCAGTGAACTTTACGATGTCATTAGTTCTTCACAGATGGCAAATCCTGCTAAACATTCCCACGCATGATAAGAACACCCTGGATCATGTATACAGTAACATACGTGGTGCATACAAGGATCTACCCCACCCCCACTTCAGACACTCAGACCACAGCTCTCTGTTCCTGTACCCGACCTATAGACAAAGACTGAAAGAAATAAACCCTGTTACCAAACAAATTAAACTGAGCCCGCTCCAGGACTGCTTTGTTTGAACAGATTCAACTCTAGGCCTCGAGGGCTGGTGTCCTGCAGGTTTTAGATGTGTCTCTAACCCAAGTCATTAGCAGGACTCTGGAGAACTCGACTGCCTACTGAGGTGGCAATTCAGTATGCAGTCTGTTCACCCATGTCTGTGCCACTTACCACAAGGATAACACTATCCTAAAGTTTGCAGATGGTACTGCAGAGATGGGATGTATCACTAGTGGGGATGAAGTTGCCTACAGGAGGGAGGTCGCCAGTCTGTTGTCATGGTGTGAGGACAACAACCTCACCCTAAACACTGACAAGACAAAGGAGATGATAGTGGACATGAGGAAGGAGAGGAGACCCCACCGACCACTGCTCATTCAGGAGCTTGAAGTGGAGAGGATGAGCTGCTTTAAATACCTGTGTGGCTACATCAGTGAGGACCTCACTTGGACATTTAACACCGCAAAGCTGGTTAAGAGGGCTCAACAGTGGTTATACTTGGTGAGGAGGCTGAGGAAGTTTGGTATACTGACCAGGATCCTCAGCAACTTCTATAGTTGCATGGTTGAGAGCATCTTGACCAGCTGCACTGTGTGGTACGGCAATGCTAATGCTACAAACCAAAACCACCTGCAAAGAGTGGTTAAGACTGCTGAAAAGATCATTGGGACTCCACTGCCCTCTCTGCAGAGCATCTAGAATTCCATTAGTCCAAAGTACAGCTGCGTCCATCCACAAAGACTCTGCCCACCCCCAATATGAACTGTTCACACTTCTATCCTCAGGTCGGATGTAATCCATGACCTCTAGACTGAAGAAGTCTTTCTTCTCTACAGCCATTAGACTCCTAAACACCTGATAGGAGTTTACAACCTTGGTGTATCTCAGCTTGCAACTATATTTGACTATCTACATTTTATAATTTGCACATGTGCAATTGCACACACTGCTGTTTAATGCATTATACAACCAATGTAGCATACATTACACAAATATGTACATAGCCTATTGCATCTCTGATTCTTATTTGTATGGTTGCATAGTTACATATACATGTATATATTTATTATTGTAACTCAAATACTATTTTATTATTTTGTGTGTTTTCTAAATTATCATTTATTCTATTCATCTTTTTTATATGAGGATCTTTGCCTGGCATCTGTTATAGACAGCAAAGACACAATTTCATTGTACAGAGAAACATGTTTTTCTCTTTTCTTTTTTTTTTTTTTACTGTGCATATGACAATAAAATATGAAATTTGAGTCAG
Organism: Archocentrus centrarchus; assembly: GCF_007364275.1. NCBI lineage: Eukaryota > Metazoa > Chordata > Actinopteri > Cichliformes > Cichlidae > Archocentrus > Archocentrus centrarchus. Next base: position 28,076,249 of record NC_044356.1, on the reverse strand, counting down.
GGGAGATGAGTGGCTGTCAGGAGGACTGTTATCAGAGTAAACGGGTGGTACTGGGCAGGACTCATTGATGGGGAGCAGGAGAAGCAGAGGGCCTGAGGCACATGTGTACTAAAGGTTATTTATTGGTTTACAATAATGCAGAGTTGGAAAATATTAAGATAAGGGGACTATTGCATAGCAACCAGTTGGCAGGTCCACACAAAGCACATGAAGCGGGATTCAAAGAGCCACACATGGAAGGGAAGAACAGCCTACTCACAGGAATAAGGAAGAGAATCAGAGCAAAATTACATGCTGCTACCACTCTTTTACAGCACAATAAAAGAAAATGATTCACGGTAGACAGTGGACTGATTTTAATATAAACACTGAGGGTTTTTTTTTTTTTTTTTGGAGGGGTGGGGACAGCACGGTGGTGTGGTGGTTAGCACGACTACCTCACAGCTACAGTGACATATAGTCCTGGGTTCGATTCCACCTTGGCCTCTCTGTGTGGAGTTTGCATGTTCTCCCTGTGTCTGAATGGATTTCCTCTGGGTACTGCGGCTGTCTCCCACAGTCTAAAGGCATGCGGTTACTGGGATTAGATTAATTGGTCACTCTAAATTGCCCATAAGTAAGAATAGGAGTGTGAATAGTTGTCTGTCTCTTTGTGTTAGCCCTGGTACAGGCTGGCAACCTGTACAGGGTGTACCCTGCCTCTCACCCTATGATAGATGGGATAGGCTTCAGCCCCCCACAACCCTGAACAGGGTAAGAGGATGGATGGATGGCACTGAGGTTTTAGTCTATTTGACTGTTTAGCCCTGTTTGCTGCATACATATTGTTGATGTATATTCACATATACAGTGTTTTGTAATGTATTCACAGACAAAACTAAATCCCAAGAACATCAAGGTGTGAAGTTGCTTTCCTTGAAGATGAAACTCATATTTTTCTTTTTCTTACTCTGTGTCATTGCCATTGGAGTTTTTTCTGGAACGTCATAGATTTTAACTGTATACCAGCATTATTTCTATCAAAATGCAAGTTTTTATGTGTGTGACAAATGAAATTTATGCAATTTAATGTAGTATGATCCATCAGTTAGCTTATGAAAGCCTCTCCTGAGCCTTTTTTTTTTTTATCAATCACATGTCAGAGGATACCTTCAATTGGTGAAGGGTAAGTGGGAAAATCTAATACAAAATACACAAACAAGTACAAATCTGAGGAAAAAAAAATCTGGAAAAACTGTAACATGCACACACTCCTAACTTTTCCAGACAACCGATCTGAAACAGCAAGGTTTTTTCCTCATATCATAATGAGTTACTTCAAGGACAGCATCTGATTGTCACAGATACTAGTAACATAAAACTGAATACTGAAACACTTAGGGAAACCTTTACTTTTTTAGAATACACAATAGATTCATTTAATATTTGCAGTGCTGTAAATGATTTTACATTAATTGTGCTTTCAAATAATACAAATGTAATGTTCTTACCATCAATCCTACATACTGTAAAACATTAGAATTTCAACACTTAGACTATTCACTTATTACATATAGGAATTGAAGTCGACACTTTAGTAACCACAATCTCTAGGAGACAGTGTTATGTTGTAAAAATGTTAAATATGCTTTTGTATGTCAGCAGATACACTTTCTTTCTTTCTTTTTTTTTTTTTTTTTAAACTAAGGCTATCATGTCTGGCAGTTTTCACAGTCAGAATCATGATCCAAATGTGTCGTGATCCTGGGCCGTTGGCCCAAGGCACCTTATGTTTCTTTGAGTTCTGTTTTCTGTCATAAATTAGGATTTTAGGTTATCATGGTTTTCTGTTATACTTATCTGTGTTATTTCCCATGTCCTCCTGTTCTGTCATCATTTCTATGTCTGTTTTGTTCTCATGTTTTTGTCCCTTGTCTCTTGTCTTGCGTTTAGTTTGACTTCCTGGTGTTTCCCTGTGTGTTTAGATTTCTGTTTTTAAATGATTTACAGGCTGATGTTGTGTTTCTTCAGGAGACACGTCTGTCTAAAACATCTGCACACACTCTCTCCTCTCCACAGTTCCCTCACATGTTCTCAGCCTGCTACAACTCCAAACAAAGAGGTGTAGCTATATTGATTAACAGGAAGATTAACTTTAACATTAACAACAAACAGGTTGTATAAGCGCTTTGAGTGCTCATACTGAGTAGAAAAGCGCTATATAAGAACTAGTCCATTTACCATTTACCAAAATAGATCCAGAAGGTAGATTTATAATAGTTAATTTATCTATTCAGAATACAGATTTATGTATTGCTAGTATATATGGACCAAATGTTGATGACCCCTCCTTCTTTCACACCTTCTTCACCTCACTCTCGGATCACTCTGACTCCACACTTATAATAGGAGGAGACTTCAACCTGGTACTTAATCCAGATATCGACAGGCTCAGTACAGCAGTGAGTCAAAAGATCTGGCAGTCTGCAGACGTTCTTAAACAGTACATGAAGGATTTTGGTCTTTGCGATGCTTGGCGTTCACATCACCCCACTCTAAGGGATTGCCTTTTTCTCACCAGTACATCATTCTCACTCCCGCTTAGACTACTTTTTAGTTAGCATCTCCATGATGATGGATATCACAGAAACTCAGATCCACCCTATCACTATCAGTGATCATGCACTATCGCTGTGACACAGAAAAGAGTCACACCACCAATTAGGAACTGTTTTTTTTGTTCTGTTTTTTTTTTGTTTGCTTTTTTTCCCCCTCTTCTATATCCCTTTCCTTATTGCCTGTCATTGCATTCGGATCACCATTCCGATTGTGAAAACTGCCAGACATGATAAGCTTTAAAAAAAAAAAAAAAGATTTCCTCTGTGTTTAGGTTTCCTCTGTGTCAATCTATGTATACCATGTTTAGTTAGTTACTGTTTTGTTGTGACAGTCTTTTCTCCCCTGTACTTAGTGTTTAGTTTTGCTTCCCCTTGTCTTGTTTCTGAAATTATATTCAGCTGTGATCCCACCTGTTGTCACTCCCCTCATTACCAAGTGTGTGTATATTGTCTATGTTCTTGTTAGTTCCTTGTCAGGTCGTTTGATGTCCTCTGTTCTTGCTGTGTGCCTCATGTTTTATGTCCATGCCAAGTAGTCAAGTCTAGTTTTGGAGTTGAAGTCTGTGCTGCTGGCTCCTGTCCAGCCCATCCTTGTTGTACTCCATTAAATAAAGCTTTAATCCTAAGTGAAGCTTTTGCCTTGGTTGTCCTGCTTAGGTGTCCTACGCCTTGCCTGCCACAACAGCAGAGGTGGCAAAAGTACTGACATTCTGTACTTAAGTAGAAGTACAAGTACTTGTGTTAAAAAATACTTTGGTAAAAGTCGAAGTACTGGTTCAAGTTCTTTACTTAAGTAAAAGTAAAAAAGTACAGGCTCTGAAATTTACTCAAAGTAAGAAAGTAAAAGTAGCTCTTTGGAGGACGTTTCTACCTGCTATTTTTGTGTAAAGCTAACTGAACCTTATTATATATTATTGTAATAATATAAAATAATACATGAGAACACAAATGTTATTCCAATCTAAATTTTAATTCTAATGAATGTACTCAGCTTGAATCACAAACTGTGAAAAGGAATTTAAACACAGCTCTATTCTCTGTGTCCTCCATAGTAGAGGGTGACTGTGCCTCCACCTAAACACAAACATGAGGATACTCAGGGGTTACAGTGGGATTCAGAAGGTGGAGGAACCCTAAGATCAGCTGTAGTGGCTCTGCATGGGGAGAAGAATCACAACTTTCTATTGTGAGCTGCAGTAAATGATGTTGGTGTGCAGGCTGTGATCAGCTGACCTGCTGCTGCTCTGAGGTTTACTGCTCTGTGTGGATGAACTGAATTCACAAAGATGTAACCCAGTATTTCACAGCTATCTGAGCTGATCTCCATCCCCTACACTTACAGCATACAGGCTGTAGAAATGTTGGATTCAGTGAATGAATCTCAGCATCAGCAGCTTTGATTCAAACTCATCTCTGCTACACTGATGTAACCTGTAACTCTGACCATGAACACAAAGTGCACCAACACAGAGCTTTACTGTAAATACAGTACAACAAGATAACCTGTTTATTACGTACTAAACTGCAGTATTTTCATACAATCTTTGAATAACACAAAGTCAGCATACTTCTGTTTATTTTCCAGTCCTTACCTTTAATTCTAGCCTCTCTTCGTCCTCTCCTGTCCTCTTTCTCCATCTCTGAGTGAACTTCTCTCTCTTTGCTCTCCCTGACATGCAGCAGCTCTTCTTTTAGCTAGCAGACACACTGTGTGACAAACTGCACACACTTTGTGTGTTTGCTGATATTTGTTGAGCATTTAAAAATGTTGCATTTACCTGCCACACGTTACTCCCTTCATGCTCGCTCCTCTTCAGTAGCGCTAGCTAAGCTGTTTATGTGCCGCGAGCATAATTTACGGATTCGGTCCGGCCCGCTGTGACCCCTGATTATAGCGCTATAAATGAGACATTAATTACATGGGTTTGTGTATTTAATCCCTTTGTACCCGATAAGCCCCGGTGATGGAGGATACGCCAGTATGATTGTCTTTTATATGTTAATATTCCTCCGTTTAGGCTCAGATCATTTGATGTTTGACGGCGCACTGACCGGAAACGCAAACTTCTCCCTGACGTGTTAAAAAGTAACGAGTCTGTTTGAAAATGTAAGAAGTAGAAAGTACCGATACTTGTGTAAAAATGTAGGGAGTAAAAGTAAAAAGTACTCAGAAAAATAAATACTCAAGTAAAGTACAGATACCTAAAAAATCTACTTAAGTACAGTAACGAAGTATTTGTACTTCGTTACTTCCCACCTCTGCACAACAGTACATGACAGAATGCATTGGGGTGGCTGTAGCTCAGTAGGTAGAGCAGGTCACCTACTAATTGGAAGGTCAGCGGTTTGATTCCTGGCTACTCCAGGCTACATGCCAATGTATCCTTGGGTAAGATACTTAACCCCAAGTTGCTCTCCGATGCAACCGTCAGAGTGTGAATGTGTGTGAATGTTAGATAATTAAAGCACTTAGCTTAGTTAATATTGGAAGTGCTTGTATGAATGGGTGTGCATGGGTAAATGTAAAACGTGTTGTATAAGCGCTTTGAGTGCTCAGACTGAGTAGAAAAGCGCTATATAAGAGCTAGTCCATTTACCATTAGTCCATATATATATATATATATATATATATATATATATATATACACACACACAATCTTGCTGTGTTACGTTGTAATACATGCATGTGCGTGTCCCTGTCAGAAAACATAGTCAATAATGAGGGTGATAAGCTGCAACGATGCCCCCTAGGATCTAGAGTTAAATAGGGAAAGACCCAGGAAACCCGGGCTGTCCACAGCCCACCAGGAGCTTAGAAGACCTGTGGCCACACATCCTGAAGATAAATGCGCGCACACCCCAGAGGAGGAAGGAAAGAGACCCTAGATGGAGCTCCCACGACCAAAGGGCATGAGCCCCAAAGAGTACAGTTTCTACAATCAAACAGTGGACAAGGTGTTTCAGATCTTCCCACCCAATGTTGATTTTACACGATCCAGCCCTGACCGCTGCAGGACTTGTGCTGTGGTTCATTTTATGGATGACTGACAGATTTTCATTATGTTGTTAACTTCACTCCATATACAGTATATCATACAATGATATATATTATAAATATGTATAGTTTGTTGTCTGTATTATTTATAATGAACTGTGGCCGTATCAAAGGTTTTGAAAGAAATGTTGGAACCAAAACAAAACACAACCGCACTGTTCTATAAATTTGGACACCACCACTCACCTTGTCCTGTTCCCATTCAAAACTTATGATTTAGAGTGGCTCATCCAGTCCTTCACTCAAAGGTATGTATATAGTACAAAGTTAGTACCAGTGGATTTCTGTCTCCTGGAACTTCCAGAAAGCAAGTAAACCAGAGACATTCAGACAACCCAATTCAAATTGCATAGGAAATATAGTTGAATGGACTTCTACATCCTTCTCTCCTTCCTCTCAATGGAACCCTGATACCTGGGAATTGTGGGGTTTAGCTACTGGCTTACGAGCTGTGAAAATAAGGTTAAAAAAAGGCAAAGGTAAGGCAAACTTGATTTCTATAGCACATTAAAAACAATTTCTGTTGACCAAAGTGCTGTACAGATCATCAAAACATACAATAGTCATTAAAACAACAATAAATACAATCAAAAATCAAATATTAACTGGTAAAACCCTCAATAAAAATCACAGATATAAAAACTATGATACCATAGTAAAACCAGAATTCTCCATTCAACTAGTCTCAAATGCAAGTGAACATATATATGTCTTAAGAAGTACTTTAAAATGATTAAGCAAATGAGCTTCTCTCATATGAGAAGATAAGCTATTCCAAAGCTTAGGTGCCACCACTGCAAAGGCTCTATCACCTCTGCTTTTCAACTTGGATCTAGGTCTACAGTACTTACCGTAATAACCGATGGTCTGTAGATCTCAGGCCCCTAGAAGGAATATAGGGTCTCAAAATATCTGTTAAGTAGCCAGGTGCCAAACCATTAAGACTCTTAAAAATAAGTAGTAAAATTTTAAATTGGATCCTAAAATAGACTGGGAGCCAATGTAAGGAGGCCAATATAGGGATAATATGATCGTGCCTTTTATTGCCTGTTTACAGCCGTGCTGCTGCATTTTGGAATGTTTGCAAGCAGTGAAGTAACAGCTGATCACACCCAACATAAAGAGAATTACAGTAGTCAAGATGAGATGTAATAAAAGCATGAATTACTCTCTTAAAGTCCTGAGGTGGGAGGTAGGCCTTTATTTTACTAAGAAACCTTAAATGAATAAAACTCAACTTAACTACAGAGCTAATCTGCTTATCAAATTTTAAAGTACTATCCAAGATAACGCCAAGGTTTCTTGCAACAGGATGGCAATAAAAACATCTAAAAGGTGGGGTTGTCCAAAAGAGATAATTTCTGTTTTACTTTTATTTAGTTTGAGAAAATTTGTCTCTATCCATAACTGAATGTCTCTAAGATAGTCCACTAGTGTATTCACAGATGTATGACTTTTAGATTGTAGAGGTAAATAAATCTATATGCCATCTGCAAAGGAATGGAAGGAGATATTATACTACTCAAAAATGGAGCCCAGGGGAAGCACATACAAGGAAAAGAGAAGGGGGCCCAATAAAGAACCCTGGGGAACCCCACACTTAAGAGGAGACAGTGATGATGAGTACTGTCCCAGATGCACAGTGAAACTTCTAGCAGATATGACTTGAACGATTTAAGGGCTGTCCCTTTAATGCCCACACATGATTCAAGGCATGACAGAAGAATACTATGATCTACAGTGTCAAAAGCTGCAGTCAGGTCCAGCAGCACAAGGACAACAGAATTACTAGCATCAAGAGTTAAAAGCAGGTCATTAAAAACTCTTAAAAGGGCTGTTTCTGCACTATGCCCTAGCTTAAAGCCAGACTGAAATTTCTCTGAGATACCATTTAAATCAAGATATGATTGTAACTGAATATACACAACCTTCTCTAAAACCTTAGACAAAAAAGGAAGTTTATAAATTGGCCTAAAATTAGAGAGCACAGCTGGGTCCAAGGTGCTCTTTTTGAGAAGGGGCTTTATAACAGCATGTTTAAAAGCAATTGGGACACAGCCCAACCACAAGGAGGAATTGATTAAATTCACAATGCATGGCCCAAGAGTATTAAAAACCTCCTTAAAGAGACGAGGTGGAATGATGTCAAATGGACAGTGGGAAGGTCGTATATAAGAAACTTTATCAGTTAAACTGGAAAGAGAAACTTGTTCAAAGTTCTCAAAGACAGCTGGATATACAACAGGGCATACAGGAGAAACAGGATGAACTAAGACACTAGAGGAAGATGACCTAGTAAAACACACCTTCTCTTTAAAAAATATAAGTTCTCCACAAAGAGCAGATGAGGGTAAAACGCAAGCATAACAGGGATTAAGAAAAGAGTTAAGAACACTAAAAAGAGGCTGGGGTCTATGGCTTTTATTTAATACAAGATTTGATACAAACTGGGTCTTTGAAACTTTGACAGCTCTCTGGTACTTCAGCAGGGTATTTTTAAAAATATCTAATGAAATTTGAAGCTGATCCGTCTTTTCTTTCCTCTCTGCATGTGTGCAAGTGAGAGAATATTATTAATGGATTATGTACAGAAAGAAACATCTTGTGATTTGACTGCCTGTGAACCTTTAGAGAGCATCTGTTGTCAATGGAGGCAATATACATGATATGTGGTATAGCTGGTCTATTGATTAATCTTGCTTATGCTGTTGTTGGTCCAACAGCCAGCCCTGGAGGGGAACAAAGTTATAACATGCAAAGAGCTAAAGGGAAACTGAGTGTTAAAAATAACAAGTTGCAGCCACTGTCTGTACTGTTCATAGTATATTTCTTTTAAATCTTTGATTTTATTTATTTATTTGCATTTCTTCCATTCCTGATGAACTCCGCTGTTGCTTGCTTCACTATTCCAGCCCACTTGTGAACCAATCAGCATTCAACTAATGCAAAGGTCATCCATGTTCAGCCCTAGGAGGACTGCATGGGAACACATTTGCTGTGGATGAAAAGTCTTCTCTGTGTGATATCCATATGAAATCTGCATGCAAATGGACATTGTTGGAGTTATGGTATAAATTCCATTCTGTTTATTATAACTTATCATATCTTCTGTTTGTATATTTTCTATAAGTTGTTCTATGTACATATGATACTGTTGTTTTTATGTTTGAAATGGGAACACGTGGTGGTATTTCTTACAAAGGAAGTTGTAGTTACTTGCAGGCTGTTTCAAGACTGCAGAGAACACATATAGGATACGTGTTTCGTATACGCCATGTTACATGCGCACATGTCACAGTATGCTTACGACCATATATGGTAAGGAAAAAGCCAAGAATGTTGTTTATTACATGCTGTAAACTGCGTTTGGTGTAACCCACGTGATCTTATTGTGAAAATCCGAATAAAAGCGCTGCGCAGGAAGCAGTTCCTTGGGACAAATAACTTCCGCTCAGCCGCGAGCTGAGTTCAAGGAACGGATCTCTCCTCCTTGCGCAAGTTCAAAAGAGTTGTGTGTTTGTTCTCTGAGTTATTAAAATGATCTGAACCTATCAGACATATTTGTATATAGATTTCCAGAAATTTACCATAAATTATGCATAAAACTCACTGTATCATGCAGAGGGTGCAAAGCATTCACCAAAATGGATGTGAATTTGGCCAACTTCTTCTTCTCACTCACCTTCTCAGTGGAGTCCAAGGAGCAGAGCCAGCTCTCTTGCTTCTCTCAGAAACATCCTCAGGAATTACTCTTGTGGGCTGCACAGTGCTAACAGCTGCTCTAAAGTACAAACAATGGAGCTGTTGCTGAATGGATCTGCCAAGTGTAGATTAAAGCACTTCCAGAATAGCAAAAGGCATATCCCTTTTATGGGCTGATATCAGCAATGGGGGAAAAAAAACACGCAAAAAAAAAATGGTCCAAAATAAACAGAAATAAAGAAAAGAGGTAGGAGATGTTGCAACAGGTTGCCACATTTGCAGTGCCATTTTAAAAGAGCAATAAAAAGAATTCTCTATGATGAATGCTATTTTGATCAGTGACCTCCTCTCCACCCAAGCTTCCCCATGTAGCCATTACTATCTAAATTGGATTAAACTTTCTGCACCTGCACTATGTACAATGCTGTGAAAAATTATTTGCCCTCTTCCTGAATTATTTACTTTTTGTTGCAAAATTGATAAATCAAACAGATTTTAATATTAGACAAATATAATCTGAGTAAATACAAAATGTATTTTTTTAAATGATGATTTCATTTATTAAGAGAAAAAATATCTAAACCTACCTGACCCTGTGTGAAAAAATAATTGCCCTTAAATCTAATAACTTGTGTCACTCTTGGCAAAAACTGCTGTCAAGTGTTTGTGATAACTGGGAATTAGTTTTTCATCTTTCCCTGAAGTTATTTTGTCCAACTATTGTTTGCAGAATTATCTTAATTCTGCCAAACTGGAATGAATGGCCAGTTTAAGGTCATTCCGAAACATCTCAATTGGATTTAAATCTGGACTTTGACTAGGCCAGGACTAGGAACTTTATTTATCTATTTATTTTTTTACCTATTCAGGGGTGGACTTGCTGGAGTTTTCAGATCATTGTCCCTTTGTACAAGTGCATTTGAGCTTCAGGGAATGAACTGATGGCCAGACAGGCTCCTGGATTTTCTGGTAGAGAGAAGAATTCATGGTCCCATCAATTAGGGCAATGGCAAGTCATCCAGGTCCTGAAGCAGCAAAGCAGCCCCAGACCATCACACTACCACCAACATGTTTTACTGTTGGTATGACATTCTTTTTATGAAATACTGTGTTAGTTTTAAACCAGATGTAACAGGACACACAAACCTTCCAAAGAGTTCAATTTTTGTTTTGTTTCCCAAAAGTCTTGACATTTTTAAAATAAGATATCATTATTGTTCTTGCACAATACAATGAAATTTTGTTGTAGCCATCCTCTAAGTGCTGAAATAATAAATAATACAAGATAGAAATAAGAAATATTAATAACAATAAATAACAATCTGGGATTTACAGTGAGCAGAGGGAGTATAACTGGCAATAAACAGTTTATTTACAACTGAATGCAATGTGCTAAAGTGGCACAGTGGATGTGCAAGGGGATTGTCTGTTGGATTTGATATGGTTTGTGTATACGCCATCCAGTCTGGGGAACTGGTGATCCTTTCAGCAGACATGAAGCTCATCCAGGATGGCACATCAATTCGAGCTGTGGCAAGAAGGTTTGCTGTGTCTGTCAGCGTAGTGTCCAGAGGCTGGAGGCGCTACCAGGAGACAGGCCAGTACACCAGGAGACATGGAGGAGGCCGTAGTAGGGCAACAACCCAGCAGCAGGACTGCTACCTCCGCCTTTGTGCAAGGAGGAACAGGAGGAGCACTACCAGAGCTCTGCAAAATGACCTCCAGCAGGCCACAAATGTGCATGTGTCTGCACAAACGGTTAGAAACCGACTCCATGAGGATGGTATGAGGGCCCGACGTCCACAGATGGGGGTTGTGCTCACAGCCCAACACTGTGCAGGACGCTTGGCATTTGCCAGAAAACACCAGGATTGGCAAATTCTCCACTGGCACCCTGTGCTCTTCACAGATGAAAGCAGGTTCACACTGAGCACATGTGACAGACGTGACAGAGTCTGGAGACGCCGTGGAGAGCGATCTGCTGCCTGCAACATCCTTCAGCATGACCGGTTTGGCAGTGGGTCAGTAATGGTATGGGGTGGCATTTCTTTGGAGGGCCGCACAGCCCGCCATGTGCTCACCAGAGGTAGCATGACTGCCATTAGGTACCAAGATGAGATCCTCAGACCCCTTGTGAGACCATATGCTGGTGCGGTTTAGGGTTTAATATTTTTCCCGAAAATGACATGAATCAAATCCTGGGAAAAGACTAGCCATTTCCTGGGAATCCCGGGAAAAATTTTTTTTTTTTTTTTTTTTAATTTTAATTAGGCCTTCTGTAGCCTGTGTCGGGCTTAACCTATTTTGATATTGTAGAGGTAGCTTTCCAGCTTTGTCCTGTTATGCCCAGTAGGGGGCAACGTTGGCTTGATTAATGCAATAAAACATACATCTCGGCATTTGAGTGCTCGAGCTATGCAGTGTTGTATCGTTCCTCAACACTCCCTTAAGAAATATAATTAGAATATTCCTGCATTGTACATGGAATTATACCAAGCTATTTTACAATTGCTGGTGCAAAACAATACGATTCATCTCCACACAGCATTGATAAAGGCTCAGCTACTTGCACTGTCCACAATGCACACCGTTCCACCAGTGGAACGCTGTAATAGTCATTGAAAAGTTAACTACCGTACTACACTATAATATGACATAACACAGGGCCTTGAGTAATGCACCACGACTTGATCATTGCCATTCTGGCAACAGCAAATTTATAACGCTGTGTCTAAGGGTTAAAGTAGTCTTTTGAAAAACTGGCCAATCTTTATAGCCTAAAAAATATACATTTTACTCAACTCCATTTTAAAAGCGAAATATGTTAAAGTAATCTATTTCATAATACTTCCTTCACACATTAGGCCCGCATCCTAATTCATGATTGTTAGTAAGCGGCTGCAAATGAGGAAAAGAAACACTTGAAGTTAAACAGATATTTCTTTATTCTTTGGGGCAGGCATAATTTATAGGCTATATCATGCAATATAACAATATATAATAATATAAAATTATATAATACAAAATACCTTAGGCTAAACACATTGCCTATGATTTCAACAAATTAAAGAGGCAAAAAGTACAACTGTGTAATACCTCTATTAAAACGCTTGAGATGAAGGCTGAAGCCTTAAACGGAGGCTGAACGTGCCTGAAATGAAGAGTAATGCTTTGTGCATTAAACAAACCCTTCTCTCAATATTTCCTTAAATTTAACATTCTGAAGCTTTCTTTTCTTTTTTTACTTTCGCACGACTTTTTTCCCGGTTTCCCGTCTTAACGTTTCCCGGGAAATGGGAAATGGTTCTGATCGCATTTCCCGGGAATCCCGGATCCCGGGATTAAACCCTAGTGCGGTTGGCCCTGGGTTCCTCCTAATGCAGGACAATGCTAGACCTCATGCGGCTGGAGTGTGTCAGCAGTTCCTGCAAGATGAAGGCATTGAAGCTATGGACTGGCCCGCCCGTTCCCCAGACCTGAATCCGATTGAGCACATCTGGGACATCATGTTTCGCTCCATCCACCAACATCACGTTGCACCACAGACTGTCCAGGAGTTGGCGGATGCTTTAGTCCAGGTCTGGAAGGAGATCCCTCAGGAGACCATCCGCCACCTCATCAGCAGCATGCCCAGGCATTGTAGGGAGGTCATACGGGCACGTGGAGGCCACACACAATACTGAGCCTCATTTTGACTTGTTTTGAGGACATTACATCAAAGTTGGATCAGCCTGTAGTGTGTTTTTCCACTTTAATTTTGTGTGTGACTCCAAATCCAGGCCTCCATTGGTTAATAAATTTGATTTCCATTGATGATTTTTGTGTGATTTTGTTGTCAGCACATTCAACTTTGTACAGAACAAAGTATTCAATGAGAATATTTCATTCATTCAGATCTAGGATGTGTTATTTGAGTGTTCCCTTTATTTTTTTGAGCAGTGTATATAAAATATATATCAATGTCAATACACACACATATACACACATGTACACACACATCAAAACACTATATACAGATATCACAACATTATATACATTTGTAGCCAGTAAGAGACATAGCATACATGGTATACATTATATGGGTGAGTGTAATAAATAAAATGTAAAATGTAAATGGACTGTAAGCAGGGGTGAATGTAGTTTTAAATTCTTGCCGGTACACACACACACACACACACACACACACACACACATATATATATATATATATATATATATATATATATATATATATATATATATATATATAAAGGAAATCTCTGGTCATAAGCAGTGCTTTTGAGCTGTGCTGTGTTGTTGAAATTGAGCAAAATAACATGAAACACAATTAGTTAATCTCTATTTGCTTTTAACTGAGATAGTTTGCAACAAGCAGACCAACATTAAATGTAGCGGTGAATGTTTTAACCCGTTAACTAAAATCACCTGAAAAAAACGACGCCCTCTGGTTATTATTGGCTCTGGAAAACCCCTGTCGTTGCCCATTAACTGGCCGTGTCCTGTCCGTCGGGATGTAGTGCATTTTATACGAAAGGCTAGACCCTCCCATTTTGATTGACACCTAATTTGGCCAGTCATATTAAGAAATGGGTTTTCCAGAGCCAGTACTAACCAGGGGGTGTCATGTAGCTTTTCGGTTGATTTTGGCGCAGCCAGTTACATGATTGGCCGAACGAGGTGTCAATAAAAATAGGAGGGTCTAGCCTGCCATATAAAATGCACTGCATCCGTCTCGTAAGCGAAACAGATGTAGTGCATTTTATGTGGCTGCCCTCGATCTCTGAGGGGAGAGAAGCTAGAGATTTGAGGCGCCAACATAGCACGAACAGTTCAGAAACAATATGAAATGAGAAAAAAAAAGCAATTTATTAAGTGATTACGTCATGTTTTAGACTGCTTATTGCTAGCGGATTTATTCTGACCCAAAGTATAGCTGTGACCGGTTCTGAATCACGGCTTTACAGCAGACAGCCGCTCCAACTTTTGACAGTACTGTGTACCAGTGCAGAATCTTTTAGTCGTACGCAGTACCGGACCGTACCGGCTGACTTTCACCCCTGACTGTAAGGATAAAGTGATGGCAGAGGAGGTAAAGTGTCCAAGTGACTCAAGACATTATGATGCGTTATACAGTCTAACTGCTGTTGGGATGAATGACCTGTGAAAGCGCTCCTTCCTGCAGCGAGGATGTTTCAGTCTCTGACTGAAGGAGCTGCTCAGTTCACCCACAGTTTCATGAAGAGGGTGATGGGGGTTGTCCATGATGGATGTCAGCTTTGCTAACATCCTCCTTTCACCCACCACCATCACAGACTCCAGAGGACATCCCAACACAGAGCTAGACTTCCACACCTGTTTGTCAATCCTGCTCCTGTCCCTTTGGGTGCATCCACCCCCCCAGCAGGCCACTGCATAGAAAAGGGCAGATGCTACCACTGAGTCATAAAAGGTCTTTAACAGAGTCCTGCAGACACCGAAAGACCTCAGTCTCCTCAGCAGGTGGAGTCGACTCTGGCCCTTCTTATACAGGACATCTGTGTTTGTAGTCCAGTCCAGCTTGTTGTTGAGGTGAACACCCAGGTACTTCTAAGAGACCACAGTCTTGATGTCCTTTCCCTGGATGTTCACCGCTGCTGTAGGGGGTGGCTTTCTCCTGAAGTCTATGACCATCTCCTTCGTCTTGCTGGCGTTGATTTGGAGTGCGTTGTTCTCACACCAGCAGACAAAGTCACTGATGACCCCCCTGTATTCCTCATTGTTCCCATCTGATATGCATCCGATGATGGTCATATCATCTGAGAACTTCTGTAGCTGGCAATGGTCTGAGTTGTACCTGATGTCTGAGGTGTACAGACTGAACAGAAAGGGTGAGAGGACCGTGCCCTGTGGTGCCCCTGTGCTGCAGACTACCACATCAGACACACTGTCATGGCACCTCACATACTGTGGTCTATTGGTGAGGTAGTTGATGGTCCATGCCGTCAGCTGCCTGTCCACTCTGGCTCCCTCCAGCTTCCCTCTCAGCAGTGCAGGCTGAATGGTGTTGAAAGCACTGGAGAAGTGAAAGAACATGACCCTCACAGTGTTTCCTGCCTGCTCTAGGTGAGAGAGGGATCTGTGCAGCAGGTAGATGACGGCATCGTCCACCCCGATGCCGGGCTGGTAGGTGAACTGCAGGGGGTCCAGCTCTGAGCTCACCAGTGAGCAGAGGTGGTGCAGGATGAGCCTCTCCATGGTCTTCATCAGGTGAGAAGTCAGGGCCACAGGTCTGTAGTGGTTGGACTCCCTGGGATGTGCGATCTTTGGCACTGGAACTATGCAGGAAGTCTTCCACAGTTCAGGAACCCTCTCCAGATTCAGACTCAGGTTGAAGATGTGCAGGACCACTTGACAGAGCTGGTCTGCACAGTCCCTGAGCAATCTGGAGCTAATTCCATCTGGACCCGCTGCCTTCCTGATCTTTGTCTTCCTGAGCTGACTTCTCACCTGATCAGCTGTGAGGTGGATGTAAGGCTGGGTTGGGGTGGGTGATGGAGCTGGCTCCGCTGTGGGTGAGGGTGAGGAGAGTGCAGACAATGATGGCACTACACGAGGAGAGAGGGGGGTCAGCAAGCGGAGGGGGGTAGATGGGAGCTGAGGGGTGGGGGAGATGGTCAACGTCCCAGAGTCAAATCTATTGAAAAACAGATTCAGGTCATTAGCCCACCCCCGGTCAGCAGACACTGTGGCTCCTCCATTGTCCTCAAAGAGGCCAGAGATTTTTTTCATGTTTCTCCAGACTTCTCGGACTTTGTTATGTTGGAGCTGTTCCTCCATCTTCCTCCTGAAGCTCTCTTTGCCTCTCCGGATCTTGTATTTCACATCCTTTTGTACTCTCCTCAGTTCCTCCTTGTTCAGTACATAACATTTCTCAGTTGCTGGGTTAATGTTGAACAGTTAGGTGCATAAGAATTAGGAAATGCCACAATTCTTGTAGTAATTGTCAATCTGTACACCAATACAGTCGACTACCTGTCTCACTCTCGTTCACACGTATGTATTCTATCCTGCTTCTACTAATTTTAATTCATCTTCTCTCCAGGGCACCCCCCCCCCCCCACCTCTTTAAGCTCTATTCCACCTGGTCCATACTCTGACTACACATTAACACCTTGAACCCATCTGTCACTCCTACCGCACACTTCACCACTGTATTGCTGTCCTCAAACGCCCTGCACCACATCACATACTTCCCTGCCGCTCCTGACATCCTCATGCGGTACCACAGTTCCTCTCTTGGCACCCATCATATGCTTTTGCTAGATCCACAAAGACACAGTACAACTCCTGACCTTCTTCATACTTCTCCATCAACACTCTCAAAGCAAATAGAACATCTGTAGTGCTCTTTCTTGGCGTGAAGCCGTACTGCTGCACACTGACCATTACCTCTCGTCTTAACATAGCTTTCAACACTCTTTCCCATCTCTTCGTTGTATGGCTCATCAACTTTATCCTTCTGTAGTTACAACAGCTCTGAACATCACCCTTGTTCTTGAAAACTGGTACCCCTACACTGCATTTCCATTCCTCGGGCATCCTCTCATGCTCCAAGATTGTGTTATACAGTCTTGTCAAAAAGTACATTTCCCTCTCTCCTAGATAGCTCCATACTTCTGCAAGTTTGCCACCTGGACCAACTGCCACGTTTCACCCTCTTCATAGCTCTTCAATCTCTATCCTTAATTATCTTAACCTTCTCCACATCTTTTCCTGCTCATTCTCTCTGCCCAGCCAATTGAAACAAGTTCATTTCTCCTTCCTTAGTGTCCAGCCTCTCTTTGCCATCCACAACAACTCCCAAGTACTCCTGTCTACTTCCTTAATCTCCCTGACTACCCCACTTTTTCTTTGCATCTTCCTTTGCATACTTTCCTCATTCCACCACCACATCTCCCTTGTCCTCTTTCCTCTGCCCACGGGATTCACCAGTTTCCCTCAGCGTCCTTCAGCACAACAGCTGTACTTTCTAGCCATCATATCCACTACCTCTCTCCCTTTACCTGCCATGGTGCCTACATTTAGAGTCTCTACTCTCACTCCTGCCTTTCTTTCTTTCACGCTTCCTCTGGACACACCTCGTGCCTTTCCTCTTCCTTTGTCTGTAGGCAGTACCAGCACAGTTTCCACAAACACCCTTTTTTGGGACATGCCTTGTTGTGATCTAGTGCCAAACAGAATGCACAAAAATGACCCTGGCAGCCAGGGTCCAGCTCTGACACAGGCAGTGGAAATTATTAAACCAGGAGTATTAACTTGTCAGTCTATTAGCATATTTATCAAAATTCTTAGTTTTGTATATTTCATATTGATATATCACATGATATATCACAGGAGCAGGACGAGTCACTTTAATCAATCTGACCCACACTTTAATCATCGTAGACAGAATAAAAATTTGTTATAAAATATACAATTTACTTTAAAATGTCTGCTATCATTTAGCCAACTTGAATCTTCATCAGATGATGCTGAATCCTAATTTTACATTTGATTTTAAGATTATTCAGCTGCAGCCTGATGGACAAAACGCAGGAGACAGAAAGTGAAGATAAAAATGCAGAGAAACAGCTCAGACTGAGTTTACTGACCGACCTGTGTGTTAGAGACTGAGACAACAGCAGACCCCGGGGGCGGAGCTACCCTCAGGTAAGTTTTTACTTAATAAAAACTGTTTTTGCTGCAGTTTACGAGAGTTCAGTTTATGACAGTTCAGTTAATTGTTTAAATAATTATTCAGTGAAATGTTAATCTACTGATGGAAAAGCAACCTCACTTTATTTATTTTTTTTAAGTATTTCATTATTTCTTCCCTTACTGGATTAAAATGAGTAATGAGAGTTAGAGGAAAAACTGCTTTAATGTTTAACCGTTTCTAATCTGATCTAAGATCAACGTCACTGATAGATGACGGCTTTCTGACAGCCACAGCAGAGATGTTTCACTGAGTTACTGTTAAAGGTCAGAGGTCAGTCATAGTTTCATATTTAGCTGAAAAGATTCAGAACAGCTTTCCAAGTCTGTAATGACTGTGAAGTTTTACCAATAAAGGCAAACAGTTTTATAGGTTTTAAATATTTCAGTACAGTTTTGGGAGGAGTCATTTTAAATGAAGAATGCAGATCGTGTTGGGAAAATGAATCTATTATGAACAGATCCGAACTGGATGAGCTGGGAATAGACTGGAGCCTGAACTGGATCTGGATCTTATCTAAACCATGATCCTGATCTGTTTGGATAGAGGAGTCAGAGAGAAACTCAGAGTTTGTTGGATAAAATCTACCTGGAATCATTAATATGTTTCAGTTTTCCAACATTCATACAACCTAAGTGTAAGCTATTTGGTATGCCAAAAAGAGATTTAGTTTATGATATGTCAAATAACTTTGATCAAAAATACAAGGATATACTACTGCAATTACATGCCTGTTTCACTGACATGTACTGCAAGATGATCAAAGTACTGCATTTTTATGAGGCAGTACAAGAATTTGTTGTAAAGCCAGTTGTAAAACATTAACGTGGTGTTTTTTGGAACACAGAGTTTGCCGCAGGCTGATTTAAGAGCAAAGTCTTTTCAAGGACTTCGCAAGTTTCGAATCTCTGATCAGGTAAGAGAAAATTTTTTTAATAGAAGGAAGACTTTTTGAATTAATTATCTGACATGGAATTAAATGATTGTCATGTTTTTGTTTTTAAGACTTGTGCGAATGGTTATTATGCATGACTTCTGTGCTGTTTGTATGCATAATATTTTGATTAAAGAAACAAGTAACTACTTTGATGGAAGAGTTACCAGAGAGTTGCACATGTGTTAGTAGTAAAAACAACAATGATCTATCACATACACGAAAAAACAGGACCTGATTTTGTTACCACGCTTATCAGCACCTTGTGCACAAGTTCAGTGCTGTACAGAATTTTTGCCCCCTATGAATAAATTAAACAAGTTCAAAACTGCGTTTTGTATTTACTCAAGTTTGTCTAAAATTAAAATTTGTTTGAAACGTGTGACAAATATGCAAAAAAAAGTTTGTATTTATAAATTTAAAAGTCTCAAGTGTGATATGGTTAACTCAACATCTACAGAGGGATATAAAAAATGTTAATGAAAATGAAACTAGTGTGTTGGCAAAAAACTTGTTAAAATGAGTACATTTGGTCAACCAAGTGCCTGTTCTGTTAAACCAGGCGTGGCAGGATTTGACATCCTCTCATGTTCATCACGGCTCTCCTTTCTAATGTGCTAAAGGAGTTACCAAAAACTTCTCCACACTGCACTCTAACTCCTCTACATCACATGCTTTACCTTGGTGATTAGCAAGAAATCTTTTCTAGTTCAATAAACAGCATAATGAAAGTAAATGTCCCACAGGCACATAGTGAGGACCTAAAAGCCTTTGAGGCAGTGCAAAAATGTTATATATATAAATTTTAGGAACTGCAGCAATGCGGTATATGAAGGAATAAAGATAAGTGAATGATTCATTTCCAAATATACTGACAGTGCTTCAGTAAGACATTACAGTTAAATGAAACTATCCAATTATGAAGCTTAACTTTAATCTCAGCCAAACGATGTGCCAGGAGTCAGGCGTTCTCTCTGGGTACAGTGAATCTTGACCGTCCGCTCAGCTGACAGCTGACGAGGTGAGCTGTTAGACAGGAATGGACATCTCCAAAAACTTCGGTGCACTTTTGCAGATAAGCAATATCTTAATAAATTGAGCAGATATTTCAGGTTTGCCCATCTACGTTCCCACCTGAAAACACTGTACAAATTTATTTCGTGTCACTGAAACAGTAATATTTCAGAATTTTTGTCCGCCATTCCTGCAACAGGCTTCATCCCACAATGAAACATGGGATAGGGAAGACTGCAGAGAATACACCTAACCTGTCCTTAAAATTGTGGGCCACAGTTAGAGGCACCTTCAAATTGGGACAACCTTTGTTGCCTGGCTGTGACATAATCAGCCTTAAAATACGGCCTCAGAAGGATGCAGCCTCTTAATTGGCACATACCCCCAGCTTTATCTATTCATGAAGCCAGATGACACAAACCAATTAGTTAAACTGCAGGAATGTCTTAAACACATAAAGACCTGGATGACCTCTTATTTCCTGCTTCTAAATTAAGATAAAACTGAAGTTCTTGTACTTGGCCCTACAAATCTTAGAAACATGGTGTCTAACCAGATACTTACTCTGGATGGCATTACCTTGGCCTCCAGTAACTGAGAGGAATCCTGAAGTTTTGACCAGGATATGTCCTTCAATGCACATATTAAAAAATATGTAGGACTGTTTCTTGCATTTGCGCAATATTTCTAAAATTAGAAGCATCCTGTTTCAGACTGATGCTGAAAAGTTAATTCAAGGCTGGACTATTGTAATTCATTATATCAGGCTGTCCTAAAAGCTCCCTGAAAAGCCTTCAGATGATCCAAAATGCTGTAGGAGAGTACTGACAGGGACTAGAAAGAGAGAGCAGATTTCTCCCATATTAGCTTCTCTTCATTGGCTCACTTTAGATCAAACTTATAGTGGGGTGGATCATGTGACCATGACCCCTCCCTTAGGTACGCTGCAATAGGCCTAGGTTGTTGGGGGGTTTCCCATGATGCATTGAGTATTTCTTCTTCACTCACCTCTTTTCACTCACCGTGTGTTTATATACCACTCTGCATTTAATCATTAATTATTATTAATCTCTGTCTCTCTTCCACAGCAGTCTTTGGCCTGTCTCCCTCGCCTCACTCCCAATTGGTCACAGTGGATGGCTGCCCCTCCCTGAACCTGGTTCTGCCAGAGGTTTCTTCTTGTTAAAAGGGAGTTTTTCCTTCCCAGTGTGGCCAAGTGCTTGCTCATATGGGGTCATTTGATAGTTGGGGTTTTCTTTGTATCAATTTAGGGTCTTTACTTTATAATATAAAGCACCTTGAGGCGACTGTTGTTGTGATTTGAGACTATATACAGAAAATTAAATCTAATCTAATCTAATTGAATCTAATCCAATTGAATTGAACTGAATTTTCCACATTTGTGTATTTTCTCATTTGAATAGTCCACCCTTCATTGTATCCACAGATTGGAGCTTCCAAGATGTATTTCAGACTGGGAAAATCCAGGGTTCGCATTTTACCACTACTGACTATCACAGGAATTGTTTTGGTCTTCACCCTTTTATGGTATTTATCTGGATACTCCCTCTGTCATCGGGAATCGAGCCATTGTGCCTGTTACAAGTGTTTAACAGACAGTGATCCTTGGTTTACTGGGGTCATTGGTGAAGCTCCTAAACCCTTTCTGTCAAGGAAATACAAACTCTCAGAGGATGATTTCAACTGGTGGAAGGTAAAATATGAAAAACCAACTACATGTTACATTAAACATTTTTTGGGTAATGCAGTCGCATTAAAGTTATTATAACTGCTCAAATTTTGTTTATGACATCTGTGAATGCTGATCAAGCAAGAGCAGGATAATACAGGCCTACACCTTATTGTATTAATACATTTCAATATAAATCAACAACAACAACAACAAAATCACAGCTGAATTAAAAGGCTTGAGCACTATTTAACAAAAAGAAAACTGAAGGTAGTGTTTTAACAAAATCATTCATAATCATAATCATTAGATTGTGCTATCCAAATAGAACAAAATTCCAGATGGTACTCTAATTATAACTCTGAAAATATTTTCATATATCAAATACTTTCCAGATATTTAACAAACCAAAAAAAAAAAAAAAAAAAAAAAAAAAAGCCTACTACTTTAACTGTCCCACTGACTTTCCTGCCCCCTTTTTTTGGTACTCAGAAATCTAAGTCAGCATTTGAACATGAATATATTGCTTAGCAAGACTGCTCACATAAAATTATCCTTTTTTGTTACTCTTAATGAGTTGCTTTATTTATTTTTATGTATGAAAAATTTTACATTGTTACTTGTTGAGTTTTTAATGCTCCTTAAACTGAATCATCAGAGTCCTCCAGGGCAGTAGATCTCAGAAATGAAAAATATGCACATATTTTTATATGTATATATAATATATAATTTCTGTCAGATTAGACAGATATATGTTTCCGCAATTCAGCATGAAAGTTGAATGAAAAGAGCATTTTCTTAATTTTTGACTAAAGATTTTATGTTAAAAATATTTTCCATTTTTATGATACTATGTAAAATTCAGAAATTGTCACTAATTGTCTCTTGCATTATTAAAGGACAGCTTGAATTATTATTAATTTTTTAATATATATTATCGAGCTACTGCTTAGACAGTTTTGATATATCTGTCCCAAAGTGCAGATCCATATTATTTTGATAATTAAAAAGACCGGTAATAATTTCAGGTTTTAATAGTCTGAATAATTAGTCTGAAATTGTATTCAAACATTACCTCATATTTCAATGTGCAAAACAAAGGGCATGAAAATAAGATCCTGCAAGATTTTTTTAAAAATATATGTTTATTTATATATATATATATATATGGAAAAATATTTGTTATATAAAAGTACAATTTCACACTTTTTTAAAGGTAAATCGGAGATAGTTGAGCAGAAAATATTAAAAAATGTGATGATTTGAGATAGAATGATGCAGGTCTTAAAAATTTAAAATATGCACTTATTTAACAAAACTATTTTCTGAGCTATAATTACCATACCATCTGGAAGCTCAAGAATTTTGTTCATTTATTTAGATAGCATAGTCTGCTGATGTTTTTGTTTTTGTGGCACAGCTTGTCATATTTGCTCAATCTAGCATGAAAGTTGAATGAAAATAGTATTTTTAAAATTTTTGTGTGTTATATATGCTTTATTTTACAACATTGTGAAATGTATCTATATACAGTTCAAAAATTGTAACTAACTGTTGTTTTCATTGTGAAGTTTTTTTATTGGTGTGCACTCAAATAAGGAATTTTACAAGATGGCTTGAATTTTTTTCATATTTTAACTAGCCAATATTCAGACATTTTTTTGATGTGTCTGTCCCAAATTATAAACGCCCTTACGAAAATCCACTATGGTTACCTATGGTTTTTATGCAGTACTGCATAAAAACCATAGGTAACCATAGTGGATTTTTGTAAGGGTGTTTATTTATTTTGATAATAAAACTAGAGGTGAAAATTAGAGGTTTTTATCTTTAATTGCTTTTGAGATGTTCATGTTCAATCATTGCTGCAGATTTCAATGTGCAAAAAACAAACAAAAAAAATCCTGAAAGTGGGTTGATGGACCACGTTTCAGAAAATTATATCGTGAAAAATATTTGATATACGAAACTAAAATTTCAAAGCAATTGTTTGTTTAAACTTTGTACCATAATTTTTATATTGAAATTGCAGAAGGTTGAGCAGAAGGTCTGAGTTGATTTGAGATGGACTGAACCAGTGTCTCTTGTAGAGCAGAAATTGAAAATAAAATAAATAGGAATAGAAGTAAGAATGTTTAAAACATTGTTTCAAAAGCTAAAGAGAGAAGTGGTAACTCATGAGTTACATTTTTTTCATCAGTCTATTACAGTAATAGCATTCAGTCATTCAGAAGATATTATTTCTCTTTGAGGTTGCATTCAAACATCTCTGCAACACTGACAACATAAGCTACAGTCCTTTTGCATTAAAATGCCCAAGCTTCTGATTTGCAAGAACATCAAATTAAAAAAGTCTTCCAGGAGTTTTCTGAAGATGGTGGTAATATTTTTATTGTTACCACTATAACTAGAGTGTAACTAGAGAGACCACATTCTACGCCTAGTTAAGGTTATGTATCCATACACACTTTAGCAAATATAGAGACCCAAGATCGAGGAGGCAGAGACATCCAAAAAAAAAAAAAAAAACCCTTTAGCTTTTAATGCTGAGATCCAGGTCCAAAATAACAAAGTCCCAATGGCAAGCAAGAGTCCAAATAAAAAGAAAACTATCTAGCAAGATACAAGAAATGCTGGGGAGGCAATCACAATTTGTTAGCCAGTGAAATCTTCCTTTCTGCCTCTCATGAGGACCATAATTTATAAATTGCCTCTGTGAATTGCCACCTTATCATTGTGGAGTTTGAATGCTCAAGTGATCCCAGAAGCAGGGGCAATTTGAGTTACCCAGCCTTCTTGGAATTCCTGGGTGGGGTGATCAAAGGTGGCCCACCTCGAGAGTCTATTGTCCTGCCGAGGGACTTCAACACACTCAGCAAAACCTAGAGAGGCTTGAGTGGGAGGAACAGCCTGTCCAATCTGGACACAGTGTTGTTATTGGACTTCTGTGTGAACCACAGTTAACATAACAAGCACCAGGACATTTTTGATGTCAATGATCAATGTTATAATCATATCATCAGTCCTGCAGACATGTTTTAGACATTTTGGTGAAAAGAGGAGCTGAGATGTCAGCTGATGACCACCTGGCAGTAAGTTGGACTAGGTAACAGGGGAGGATGCCCAGATAGGCCTAGCATGCTCAAAAGTGTGAGTGTGGCAGAGTCCCTAATCGACATTTTCAATTCCCGAACCAAATCATGGAAACCAGAACTATCAAACTGAAGAAAGTCCCATGAAGTTTATTTTGCTTGAGAGACTACAGAGGCAGCTAGCAGGTACCAGAAGACCCAACAGGGTGTGGTTCTTGCAATGGCTGAAGCAGAAATTCAGGTCCAGGAGGAGTTGGGCCACGGAACAAGTCAATCAGCCTTGAGGCAATTCTTGCAAACCATCACACAACTCAGGAGGGGCTTCCTGTCCCCACTGTGTATAGTGGGATGGAAGGCTTCTGACCTGAAATGAGGATACTGTTGGGTGGTGGAAGTGCTTCAAGGATCTCACCTTTCTTTACAGAAGGCCTTCCTCTGCAGAAGGTGGGATCTTTAAATATTCACAGGGGGTGAGGTTGCTGAGGCAGTTAAAACATCTCCGCTGGCTAGGCCCCTGGGGTGAAGGAGAGTTGCTCTGAGTTTCTCAAGGCTCTGGATGTTGCAAGGCTCTCTTGGTTGACACGCCTCAAAGTTGTGCAGAAGTTGGGAAGAGGGCCTCTGGATTAACAGAGTGGGATTGTGGTTCCTCCTCCAATCCCCTTCGAGAAAGGGGACTGAAGGGTGTGTTCCAACTTCAGGGGCATCAGCCTTCCTGGAAAGTCTACAGATGCAGCCACCTAATGTTGCCGCATCCAGCCAGACGTCGGCCAGCTGAAGTCCAGCTCCCAGCTGGCCGACGTCCGGCTGTCGTCGGGCTGGAAGTCCCCCTCCTTCTCCTGGGCGTATCTACTTTCCAGCATGAACACACCCCTTTCCCTCAATTGTAGACTGTCACCAAAAGGTGGCGCCTTCTTAACAAAAACGTTGAGTTCTGTGATTCAAAAAAGTTTTGGTGAAGTATCAAGTTTTGAAAACCTAAAATAGATGCCTAAAATTTTTGTCAGTATGACCTTTCACACATTTCCATTGCGAATCACCAAAAGATTCCTTTGTTTCACTTCATCTTTTAACTAAATAAGTAAATAAATACAGTAGGTTAAAAAAGAAGCGGTGCTGCGCTGAGCCAACCCGGTCTCACGGCAGTTCGTGCAGTAGTCACGAAATTTAATCTATTGATTCGTGCTCATGAACACGAATTCCCTCTTTTTTCGTGTTACTCGGCACGACTTCTAACCTGCCTGAAATGCAGTGGGATAAAGTTCGTGCCTCTGAGCACGGCTTCTAAGCTGCAGTATAGTTTTTTTTTTTTTTTTTGCCCCTGTCCCCCTTTTTTCCCCCCTTTTCTTTTGAACTGGAAGCTCAGAAGCTGAATTATGCCTTTAATTGCGATCCTTAAGCGCCACTTTTCCTTTTGACATGAATTTCTCCTTGTTTCATTTAATGTGGGGTGCTGCTTATGGTTGTAACGATGACATTTGTGGGGCTTTTTAGGTCTAAATTTATATTTACGTGTTTATGGTTAGTGCTATATTCGGTGTCCAATTTTTTCTGTGAGTTCCGTGGTCTGAAGCCGTTTTTCCTCTGTGTTAAATCCATGAACCAACGATGAATAAATAAATGAACTACAGTACCCATCACCCCATCCGCCGTAACCATGGTCACGCGTATTCCCGTTGCTGTCCAGCTAATTGCATTAGTTCACCCGCTTCGGGTGTTACCAGGTAATTACTGACTTTATTAGCGGTTTTCAGGCCTGTAGATATGGGCCAGCAAGGGCCGTCTGCACCTCGTAGTCAGTCGAGAAGGTAGTTATCGTTCTAACGGAGGATCACTGACAGACGGATGAAGGACTACAGAAGAAGGACTACAGAAGAAGGACTACAGAAGCCATGCTCGCTGACTTCCGGCGGATGCTGCAGTGTTCAGGTAAGAGGATTTCAATGGACAGCGTTTATATAGTGATATTATTAAGGCAGTGAGTTCAATAAGCACTTGAAATTAGATTAATGTGGTGTAAGAGAGCGCTGATATCCCAACTCTGAGATGCATTTGTAGAGATTATTGCGGGTTTTGCCGTCTTTGAGACGCTAGCTTAAATTTTCTGTGCAAATGTTAGCGGATATCGTAGGAAAGCGTTCACTATTTAAACAATGTTATGACAGAAATATGAGCTTCTGGACTTGCTAGTTAAGTAAAATGATTATTTTCAGCCACAGATTCCAAATAAATATCCTGATGAGCTTCAGTGCATCCATATTCAATATCTGCGAGTACAGTGCTTCGTTTAATCTGCATTGAACTGACCCAGGCTTATCACAATGTAAAATAAAATGATACTGGTCTGAACACAGTTGCTGGATCAGGTGACCCTGAAGCCTCTCTTAGTTATGCTGCTATAGGCCTAGACTGCTGGGGAGGTTCCCGTGATTTCTTTATATTCACTGTAAACAAACCTTATATTAGCAAGTTTCTTATATTCACTATATAAACAAAGAGCAGTCTGTTTATACTTCAGACTGCTGGCTTACTTGTGGTTCCTATGATACTTAAGAGTAGAATGGGATGCAGAGCCTTCAGCTCTTCTGTGGAAAGAGCCTTGAGGTGACTGTTGTGATTTGGCGCTATACACATAAAACTGAAAGTCTGGCTGCCTTTAATCCTCTGTGACAAACCTGAGGATCCATGAAACCTGCCAGCACCTGACAATGAGCTGAAACTTACAGTGTATTACAGTGTATTACTTACAGTGTATTAGCTTCCAGACTCTGGGAATCCTGTCAGTGAGCAGGGACTGATTCACTGTCCTCAGCTTTAAACAAACCCAGTCTCCATCTCAGGTTTTGACTCAGCCTGCTTTGGAATCACTAATCTAGAAGCATCAGGCTACTTACTTTCAACACCATAATTTTGTTACTGATTCATTAATATGTTTTACATATTAATGAATCAGTAATTTTTGGCATTTTTGTGGAAGAGGAGGTTCATCTTTAATATTCAGGCTATATCAGCTACCAGTTTATAAACCTGTTTTGTGCTGCAGCAACAATCAAACATGTCCAGTTCATACATCATTGTAGTTTGTGTCTTTGCTCTTTCAGAACTGAATTGGAAATCCAAAGGTGCTGGAAAGCTTCTTCTCCAACCCTCAAAGCCAAACTTCACCCATGAGAGCTGACAGCATGCAATCATTTTGAGAAGTGACATTCTCATAAATAAAGGTGAGCAATGATACTTAATGTGTACTTTTTGATTATCATGTTTAAAGGTTTGTCATTGCTCACAGTGGCCTTGTATTCATTAGGCATTTCCAGAATAGTATCCAGCAGTTTCTTGTGAGCTGAGCTGAATCATTTTTCTTTTAATACATGTTTAACATTCACTTGAGTATTACTTGTTGTACATAACTGTGGCTCTGAAACAAAGGCTCTCCTGAAGGAGAAGAAGAGAGCCTTTAGATCAGGAAATAAGGAGGAGCTGAGAGCTGTGCAGAAGGATCACAGAAGGAAAATCAGGGATGGAAAAAACACCTACAGAAAGAAGATGGAGGACCAGCTACAGCAGAGCAACACCAGTGG
This sequence comes from Archocentrus centrarchus, assembly GCF_007364275.1. NCBI lineage: Eukaryota > Metazoa > Chordata > Actinopteri > Cichliformes > Cichlidae > Archocentrus > Archocentrus centrarchus. The sequence continues at coordinate 28,047,856 of NC_044356.1, read as the reverse complement.
AGTTTGGAGAAGCTTGAACTCAAGTTCAGGCCACAAACCAAGCCCACTCTGAGACTTAGAGTAGAGTGGGTGAACAACTTGGACCACTAGAACTACCAGCATTTTCACACTACTCCTTTTTCTACCAAGCGCCTCCAAATGGCAGTTTACATCTCATTAGGCCACCTTTTGTTATGTACACGGGGCCAGTAGATCGGAATGTGTGTGGGATGGGTGTGGGGGTGGGGATGGGTTACCACTGATGACCCAGGGTCGCCAGGTGTATAAAAAGCCAGGTCACAACACATATTTCACCTTTAATAAGAACATATTTGTAATTGAGATCCCAGATTTTGAAGAGATGTTTTGTGTTCTCCGTGCTTCAGGTTCACAGCAGATGGAAGGAAACTCAAACAGCCACTAATGTAGCCGTTGTGCTGACTGTAGACTGAGGGATCTCTTCAAATTGTTGTATTCCTCCTCTTCCTCGTCACCCACTGCTTCAGATCTTGCTATCACCATCAGACTGCAGCAGTTATGTTATTTAGCCATGAAACATGTCGTCACCCTCCCTTGATTTTTTTCAGGCTTTTCAGAAAACACAAAAAACTGAACTGAATGTTGAAAATTTAATTTGGACAAAAATAAAATTTAAAAAATGTCTTTGACCATTTTTTTAGGAGGGTGACGATATATAACCTTGTTCAGCCTGTTTAGGAATGCACTGAGATCAATAACCTAATTTCCAACGCAGATCTGGAGAAACAGCAAAAACCAACAGGACCCTACACAGCCACAGATGCTGCTCCAGAGCTAGAAGTTCTAAACCATAAACACCAACCTGGGAAACTTGCTAAGTGTGACAGGTCCAACGTAACCCCAGATACAGCCCAGCCACAGGGTGAACCAAATCTTTCAGATAATGACAACAGAGAACCAAACGCACCTCCCTCCTAAACTCACCAGCCTGCACCAACCTGACATTTCTCCTCCCTGAGTTAAATAGATGAATGGAAGTTAAATGGTTACAAACATAAAAACCACGGGTCCACAGACAGGATCAGTGAGCTGAAATCAACACAAAGCTACCTGAGAGGCTGTATTGAACTACTATATATAATTTAATCATTTGTCCTGACTGGTTTCACCTCAGATGTTCTTTCTCCTTTTGGTAGATTTCTCCCACCTCTGTTTTGATGCCAAGAAGAAGAAGAAGCTGCTTCAGAGAAGTGGGCTTCATGGTCTCAGTGCACAGCAACATGTGTTTTCACTGCCACAATCAAAACATTGAATAAAATCTATGTATTGTTGTTTGGAAATGTGTCACATTACTACATGCTAAGGTGTGTTATTAAAGAAAAAAATGAGTTCTATTTTTCTGGTTTGATGATATCCGAAGCTTTTGATTCAAAACGTTTATTTTCCACTGGACAAAATATTTACTGTTGCACATTTATTTCTCATAGGGATTTTTTCTTTCCATATTTCAGTCTCTGGTTCTTGAGAGTCATGGCTCTGTCTGGTCTCTGACAGAGATCCTTAAAAATATTATTGGAAAGTACCTATTAATTTTACTTTCAAACAGCTTTATGTGAATGTTATCTTTTCATTTATAATTTTTAATATATTGATCACAGTGTAGTGTACCGTAGAGGCATCCAAAAATGATGAGACTGGGCTGCTTGTGTGTGATTTGGAAGGTTTGTGTCTGTCTGTGACTCTGCAGAGGTTAAAGCTGTGATCCAGTCTCAGTCTCTGACTGAAGGTTGCTGAGACTCTGATTAGATACACAATGTGAAGTTCACAATTCTCTAAACAAATAAAATGGTAATGACAAACATGAACAGCTGTACTTATTTCAGAGACATGAATGTTTACAAACATAATATTTATTTTAAGGATTGGACTTCATAAAGCGCACTGATGTTAGAGTGTGTGTTCATATTTAAATCATTTTGTAGGCTGAAATTGTAATGGTGGACCTGAGATGGTCCAGAGAAAGTAAACACATGTTAATTGGAGTAATATCAACAACAGACTGAGACAGACAGCTGTGAAATGCGCACACAATGACATCACCTCATTCACTGCTAGCTACACTGCTAGCTACATCGTATCATTCATGATCATCTATGTAAACAACGTTTAAAGAAGCCGCCACAGCTCTGCAGCTGTAACTGTTTCAAATCATATATTTTTGCTCGTTTGAACTCTGAGGATGTTTTTAAAACGGTCTTAAAAGGCTGTTTCTATGGTGGTTGTCACGGACGCCTCAGCAGCTTCTTAGGCTAACCTGGCGCGTCCGGTTCCTGCTGCTAGCTGTCTGCCGCAGGAAGGCTGCGTCCCATTTCAAGGAGCCGCCGCTCCGCCGTAACTGTGGCTCAAACACCACTTTATCCTTTAAGAAAAGGTCTTTTATAGCCACTGATGACACACACACACTAATATGCACGTCACGGTCACAGTGTGACTTCACTAAAACCTCTAAAGTATTGTTTATAAAATGGAAAATGAACCGGGCAGGGCTCTGATGATGGAGGCTCTGCAGCTGACGTTTCACAATCCTGATTGACTCGCTGTACATTCATATAATTAATCAGAGCAGAGTTTAGACTGCACTGTGTGCTGCGCTCACTGTTACTGTGTCAGCTGCTGCCTTCATACATGTTACTGCTGAGGTTTGATGAAGCAGGTGGAGGAGAGTCAAAGAAGTAAATATTAATCCACTTATTATGCAATTACTAACCCTAACCCTAGCTCAGCATACAATAACGACTGCCGGTATTATTAGTTTGGGAAGGAGTCATTTTGGTCGCAGTTTTGATTATAAAATAAAAGGGAAAATATAAACAAACAAAAAGCTTAACATTGTGAAGACTTGGAAGAACAATGTGACACTGATGAGAGGATTAGGCTTCCCAGGTCATTCCCAGGCCAAACCAGCTGGTGATCAGAATTATTTTAATTATTTTTTTACCCAGTTTCGCTGGCGGTGCAGCGCTCAGAGCCTGTCCGAGGTCCCGGGCTGAACTTCAAGCCCAGCCCGTCCCTCCAGACAATACTCACTGCTCCACTATAATGACCGCTTTACTCTCATCTTTCTATTGTTTTTAATGGACAGTTCCGCTTACAATTACAGTTCAATGATGTGAGGATCCTTGGTACAGTATACAGCGGGCTGTAAATGAATGCGCTTCCACTATTACTGCTCCTCCTGGTGGATCAACAAGACATTACCACCATTTTCCCCAAATGCTGCTTAGGGGCGTTCCCACCAGTGGCCGGAATTCCTACGTCATTAGCGGGGGATCGCGTTTAGGCCAAGGTTCGGCCACGAATCGGCCAAGGACCGGCCAAGGTCGCGTCACGGATCGGCCGGCCATTTTCGGTGGCTGCATCTGTATGCCAGGGTCCTGGAGTGGAGAGGCGATCCATTAGTTGAACTTTGTGGACTTGGGGAAGGCATTCCTCTGGTATGTATGGTATTGGTCTTGTGGTATTCTTAGGGAGTATTTTCCTATCCTGTCTTTACAACGGTAGTGAGAGCTTGGTTCACATTGTTTGCAATAAGTCAGACATTCCCCGTGAGTATTGATCTTGTCTAGGGATACCACAGATTGTCTGTTTATAATTTTAAGTACTGAATTTCTAGGTGCAGCCAAGAGATGGAGGCTGCTGCATCTCCTGACATAAATGCTGTTTCTGGCTCTCAGCAGTGCACACACTTCAGCACGCATCCAGGGTTTGTCATTCTTGTGTCACTGGCAGGGTTTGGCCATTGTCACACTGTCAATTCCTTTATCAATGTAGCTGATGAATGATTCAGTGTATTCCTCCGGGGCAAGTGCCTTGTCATTTGTGGCCACCTCCTAGATTTCCAGGAGAGGTCACTGTGAGCGCCAGTCACATCACCATGTTCCATAAAAAAACAGAACAAAAAAAATTTGGCACAGATGTTCCTGTATACTGGCGTTCTATGTATGCTCTGCCTACTAACTTCTTGCACCCTGCTGTTATATGGTGGATTGTCTCAGGGGCATTTCTGCACAGCCTGCACCTGGGGTCTTGCCTGTGTGGTACACCCCAGCTGCTATCAATCTTGTGCTTAAAGCTTGTTCCTGCACAGCCATGATTAGCACCTCTGTGCTCTTTCAGCCCAACTTTGTTTAACGATTGGTAGGATTTTTCAGTATTGGCCACTTCTTCTCTTGGTGGTACATGCCGTGCAGGGGCCTATCCTTCCATGATTGATCCTCATCTTGCTCCTCTTCTATTTCTGCTGCCTGAGGTATTCACATTGCACGTGATCAATTGTGGCCATCTTCCTGATGTGCTTGTGGATCTTTGTTGTTTCATCCTGGGTAGTGGTTCTGACAGTCACTAGTCCTCTGCCCCCTTCCTTCCACTCAGCATACAGTCTCAGGGTGCCAGATTTGGGGTGAAACCCTCCATGCATGGTATGGAGCTTTCTTGTCTTGATGTCAGTGGCTTCTGTCTTCTCCTTTGGCCAGCTTGTTATCCCCACAGGGTATCTGATAACCGGCAGCGCGTAGGTGTTGATTTCCCAGATCTTGTTTTTCCCAATGGCTAATGTTTGGTGCATTCCATAGTCGGTATCATTAGCCAGTCTTGTTAATAATCTGGCTGAGGGGGTGTTTGCAAAACAGTAGTGGAGACAAAGCGTCTCCTTGGTAAATTCCGCAATTGATAGTGACTTGTGCAATTGCTTGATGTTAGCCTCTAGTGTTGTTCTCCACATCCCTACTGAATTCCAGATGAATTCCTGTTCTTTCTGTCAGTTCCTTTCTGGGCCCCATTCATGTATTGAGCCATGTTTTCATATTGTTCCCCTGCCACAGAGAGGACACCTTGGATAGTTCAGTGGAGAACATCTGGTTTATTCTCTTGGCTTCTGTCTCTGTGGTATACCTCTTTAAGTGTCTAAGTGTTTGCTTGGCAGTTTCTAACATCCAGGTATGAACAGCTTGTTGTATTTCTTAGGCACCCCTCTGTGCTGCCTTGATCCTAGCCTGTATTCTTCTTTTCCATGGAGGGTACTGCTCCTTGTGGCTGTTCAGCTTACAGCCATACTGTTGTATCCTCCTGAGACCTGAGGTCCTGTTAGTGATGGATTTTTAATTTCTAATAGATATTTGTGATTAGATGGACCAGATATGTATATAAATTAAGCTTCCTCTTTGAGCAGGAAGTTGTATTTTGTTACATTTTTGTTACATACTTTTAACTTATCAAAGTATAAAACACTATTTAGCAGAATAAAGACTAAGGTTTAGCAAAGCCAAAATGTAATGTCCCCATATGTGGATGCAGGGTCTCAGGAGGGTATAGATCAGCTGGTTGATTTCTGTGGTGGTAGCAGTAGGGATTGTCCTTAGCACTGCGCTCACATCTTCTAGTAGACTTTCAGAGGATACTTCACATAGTCTTGATAATTGACCACAGAGGGTCCAAGTTTCCAGCTTAGCCATGGTCATTTCTTTCAGATCAGTGGCTATGCTGACCTGCTCTAAATGTACCAGTTGTTCTTGGGGCTTGATATCCAATCTCGGGGTGTGGGGATGATGACATCTCCTTCCTGACCTGATGTCCTTGTTCTTGCTTGCAGAAAGTTTGATTTTTGATGCTATTGCATGTTTTGAAAACACAAACACTAATTGCTAGAATATTTTGTCATTAGCAGGGATAGAGTTAAGGACTGAAATGTGCTTTGAACCAGAGATGTGATCTGAAGCTGCAATAACTTTCTTCTTCTTTGTCAGCACTTGCAGGGGCCAAAACATCAAAACGTGACTTTGTACAATGAAACAGTAGACAAGCTGTTTCAGATACTCACACCAATTGCAGATGTTGCAGAACCCAGCCCTGATCGTTGTAGGAGTTGCGCTGTGGTGGGGAATTCTGGAAATTTGAAAGGATCACGTTATGGAGCTCTGATAGATTTCCATGACATTGTAATAAGGTAATGAGCATTTAACATCACAGTCATCTTTAAAAAAAAAAACAATCTAACTTGAACAATGTTCTTGACACTAACACAAAATCTGAAAAATGCAGATTCACATCGCAAAAAAAAAAAAAAAAAATCCTGTAGAATGTGCACGTAATGTGGTTTAAATTACTATCAGAATCAGAAAAACTTTGTCCATTGTAAAGCAGTCTCAATATATACAAATAAAACAACATAAAACACACTATATACACCACACAGTAAGATTAAAACATTATTAAAAGAAGTAACATAAAAATATAATTATGAGTTATTAATAAGGTTAACAGCAGTTGAGATTAATGATTTATTAACAATATTAGCCCTGGCTGCAGGGACCCTGTAGCGGCGACCTGATGGGAGGAGGTGAAATGAGCTGTACAGCGGATTTGAAGATTCATGTATGATAGTGCTGACTTTACGTCTAACTGCTTGAATGTGAAGATCTGACAGTGATGATTGTGTGGTGCCAGTTATTTTGTTTCCCTCTTTGATGAGCCGTGACAGTTCTGATTCATTTTTAGCAGAAAGAAAGGTGTACCACGATGTGATGCTATGAGAACTGACTCGATCAGTGACTTGTAAACAACTGTTAAAATATTTTTGCTTACTTTAAAACTGTAGAGTTTTCTCAGCAGAAAAAAGCACTGCTGTGCCTTTTTGTAGACATAATCACAAAGCACAGAGCAGGACAGTGTTCTGTCTACCTCAAGTACCAGATACCTAAAGGCATCTACGTGCTCCACCACCTACCCTTTAATCTCCAGTGGTTGAAGCAATGCAGAGGCCGCATCATCAGGCGTCTTTCTCCTACAGCAGCATAGCTGCTTCGTTTTTGAAACATTCAGCTCTATGGAGCTCCCATCGATGAGAATGATGAGTGTGTCCACTTGTTGATGATATGCTGCTAAGCTGTCAGAATCAGTCAGGTGAGCCGCCAAGGCCATGTCGTCCACATATTTGAGGAGTGTCATATTATCCATAGTACATATTATATTGTTTGTGTAAACAGAGAATAAAATGGGAGATAAAACACAGCCCTGTGGAACCCCTGTGTTTACAACAATCTTAGTGGATTTGTTACCAGTAACTGTTACATGTTGTGGCCTGTCCTGTAAAAAAAACTCTGATCCATTCAACCAGTGATGAGTTGATTGGTAGTTCAGTGAGACAGTTAAGCAGAGTGTTTACACTGACTGTCTTAAAAACAGAGTTCATAAATATAATCCTAGTACAGGAGTGAGGGTGGTCTAGATTTGTAGTTACAATATCTATCCTAAAACTTAAATACTTAAATTTAAATGTCTCTGTGTACTATTTAGACTCAACTACGGGCGCACCAAAGGCTATGAAACAGACGTTGGAGCCAAAACAACTCATCGTGTCATGTATCCAGAAAGTGCTACTAAATTGGACAACACAACTCATCTTCTGTTTTTTCCATTCAAAACACGTGACTTTCAGTGGCTTTACAAGTGCTTAAATCCAGGGTGGGGTAAACAGCTGGACTTTTTTCATACTGTTCTGCTCTGACTCTATGAAATTTTTAATAAAAGAGTACCATCCGGTTTTATCTGTTTGAATAAGAAAACTAAAAAAGGACCAAAATTTCAAACCTTGAGGGCTCAGATTGATGGTGTGTATAGCAATGAAATTACATTGATTTATTTTGTTTGGCCAGTTAGGGCTAGTGTTTGTCAGTGAATGAGACAATAACATATTAGTATACAACTGCTTATGAACACAGCAGAATTCTAAATTAGCTAGAAGTAGGTAGGGTGAAACTTGATCTTGCTTTTGAGCCTGACAGTGAACCAAAACAGTAAAGTTCCTGGCAGGCCGTCAGCTTCAGACCACTTTTAGCTGTGACAGCCACTGCAATTTCCTGGTGTTGGGACTAATGGGGATAATGTAAGTGAGCAGTTGAAGCAGTAGTAGCAATTTCTATTCTGCATCTTAACTTTTCAGCAATGAAACAGATCTCTCACAAATTCAGCAATAGTTCCCTCAGGAAGTTATAATTAGTGCTTAGTGGGAGTGACAGGCATGATGCCCTACATATGGTATATTCTCCATGTGCCATGTTTAAAATGCTAAGGTTTATAAAGCTAAAAAAAAGAAAAGACTTTAGGAAATATTAAAATATATTTTTGATACGCTTAAGCATTAAACTTTGAGATCCAAGGTCTGTGAGTAAGAAGGTCATCCTTTTTCCAAGAGCTGTTTGAAAATGTAGAACAACAACATGTTCACATAGCTGGTAACTATCTTGCTGCAACAACTGAACATTTTATTGTTACTCTTAAATACTAGATCATTATTAGCACATATTTGATAATCAGTTCTCTACCAAATTTAACAATAAATTTTCTTTTCAACAGGGAAAGTGGTTTTCCACACTCTAACAAGATAGTTAACAAGGATTTGGTGAGTATTTTAAGTTTAATTAAACTGGCATATAAAGATATCTAAACAGTCCAATAATAAATTTGAGCTAACATTAGTTCAAGCAGGCTGATACCCTTTTACACACTGAACTGGCAAAACTCATCTATTTGCACTATTAAGCTGCTTTAGCCTAATCTCAATTGATGCAGATATGCAAGCCACCTCCACCTCTTAATACTCTTTTTCCAGTAACTCATGCGTGCCATGAACGTGCACGGAATGGCGTGCAGGTCTTGGAACAGAGCCATGCCACCAAAAATTAATACTGGCTTCTTTTAGCCACAGTGGTGCTAATTTAAAGTATTTCATTGTTTATTCATTGCAGAAAGAAATGTTTTCAGATTAAAAGCCATTTCTGATTCCTAACAGATAATGATCCTCCATCCGGCTTTCATAAAATATGTTCATGAAGTCTGGCTAGGAAAGAAGGGATATTATCCATCCACTGGCTTTCTTACTGTGGTTCTCAGCTTTCTGATGTGTGATGAGGTATGTTCACATTACACAATTTGCATGCATCTGACTTATGGTGGTTTTGATCAAATGCCAAGAAACAGATTTACCAGCAAAGTCAAGAATGAAATCTGACACAAATGACTACATATAATTAGTAGCTTTAAAAAATCCAAAATGATTATGTTTGCAAATACTTCATGAGAACAGAAATGTATTTATGGTTTTTATGTAACTCTCTGATAATGTTTCTCCAGTGTTATAGTGGTTAACACATTTTCTAGGTGCAAGGTCACTGGTTTGATTCCAGCCAAGTCAATGATATTTATATTTTTATATAAATAAAACTGACTTGACAGTTGACTTGACATCGAAGTTACTTTCTGTGGCAACCCCTTGTGGCAAGGGAGCAGCTGAAAGTAGCTTTTCTCTCTGATAGTGGTGTGTAATAATGTAAAACTTGGTACTGATCTGATACCACATAAATACAGGGTCAGTATTGCTGATGCAAAGTACCAACTTCCAAATGCGGCTTATGTACTTTCATGTAAGGGAGAACAGTGTGACATGACTTATGAGCTGAATGTATCAGAAAAATAGTGCTACAAAAAAAATGGAGTCTGAGGCCATGGTCATGCTTCCTCTGATGGGTGGCTGGCCTCTCCCTTAGACATAGGGTGAGGTGAGGAGTGCAGTCATTCAGGTGGGGTTCAAAGTAGAGCTGCTGCTCCTACACATCAAAAGGAGCCAGTTGAGGTGATGCCTCTTTACTGAGGTGTTCCAGGGATGTCCTACCAAGAAGAGGCTCCGGGGTAGACCCAGGACATGCTGGAGAGATTATATCTCTCAGGTGGTCTGGGAATGCCTCAGTCTCCCCCCGGATGAGCTGGAGGAGGTGGCTGAGGAGAGGGAGCTCTAGGCTTCTCTCTCTAGGCTGCTACTCCCACCATCTGGCCCTGGATAAGCAGAAGAAAATGGATGGATGAAAAATTAAAGGAACACTTTTTAATCAGAGTATAGCATCAAGTCAGTGAAACTTCTGGGATATTGAGCTAGTTAGTTAAGTAGCAGAAGGGGTTCTTAATCAGTTTCAGCTGCTTTGGTATTAATGAAATTAACAACAGGTTCATTAGAGGGGCAACAATGAGACAACCCCTAAAACAGGAATGGTTTTACAGGTGGAAGCCGCTGACATGTTTTCCCTTCTCATCTTTTCTGATTGTTTTTTCAATAACTTTGCATTAGGCTAGGGTCAGTGACACTGCTGGTAGCATGAGGCTATACCTGGACCCTACAAAGGTTACACAGGCAGTCCAACTCCTCCAGGATGGCAGATCAATATTTGCTATTGCCAGAGGGTTTCCCGTGTCTCTTGACTGTATAGTGTTCTTCGGTTCAAAGCCATTGCGGCCAAATAGCTCGCCTCATCGTTGCCTCATCTGACCATAAAACATTTTTCTAAAAAGCATTTAGTCTGTCCATATAGATGGCAGCAAATTTCAGTCAAGATTGAAGGTGTCAATTTTAGAGCAGTGGCTTCTTTCTTGGTGGGCACCTTCTCAGCTCAATGATGTAAAACTTACTTCACTGTGGACAGTGATGCCGGTGATCTAGCAGTTTCTGGTTTATGGCAGGCTTGAGCCTTGGTGGTTCCTGGGTTGGTCCTGAACACGCTAACTTCCTCTCATCTGAGGGGGGTGGTTTTGGTCTTCTTCCAGACCTTGGCAAAGTGGTGACACATCAAAATAACTTGCACTTATTACTCAGTTGCTTGAAACTCTGATCTTGGAATCTGCAGTTGTTTACAAGTTGCCCATTAAGCTTCTGGAATGGATTTCCCAAAGTCCTGACCTCAATCCCTTTGAAAATTTGTGGACCAAGCTTAAAAGCCTGGTCAGTGCTAGGAAACCAACTAACTGAAATGAACTCTACCAATACTGCAAAGAAGAGTCGTCAAATATCCAGCCAGAATAATGCCAGAAGTTTGCTTATGGCTACCAAAAGTGTCTGACTGACATGCAACTTGCCAAGGGACATTTAACCAAATATTAGTGGGGGTGTATGTATTCTGTTGACCCTGTATGGATTACAGAAAATCAAAATAAAATCAAACTTGTGCACCCAGTTCTTGTTTTCTTAAAGTCATTAAAGAAGTATGATTTACAATCATTCCACCCTGGAAAAAAGAACAGTTTAAGAAAAATCATTAAAAGCTCTAAAATACTACGACACTCATGCCCACAATGAGTTTATGTAAATTTTTGACCACAACTTTATGTGTGTGATTTACTCAGCAATAAAATATAATGAGACCCATTCTTATTTTCTCACTTTTATTCAAAAAAGTACTTTATGAATTCAATTTGTGGCAACATTACTTTAACATTAAAGGCTTACTCGGTGCATAATTTTGTTTCCCCAGGTCAACATTTTTGGGTTTGGAGCAGACAGCGAGGGAAACTGGAGCCACTACTTTGGCATTCTCAGAAACAAACAAATCAAAACAGGAGCTCATCCAGGACAATACGAATATGAAATGATTGAGAAATTACACAAGAGGAAGAAAATAATTTTTTTTAAAGGATGGTAATTTCTTTTTTTCTTAGCATTTGTGTGTTTATCAGTTCCAAATAAGCCCTAACCCTATATATAAATTTTGTTCTTTTTAAAACAGTTGTCCCAAGTCATTGCAACCAGTGGATGAAAAAAATAATTATTCTAACTTACAAGCATCAAAAAATATGCACATATTTTCCACAAAGTACCTTCTGCTTGACTCCAAAATATAGGGTTAGGGTTCAGAACAAGGGTTTGGATTGTCACAGATAATGACTTAGACCTCCGAGACTTAACAGAAACTTCTGTCAGTAGATGTTTATCCACAATCAAAACTGTTGTAATCTTATCTACATTTTCTCTCCAAAATGACAAGAACTGCAAAATGCAAAGCTGTTTTTTTGTTTATTATTTTTTACTCCATAAATTAGCTGATTAAATGTTGAGGACCTGGATGAATGGGTACAAAGCCATTTAGTATCAGTCATGCCTGCCTACCATTCACATTAAACCCCTGTAACTTGGTCATACGCGTAATTGAGAAACCAAGTATAGATGTTACATGCTACAAGGGGTATTGAATACATTTTACTGTCATATGGGGTGCTCCATTTCCAAACTAAAGATTAAAGAGGTCTTTGCATAAACAGGTGTAAACAACAAAGGGATACTTGTTAGTGATGAGTTTTGCCTTTGTGTAGTACACCATCACACACCGATAGACAAATTCAGTGTGCAAATTATAACATTGGATGCCAGATCACACAGAGACGCATTAAACCTCAATTACAATGACTTCAGTAAAGACTTTCCTGATGCATTTATGGTCTCACATTTGTTTATCACTCATCACGTCTTTCAAAACACCAACAGCAGCTCTGGCAGAGACTACACAATGGGACTTCACTAACAAATGGATGGCTACCCAATTTTTATATATGTGTCTATAAGTATGTGGTGAAAATATGGCATGGTGATGGTAGGGCTAAAGTAGTATTTTAATATAAAGAGGAAAACTCTTTATATTAAAATACCTTAATGCTGTTAAGGTTAAGAAATAGAGGACTTCGTGTGATGCACTGAGCACTTCTTCACTCTTTTCACTCCCCAAGTGTTAATGTATACCACCGCAGCATGTCAATAAAGTTTGTCTTCTCTCTTCTTTAGTCTGTGTTTTGTCCTTTCTCCCTGTGCTGCCTTTTCCCTTTCTCTCTCTGCTCACTCCCTAACAAGTCACGGCAGATGGCTGCCCCTCCCTGATCATAGTTCTGCCAGATGTTTTTTTCTTGTTAAAAGGGTTTTTTCCTTCCCACCATCACAAAGTATTTGCTCATACTGTAACACAGGGGTGTCCAAACTTGCCTCCAATTAAGAGGGTTAAGCGAAATGTCAAAAAAGTAACTTAAAGGGCCAAATTGTATGCTATTTTTGACATCAATTCGTGGACCGGGAGTGGGCGGGGCCAGAAGTTTGAACACCCCTGCTGTAAGAGGTTGTCTCCAGAATATGTGAGGTGACTGTTGTTGTGATTTAGCGCAATATAAATAATACACCTGAATTGAACTGAACAGTAATCAGTATCAATAACCAAAAAGGCATTCAGGTCTGTTATATGTATTTTTTGTTAATTTAACACCAGACATTGTTTAATATTCAACAATAATGGGTGTCACATTGTGCTTCATCATCCTTGGCTATGATAAAATTTTTTGAAAAACAGGCATTTCATTTTCAGTTATTGTACAGACAATCACTCCAATGTGGTACTCTGTTCCAAAGTTTTTCACCCATGAGGCTGTGGATACACAAGACACATTCAATATGGGGCAAGACCTTAAGACCTCACTGCAATCTAGTTCACCTATTGGGTAATCTTTAAGATGACCAGACTGAAACCTTTGAAAGTACAAATTCTCCCAATGAAAAGCCAGCTGCCTCTAGTGCTTCTTTACCAGTGTTTTGGTTATGTTTTTAAAGTTCTTTACAGATTTCTTGAAGAAATTGTGTTTACCTTCAAATCTCAAACACCACACATGGATGAGTGGTCCTATTTTTCTGATGCATCTGGGATAATGAATCATCAGATGATGTTTTGGAATCAGCTTCTTATCTGTAAATACAGACTTAAAGAGTTTATGATGTTTGAATGAATGTGTAAAACTTGAGGAGGGTTGCATCATAGGACAGCAAACACAAAGTGCGCCTTAAACAGTTCATCGAAAGCAGCCACTGCAGTCTGTGCCACACAGGGAATAGGCTTCTGATCCAGGATGATGTAGAACTGCATCCTGCTCCTCTTTTCTCCAACGCAAAGGAGGAAGGGCTGTGCAGATCCAACTTTGGCAAGGAAGGTCGCCATGCTTGTCCCCACCCAAGACTGAGACACAGCACGTTAGAAATAATGATTGCTCTTAGTCCCTCACAAGTGACAAATCAAGAACATTTTCCACCTTTCTTTTGCTGTAAACATGCCAAAAAATGGGATGTGACTTAGAAGGAAACTCCTGTGGGCTTAAGTGAAAAGGTCAGTTATATTGGTCTCATCCGATTCTTTGTGCGGCCATTATTTTTCCATAACCAATTTAGTTCTATTTAGTCATCAAATTAACCCTGAACCCCCCAAAACCTATGAATTCATAATACATCAAATAACAGCAAACATAATGATTTAACATTATGTATTTAGTTTTGGAAAAGTGAGAAGCAAAGTAATTCATGTCAAAAACATACCTTCGTGAACTTGATAACATGGTCTACATCCTCAGGTGCACTAATTTTCCTGTCTTTTCCCCTTCATGGTTGGAGGCATCTTTAGCATCACAGCATGCAAATGCATATACAGAGAAGACTGTTGAACATATTTATCTATTAATACCTACCATAATAACTTGATTCTTCCTGAGTGGACAGAAGGTCATCCAGATGAGCACTCTGTTGAAGGCTTTTGCTGACAGTGATGACCGTCGGTTTGTAGAACGTTGGAAATCTTGCAATGAACTTCCCAGAGATGTCTTCTCCAAAGAGCATGATGAACTCCTGCTCAATCTAGCACAGACAAAAAGAAAATCCCATCACAATCCAAATTAACAGATCAATCAGTTAATCAAATCTGAGTTTCTCACCAAGCCTGTTTCATCAAAAATATCAGCATCCACATCGACTCCAGATGAGTCCTTCAGGTCTACAGACACTCCACTTGACAAGTTGAATTTAGCACGAACTGGAAGGGAACAAAAATGCTCATCTTAACCTGCTAATTTGTAGCACATGGTTAGAACCATTAAGGGCCAATCACATTTATAATTAGAAAATCCATCCATCCATCCATCCATTCTCTTCCGCTTATCCGGGGCCGGGTCGCGGGGGCAGGAGCCTAAGCAAAGAAGCCCAGGCTTCCCTCTCCCCAGCCAACTCCTCCAGCTCATCCGGAGGGACCCCAAGGCGTTCCCAGGCCAGCCGAGAGATATAATCCCTCCAGCGTGTCCTGGGTCTACAACGGGGCCTCTTCCCGGTGGGACATGCCCGGAACACCTCACCTAAGAGGCGGCCAGGAGGCATCCTAATCAGATGCCCGAGCCACCTCAACTGGCTCCTTTCGATGTGGAGGAGCAGCGGCTCTACTCTGAGCCCCTCCCGGATGGCCGCACTCCTCACCATATCTCTAAGGGAGAGGCCAGCCACCCTTCGAAGGAAACTCATTTCTGCCGCTTGTATTCGCGATCTTATTCTTTCGGTCACTACCCAAAGCTCGTGGCCATAGGTGAGGGTAGGAACGTAGATCGACCAGTAAATCGAGAGCTTCGCTTTTACACTAAGCTCTCTCTTCTCCACGACAGACCGGTGCAGCGTCCGCATCACTGCAGAGGCAGCCCCGATCCGTCTGTCGATCTCCCGCCCCCTTCTCCCATCACTCGTGAACAAGACCCTGAGATACTTGAACTCCTCCACATGGGGTAAGAACTCGCTCCTGAGCCGGAGAGAGAGCACTCCACCTTTTTCCTGCTGAGGACCATGGCCTCAGACTTAGAGGTGCTGATTCTCATACCAGCCGCTTCACACTCGGCTGCGAACCGTTCCACTGCGAGCTGGAGGCCACCGCCTGATAAAGCCAACAGAACCGCATCATCCGCAAAAAGCAGAGATGAGACTCTGAGGCCACCAAGGAAGAAGTCTTCCGCCACCTGGCTACGCCTAGAAATTCTGTCCATAAAAATTATGAACAGAATCGGTGACAAAGGGCAGCCCTGACGGAGTCCAACACCCACAGGAAACGAATCCGACTTATTACCGGCTATACGGACCAAGCCCTCACTGCGGTTGTACAAAGACTGAATGGCCCGCAACAACGGGCCAGACACCCCATACTCCCGCAGGACCTCCCAAAGGACACCCCGAGGGACGCGGTCGAATGCCTTCTCCAAGTCCACAAAGCACATGTAGACTGGTTGGGCAAACTCCCACGCACACTCGAATATCCTTGAGAGGATAAAGAGCTGGTCCAGCGTTCCGCGACCAGGTCGAAAACCGCATTGTTCCTCCTGGATCCGAGGTTCGACTAACGGACGGACCCTCCTTTCCAGCACCCTGGCATAGACCTTACCGGGGAGGCTGAGGAGTGTGATCCCCCGAAAGTTGGAGCACACCCTCCGGTCTCCCTTCTTAAAGATGGGGACCACCACCCCGGTCTGCCAATCCATTGGCACTGCCCCAGATCTCCACGCGATGTTGCAGAGGCGTGTCAACCAAGACAGCCCTACAACATCCAGAGCCTTCAGGAACTCAGGGCGAATCTCGTCCACCCAAGGGGCCCTGCCACCAAGGAGTTGTTTAACTACCTCAGTGACCTCACCCCCAGTGATGGTCAAGTCATCTCCCTCGTCCCCAGACTCTGCTTCCACTACAGAAGGCGTGTCAGTGGGATTTAGGAGGTCCTCGAAGTATTCCTTCCACCGTCCGACTATAGCCTCAGTTGAAGTCAGCAGCACCCCACCCGCACTATAAACCGTGTGAGTGGAGTACTGCTTTCCCCTCCTGAGTCGCCTGACGGTTTGCCAGAATCGCTTCGATGCCGTCCGAAAGTCTTTTTCCATAGCCTCACCAAACTCCTCCCACACCCGAGTTTTTGCTTCGGCCACTGCCCAAGCTGCATTCCGCTTGGCCTGCCAATACCTGTCAGCTGCCTCCGGAGTCCCACCGGCTAACCAAGCCTGATAGGACTCTTTCTTCAGCTTGATGGCTCCCTTCACCTCCGGTGAACACCATCTGGTTCGGGGGTTACCACCACGACAGGCACCAACCACCTTGCAGCCACAGCTCTGAGCAGCAGCCTCAACAATGGAGGTGCAGAACATGGTCCATTCGGACTCAATGTCCTCAGCCTCCCTCGGAATGCTGTCGAAGTTCTGCCAGAGGTGGGAGTTGAAGATCTCCTGGACTGGGGCTTCTGCCAGGCATTCCCAGCACACCCTCACAATACGTTTAGGTGTGCCAGGTCTGTCCAGCACCTTCCCCCGCCACCTGATCCAACTCACCACCAGGTGGTGATCAGTTGACAGCTCAGCTCCTCTCTTCACTCCTCCGTGAATCGCCACCTTATCGTGGTGGAGGGGTTTGTGTGCCCCAGTGATCCCAGGAGCTATGTTGTCCGGGGGCTTGTCCCCCTGGTAGGGTCTCCCATGGCAAACTGGTCCTGGGTGAGGGTCCAGACAAAGAGCGGTTCAGAAGACCCCTATGTTTGCAACAACGAGGGAACAGTTTACCCTGCCCGGGATAGGGTTACCGGGGCCCCACCCTGGAGCCAGGCCTGGGGAGGGAGCTCGAGGGAGAGCGTCTGGTGGCCGGGCATTAGCCCGTGGTGCTCGGCCGGGCGCAGCCCGAAGAGGTTACATGGGCCCGCCCTCCTGTAGGCCCACCACCCGCAGGAGGTGTCGTAGGGGTCGGGTGCAGTGTGTGTCGGGCGGTGGCCGATGGCGGAGGCCCTGGCGGACCGATCCCCGGCTATCGAAACTGGCTATCGGGTAATTAGAAAATATTTCAAATAATATTTTCAGACAATGAGCTACTGGTTTAAATAGCAAATTTTATCATGAAGTGTTGCCTCTATTGTTGGCACACAGTTCACCAAAATTTTACATAACCATATTTATGAACAATAATGAATGAATTATTACTTCAGTATAGCCCATTACTTCAATAAAGAGAGGGGAGTTAATAAATATGCTTGACATGAATACATAGATGGGCCTAAATCTTGCTAATAAGAGTTGTTGGACAAATCCACGACTTCTTTTTTGGGCAACATAAATGATCCCCGTCCTAGTTTTGTCATGCCATCCTCCAAACTTAGTTAAAGCAATAATTATTGACACAGTGACCTTCTTCAACACATTTCTACTGTGTGGTGAGCTGCAGCTATATAAAGGACTTCCTGTTAGTGGTGCAATACAAATCAAAATATAATTACACAAGTCAAAAACAATGACCCAAGAACAACATGCTAAACAAAAAGAAACTGTATACACTATTCTGAGGAGGTTATGGAGAAGGACTTTTGGTAAGTCTCAAGGATGAAGGAGAAGCACTAAGGAAGAAAAAGAACCTGCTGTAATGCTACTGGTAGTGTGGGCTCTCTTACCTGTCTGCACAGGTAGTTTTTTTGCCCTTAAAATTACTGAAGCAATTTACTGCAGATGTGCATTGTTAATTTATTTGATGCAAAGATATGGACACTTTTTTTGGAGTGCTGCTTTTATTTTACATTTGAATGAAAAACACAAAATGGTTGGCAGCAGGCACTTTACTGCATTTTAAAATTATGCAGTCCATTCAAGGACTAGTGACACGACATCTATGTAATACCTTTTATACATCATATTGTGCTCATTCATTTATTACCAGTATCTTGAGAAAGTGGGAAAGACTTGAGGAAGTTCCTGCATTTTAAGACACACTAACACGCACTGTAATTAAAATATATTACAGAGGGATGTTTGTGGTGGGGGTTGAAATTCAGGATTGTGGGGGCTGGAAGAGCCGTTTCCATTATCATTAAGTGCGAAGAATGAAAAAAGTTGAATGCTAAAGCCATGTTAATTCTCTCCTAACTGTCAGCATACGCAGTTTCTGCACCTATAAATGAATAAATAAATATTGCAGTATTTGGCTGGACACTTGTGTTGCAGCACATGTATCTGCTGTTGCATTGGCTCCCTTTCACAGCTTAGCAGAGTATTAAAATAAATCACAGAGGCGATAACCTAAGATTAGCGGCAAGACACCTCAGTGCATCGAGTCATGCTGAAAGTAAGCCTGCATGACTGCGATCGTTGCCGCTGTGACTGCTCGTTTATTTGAAAAGCCGGCGTGTCAGCAACACGGGAAAATTCCCCATAGTTGTAAGGGCCAAATCTTTGGGTCCCTCCCCTAAAACAGCTTTTCACTGAGTCGTCACCCTAAATATTTAGAACAGAGCTCCACATATTTCTGCTACATTTCTTTCTGTATGCGCATGTGTACCAGAATACGCACACACAGTACTGATGAGCAATCCCAGTGCTCTGTGTCCTATCACATCTAAAACGCACCCTTCCCGGACCCAACATTAATCAATTCACATTTAAATTTCAATTTTACTTTAAAAAACATTAGCAGTGCAGTCAAATAATTGTTTTATGCTTTCATGTTCATTAGTCAGCAATAACCACTGAGTGCAAGCATCACGGTCTTCTGTTTTTGTGGTGTACACAATATCTATTTCAGTGTTTAGCTGAACACCAAGTTTTTTACTCAGTTAACATAATCACACTGAATCACTGGTTTATTTTTTCTCCTGAAAGGACCTACATCAACTTTCATCACCATAGGTTATATCCTTAGATTGGGACAGAAAATGCCAAGCTGTAATTTATGTATTATTCATAACTGCTCTGTAGCTTTTAGAGTCCACAGGGTTCTAGCCAGAGGTTGATCGCCTGGTGTTTCACTGGTATCAGAACTGTTCGCTCTTACCACAATTTAGCAAGCAGTCATCTGATACCAGATACCACCTGGCTGTGAATTGTTTCACCCTGGTGGTGAAACAATTCACAATAGATGGCGCTGGTGAGGTCAGCAGCCGTCGTACCTGCTCCTACGCTTTGTTTGTATATATTAGGTTTAGCTCTAATTTTGGACTTTATAATTCCGCCTGCTCTGTGTCATATCACGTATGACAGACAGACTCTTTTTAATATCAGAATACAGCACTCTGGCTGTATTCTGACACCTTTATCTCCCGACCCGACTTGGCCTCGGGAGATCCAGCGGATCCAGCGTTTCCAGTGGGCCAGCTCAAACAAAGGACCCAGGTCACGGACAAGGCCCCGAGGGAAAATAGCCGGCGTAAGAGAGAGGCTGAGGCGCAGAGCGCACCAAACGCCACTGCCGAGCATCCTGTTGGCTAATGTCCAGTCACTGGATAACAAGCTGGACGAACTCAGGGCCAGGATACAGTTTCAGAGGGACATAAGGGACTGCAACATCATCTGTCTCACGGAGACATGGCTGACCCCCCTCATACCGGACCACGCCGTACAGCCGTCGGAGTTCTTCAGTGTTCATCGCACGGACAGAACGAGTGAGTCTGGAAAATCAAGAGGAGGAGGTGTGTGCCTAATGATTAATAACAACTGGTGTGACAGTAGGAATGTTGTCCTTCTGAAACAATCATGTTCACCTAACCTGGAGCTCCTAACCCTGAAATGCCGCCCCCACTACCTGCCCCGCGAGTTTACTTCGGTCATCTTCAGCGCCGTCTATATTCCACCTCAGGCGGACACAAACACTGCACTATCCGAGCTACATGAGGCTATTTCCACCTATCAGGCTAACCAGCGTGATGCGGCTCTCATCGTAGCCGGGGACTTTAACAGTGCAAACTTGAAAAAGCTGATACCGGAGTTGATTCAACACATCGACTGCCCCACCAGAGGAGAGAGGACCCTAGACCACTGCTATTCTCCATTCAAAGATGGCTACAAAGCAAAGCCTCTTCCGCCTTTTGGGAAGTCTGACCACACCTCTGTGCTTCTCATGCCGAAATACAAACAACGGCTCAGGCAGGAACCCCCTGCTGTGAGAGAAGTGACACGGTGGTCTGATCAAACAGAGGCCGCTCTGCAGGGTGCGTTGGATTCAACCGACTGGGACATGTTTCGCAGCAGCGCGGGCGGAGACATCGAGGAGTTTACGGAAACTGTTGTGGGATTTATTGGGAAAGTTGTTGAAGACACTTCACTTAGGAGGACCATCAGGACTTTTCCCAACCAGAAGCCGTGGGTGGATAAATCTGTCCGCGACGCCCTGAGGTCCCGCACCGTTGCCTACAACTCCGGCCTCGCCTCTGGGAACATGGAGGACTACAAGGTTGCATCATACAACGTCCGCAGAGCGGTGAAAGAGGCTAAACATCGCTACGGCCGCAGACTGGAACAGCAACTACAACAGTCTGACCCCAGGGGACTGTGGCAGGGACTACGCACCATTACGGACTACAAAGCACCACACACACACCCGGTGAGTGCCGACGCTTCTCTGGCTGATGAACTCAACATCTTCTTTGCGCGCTTTGAGTCGGGAAGCCGACAGCCCGCTGCGCTCCCGGCCGGAGGGGCGGAGACACTCACTGTGACGGAGCGCGACGTGAGGAGGGCGTTTAGACGTGTAAACACGAGGAAAGCGGCTGGACCAGACGGTATTAGTGGACGTGTCCTTAAGACCTGCGCTGACCAGCTGGCACCTGTGTTTACACTGATATTCAACCTCTCACTGAAACTGTGTGTGATTCCCACCTGCTTTAAAAAGTCCATCATAGTCCCTGTCCCAAAGAAACCACACCCCAGCAGCCCCAATGACTTCAGGCCCATAGCACTCACCTCTGTGGTGATGAAGTGTTTTGAGAGACTCATCAAGACATTCATCACCTCCTCACTGCCCACCACCCTCGACCCACTACAGTTTGCATACCGGCCAGACAGATCCACAGATGACGCCATATCCTTCCTCCTCCACAAGACCCTTTCACACATAGACACTGGTAAGGGGAACTATGTGAGAGTGCTGATTGTAGATTACAGCTCAGCATTCAACACCATAGTTCCCTCCAGGCTGGTCTCTAAGCTGCTGGACCTGGGCCTGGGCCCATCCCTGTGCAGGTGGGTTCACAGCTTCCTGACCAGCAGACCACAGGTGGTACGAGTGGGTCACCTCACCTCATCCTCCCTCACCCTCAACACTGGATCCCCCCAAGGCTGTGTGCTCAGCCCTCTGCTGTACTCACTGTACACCCATGACTGCGAGGCCACGTCAGAGTCCAACGTCATCATCAAGTTTGCTGACGACACTGCTGTTGTGGGACTAATCTCTCACAATGAGGAGACAGCCTACAGGAGAGAGGTCTCCCGCCTGGAGAACTGGTGCCAGGAGAACCACCTCCTGCTCAACGTCAGCAAAACAAAGGAACTGATTGTGGACTTCAGCAGGAAGCAGCAGAGGGACTACCATCCACTTGTCATCAGTGGTGCTGAGGTGGAAAGAGTGGACACTTTCAAATACCTGGGAGTGACCATCTCACAGGACCTGTCCTGGACTCATCACATAAACATCACTGTGAAGAAGGCCAGACAACGTCTCTACCTCCTCAGGCGGCTGAGAGACTTCAAGCTCCCACTCAAGGTGCTCAGGAACTTTTACACCTGCACCATCGAGAGCATCATGCGTGGGAGCATCACCACCTGGATGGGAAACTGCACCAAGCAGGACTTCATGGCCCTAAAAAGGGTGGTTCGTTCAGCTGAACGGACCATCAGAACCACCCTCCCCAACCTGCAGGACATTTACACCAAGCAGTGCAGGCTGAGGGCCATGAAGATCCTAAAACAGCCCAGCCACCCCGGACACTCTCTCTTCTCCCTGCTCCCATCAGGCCGGCGTTACCGCTGCCTGAGGATTAAGACTGAAAGGTTGAAGAAGAGTTTTTACCCACAAGCCATCCGTCTGCTCAACTCTGAGCCCTAACTGGACCATTATTGCACAATGTAAATATTATAATTTAAAAAGTGTGTATAGTGTATAGTATATAGAGTATAGTGTATAGTGTGAATTACTTTTTTTATTTTTATTCTTCTTATTTATATGTGTGTGTATATATGGTTGCAGGTACAAAATACATTTCACTGTGCATTGTACTGTGTATAACTGTGCATGTGACAAATAAACACTATCTTATCTTATCTTATCTTATCTTAAGTCCACCTTTGAAAGCACAGTGGGGACTTGAATGAGGAACATTGTTCGCACTGAATGTTGGAATTCTACGCTATCAATTACCTTCAATCAATCACCTGACCAACAGACGTTCCTAAACTGTTCAGCCACAAGTTATCATTTGACAGTCTCAGGTTAATGAGAACAGCTGTGGTGTGATGATGGCGTCAACATTTTTGTTGACACTCAAACGAGTGTTGACAGAGAAGGTGTGGATGTCAGCACAGCATTAGATAGGAGTGGTCATAAACTGCTTGAACGTTAAACTGTAGATCTTTGCTTGATTTTGTGACCAGACTGACAGTAAGCTGAAAGTTTTGTGTTTTAAATGTATTTATTTTTTTTAGCCAGCTGATAACTACTGACTAAATAAAAATTATGCATGTTTCCACTGTGTGGTTTGGTAGACAAATAAGTCAGCAGTGATTACAGAAATACAAACCTCATTAACAGTAAAGGGGCTCCAAATAATACTTGACAACACTTTATTATGCATTAAAACTTTACTGCATATTGCATTTCATAGCTAGTGAAAAACTGAGGAAAGGCTCTTGATTTTAAAATGTATTGTCCCATCTGTGGTTCTGTACTGTAATCAGTAATTCATAAATAAATTGTAATTATGACACAAGGAAGGACTTGTTAGGTTCCTGGGAAAACAGCCTATGTAAACAGAGTATAATTTGCTGAATTACTACAAAAACAACTGTGTAAACAGGGCTGGACCCAAAATGCAATCCAATATGACCTTTTGAAATGAGAATAGGTAAGTAAACCTATTACCTATACCATACTACTGAACTCACACAACTGAACTGTATGCAGCGGTGTAGTGCCGGATCATTATTTACAGTAGAATTTCACTTTACACTAATAAACATTCACATCTGCAGAACTGCAAGACTACCCCGTACTGGAGGAAGGAGACAGCTGTTCACCCCAGAGCAGGAACAAGCCATCATAAACATGGTCAGAACAGACAACAGCATATGTCTCTGACTAATATCACAAAGTTACATTTAGCACTATCCATTCCATAAGTTTATCTGCACTGGGCTGTCTCCTTCATAGATATCAAGTAAGCAGATATACAGGGTCCCGTTTATATAGAACTCTGAACGGGTGAATAATGTATGTACAGGTAGGCTACTCTGTCCTCTCACTGGTACTGTAATCCAGTGCCCTGTACAACATAACTTTGTATATTTCATACTGCCACACAAATGCCATAATGTTTGGTTTCAGAGAGTTATGGAGCTAGATGCAGCTGCTGGGGAATACAAGTTCCTATTCACTGATGAAGCTGGCTTCAGTCTTGTCAAAACAAGGCGCATGGAGAGGAACATCATAGGACATCATGCCATTGTTCGTGTTCCTGGGACATTGATGAGGGAGCATGCCAAGGGTGGATACATCACTCCAGACGGTGCTTCACTCACTGTCTGGCCAGAGAGGACATTGGTTGTAATATAGATGAGGTTTTGTGGCCAGACCCAGACAAGAGACAAGCTGCACCCTAATTTTTTCTTTGGAGTTAGAGGCCTGTTGTGTTTTGTAATGTGTTACTGTATATACAGCATGTGTGTTTCAGTGATTTTCATGCCCAAGGAATAAACATTTCCCTGGTAATGTTGCTTTAGTTTATAGTGGTGTATTAATTGTGGAAATTTACATATTATGACAGACCGTCACACTGAACACTCAAAAAACAGAAGCCAGTAGTGTTTTCAGTTTATTCCATCAGTGTGTAGTTATGGTGTAGAAAAGGCTGTTGATTGGCTATGTGTTAAGTCTGGATTTAAAAATACCTTTCCTGGTGACCAGGGTGGTTCAGCGGTTGATCAAGGGACCACATATGCTGCATGGCGGTGCAGACAGCACAGGTTCAAGTCCCGACCTGTTGCCATTTACGGCGTGCCTTCCTCCCACTTTCCTGTTTGTCTACACTGCAAAACTGTCAACTAAAGCTGCTAAAAGCTGAAAAAAAATTTCTCTTTTAGAGTAATACTTTTTTTGCTTTTTTTTTAAGCGAATTGTAATTAAATGATTTAAGTAGATACATAGTCTGGGCTAAGGCCCTGTTTACATAAGAATGTTTTCAGATGAAAACGAGTTCCAGAGTGAAGCATTTCTGTGTAAACAGGCAAAAATGCAACTTTTTGAAAACGGGGGTACTGGCACATGCGCACTATGGTTGCGACTCCTATATCCACACCGCCGACTTGTGGCCTGACAGTGGGAACTGCAGATTTTTCAACATTGCGTGTTTCCATGTAAACGGAGATCGTTTGTGAAATATTTAAATCTGAACGTGTTACTTTTCAAAAATGAAAATGGTAAAATGACACCGTTTCCACTGAAAAAGTGTAAACGGGGCCTAATAGTGTAGTGTATCAGTGGTGAAACTAAAAATTAGCAATGTACATTTATTATTTAACTTAATTTCAGAATCCACTTGTACCTGACAGAGTGATGAAATTCATGACAGTACTTATACTCATTCATCCTAATTTACTCATCCAGATGGTTACCAAAAAACAAGAAATGATAATGAATTCGTTGTCCTTTCACTTCTCTATTATGCTTTTGGCATAAGTAAGAAAAAACACAGGTGAAAAAAAGCTGGGCTGTAAGGACTCTAAGCAACAAAAGCAGCAAAAACTAGAAAACCATAATCAAACAGAGACTATTTAATAATAACCAAGAATTCAAAGTCCCAACAAGCCAAAACGCAGTGTTCAAAAACCCAGGACCATGACAGGTTTATACAGTGGAATAGTTTGTGATAACGTAGCCCTCCTTTGGCTGAATATTGTGCTCCACCTGAGCTGTTAGTTCATCAAGAAAACATCTGTTTCAATCTACAAGCCCACACGCTGTCCCCAGCAATTTCCAACAGTTTATTTTTTATCAAAAGCATAAAGATTCACCTTGATTTGAATGTGTTAGAAGAAACATCCATAAAACTTGAGCTTACACTGTATTATTTTTGTATAGCACATTTGTCATGAAACGCTGTGTGGCAGACAGTAAAGATGCCAACGCAGGTTAGCACAGGGTTAAGATACTAAAAATACACTGGGCTGGACAGGAGCCAGGAATATACTAACTAGGAGGAAACTAGGAAACAACATGGAAAAACAAGGAGCAAGGGAGCCAAGGATGAGGACACAACAAAGAACTGAGAAAGACAGACAGTATATAAACAAGATCAAGGTACAGAGAACAGGAGATATGACTGAATGGGGAGACAAGATGACTAAGGGAATAAGACTCAGAGACTAGACAAACACAGGGTCACTACAGAGGAAACAGAAAGGGAACAAAATAACCTAACTAGAAACCGAGAACTAGAAGCTAAGATAGAATACTCACAAAGAAATAATTTACTGAAAGTTAGAACTTGAAACATCTTCAGTCAAAAGAATAGATCATGAACTAGTGGATTTGTATGTACATCAGAATGTGAATTAAGTCTTAAGCAGAAGAGAATGAATGGATGGATGGATTTTAACCTTTGTGTTTGGATTGGAACATTTTTAAGTATCCTAAATTGCATACAAATAACAAACCATCATCTTTAATTTTGGATTTTGCTACAGCAACACCCCCTACAGCCATCACCCTCTCAATAATAGATTTGTTTGTAATGCTGCCTCCAGTTCATGTATTGTATTATAAAATTTTATATGTATTTTATATTATAAAATTATTATAATAATCTATAATTCCATGTAAAGTGTGTATAGTGTATATAATTCCATGTAAAGTGTGTATAGTGTATAGTGTGAATTACTTATTTTTATTCTTCTTATTTATATGTGTGTGTGTATATTGTTGCAGGTACAAAATACATTTCACTGCGCATTGTACTGTGTATAACTGCGCATGTGACAAATAAACACCATCTTATCTTATCTTATATATGTAATCAATATTAAACTACTTTGTTCTACAGCCTTCTAAAGTTGTACTACATAACAGAATGCCATCAAGAATTATTTAGAGCACCATTTGTAGTAATGAAATTTTTATGTCTGTAGTCACTGCTGACACTTTGTCTACTGAATCACTGCTCAGTGCAAACATACATATTGCACTCTTCAGTCAGTAGCTAACAGACTTTATTCTTGCAAGAAAAATTGGCTCAAGAAACTTTTAACTGGATCATCAGTCGATCTGACTCCTTTCTACTTTACCACTGACAGTTCATGCGTTGACACCTTAATGTCACTCCCACACCTTCTCTGTCAACATTATTTTCAGTATCAACAAAGCCGATCCCTCAGAGCACAGCTGCTGTCATTAGCCTGATGGTGACTGTAAAATAAGGACCTCATCTAAGCAGTTTATGAGCAGTGAATCAAGTAACATGGTAGAATTGGCAGAAATAAAACCCTATAATTCCTTAAACCTCCCTTTCATTTAAGTTCAAATCAGACATTTCACTAGAGGGAACTGATATAACCATTAAAACCCATTTCAATTACACCTTCAATGGACTTGATGGACTTCCACCTCCACTGTGGAAGGAGTACCAAATGGCTCCTATAGACCAAATAGTTTTTTAGACAGAGATTATGAATGATATGTAAAGTAAATTTAAAACCACTGAACAACAGTATGTATGATGCTCAGTGTTCAGGATGTATGAGCTGAATAAAAATGTACACTTATTCCACAGTGTGAAAGCAAAAATGCAGGATTATGAACACCTTATTGTGAATTTGGATCTTTGAAAACAAGAAGAAGTGATAGAAAAGACTGGCAAGCCGATGGCTCGATGCTGTGTTTTCAGTGTTTTACTTGAGAGAAAAATAAATATTAACATCATGTATGTTCCGCACTCTTTCTGCCGTCGTGTAAATATGTACTGATAAGCATCAGCTGAAACATTATCAACAAAGACCATGAGGTGTGTCTAATGCAAAAATAACACAAGAAATTACAGATGCTTAGTAAATATTAAATAACGACATCCCAAAGTTTAATTCAATTCAATATTTATAACAGTGGTTATTACTATAGTATTACCAAATAAAACTGTTTAGTTGTTTCATTTGCCAAAAAAATAAATAAATCAAATCAAATTACTGTCATTTTAATCCCTTAAATTTCTGATTCTGAAAATGTGGTCAAAAACCGCTGAGTGGACAGCACTTGTATGTATGTATGTAAAGTAAGTCTTAAAAGAGGCAGAATGTAGCTGCTGCTGTTGTTACAGCACCACAGCAAAGAAGACAAAGCCTGAGAAAATGGCACTGTTAATTTCAGGCCATTGCTTATTGATAATAATAGCCCAATTTTACACATCAACTACAATAATGAACATATAGAAACCAAGAAGTGCATTGTAAAAACAGCCTTTAAGAGGATCTTGCGTCTTTCCTTTGTGTGCAAGCCATAAGCCAAGACAACAACTCCTTTCCTCACAACAGGAAGCATCTCTTAAACATCTTAGCGAGCACTAATTAAGTGGAACTTAATATCACTACAACTACTGGTGAGCTGTTTGGTTGGTAGGGTGCCATGATATGCAACCTACCAGTTGAATTAGTCGCTTATACTACGACGTATAAAAGTGAAAAAGAAGATTAGGCTTTGGGAGAAATATTTAATGAGCAAAAAAACTAAACTTGACACAATCAGGGCACAGAGACACCCATAATAAAAGGCATGAGGCCTGATAAGGACGGCATCACACAAAGAGAAAGTTGGGATTAATCCCCAAATTTTACCTGAAGACACCAGTTTAGGTGCAGTCCAGTTTAGAATTTTACTCACTAAAACTGAAGCACAAACTTCTTTG
The DNA here is from genome assembly GCF_007364275.1 of Archocentrus centrarchus. Taxonomy (NCBI): domain Eukaryota; kingdom Metazoa; phylum Chordata; class Actinopteri; order Cichliformes; family Cichlidae; genus Archocentrus; species Archocentrus centrarchus. Next base: position 28,019,303 of record NC_044356.1, on the reverse strand, counting down.
GCCGCATTATTCGTTCGGTGATTCTGTTAAAAACACTCTAAAAATCTACCAGCAGCTCAAACAGTTTATCAGTTGTTTTTTTTAAGAAGAGAACTCAGAGTAAGAGAAAGGTGAGTGTAATGTGATTGCTGTGCCAATGACATAGTAGTGTTGTAGAAATGTACATATATATATGTTTTGTAGATTTTCATCCAACATTCAGTGTCACAGCATTTCTGTGTGGCAATGTACCATTGTTTGCACATAGTCCACAAGCCCTCCCATTGGGTCGTTTGAACAGCTGCTCATCTGTTGATAACATCCTGTACATCATACAGGATGTTCTTGCCTCACCTGCCTGCTGGTTTACTTCATCTTTTTGCTGGTAAGACAAATACATTTATTTCTTATTTCACACTAATCTGTGCTGAATGTCTTAAGCAATTGTGTTTGCCTTTTTTAACATGCCAGTTTTCAGTTTTTCTTTCTTTTGTATCTATTTATGTTTTTCTGCCTTTAAAGAGACACTTCTTTAGGGTCTCTACTTGTGTAGTCAAATTCTATTGAAGCAATCAGGATAATGCCATTTTGAGGTGTTTTTGTTTGGGTTTTTTTTTTTTTGGTTACAGATTATTTATAATTGTGCTGTATTTATGTTACTTAATTTTAGATTACCCAGCACAAGAGTCATGATGAAAGCTTAACTGAACAGGACTTTCCCAACAGCAATCATACAGACAATTAATGCAAATGACCCACAGGTTTCCAGATTGTGATGTTCTCTTTTCTGCTGGGTGTCTATTCATCTGCAAACAACAGATCTTGTTATTTACGTGAATCAGTAATGTGGCAGCAGGTTTATGCTAGGAAATGCCATCTTTGCCTGTCCCATAAATGCAAGAGGACATTAACCACCACTTTATACGTTTGTGATTTTTGTGCCCTCTTGTACAGCGCTGTTATACGGAACCCCACAAGGGACATGGGGAAAAAAAAATCAAGGGAGAAAAAAAAAAGAAAAGGTGCACTTTTGTGAGATCCCATAAATGTTTTGCGAGATCCCGAGTTACTTTAGCGAGATCCTGCAAAAGTTTTTAATTTAAGGCCATGAGCTTCCGTGTCAATCTTGATACGGCAGCATTTGTCAGGACATTGAAAGGATGGGCGAGAGATCGCCAACAAAAGTCATCTTTAATTCATAACTCAGTGGTTTCTGTTGGCCGTAACCACGGCAAATCTGTACAGGCATGAAGGAAGTCAGGCTGTCTGTCTCACTCTCACGCCCTCACTCTTTCAGTCACACATCACACACACACACACACACACACACACACACACACACACACACACACACACACACACACAGTGCTTTCCCATCTCCCTTCTCCTCTCAGCCACTCACCTTATAAAAAAAACCACAGTGGTGGAGGACACACACCTATGAGAGAGATTTATAGATTTTTATTTTGAGCTTGGTCTAAACTATAAACTCAAAATAAGAGCTCAAGTTGTGTGTGTGCGTGTGTGTGTGTGTTTGTGAGTGGCAATTAAGTGAAGGAGTGAGGGGCAAGAGAGTGAGACAGTTAGCCAGGTTCATGCCTGGCTTCCTTTATGCCTGTACAGTTTTGGCGTGGTTACAGCCAACATGAATTGCTGAGCTATAAATTAAGGACAACTTTTGCTGGCAATCTCTCAACCATCAACCATCAACAAGATTAATGCAGAAGTTCATGGCCTTAAATTAAAAACCTTCAGCTAGCCAGGCCCCTGTAGTTGGTATAGAGTCTATAGTATAGACTCTATACCTTTTGACGGCTAAGCTACCTTGGTCTAGACCACTGTAGCTTAGCCACCATAAGTTCTCTCCCAGCAGATCCAGAGCAGTTGGGAAATCAGGCCGACTGGATGATGGTGAGGAGGAAACATAGTCCTAAACAGGACCCCCCGTTATACCAGCAACCTGTTCATGTCTCAAATCTTTTTTCCCTACTGGTCAACACACCCACTGAGAAACAAACTCTGGTTATTGGTGATTCTGTTTTGAGAAATGTGAAGCTAGCACCATCAGCAACCATTGTTGATTGTCTTCCAGGGGCTAAAGCAGGCGACATAGAAGGAAATCTGAATGAAATGTAGATTTGTTAAAATAATAATTCACGTCGGCAGTAATGACAACCGGTTACATCAATCAGAGATCACTAAAGTTAATACTGAATTGGTGTGCAACTATGCCAAATCAATGCTATAAGTCTGTAGTTAGGAGGAGAGGTAGGCAGTAACGAAGTACAGATACTTTGTTACTGTACTTAAGTACAATTTTCAGAAATATGTTAGTTTAAATGAATCAACACCCCCAAAGCACACTGACTGCCAGAATCCTTGAAGTTCAGGCCAAGGAGGAGGAATAGCAGCAATCTTCTTATTAATCAACCAAAAAATCTGTCAGAGTGTTAATTAATTTGAAAGTCTGACTCTTAGCCTTCTACACCTAACTGGAAAACTAAAAAAAAAAAAAAGAGTTTTATTTGTTGTTATCTATCACTTGGCCTTTATTCAGATTTTCTATGTGATTTTGCAGACATTTTATCTGATTTAGTGCTCAGTTCAGATAAAATAATTATAGTAGGTGATTTTAACATCCATGTAGATGCTGAAAATGACAGCCTCAACACTGCTTTTAATCTATTATTAGACTCAGTTGGCTTCTGTCAAAATGTAAATGAGCCCACCCAACACTTTAATCACACTCTTCTTGCGTGAAGAAGAGTGTGTCAGAACAAGAGTTCTTGTTCTGACTTATGGCAAAGAAACTGAACATTTAACTCTATTTCCTGAAAACCCTCTTTTGTCTCAGTTTTTGTTTCTTAATAAAAATTACATTTTTAACAATGAACTGCACAGCAGTGGGGAATAAATTTCATTACAGTAGAAGTCTTTAATCCTCTAAGTCCTTAATTCCTCCATTATTATCTTCTTCAATGCCAACACAGTGCAAAGCAGCTACCTAAACTTGACTTCCACAGAGGTCAATTGTTATGTTAATAGCTTTACATCCTCAATGCGTACGACTCTTGATACACTGGCTCCTCTGTTAAAGCCTCAAATCAAAAGTGCTTGAATCCCAGGTGTAGCTCACAAACGTGAAGCTTAAAGAAGATAACCTGTAAGCTGGAGAGGAAATGGCATCTCGCTAATTTAGAAGATCTTTATTGAGCCTGGAAAAAGAGTTTGTTGCTCGATTAAAAAAAAAAGAAAAAAAAGCTCTTTGTAAAGCTAGGACATCTTACTATATCACTGACTGAAGAAAATAAGAACCTTAGGTTTCTTTTCAACACTGTAGCCAAGCTGTCAAAGAGTCAGAGATCTGTTGAGCCAAGTATTCCTTTAACTTTGAATAGCAAATACTTCATGAACTTTTTTGCAAATAAAAACCATTAGAAAAAAAATTATTCACAACCATCTCATAGACGTATGATTATGTACAGCTACTTTCAATACTACTGATATTTATTTAGACTCTCTCGGATTGAGTTACATCCTCCAAGCCATCAACATGTCTACTAAACCCCATTCCTACAAGACTGATCAAAAAAGTCCTACCTTTCATTAACACTTTGATCTTAAATATGATCAATCTGTCTCTATTAATGGACTATGTGCCACATGCCTTTAAAAAGCTTGACCAGTTTTTGACCCTGCTGTCTTAGCTAATTATGGGCCAATCTCCAACCTTTCTTTTATCTAAAGAAATCTTACAAATGTAGTTGTAAAAAAGCTAACTGATCATCTGCAGAGGAATGGTTTATTTGAAGAGTTTCAGTAAGGATTCAGAATTCATCACAGTACAGAAACAGCATTAGTGAAGGTTAAAAATAATATTCTCATGGCCTCTGACAGTGGACTCCTATCTATGCTTGTCCTGCAAGACCTCAGTGCAGCGTTGGATACTGCTGACCATAATATTTTATTACAGAGATTAGAGTGTGTATTAGGAATTAAGCCAGCAACAACATTCCTGCCACAAGGTAGAAGCAATGACTTTTTGGCAAGGTGACTTTTATGCTTTTTTACTTTTATTCTTTATTTATCAGGATAAAAAAATGTCATTGAAATTAAAAATGTCTTTTTTAAGAGAGATTTGGCCAAGAGAGCAAAGAAATTGCAACAAACACATCATCACAGTTCTATAAATATATTTAAAGTGGTCAGAATAATGTAGATACAATAACACAGAGTCATAAAGATGCTTGCAAAACAGGTTGTTTATTTTACATAGAAGCCCTTCATAAATCCTGTTGACTGCAGTCTATTTACCAATATAAGCAAAGACATTGCACATTAAGAAAAAACAGAGAAACACTGGAAATCACTGGCAGACCAAAGACCCCCGTCGACTTTGAGGGAGCAGATCAGGCTGCCTCCCTGCAATGGGGATCCGTTGTAGAATTGCTAAGACAGACGAGGCGTCTCAATCTCACTACCGAGTTAGAGTTTTTTACTGTGAAAACCACAAACATGTTTAACAAAAACTTTTTGTAACTTAAACTACAAATATAAAGTGTAAATATCAAGAACCTATATACAAACTTAGAAATCAACAAAGTTGTGTACAACTATTTACATTAAAATGCGTGCAATGCCTCAGGCATTGTTTTGTACTATTTACTATATTTTGGGCCTAGTTACTATTTATTTATTTTGAAATATTTACTGAACTATGCAGTGTCACAATAAGATGCCATGCAAATTATTGCACATTACAAGCCTGACGCTTCCAGATGTGTCACCACTGTTGTCCACCTTTGAGTTTGCCTTTGGTGGCTTTTTGACTAGCATCAGCCTTGATCACACAACACAAGAGCTCCTTTTCATTGGCCTATCAACACAATTTAAAAACTGTAATGTAGTTCGAAGTCCACACTTTTGACACAAGTTAAAATGGACACACCTGAATTTGGAGACAATTTTTGACTTAGCGAGGCAGCATCCTGCTGCTACGTCATCTTAAATCAGTGAAGCCATTTGGATGTGCTGACGTACTCGCCAACATCTGAGAGTTAAAGACCTCTAATCATTTAAAGACCTCTAATTCCCTGCTTCTAAATTCAGATAAAACTGTGGTTATTGTACTCAGCTCTACAAATCTTAGAAATATGGTGTCTAAAGAAATACTTACTCTGGATGGCATTACTTCATCCTCCAGTAACACTATGAGGAATCTTGACCACGATATGTCCTTCACTGCACAAATTAAGCAAGTATATGTAGGACTGTTTTATTGTGTTTGAGCAATATCTCTAAAATTAGAAACGTCCTGTCTCAGAGTGATGCTGAAAAACTTGCATTATTATTTCTAGGTTGGACTATTGTAATTCATTAGTATCAGGCTGTCCTAAAAGCTCCCTAAAAGCAGCCTTTATCTGATCCAAAATGCTGCAGCTAGAGTACTGACAGGGACTAGAAAGAGAGAGCATATTTCTCCCATATTAACGTCTCTTTATTGGCTCCCTGTTAAATCCAGAATAGAATTTAAAATCCTTCTTCTCACATACAAGGTCTTGAATAATCAGACTCCACCTTATCTTAAAGACCTCAGAGTACCATCACCCCAGTAGAGCACTTCACTCTCAGACTGCTGCCTTACTTGTGGTTCCTAGGATACTTAAGAGTAAAATGGGAGGCAGAGCTTTCAGCTTTCAGGCCCCTCTTCGATGGAAAAAGCTCCCAGTTTAGATTCTGGAGACAGAAACCCTCTCTATGTTTAAGATTAAGCTTAAAACTTTCTTTTTTGATCAAGCTTATAGTTAGGGCTGGATCAGGTGACCCTGAACCCTCCCTTAATTATGCTGCAATAAGCCTGGGATACTGGGTAGGTTCCCATGATTTCTGTTTCATTCACCACTTTTAACTCTCTATGTTTTTATACACCACTCTGCATTGAATCATTAGTTGTTGATCTCTGCTTTGCTTCCACAGTGTGTCCTTTGTCCTGTCTTCCTCCCCTCATTCCCAACTGGTCACAGCAGATGGCTGCCTCTCCCTGAGCCTGGTTCTGCTGGAGGTTTCTTCCTGTTAAAAGGGTTTTTTTCCTTCCCATTGTCACCAAATGCTTGCTTATAGGGGGTCATCTGATTGCTGGTGTTTTCTTTGTATTATTGCTGGGTCTTACAATATAAAGTACCTTAAGGTGCCTGTTGTTGTGATTTGGCACTATATAAATAAAACTGAATTGAACTGAATTTTCCACATTCATGTATTTTCTCATTTGAATAGTTCACCCCTCATTGTATCCACAGATTAGATCTGTTCTTCATCAAAGCTGCCAAGCTGTATCTCAGAATGAGAAAATCCAGGGGTCGCATTTTCCCACTACTGACTATCACAGGAATTGTTTTGGTCGCCATCCTTTTATGGGATTTATCTGGATATTATCTCTGTCATCGGGAATCGAGCCGTTGTGCCTGTCACAAGTGTTTAACAGACAGTAATCCTTGGTTTAATGAGATCATCGGTGAAGCTCCTAAACCCTTTCTGTCAAGGAAATATAAACTCTCAGAGGATGATTTCAGCTGGTGGAAGGTAAAATATGAAAAATCAAGTACATGTCACAATAAACATTTTTTGGCTCTTATTGAGTTGCTTTATTTTTATGTACAAACAATATTACATTGGTACTGGTTGAGTGTTTAATGCCTTTTAGTATCTTTTAAACCTTCCCTGAATTATCAGGTCTCAGAAATGAAAAATATGCATTTATTTTTATGTGCATATATATTATATAATTTCTGTTCAGATTAATTTATCTACAGTGTTTTTGTTTTTGTGGTGCAACCTGTGATATTTATTCAGTCCAGCATGAAAGCTGAATGAAAATAGCAAGAATTTTATGTTAAAAATATTCTATATATATTTTTTTATGAATGGACCCTGACTGGATGTCCTGGCTCCCACTTGCCATAGCATGTCTGTTGAACCTAATCAATGTCTAACAGTTGCTTAGTTGCTTTAGATGTTGGGTGTCAAAGCTCCCACATCCTCTTCATGCAACCCTTTTCACTGGGGGTTACATGTATAGTAGCATTACAACAGTTCCCTACTCTTATCCCTTGTCCACTTATGCCATATCCTTATTCCAGTAGGCCACTTATCATAAGTATGCCCTGGTTCCTCAACCTGATGTGGAACTTGATACACACTATATTGCCAAAAGTATTCATTCACCCATCCAAATCATTGATTTCAGGTGTTCCAATCACTTCTATGGCCACAGGTGTATAAAACCAAGCACCTAGGCATGCGGACTGCTTCAACAAACATTTGTGAAAGAGGAGCTCAGTGAATTTAAGTCTGGTACTGTGATAAGATGCCACCTGAACCAGTTGTGAAATTTCCTCACTACTAAATATTTCACAGTCAGCTGATAGTGGTATTTCAATAAGGAGATTCATTAGGAAAATTATTATTATAAATATTGAATTTATTTATAATACAAATAGCTGTTTGGCAATTGGACTCTGATGGCCCATTGAAACTGAAGGAAATACCAGAAGTGATAGGAATTAGGCAGGACCCCCTGAGTCTAGACACTGATGGTGGTAGAGACCGAGATGGAGGCTTGGAAGGAGGTCTTGGGTGGTGAAGGGGAGGTGGTGGGTTGCACAAATGAATCTGGAAGGGAGAATGACAGATAAGCAGTGATATTTAAAGCACGCTGAGCAAAGGCTGATTGGGTCAAGGTAGGCAGGCAGAAAGATGATTGGATTAGAAGAGATGAGGCCAGCATTGAGTTTGACAGTGCGGGAAGGTGGAGGTGATGTCAAACAGAGAAATGGCCAAACACCTGGGAAAAAAGCGGATGAGCGATTTCAGCTCTTCCTTATTGAACTTACACCTGAACTTCATTATAACAAAGGGGAAGCAATTGGGAATGACAGCAACTCAGCCATGAAGTGGTAGGCCATGTAAAATGACAGAGTGGGGTCAGTGGATGTTGAGGCACAGAGGTGGCCTTCAGATTAGCTCAGCAACAGTGTGTAGAGAGCTTCATGGAATGGTTTTCTATGGCCAAGCAGCTGCATCCAAACCTTACATCACAAAGCACAATGCAAAGTGTTGGATGCAGTGGTGTAAAGTACACCGCCACTGGACTCTAGAGCAGTGGAGTCATGTTCTCTGGGGTGACGAATCATGCTTCTACATCTGGCAATCCAATAGAAGAGTCTGGGTTTGGCAGTTGCCAGGAGAACGGTACTTGTCTGACTGTATTATGCCAAATGTAAAGGTTGGTGGATGGGGGGTTATAGTGTGGGGTTGTTCCTCAGGAGTTGGGCTCGGCCCCTTAGTTGCAGTGAAAGGAACTTTTAATGCTTCAGCATACCAAGACATTTTGGGCAATTTCTTGCTCCCAACTTTGTGGGAACAGTTTGGGGATGGCCCCTTCCTGTTCCAACATGACCGCACACCAGTGCACAAAGCAGGTCCATAAAGACATGGATGAGTGAGTTTGGTGTGGAAGAACTTGACTGACCTGCACAAAGTCCTGACCTCAACCTGACAGAACACCTTTAGGATGAATTAGAGCGGAGACTGTGAGCCAGACCTTCTGATCCAAATGCACTTATAGAAGAATGGTCAAAAATTCCCATAAACACACTCCTAAAGTTTGTGAAAACCCTTCCCAGAAGAGTTGAAGCTGTTATAGCTGCAAAGGGTGGTGGGCCAACATCATATTAAACCCTATGGATTAAGAATGGGATGTCACTTAAGTTCATATGCATGTGAAGACAGAGGAGTGAATACTTTTGTCAATAGAGAGAGGGAGAAAGAGATAAAGGGCAGAAAGTTTAATTCTTAACACTATGGCATATTTTGAAAGCACTAATTGCTGGAATATTTCATCATTAGCAGGGATAGTGTTAAGGAATGAAATATGCTTTGAACCAGACATGTGATCTGAAGCTGCAATAACCTTCTTCTTCTTTGTCAGAACTTGCAGGGGGCAAAACATCAAAACTTGACTTTGTACAATCAAACAGTAGACAAGCTGTTTCAGATACTCACACCCATTACAGATGTTGCAGAACCCAGGCCCGATCGCTGTAGGACTTGTGCTGTGGTGGGGAATTCTGGAAACTTGAAAGGATCGCGTTATGGAGCTCTGATAGATTTCCATGATATTGTAATAAGGTAATAATCATTTAACACCATTACAGTCATCTTTAAAAAAATCTAACTTGAACAATGTCGTTGACACTAACAAAAAATCTGAAAAATGTAGATTCACATCACGAAAAAATCATAGTCCTGTAGATTGTGCATGCAATGTGATTTAAATTATTATCTATCCTAAAAATTAAACATGTAAACTAAATATGTGTCTCTGTGTACTATTTAGAATCAACTACGGGCTCACCAAAGGCTATGAGACAGATGTTGGAACCAGAACAACTCATCGTGTCATGTATCCAGAAAGTGTTACTAAATTGGACAACACAACTCATCTTCTGTTTTTTCCATTTAAAACACTTGATTTTCTGTGGCTTTACAAGTGCTTAAATCCAGGGTAGGCCAAACAGCTGGACTTTTTTCATAGTGTATTTCACTGGCACCATGAACTTTCAGAATTTTACAGCTTTTAATAGAAGAGTGCCGTCCGGTTTTGTCTGTTTGAACGAGCAAACTAAACAGCTAAGATTGATGGTGTGTGTAGCATTGAAATTGCATTGTTTGGCTATTTAGGGCTAGTGTGTATCAGTGAACAGGACAATAACATATTAGTGTACAACTCCTTATGAACACAGCAGAATTCTAAAGTAGCAGGAAGTAGGTAGGGTAAACTGGATCTTGCCTTTTGAGCCTTACCATGAACCAAAACAATGAACCAAAACAGTAAAGTTCCTGGCCATTAAACGCAATATACCAATTAGCTGCAGGATACAAAAATGTTACAATTTATGTGCTTCAAAGAAATTAAAGATATGCTTCAAATAAATTAATGATGTTAGGAAGGGTCATTATTTTGTTGGCTGAAATTAAGTGGCAAAAGATGATTTGGAGTGATATCTTTGTACTAATAGTGATGACCAGACTTTTTGTTTCAAGCCAGACCCATCAAACTTTGCACACTTGTTCACCGATTTTACTATAACACCATGTTGACTCCCCACCCACTCAGCAGTGATTGTTATTTCTAATTATGCTGAAGTGATGTTGGGTGACTGAATGACTGAGGACTGAAGGTCTTCTGTCTCGTCTACAGGTGTGGCACAGGAGGTTCTTAAGACTGTTCTGTATTATTCAATATGCGTCATTTTGAAAAAAGGCAAACACACAAGAATTGTTAGACTTGGAAAGTAAAATTTAAAGCACAGAAGCAGAATCGAAGGAACAAATGTCATTCACTTGCTTGGGGGAAATAACTCAGTAAACATCAATACAATAACTCCCACTTACTCCCACTCAGTACGATTTAAGTGCAGGAACAGTTTTGCAGCTATTAGGAAATATCAATACCAGGCCTGTATCACATTTGCCAACTTCATTCACTCAGACAGACCTGACTGAATTCATACAGTGTAGCTCCCAGTTAGACAAGATGAGGAGATATGTGAACTTAGGAAAGTATGGTGCCGTGAGCCCTTTGTTCAAGTGACTTATCTTGTTTCTGTCCAAGTGCCAAGTCATGGCCAGTTTTAACACAGTTAATCACAAAAAGAATGGTATCGAATTTTTGAAAGGTTAACCGAAGCCATAAAAAATATACTATGTCCTGTAATATCCCTTGCCTGAGGTATTTCCACAGCTCTTTCATGAGAAAAACTTGCACTTACAGAGTTGGAAAACAAAAATTTGCATTTTTTCCCATCACAAACTAGCTAACTTAAGTTTTGCAGGAGCCTTGGCTTACTTAGGGTCATGTATTGAACAATGTGTATTGTCCCACAATCCTGTGGCAGACTGTCCCCTTCAGACCACCTTTACCTGTGCCAGCCATTGTATTTTCCCATAGGAGCTGCTCTCTAAATCAGCAGTAGTACAATTGTAATAGGCCCCTAGTGAGTGGGCTGCCAACAGATTATATTTTATCCTAAAAAAAAAAAAAAAAAAACAGGAAAATGATGAGATGGACGACAGCAGTGCGTTTCCTTCTCCCGCTTCTGCCGAGTCTTTATTTTTATACGTTAATGTGTTCCAAATACTTTATAAGCACATAGGTCAATGTCTATTATCAAAGTCAAAATAATATAATATAATCCAACACAAACCCATATAAAATAACCAAAATGTAAGCAGTCAGATCTGATGTTGCCTGTACACAAATAAATGAAATATAGGCTATGCTTGTTGCAATGCATACTTTGTTGGTTACATACTATAAGTGCATTGTTATTATCACATAGGCTTACAGGACAAAATTGTATCATACTAAGAGCACATCAGTGTAGTGGTGCACTTCAATGGAGAAGTTTAGAAAAAACAATTATAACTGCCGCACACAGCTATGGGATATGTGGTGAGCTAAGCTAGCTCCTCGCGTCCTTCTGCCGAGTCTGAAGACAGTAGCCACACTAAGCCATCTCACAAGGGCGAAGGTGCCCCCGTGTTAGCACTCTATTTACTTTATAACAAAAATCAGAAAACTATGATCCTAATTTAACAAAATTATAAACAAAATTTGCACAATACCACAAAATTAAACCACTTGATGTGACCACACATTGCTGTGTGTCACACAATCCTTATTAGCTGCCTGTTCACTGGCTTTAGCAATTTTCATTCTGCACCTAAACTTTTCAGCAATGAAACAGATACCGCACAAATTCAGCAATAGTTCCCTCAGGAAGTTATAATTAGTGCTGAGTGTGAGGGACAGGGATTAATGCCCTACATATGGTACATTCTTGGTGTGCCATGTTTAAAATGCTATGGTTTATAAAGCTAAACAAGACTTCAGTAGGCTAATAAACAGGAAATATTAAAACACATTTTTGAGATGCTGCAGCATTTACCTTTGAGATTTTAGGTTAGTGAGTCAGAAAGTAATCCTTTTTCCAAAAGCTGTTTGAAAATGTAGGAAAGCAACATGTTCTAATTTTTCACATAGCTAGTAACTACAGAGCTACTTTTGAATTATATGTTTTGCACTGACCCATATGAATTTACTGTAACTGTTTACTGTTACTCTTAAATATTAGGCCATTATTAGCACATATTTGATAATCAGTCAGTTCTCTACCAAATTTAACAATAAATTTTCTTTTCAACAGAGAAAGCGATTTTCGCCACTCCGACAAGATAGCAAACAAGGATTTAGTGAGTATTTTAAATTTAGCTTAACAAAACTGGTAAAAGTTCATAAAGGTCAGATTAAAAGCCCTTTCTGATTCATAACAGATAATGATCCTCCATCCGGCTTTCATAAAATATGTTCATGAAGTCTGGCTGGGAAAGAAGGGATATTATCCATCCACTGGCTTTCTTACTGTGGTTCTCAGCTTACTTATGTGTGATGAGGTATGTTTACATTACACGTTGTATTTGTACATTATTCATCTGACTAACAGTGGTTTTAGTTAACCTCCAAAAAACACTGATTCACCATTTACCTTGACATTGAAGCTACTTGCTGTGGCATCCCCTTATGGCATGAGAGCAGCTTAAAGTAGCTTTGCTCTCTGATAGTGGTGTGTAAAAATGCAAAACTTGGTACTGATCTGAATACAGGGTCAGTATTGCTGAAGCAAAGAACCAATTCTTTTAACTTTTAATGCCAGGAACAATGAGACAACCCCCCCCCCCCCCCCCCCCCCCAAACAGGAGTGGTTTTACAGGTGGAGGTCATTGACAGTTTTTCCCTTCTCATCTTTTGATTGTTTTGAATTTGTTTTGTATTTGGCAATGCTCAGTGTCACTACTGGTGACATGAGCCCATACCTGGACCTTACAGAGGTTGCACAGGTAGTCCAAGTCTTCCAGGATGGCACATCAATACGTGTCATTGTGAGAGGGTTTGCTGTGTCTCCCAGTACAGTCTCAAGAGCATGGAGGACATTCCAGGAGACAGGCATTTACTCTAGGAGAGCTGGACAGGGCAGCAGAAGGTCCTTCTTCTCACGCCAAATACCTCAATCTTTGTCTATTCTGACCATAAAACATTTCTCCAGAAGGCATTTAGCTTGTCTATATAGACAGCAGCAAATTTCATTTGCACTTGAAGGTGTTGATTTCTTGATGGAACACCCACTCAATCCAGTGATGTAAAACTTACTTCACTGTGGGCAGTGATGCTGGTGTTCTAGAAGTTTCTGGCTTATGGCAGGCTTGAGCCTTGGTGGTTCCTGCATTGTTCCTGAATGCGCTAACTAACTTCCTCTCATCTGAGGGTGACAGTTTGGGTCAGTGGTGACTCATCAGAATAACTTGCACTTATAACTCAATTGCTTGAACAGATGATCTTGGAATCTGCAGTTGTTTACAAATTGCCCATTAAGCTTCTGGAATGGATTTCCCAAAGTCCTGACCTCAACCCCATTGAAAATTTGTGGACCAAGCTTAAAAGCCTGGTCTGTGCCAGGGAACCAACTAATTGAAATGAACTCTACCAATACTGCAAGGAAGACTGGTCAAATATCCAGCCAGAATAATGCCAGACGTTTGCTTATGGCTACCAAAAGTGTCTGACTGACATGCAACTTGCCAAGGGACATTCTTTTTTTTTTTGGCCACAGTGGCTTTATTGACACGGCTGCCTGCTCCACCACTGAGCCACCCCTGCACCTGCCAAGGGACATTTAACAAAATATTAGTGGGGATGTATGTATACTGTTGCCCCTGTATGGATTACAGAAAATCTAAATAAATTCAAACTTGTGCACCCAGTTCTTGTTTTTAAAGTCATTAAAGAAGTATGATTTACAATCATTCCACCCTGGAAAAAAGAACAGTTTAAGAAAATCATTAAAAGCTCAAAATTACCATGACACTCATGCCCAAAATGAGTTTATGTAAACTTGTGACCACAACTCTATGTGTATGACTTACTCAGCAATAAAATATAATGAGACACATTCTTAGTTTTACACTTTTTTATTCAAAAAAGTACTTTATGAATGCAATTAATGGCAAGATTACTTTACCATTAGAGGCTTAACTTCATTGTGTAATTTTTGTTTCCCCAGGTCACTATTTTTGGGTTTGGAGCAGACAGCGAGGGAAACTGGAGCCACTACTTTGACATCCTCAGAAACAAACAATTAAAAACAGGAGCTCATCCAGGACGATACGAATATAGAATAATTGAGAGATTACACAAGAAGAAAATAATTACTTTTTTTAAAGGATTGTAATTTCTTTTTTTCTATTTGCATTTCAGTCTTTATCATTTGCATATCATCGTCAATGATAACCCTAACTCTATACAGTGTATATATATATAAAAATTTATTTTTAAAACAGTTCTCCCAAGTCATTGCAATCAGTGGACAAAAAACAAACAAAAATTATTATTCTAACTGACATGCATCAAAAAATATGTATATATTTTCCAAGGACAAGGATCTGGAAAATTGGGTGCAATGACATTTAGTATCAGTCATGGCTGCCTACAATTCACATTAAAGCCCTGTAACTTGTTCATAAGTAAGAAACTAAGTAAAGCTAAAAGAATAAAGAAGTCTTTGCATAAACAGATGTAAGATGTAAAATTTCAGAAAGCATACTTGTTAATGATGAGGTACACATTTGTGTAGTACACAATAACACACCAGCAGACAAATTTAATGAGCAAATTATAGCACTGGAGTCCAGAAAACACAGAAATGGGCATTACTTCTGTTTATGCTATGACTCTATTGAAGGCTTTCTTGATACATTTATGGCCTCACATTTGCATCTCACTCATCATATCTTTGAAAACACCAAGACAGCAACAGCCCAGAGACAAGAAATTAAGGGGACAGAACAACTTGCACTTTGATATGGCCACCATTTGTATTTGTCTGGTGTTTGGCTCAGTTTCCTGAATGTCTGCGAGAATGACCAGAAGGGGTCAGAAGAACAGATTTCATCAGTTTCCTACTGACAAAGAGAGGAGAGCATGATGACTGATGATTATAAACAAACAGTAGTAGAAACATGCAGGCTGGCCACTAGGGGGTACAGAGGGTTACAATGACATTGTGCACTTGTAATATTGATCCTGGTAATTTGCTTTATTTTCTGTTATAACTATATACAGTTTGCTATAAACACATGTGTAGTCTTAGTACAGGTGGCTGTCAGTGGACTTCAATTGTCAGTTTCTGATCATTGTTAAAACCTTTTTTTTTTTTTATTTTGCTTTTAATTTTGCTTCTCTAGATTCTTTTCCATTCTTTATACCTGATAAAGAAAAAATATTACCCGAATGAATCATTTACATTGTTGAGAGTAGGGGCTCTGTTGTGTGTAGGCTTATGCTTTCTTTTTAGCATCCGGCGTTTGATAGCTCTGAACAGACAAATAAATATGGCGGACGCTAGTTTTGGTTGAGGCTGCTTTTGGTGACGTCACAGGCCTAATTGCTCAGTCTCCCTTAATTTCTTGTCTGTGCGACAGCCCAAAGGTTCAGCAGCTCTGACAGAGGCTTCACAGTGGGACGTCATTAAGAAATAGATTATGTCATATTGGCTACATTCAACCTTTATATATGTGTCTACAAGTATGTGGTGAAAATATGGCATGGTGATGGTAGGGCTAAACTACTTTAATATAAAGTGGAAAACTGCAACAGTGCCACTCTGGGAATTTTAAGACTTCACTTCAGGTTTCATTTTTGGTAAAGTTTACAGTTAGGGCTGGATCAGGTGACCATGAAACAATTGTTAGTTCTGCTGGTTTAGGCTCAGGATGCTGTTAAGGTTAAGAAGTAGAGGACTTCATGTGATACACTGATCACTTCCTCACTCACCTTTTTTCCACTCCCCGATTGTTTATACAGTGGATATAAAAAATCTACACACCCCTGTTCAAATGCCAGGTTTTCATGATGTAAAAAAATGACAGCAAGATGAATAATTTCACAACTTTTTCTGCCTTTAATGTGACCTATAACCTGTACAATGCAATTGAAAAACAAACTGAAATCTTTAAAGGGGAAAAATATGAAATAAAAAACTTAAAATAACCTTGTTGCATAAATATGCACACCCTTAAACTAATATTTTGTTGCAGTACCTTTGGCTTTTATTACAGAACTCAGTCTTTTTGGGTAGGAGCCTATCAGAGTGGCACATCTTGATGTGGCAATATTTGCCCACTCTTCTTTGCAAAACCGCTCCAAATCTGACATCTCCTGTGCACAGCCCTCTTCAGATCACCCCACAGATGTTCGATGGGATTCACGTCTGGACTCTGACTGGGCCATTTCAAAGCGTCAATCTTATTCTGGTGAAGCTATTTTTTTGTTGATTTAGATGTGTGCTTTGGGTCATTGTTGTGCTGAAAGATGAAGTTCCTCTTCATCTTTATCTTTCTAACAGAAAGCCGAAGGTTTTGTGCCAACACTGACTGGTATTTGAAACTGTTCATACAGTGGCTTGCAAAAGTATTCATACTCCTTGAACTTTTCCATATTTTGCCACATTACAACCGCAAACAAATATATTTCACTGGAATTTAATGTGAAAGACCAACACAAAGTGGTATACAATTGTGAAGTGGAAAGAAAATTATACATGAACCAAAACATTTTTTACAAATAGAAACTGAAAAGTGCAGTATTCAAAAGTATTCAGCCCCCCTTTTCTCTGAGTGAAACCAGTTGCATTCAGAAGTTGCCTGATGACTGCTAATGACTAAAAAGAGTCCACCTGTGTGTAATCTAATCTCAGTACAAATACAGCTGCTCCATGATGCCTTCAGAGGTTGGTTAAGAGAATATTGGGGAGTAAACAGCATCACGAAGTCCAAAGAACACACCAGACAGGTCAGGAATAAGGTTGTGGAGAAGTTTAAAGTAGGCTTAGGCTATAAAAAGATTTCCCAAGCTTTGAACATGTCACATAGCACTGTTCAATCCATTATCCTGAAATGGAAAGAGTATGGCAGAGGCGGAGGTTCGCCTTCCAGCAGGACAACGACCCTAAACATAAAGCCAGGGCTACAATGGAATGGTTTAAAACAAAAACATTCATGTGTTAGAATGACCCAGTCAAAGTCCAGACCTAAACCCAATGGAGAATTTGTAGCAAGATCTGAAAAGTGCTGTTCACAAAAACTCTCCATCTAATCTGACTGAGCTTGAGCTGTTTTGAAAAGAAGAATAGGCAAAAATTTCAGTCACTAGATGTGCAAAGCTGGTGGAGACATACCCTAAAAGACTTGCAGCTGTAATTGCAGCAAAAAGTGATTCCACAAAGTATTGACTTAGGGGGCCTGAACACTTTTGCACACCGCACTATTCAGTTTATTTGTAAAAAATGTTTTGAATCATGTATAATTTTATTTGCACTTCACAATTGTATACCACGTTGTGTTAGTCTTTCACATTAAATTCCAGTGAAATACAATGATTCAAAGGCCTCTAATTAAGTTAGCATGGTAACCACCAAACACCGGCCATCTTGCCATACCACTTTGTACCTTGAGATGGGATAATGAATCAGTGTAGTGTCCAGTTTGTCTGAGCGCAGTCCAAATGAGAGCAACACGTGGCACTGACAAGTGCTGTCATGCTGAAGTAAAAAGACAATCATTACATGAAGCAGTAATGTTGCAGGAGCTCTGGGCAAGAACCCTTTGGAGAGCAGGACTGATGAAAGGACCAAGCGGGGAGGGTTTGATTTTAGCTTAGGACCTGTTACTGCACAGAATGCATACTTTCAAATACATGAGACAATACCAGAATTATAGATCACGATTATAAATTATGCTTCAGTGCTACTATTTGCTTTGTAAATGATCCCTTTTATTTGATTTTTTTATCTATTTATTTCTTTAAAGCCTGTCCTGTATGGCAGCTTCTGCAATGCAGAACCATGTCACAACAGCAACCAGTGGGGAGCAGTAAGGACCCTGTCCAACAGGGGCCCGGGCACACCAAGCCTCTAAACCTAAATAAATTCCACAATATATTATAAGTAATAAACTGCCTGTGGGGGACCAAGTCAAAAACCAAGAGGAGTCACAGGAAATATTAGAAAAATAGGGTTTTTTATTTTAACCCAAAAAAATCTAAATTACAAAATGCTGAGCTCATAAAAGAGGTCAAAGAACCAAAACTGAACTCAGGCAAAAATGTGCACAAACAAACTCACTGCACAAACAAAACATAACTGACCCACCTAAGAAATGACACACAAGGGTATATATGCTGGCTGATCAGACCATTGACACACACAATAGGGGGTAACTAAACAGAACACACCAATCACACCAAACACCACAATACAGCTAAGTTTGTTAATAAACTAAACACCAAAAAACACTAAAAGCAAAATCTTAAAGCTCCCATATACAAATGATTCACTTAAATGGAAAACTTTCACTTTCAGGAGTCACGGAGACTATGCTGTAGTCACGCGAGACTTTGTGAATCTCGGCAGTATCGTTAATGGCGGCGTGACTCTATCAGCAAACATTTGCGTGATTAGCCTTTTTTTTTTTCGCCAATTTATAACTAGACAGGCTTAAAACTAAAAAATATAGGTAGTTTCTTAGCCTAACTTAAATTATTTTCAACAATCTGGAGGACGGTGAAGAGGACCTGGATAGTTTGCTGCGGTACATCGACGGGTGTTTTGAGCGAGTCGTCATGGGGAAAACAGACAAGACGCCGACTCCCTCCACCAGCAAAGCAACGCCGTCCACAAAAAGAAGCCGCCCAGAAGATTCCCCAGAGGCAACTTCGCCACCCACCACCAATATTGTGGACATTCTGGAGTCCATTAATAACAAATTGTCCAGCTTTGACGCCCGCTTGGCCCTGGTTGAAATCCTTCACAAGGAGTTTCAGGCCCTGCGGGAGTCAGTCGAGTTCAGCCAGCATCAGGTGGAAACACTGGCTGCTGAAAACGCTGTCCTCAGAGAGTCGGTGAATTCCCTCACCGAGGAAACGACCCGGCTCTCAGAAGAAAATAAGAAAATTAAAGAATCGATTATCGAGCTTCAGGCCCGCAGCATGAGAGAAAATCTTGTGTTTTCAGGTATCCCGGAGAAGGCAGAGGAGGACCCGGAGGCTACAGTGAAGGAATTTATCCAAACTCACCTGAAGCTCCCGGAGGACGCCGTGAAGACCATCGCCTTCCATAGAGTCCACCGCCTGGGAGGGAAGCGACCCGGAGCACGCAGACCCAGACCGATCGTGGCCAAATTCGAACACTTCAAAGAAAAAGAGCTGGTGAAGAGCCGCGGCCGGGAGCTGAGAGGGACGGACTTCAGCGTCAACGACCAATTTCCAAAGGAGATTCTGGAGCGACGCAAGGCTCTATTCCCCATCCGGAAGAAGCTCATGCAGGAAGGCTCCCGGGCTGTCATCGCCGTGGACAAACTGTATGTAAACGGACAGCTTTACCGAGACAAAAACACCACGCCATGGCTCTGCTGATCGATCAGGTGATCTGTGTCCATATTAACGTTCTTTTCTGAGTTTTTTTTTTCTCAACCATCTAAACAGTACCATTAAATAGTCTAAATCTGTCTAAGTAGTACCATTAACGCCGACGAGTCAGCATAGTACCGTGATCGTTTGTTTGTTTGTTTGTTCTGTTTTGTTTTCCCCTCATCTAATTTCATTCTTATGTCACTTAGGTCACTTTTTACACGTCTTTTTTCTTTCTGCACTCAGCAATATGTTTACGTCACTTACAATGCTACAGTTTACTACACTAACATACAGCGCAGATGCACACACACCAACATACAGCGCACATACACACGCACACATCAATATAAAGGGCAAACGCCAACATACAGAACATATGTACACACACACACACATCCTTAGTGAGCACACAACAGTCCATCAGTTAGTTTAAATATGAGCACACTCAGATTTGTCTCATGGAATGTGCACGGGGCTGGTTCGAGGGAAAAGAGACTAAAAATTTTTAATCGGTTAAAAGACTTAAAAGCAGATGTTGTTTTTCTACAGGAGACACATGTGTCCAAAACATCTGTGCTCACTCTTTCCTCTCCACAGTTCCCTCACACGTACTCAGCCTGCTATAACTCCAAACAAAGAGGTGTAGCTATATTGATTAACAAGAAGATAAACTTTAACATTAGCAACAGTACAATAGACCCTGAAGGTAGATTTATAATACTTAATTTATCTATACAGAATACAGATTTATGTATTGCTAGTATATATGGACCAAATGTTGATGACCCCTCCTTCTTTCATGCTTTGTTCACTTCACTCTCAGATCACTCTGACACCACACTTGTAATAGGAGGAGACTTCAACCTGGTACTTAATGCAGATATTGACAGGCTCAGTACAGCAGTGAGTCAGAGGAACTGGCAGTCTGCAGACATTCTTAAACAGTACATGAAGGATTTTGGACTTTGCGATGCTTGGCGTTCACATCACCCTACTTTGAGAGATTATAGTTATTTCTCACCAGTACACAAATCTCATTCCCGCTTAGATTACTTTTTAGTTAGCAGCTCCATAATGATGGATATCACAGACACTCAGATTCACCCTATCACTATTAGCGATCATGCACCGGTGTCTATGTCTCTGACACAGAAAAGAGTCACACCACCAATCAGGAACTGGAGATTTAATACATCATTACTTAAAGAAGAAGATTTTATTAATTATTTCAAAAAGGAATGGTCAGCATACTTAGAATATAATGATATTCCAGGAATATCACCATGTGTTCTTTGGGAAGCAGGAAAGGCAGTAATGCGGGGCAAAATAATATCTTACTGCTCGCATAGGAAAAATAAAGAAAAAGCACTTGTGTTAGAATTAGAACAAAAAATTAAATCTTTAGAAACTGCCTATGCCGCTTCACCACAAGAACATACAATTATCAGCCTGAGGAAACTGAAACTGGAGCTAAATGAAATAATTGATAAAAGGACACAATTTATGTTGCAGAGGCTGCGTTTGGAAAACTTTGAGCATGGAAATAAATCTGGAAAATTCCTGGCCAAGCAATTAAAACTGAATAAAGAAAAAACAGCTATTTTTTCTATTAAAGACTCGACTGGTATTATTACTCATGACCCACAACAAATAAATAACTCTTTCAGAGACTTCTATGAAGCCTTATATTCACCACAGATTAACCCATCTGATACTGAAATTGAAGAATTTCTTAATAATATAAATCTACCAAAACTAAATGACAGCCAGGCTGCAGCTCTGGATTTACCTCTTTCATTGTGTGAACTTAGTGAAGCCCTACAGCATCTCCCAAATAATAAAGCCCCAGGCCCAGATGGTTTTCCAGCCGAGTTTTATAAAGAATTTTGGTCTGAGCTAGCTCCCATTTTTTTCAGAATGGTAACTCAGATTCAGAATGACCACATCTTATCTCCAACCTTAAACTCTGCTAACATTAGCCTGCTTCTTAAACCAGGCAAAGACCCCACACTCCCATCCAGCTACAGGCCAATCTCTCTCATTAATGTAGATCTTAAAATAATTTGCAAAGCCCTTGCCAAAAGATTAGAAAGTATTACTCCATTTATTGTACATCCAGATCAAACAGGCTTTATCAAGGGTCGGCACTCAGCCAATAATACACGTCGACTGATAAATATAATAGACTATTGTTCTATTAACAAATTAGAGACGACAATCGTGTCTTTAGATGCAGAGAAGGCATTTGATCGGGTAAATTGGAAATTCTTACTAGCAGTTCTGCAAAAATTTGGATTCGGTTCATCCTTTATAAACTGGATCAGAACACTACACAGCTCTCCGAATGCGCGTGTTAGGACAAATGATCTCATTTCACAAAGTTTCAGTCTGCAGAGGGGCACTAGGCAGGGCTGCCCACTCTCTCCCTCTCTTTTTGTAATTTTCATTGAGCCGCTAGCAGCAGCAATCCGTCAAAATGCAAATATTAAAGGGATTCAAACTGAAAATATGGACCATAAACTTAGCCTTTATGCTGATGATGTATTACTTTTCCTTGGGAATTCACAAGGCTCTCTTTTGAAGACTATCACACTGATAGATAAGTTCTCATCTATATCTGATTACTCTATCAATTGGAGTAAATCAACAGTTTTGCCTCTGAATTGTAATTTCCAGAGAACCTCTAGGACCCCACTAAAGTCAGGAAATATTAGATATTTAGGCATAAATTTTTCCGCCAGGCTCTCAGACTTGGTACGATTAAATCATATCCCCTTATTAAAAACAATAGAGGATGATCTCACACGTTGGAACAGTTTACCTATATCACTCATGGGGAGAGTTGCTGCCATTAAAATGATGGTTTTACCAAAAATTAATTATCTATTTTCATTGATCCCTAATAAACCTTCTATTCCTTGGTTCAAGTCACTAGATTCAAACATCTCAAAATTTTTATGGAAAAACAAACCGTCAAGAATAAGCTTAAAAACTTTACAAAAGCCAAAACACAGTGGAGGTCTAGAATTACCAAACTTTTATTACTATTTCTTAAGCAGTAGATTGCAGTATATTTCAAAGTGGATCAAATCCAATTCATTAGACAACCCATGGCTGGATCTAGAACAGGCGTTTTGTGGAAAAATAAAAATCTCAGATTTACCTTTCATTAGTTCCAGTATTAAACATCATAACTGCTATAAAGTCCTTAGTATAAATACCTCTCTGACAGCCTGGTGGGAATTTTTAAAAATAACTAAGTCTTCACTCATCCCCTGTAAACTAACACCCATTTGGAACAATCCAGATATTTGTCAGAAAAAGAAAATGCTGAATTTTCCGTTATGGCGTGATAAGGGTATAAATAACTTAGAACATATTATCCAAGATGGAAATTTTATCACGTTCCAAGAACTTATATCAAAATATAGAATTGGCAACGGTAGATTTCTGGAATATCAACAAGTTAAGTCCGTCCTACAGGGAAGATTTAACCTTAATCAATTGAATCTAGAAATGCCTACTTGGGTAACAGAATTTCTTAACCTCTGTACCCCAAAATTGTTATCAAAATTATATAAATTATTAATAAAAACTGATGATTCAGTTTCCCTCCCAATTACAAAATGGGAGCGTGATCTTTCTGTCAACCTGGATCAAAATTTATGGACAGAAATATGTTTAAATATCTTCAAAATGACTAAAAGACCCCAAATACAACTTGTACAATATAAGATTCTCCATAGAACATACTACACTGGACAAAGGATGTTCCAAATGGGCCTTACACACTCAAACATATGCACCCACTGTACAAGCAATTCAGAGGATAATCATCTACACGCTCTGTGGTCTTGTGTACCAGTTCAGAGATTTTGGCAGAGGATTTGTGAAGATCTATCCACATGGTTTAGCTGTCATATCCCAACTTCCCCCAGACTATGCATCTTAGGTGATGTCAGTGAATTAATTATGGAGTTAAATATATCACACATAGTTCTTACTGCCTTGTGCATCGCTAAGAAGATGATCCTCATGAACTGGAAGACAAAAAATAAACTATGTATTACTCAGTACAGAAATTTATTAGTAGATCATGTTAGTTTAGAGAGAATGTCTGCTTCTTCTAAAAACAAATTGGAGGAATTTGACTCTCTTTGGTTCCCACTGCTCAGCTCCATTACTTAGTGGGGGTGGTGGGCTGCGGGCTCTGCTCCTGATGTGCTTTGTGGGGGGGTGGGGGGGGACTCCGGGGGCCTGGGTAGCTGGTAGCCTCCTGAGGCTGGGGTCCTGGGGCGACCTTCTGGTGATGTCTGTGTGCCTGTCCTGGTTGATGGTGGTGGGGGCTTGGATGGTGCTGCCTTCGGTCCTGGGGTGTGGGCGGGGTGCTTGGGGGGGTGGTGCCGGCCCTCGGTCGGTTGGCTGGTCTTCCCTGTGTGGCTTGGGGGCTGGGGTCTGGGGCCCCGGCACTGGGGCCGCGCCGGCTCCCGGTGGGCCCCCCCAGGCGCGGGGGGGGCCTCTGCTGTCCCGGCCGCGCCGCCGGGTGGGGTGGGTTGGCCTGACGTCGGGATGTCCGGTCTACGCTTTTGGGGCCCTGGGGTGCCTGCATTGCGGGGGGGTGGGGTGGGGGATGGGGCCGCGGTGGGGTGGTTGGGGGGGACTGGGCACTGCATTTCCATGCCCAGGCCAGTATGTCCTGTCGCCTGTTTGTGTCTATTGTTGAGTGAATGGGCATCTAGGAGGAGCGGGCCGCCCTCTGCGGTGGGGGCGAGGGCGCCAACCTCGGGTGCTGCAGTGCTCCGGGATGCTGTCACCGCGGCCCCGGGCTCACCTCCCCCTGCCCTGTGCTGGGGTGTGGGAGGTCGGGGTGCCTACTGAGCCAGCGGACAGCTGGCTCTCTTCTTCCAGGATTTTTCCTGGTCATATGCCCCCCCCCCTCCCCCTCCCCATACACAAACACACACACACACACACACAGAATACACATCACTCACAGATGTAGGATGGAGAGGCCACGTGGAGAGCTGCACCACCACTTGCCTCTCCGTTTTAATTGCACTTTAGTCATTATAACTCACAACACATACACACTTACAACCTGATACACATAGGACCTTTGGGGCAGGCATGTTACTCAGAGGTTGATGAGATGGGCCGCTGAGGTGGCCCCACTCGGATCCTCGCCACTGTCTGTCTCCAAATTTTATTTGCACTTTAGACATGGAGGGTTTTGGGGGGGCAGTGTGGGCAAGCGCTGACGACCAACAGTTGGCGCTTGTGGCATAACTGTCCCCTCAATTTTAACTGCACCCTATACACCTCATTCACTCACAAACATTAACACATAGACCTACAAGTTGGGGAGGAGGAGGGGTGGATGGGTCATCTTACACCCCGATTTCTTGCGTCTCGCCCGGGGTAGGGGTCGGGTGGTTCCTTGGGGACTGGGCTGGTGGCGTCCTGGGGTCGCTGTTGGCCCTGGGGTGGTTTCCACTTGCCCCGCCTTCAGAGGGTGGGTAGCTATGGATGAATGTGTGTCTTTGTGTATTTGTCACCGTCTCCGTGAGTATGGGTGGGTGAGTGAATGTGTATGTATGGCATATCTGTGTGTGGGTAAGTATGTATGGGCATGTATGAGTATCTGTGTATAAATGTGTACACGGGTGTCTGGGTGTGTTTGTATGTATGGCTGGACCTGGGTCTGGGCCTTGTGCCTTGCCTCCTGGCCACTCCTTGCTGGTTGCCTCCTCCCCCCTACCCCCCTGGGATGGGGGTGCCTCGGGGTTCCTGGGTGGGGCTGGGTGTTCTGGCGTGGGTACTGGCCTGCCCCCCTTGGGGGTGCGGTGCGGGGCTGCGTTGGCTTCTTCGGCGTGGGGGGGGGCTCTGTGGAGGGTCGGGCGGTCCTTGGGTGCCGTGGGCCCGGGAGCCCTGCCGCCGGCCAGTGCAGGGGGCTGGCCGCTGGGGGGGGGCTGGCTTCTCATCGCCTTGGGTTCCCTGGAGCCCTCGCTCCTCGACTGGGGGGGCTCCGTCTGAGACCACCCTCTCCCGTCTGCTGGGGTAGGTGTGCGGTTGTCTTTGGACTGAGTGGCCGGGGGTCTTCCTGGCTCTTGGTGGGCTGCTGGTGGCCTGGGGTTCCGGGTGCTTTCCGTACCTGCCTCTGGCTTCTGATGGGTGGAGCTGCAGCGTTTTGCCCTCATTGGTAAGTACGTTCCATGACACAGACACAAACATGACACAGACACAAATGCCCACTCAATCACAACTCAACAAAATTGTTGGTGTGCGTAACATGCTTTGTTAGTTTTGTTTTTCACACACAAATTTATTTTTGCAAGTATTGATAGTATTCTTTTATATGTTAAAGTGATGAAGTATCTGATTAATAGACTTGTGCTCTTTCCCCTTTTTTTTTTTTGCTCCCTTTCTCTCTCCCTTTTTCTTCTCTTTATTTTCCTCTTCTTCAGCCTGTCAGCTCTGGCTGTTACATAGTATGTGGAAAAATAACTCAGATAAATAAAATAAAGGGTTAAAACATCAACAAGAAGAGCCTATTGAGAACCTATAGAGCTCATCTTGAAATAGCAAATATGTTTGGCACAACAACGCATTCAGATCACAGTTCTGCTTGCAAGATCTACCAGACATGACAGGCTAAAAAAAAAAAAAAAAAAAAAAAAATGGAAAACTTTATTTAACTAAAGAAACAAAACCCCTCCCCTCTACCAGAGCTGGTGGTGCAGCCCAATTTATCCAGTGTACAGGTGTGGTCAGCCCTGGCCAACAGCTTGTCAGGCAACTCCCCAGGATCAAAGCAGGTAAGTACCAGTAAAGAAAAACAAACTAATTATGAGCATAAACAAAAATGAACCATGGGCTGAGAAAAATACAAGTGAACTAAATGTGCGCGCTTACAAACAGAACAAATGCATTTAAACCAAGCAATTTATTGCAAACTAAAATAATGGTATTTGTATGAATAGTGCATAAGGGAGTTACAGACTTTGCTGGAGTGTGGCCATAGGTTTGGCCATCACACTGCCCAAAATGCCGGCTGTAAAATTTCTTTGTAAGAAGGTTCAATAAACCACTTTAAAAACATTAGAATTTTCTGGCAATGATTTCACAATTTGGGCTTTACAGGGTTAAGAGTAAAGAAAATGAAAAGTGTATTATGGCTGTTCACCTTCGATTCAATTAAATTACATTCAGTTTTATGTATAGAGAACAAATTCACTACAACAGTCACCTCAAGGTGCTTTAAGGCCTTAGTGCACAAACCAGTGGGTGTCCCAGTGTCTTGAGTTCCTTGTGTTTTTTGTTATTTCTCTCGTTGTGTTTCTTAGTTTTTTCCTTACAGTTTAGATTCTCAGTTTGTTTTGTATTCTGTTTTGGTTATAGTTATTATACTTCATTCGGGTTTCCCTTTTGTTCTTGTCTTCCCCATGTTTTGCCCCTTTATCTCGTGTTGTGTTTAGTTTCACTTCCTGTTGTTGTCCTGTTTGTTGTGCTTAGGTTTCTGTTTTATTTTGTTCCCGTTAGCTTCAGAGTTTAGTGTACCTTACTCATGTGCAAGGCTGATTTTCCCTCAGTATGCTTGCCTCCTCATGTGTCAAGTCTGCGTTTGTGTCTTTGTTGGCCTCTTCCTGTTTTATTTTGACAGTCCCTTGTTCCCTGTGCTTTGTGTTTAGTTTTGCTTCCTTATGTCATTAGTGTCATTTTGTTCACCGTTGCTTCTGTCCCAGCTGTCTCTCTTTCCCTGATTGTGTGTGTATTTAAAGTCTCAGTGTTGTCTAGTTCTTTGTTAAGTCGTCTTATGTGATTCCTTAGCTGTGTGTTCCCCTGTTTAGTGCTTTCCCCCTTTTTCCTCCCAGGCTTGTTATTTTGATTTCAGCACAGCCTTGGTTGAGATTTAGTTATTGTATTTTGAATTTTTGTATTTTGTGAGAAGATTGCAGCATTAAAACTGTTTTGAGTTGAGCTCTGCTTCATGCATCCTGCATTTGAGTCCGGTCCTGCCACATACACAGTATGACATATGACACAGATGTCACCGCTGAACAGGGAATCCCACATACACAATAAGTGAGGACTCAGCACACTGATACAACAGTAACTGATATGCAAATCTCATTCAAATATTGTTTTCTTCTGGACAACATCAGTTTGCAGCGATATATCTCCAAAGTCTTGATGGTTATAATAAAATCTGAGGCCAAAATCATGTATAAACAAACAAGTGTAAAATATAACAGTCGCAGGATGTGAACCAGAGTTGCTACTGCTGGAAATGATCCATTTACAGGCTGCTTTAAGCTGCTGCTTTTTTTTTTTCCCTTCTTCCCGCAATTGGCTGCGGCAGCAGGTAGCGACACATACCTGATAAACTCAGATGCCCTTTCTGACTCAACACCCAAGGAATTTTGTCTCCTCTTAGGATCAAACAGGCAATTTTAGCTAGTTAAGGGAAAGTAATGATAGGTTTTAGGGGAAGATGAGTTATATTTTTCTGGTCTCTACATGCAATTTTTTTTCTTTGTTTGTTTTTTGTTTGTCTTGTGCATGCTTATGTGTTCAGTGTATTATAATAACCAGGCAATAATGAAATAAATAATCATAGTATGGGGATAACACATTTATATATAAAAACAGAAAATTATAAATTATGTGCAGTCAAGATATAAAAAAGCAATCCCCATTGAAAGGCTCTGTAGCAGGTGTGTATCCTGCTGTGACAGCTAAAGCTATGTGTTATTTTGTAGATTAAAAAAAACAACAAATAATATTACATTGTAAATTAAAGCTTCCTAACAATAAAAAGGAATTAATGTCCAGGTGCTTTTACAGTATTCCTTAGGATTGTGAGTTTTCTCAAGTAAAGACTCTAAGACTCTACACTGCAAAAAGAAAGAAAGAAAGAAAGAAAGAAAGAAAGAAAGAAAACAGAATCAAGTGGTTCAATATAAAAAAGAAAAAAGTTAAGCAACCAGTTTCACAATTTTTTTCAGTTTGTTCAGCTTTGCATGACATGTGCACAGTTCAAAATATTAAGTTAACACAATGATTTAGACTTTTAAGTTAGCTCAATCTATGTTTTCTGAAACATTGAGTTAGTGTTTCTCTTTGGGGTCCAATTGGCCCAACTGTTTCATTTCATTCCCCAATCAGACCAGGAGCGACATGTTTAGCCGCATGTTCTCCTTGAATCGCTGGCTGTCTGAGTGGTGTCCAAAAAACGACGTGGGCTTCATAGATAATTGGCAAAGTTTCTGGGGAAAACCTGGTCTTGTTAGGAGAGACGGCATCCATCCCACTTTGGATGGAGCAGCTCTCATTTCTAGAAATCTGGCCAAATTTATTAACCCTCCTAAAAACTGAGTACCCAGGGTTGAGACCAGGAAGCAGAGTTGCAGTCTTACACGCCTCTCTGCAGCTTCTCTCCTCCTGCCATCCCCCCAAAACCCCATTCCCATAGAGTCGGTGCCTGCTCCCAGACCACCAAAAACCAAAGCTAAAATTAGCAAAAAGATATTTAAGCATAAAAATTCAAAAACAATAAATAATACAGCTTCATCAACTGCACCAAAGAATAAAACAATTAAATGTGGATTGTTAAACATTAGGTCTCTCTCTTCCAAGTCCCTATTAGTAAATGATTTAATAATTGATCAACGTATTGATTTATTCTGCCTTACAGAAACCTGGTTACAGCAGGATGAATATGTTAGTTTAAATGAATCAACACCCCCGAGTCACAGTAACTGTCAGAATGCTCGAAGCACAGGTCGAGGAGGAGGATTAGCTGCAATCTTCAATTCCAGCTTATTAATTAATCAGAGACCCAGACAAAGTTTTCATTCTTTTGAAAGCCTGACTCTTAGTCTTGTCCATCCTAATTGGGAAAATCAAAAAGCTGTTTTATTTGTTATTATCTATCGTCCACCTGGTCCCTACTCAGAGTTTCTGTCTGATTTCTCAGACTTTTTATCTGATTTAGTGCTCAGTTCAGATAAAATAATTATAGTGGGTGATTTCAACATCCATGTAGATGCTGAGAATGACAGCCTCAACACTGCATTTAATCTACTGTTAGATTCAATTGGCTTCTCTCAAAATGTAAAGGAGCCCACCCACCACTTTAATCATACTCTGGATCTTGTCCTAACATATGGCATAGAAACTGAAGACTTAACAGTATTCCCTGAAAGCCCCCTCCTGTCTGATCATTTCTTAGTAACATTTACATTTACTTTAATGGATTACACAGCAGTGGGGAATAAGTTTAATTACAGTAGAAGTCTTTCTGAAAGTGCTGTAACTAAGTTTAAGGATCTAATTCCTTCATTGTTATGCTCTTCAGTGCCATGTGCCAACACAGTGCAGAGCAGCTACCTAAACTCTGCTCCCAGTGAGGTCGATTATCTCGTCAATAGTTTTACATCCTCACTGCGTATAACTTTGGATACTGTGGCTCCTCTGAAAAGGAAAGCTTCAAATCAGAAGTGCCTGACTCCTTGGTATATTTCACAAACGCACAGCTTAAAGCAGATAACCCGAAAGCTGGAGAGGGAATGGCGTCTCACTAAATTAGAAGATGCTCATTTAGCCTGGAAAAAGAGTTTGTTGCTCTATAAAAAAGCCCTCCGTAAAGCTAGGACATCTTACTATTCATCATTAATTGAAGAAAATAAGAACAACCCCAGGTTTCTTTTCAGCACTGTAGCCAGGCTGACAAAGAGTCAGAGCTCTGTAGAGCCGAGTATTCCTTTCACGTTAACTAGTAGTGACTTCATGGATTTCTTTACAAATAAAATTTTAGACATTCGAGAAAAAATTATTCATAACCATCTCAAAGATTATTCTTCATGTTCGGCTGTTTTCAGCACTGCTGGTATTTGTTTAGACTCTTTTGCTCCAGTTGATCTTTCAGAGTTAACTTCAATAGTTACTTCCTCCAAACCAGCAACATGTTTATTAGATCCCATTCCTACTAGACTGTTCAAAGAAGTCTTTCCAATTATTGATGCTTCAATCTTAAAAATGATCAATCAGTCTTTATTAGTTGGCTATGTACCACAGACCTTCAAGGTGGCTGTAATTAAACCTCTGCTTAAAAAGCCATCACTTGACCCAGCTGTCTTAGCTAATTATAGGCCAATCTCCAACCTTCCTTTTCTCTCAAAGATTCTTGAAAGAGTAGTTGTAAAACAGCTAACTGATCATCTGCAGAGGAACGGTTTATTTGAAGAGTTTCAGTCAGGTTTCAGAATTCATCACAGTACAGAAACAGCATTAGTGAAGGTTACAAATGATCTTCTTAGAGCCTCTGACAGTGGACTCATCTCTGTTCTTGTCCTGTTGGACCTCAGTGCAGCTTTTGATACTGTTGACCATAACATTTTATTACAGAGATTAGAGCTTGCTATAGGTATTAAAGGTACTGCACTGCAGTGGTTTGAATCATATTTATCTCATAGACTCCAATTTGTTCATGTAAATGGGGAGTCTTCTTCACACACTAAGGTTAATTATAGAGTTCCACAGGGTTCTGTGCTAGGACCAATGCTATTTACATTATACATGCTTCCCTTAGGCAGTATTATTAGAAAGCACTGCATCAATTTTCATTGTTATGCAGATGATACTCAGCTTTACCTATCAATGAAGCCAGATGACACACATCAATTAGTTAAACTGCAGGAATGTCTTAAAGATATTAAGGCCTGGATGACCTCTAATTTCCTGCTTCTAAATTCAGATAAAACTGAAATTCTTGTTCTCGGCCCCACAAATCTTAGAAACATGGTGTCTAACCAGATACTTACTCAGGATGGCATTACTTTGGCCTCCAGGAACACTGTGAGAAATCTTGGAGTCATTTTTGACCAGGATATGTCCTTCAATGCACATATTAAACAAATATGTAGGACCGCTTTTTTGCATTTGCGCAATATTTCTAAAATTAGAAACATCCTTTCTCAGAGTGATGCTGAAAAGCTCATTCATGCATTTATTACTTCTAGGCTGGATTATTGTAATTCATTATTATCAGGCTGTCCTAAAAGCTTTCTGAAAAGCCTTCAGCTGATCCAAAATGCTGCAGCTAGAGTACTGACAGGGACTAGAAAGAGAGAGCAGATTTCTCCCATATTGGCTTCTCTTCATTGGCTCCCTGTTAAATCTAGAATAGAATTTAAAATTCTTCTCCTCACATACAAGGTCTTGAATAATCAGGCACCATCTTATCTCAAAGACCTCATAGTACCATATCACCCCAACAGAGCACTTCGCTCTCAGACTGCTGGCTTACTTGTGGTTCCTAGGATACTTAAGAGTAGAATGGGAGGCAGAGCCTTCAGCTTTCAGGCGCCTCTTCTGTGGAACCAGCTTCCAGCTTGGATTCGGGAGACAGACACCCTCTCTATTTTTAAGATTAGGCTTAAAACTTTCCTTTATGATAAAGCTTATAGTTAGGGCTGGATCAGGTGACCCTGAACCATCCCTTAGTTATGCTGCTATAGGCCTAGTCTGCTGGGGGGTTCACATAATGCACTGTTTCTCATTCACCTTATTTACTTTGTTTATACTCCACTCTGCATTTAATCATTAATTGATATTAATCTCTGGCTCTCTTCCACAGCATGTCTTTCTCTCCCCTCAGCCCAACCGGTCGCGGCAGATGACTGCCCCTCCCTGAGCCTGGTTCTGCTGGAGGTTTCTTCCTGTTAAAAGGGAGTTTTTCCTTTCCACTGTCGCCAAGTGCTGCTCATAGGGGGTCGTTTTGACTGTTGGGTTTTCTCTGTATTATTGTAGGGTCTTTACCCACAATACAAAGCGCCTTGAGGCGACAGTTTGTTGTGATTTGGCGCTATATAAATAAAATTGAATTGAATTGAATTGAATTTAAAAATGAAATGAGGATTTGTAATTGTTGCTCCCATTTGCCCTCGATTGTTTTGCAGAAGAGAATTTACATCAAATTCAAACACCCAGTGCATGTGTCATGATCCTGGGCCGGTGGCCCAGCGTTTTGAGTTTTCTTTTGTGTAGCTTTCTTTTGTTGTATTTTTCAGGTTGTGTTTCTTATATATTGTTTTGAGTATGCTGTTTAGTCTCCCTTGTTTTTGTGTATGTTCCCTTAAGTTTTCAGTGTTAGGTCTGCGTCTGTTATGTGTACTCAGTTCCTGTTTTATTTTGACGGTCTGTTTCCTGTGCTTTGTGTTTAGTTTTGCTCCCCCTTGTCATTAGGTTCATTTGGTTCACCTGTCGTCCCCTGCTGTTTCCACTTGCCCTAATCCCCTTCTGTATATTTAAGCCCTTTGTTTTCCCTCTGTTCCTTGTTCGGGTCCTCGTCAGTTTTCGCTGTGTGTTTTGTCTTCGAGTTTCGAGTCTTCAAGTTTCTAGTTTCATGTTTTGAGTGTATTGAGTAGCACAACTAATAAATCTTCACTGAACCTAGCTCTCGTCGTGTCCTGCACTGGGGTCCTCCCTGCCTTGCCCGCACACAGCCGTGACAGTAGGACCCGAACCCAGAAATGGACCTCGCGGACAGCGATCTACAGGAGCGTCAAGCAGTAATGGAGTCTTACCGGGATGAGAAGATTAGGTGGAAGCCCTGGCTTGCCCTGGGGTGCAGGTCTGAGTTTTATGGCACTCGCCTGGCCCTGGGCGGGCCAGCAAGCTGGCAATGGTCCCAGCAACGTCGCGCTCCACCTCAGCCTCAAGCCCAAGCCTCGCCACGGCAGCTGTTCGCTCCGCCAGCTGCAACCCCTCCGCTCTTTCCGACGGCGATCACAGTGGGTGGCTACCTCTCTTCGCCGCCACCGCAGAGAATGCCGCCCATCACCTCGTTGCAGCCTCCGCTCGCTTCTGGGAGAAAGAAGCATGGCTCTCGACGAGGGAATCAGCAGCCTTTGCCTGCCGCACCCGTAAGCACTGCACAGCACCAGCTCGGCGTCACTGTGCGGTCTGTGCAGCATCAGGACGATTCTGCTCACTCGCCCGTGTGTGGCAGCACCGGGCTCTTTGTGAGTAACTCTGCTGTTTTGCCTTATTCAAAGACTGAGTTTACTGTCGCTGTTCCTAATAAAGTGGCCACTAAGGAAAATGAGTTTTCCAAACAGGCAGTAAACACTGGTCTCTCCACTTCAGCTTCAGTGCCAGCTAGAGATAAAGACATTTCATATTCTAAGACTGATAATTCGGACAATGAGATGTTGCAGGACATTTTGGACTATATGTATGAACTATGTGAAGAATGGCAAAGACTGCCTAAGGAAGGGAATAAGAGAGCCATTTCACACAGTTTACATGGCTTGGTATCGAGTTTTCCGTGGCTTTTGGACTCTTTGCCTGCCATGGTTAAGGACTTTGTTATGGACATTGTGCAGTCGGTGGATGCACCAACATTTCATGGTAAGACTCGAGGCATGAAGACTGTGGCTGACAATGTTCTTAATGAACTGGCCAGTGACAAGACTGTGAGCAGTCTCCCTGAGAGATATTCTGTACCCGCACCCGTTTTGTTTCCGCGGGTGGAAGCTGCCAAGGACAGGCCCGCTTCTGCACCCGTTCATGTTCCTCGGGTGGGGGCAGTTTTGGTTCAGCAGTCACAGCCACCAGCTTCAGAGCCTCCTCTTCAGCCGTCACAGCTGTTAGCTGCAGCAGCCCCCAAGCCACGACCACGCTCCTTTATGCCCACACCAGCCTTGACAGCTCCTTCTGACCCAGCTCCCTCTGCTCACTCAGCTCCCTTAGCTCCCTCTGCTCACTCAGCTCACTCAGCTCCCTCTGCTCACTCAGCTCCCTTAGCTCCCTCTGCTCACTCAGCTCCCTTAGCTCCCTCTGCTCACTCAGCTCCCTTAGCTCCCTCCGCTCACTCAGCTCCCTTAGCCCCAGCTCCCTTAGCTCCAGCTCCCTCCGCTCACCTAGCCCCAGCTCCCTTAGCCCCAGCTCCTTTAGCCCCAGCTCCCTTAGCTCCAGCTCCCTCCGCTCACCTAGCTCCAGCTCCCTTAGCCCCAGCTCCTTTAGCCCCAGCTCCCTCCGCTCACCTTGCATCAGAGCCTTCAGCTCCTGCATCAGCCGCCTCAGAGCCTCCAGCTCCCTCTGCTCGCCCTGCTCCCCTAGCTCCAGCTCCCTCTGCTCGCCCTGCTCCCCTAGCTCCAGCTCCCTCTGCTCGCCCTGCTCCCCTAGCTCCAGCTCCCTCTGCTCGCCCTGCTCCCCTAGCTCCAGCTCCCTCTGCTCGCCCTGCTCCCTTGGCTCCAGCTTCCCCTGCACCCGTACCTGTTCCGCGGGTGGGGGCAGCCACGGACGGGCTGACCTCTGCACCCGTTCCTGTTCCGCGGGTGGGGGCAGCCACGGACGGGCTGACCTCTGCACCCGTTCCTGTTCCGCGGGTGGGGGCAGCCACGGACGGGCTGACCTCTGCACCCGTTCCTGTTCCGCGGGTGGGGGCAGCCACGGACGGGCTGACCTCTGCACCCGTTCCTGTTCCTCGGGTGGGGGCAGCTAGGTCCAAGCCTTTGTATCAGTTTTCAGCTTTAGCTGCAGCAGCAGGGACTCAGTCAGCCTCTGTGGCTCTCCCTCTATCCCAGTCAGCTGTAGCTCCAGCCTCCGCTCTATCCCAGTCAGCTGTAGCTCCAGCCTCCGCTCTCCCCAGCTCTCAGTCAACCCCTGTAGCTCTCCCTCGCCCTCAGTCAGCTCTAGCTCCAGTCGCTCTCCCTCGCCCTCAGTCAGCTCTAGCTCCAGTCGCTCTCTCTCGCCCTCAGTCAGCTCTAGCTCCAGTCGCTCTCCCTCGCCCTCAGTCAGCTCTAGCTCCAGTCGCTCTTCCTTGGTCCCCAGTGTCAGCAGTTTCAGTGCCCTCTCAGTCAGTTCCCTCAGCTCCTGCCCTCTCTAGCTCCCGGCCTGCTTCCACGCAGCCAGTCGTCTCCCGACCTGCTTCCACGCAGCCAGTCGTCTCCCGGCCTGCTTCCACGCAGCCAGTCGTCTCCCGGCCTGCTTCCACGCAGCCAGTCGTCTCCCGGCCTGCTTCCACGCAGCCAGTCGTCTCCCGGCCTGCTTCCACGCAGCCAGTCGTCTCCCGGCCTGCTTCCACGCAGCCAGTCGTCTCCCGGCCTGCTTCCACGCAGCCAGTCGTCTCCCGGCCTGCTTCCACGCAGCCAGTCGTCTCCCGGCCTGCTTCCACGCAGCCAGTCGTCTCCCGGCCTGCTTCCACGCAGCCAGTCGTCTCCCGGCCTGCTTCCACGCAGCCAGTCGTCTCCCGGCCTGCTTCCACGCAGCCAGTCGTCTCCCGGCCTGCTTCCACGCAGCCAGTCGTCTCCCGGCCTGCTTCCACGCAGCCAGTCGTCTCCCGGCCTGCTTCCACGCAGCCAGTCGTCTCCCGGCCTGCTTCCACGCAGCCAGTCGTCTCCCGGCCTGCTTCCACGCAGCCAGTCGTCTCCCGGCCTGCTTCCACGCAGCCAGTCGTCTCCCGGCCTGCTTCCACGCAGCCAGTCGTCTCCCGGCCTGCTTCCACGCAGCCAGTCGTCTCCCGGCCTGCTTCCACGCAACTGTTCCACGCAGCCAGTCGTCTCCCGGCCTGCTTCCACGCAGCCAGTCGTCTCCCGGCCTGCTTCCACGCAGCCAGTCGTCTCCCGGCCTGCTTCCACGCAGCCAGTCGTCTCCCGGCCTGCTTCCACGCAGCCAGTCGTCTCCCGGCCTGCTTCCACGCACTCAGCTTCCCCAGGGTCAGCTCCCACGCACTCAGCTTCCCCAGGGTCAGCTCCCACGCACTCAGCTTCCCCAGGGTCAGCTCCCACGCACTCAGCTTCCCCAGGGTCAGCTCCCACGCACTCAGCTTCCCCAGTGTCAGCTCCCACGCACTCAGCTTCCCCAGTGTCAGCTCCCACGCACTCAGCTTCCCCAGTGTCAGCTCCCACGCACTCAGCTTCCCCAGTGTCAGCTCCCACGCACTCAGCTTCCCCAGTGTCAGCTCCCACGCACTCAGCTTCCCCAGTGTCAGCTCCCACGCACTCAGCTTCCCCAGTGTCAGCTCCCACGCACTCAGCTTCCCCAGTGTCAGCTCCCACGCACTCAGCTTCCCCAGTGTCAGCTCCCACGCACTCAGCTTCCCCAGTGTCAGCTCCCACGCACTCAGCTTCCCCAGTGTCAGCTCCCACGCACTCAGCTTCCCCAGTGTCAGCTCCCACGCACTCAGCTTCCCCAGTGTCAGCTCCCACGCACTCAGCTTCTTTGTCTCAGCCCCGGTCTCTCCCATCGACTGCCGTTGAGTCTCTGGTCTCTGAGTCAGAGTCCCAGTTAACTCCCATGTCGCCATCATCCTCACCATCAGACTCACCCGCACTATGCCTTGCAAAGCAGCCCCAGCCTGCGCATCCAGTGTTCGAGCATCCGGAGAGTCCTGCTCAGTCCGAGCCGCCAGAGTCCTCAGAGTGTTCCGCTCAGTCCGAGCCGCCAGGGGGTCCCGCTCAGTCCGAGCCTCCGGAGTCTTCGGAGTGTTCCGCTCAGTCCGAGCCGCCAGGGGATCCTGCTCAGTCCGAGCCGCCAGGGGATCCCGCTCAGTCCGAGCGTCCTGAGAGTCCTGAGGGTCCTGCGCCAGAGCCCGTGCGTCCCGCTCAGTCCGAGCGTCCGGAGGGTTCCGCTCAGCCCGAGCGCCATGAGCCAGAGGGTCCTGCACCAGAGCCTGTGTGTGCTGCTCAGCCAGAACCCGTGCTGGAAGGTCACGCTCTGTCCGAGCCTCCTGTCCTGTCTCGTCGCCGCCGCTGGGAGCGCGGTCGGCCTCCTGCTCGTCTTCGTCCTCGTCGCCGCCGCTGGGAGCGCGGTCGGCCTCCTGCTCGTCTTCGTCCTCGTCGCCGCCGCTGGGAGCGCGGTCGGCCTCCTGCTCGTCTTCGTCCTCGTCGCCGCCGCTGGGAGCGCGGTCGGCCTCCTGCTCGTCTTCGTCCTCGTCGCCGCCGCTGGGAGCGCGGTCGGCCTCCTGCTCGTCTTCGTCCTCGTCGCCGCCGCTGGGAGCGCGGTCGGCCTCCTGCTCGCCTTCGTCATCGTCGCCGCCGCTGGGAGCGCGGTCGGCCCCCTGCTCGCCTTCGTCATCGTCGCCGCCGCTGGGAGCGCGGTCGGCCCCCTGCTCGCCTTCGTCCTCTCCACCGCCGCTGGGAACGCGGTCGGCCTCCAGACTTGTGTTTTCTTTTGTTTGGACTTTTTTCCAGCCGTGTGCTGCCGCCTTCTGTTTCGTTCCTGGTTTGTTTTTTGGACGTTGTTGCTCCTGGGGATTTTGTTTTGTTTTTGTCTCGAGCCCTCCGTCCTGGTCCCCCGCCGCCCGCCCTGGTGTGGCTTTTTGTTTTCGGGTTTTGGGCCGTCTGGAGCCGGCCCTTGTGGGGGGGGTACTGTCATGATCCTGGGCCGGTGGCCCAGCGTTTTGAGTTTTCTTTTGTGTAGCTTTCTTTTGTTGTATTTTTCAGGTTGTGTTTCTTATATATTGTTTTGAGTATGCTGTTTAGTCTCCCTTGTTTTTGTGTATGTTCCCTTAAGTTTTCAGTGTTAGGTCTGCGTCTGTTATGTGTACTCAGTTCCTGTTTTATTTTGACGGTCTGTTTCCTGTGCTTTGTGTTTAGTTTTGCTCCCCCTTGTCATTAGGTTCATTTGGTTCACCTGTCGTCCCCTGCTGTTTCCACTTGCCCTAATCCCCTTCTGTATATTTAAGCCCTTTGTTTTCCCTCTGTTCCTTGTTCGGGTCCTCGTCAGTTTTCGCTGTGTGTTTTGTCTTCGAGTTTCGAGTCTTCAAGTTTCTAGTTTCATGTTTTGAGTGTATTGAGTAGCACAACTAATAAATCTTCACTGAACCTAGCTCTCGTCGTGTCCTGCACTGGGGTCCTCCCTGCCTTGCCCGCACACAGCCGTGACAGCATGAATCTCATAAGTATGCAAATTAAAAAGCAATGGCTGATTTCTAGGTCAGAAACCTTGACCTTGGCCTTTCCTTCAATATACCAGTTTTGCCTCCACAGGGAAATGGATTCCAGTGAGTTACTTACAAATTCATTCACGTGTTATTCAGAAAATTAAGACTTTAATCACGTTTTTGCTGACCTCCTTTTTTTTTTTTGTTTTTTTTTTGTTTGTTTTTTTTTGCATGTGAAGTACAAACGTAGGCTTACATATAATGACAAATCTATTCATTAGCTTTCTTTTTGTTTAAATATGTACTTCATTTTTCCCCATGTCATGTTGTTTCTAACAGGTCATATGCTCCAATAAAATCAAAGATCAATGCTAAGAAGAATTTGGTGAGTAAATTCAATGATGAACTTTCTTGTTGGGAATGGTAAATGTAAACAAAATAAGTTTAAAGGCTCATTCTGATTTATAACAGATCATGGTGCTAAATCCAGTGTAGCGACTTCGAGGTCTAATTATAGCCGCTGCTGGCTGAGTAGGTTTTGTATGTGACGCGTCTCCAATAAGCCACGACAAATTCCATTAACTTTTTGTGTATTTATTTTAAAACGTAAACAAATACATCGGCTAGGATATAACATTCAAAGTGACTGTGGCTAGGACTGACGGTCAACAGAAAGTTTGCCAAAACCCTCACCCAACTAACTGTCAGCTGCCCGGATCAGGTAAATAACATAAGGCCACACCCCTAAGCAATCACCTGAGGTGTAGAACAAATCTGAACACCTGTGCCACCAAAACATAAACATTCACTTTGGCTCCTACATCCAGGTTTCATGAAGTATGTTCATGAGGTTTGGCTGCAAAATAATGGAAGCTATCCATCCACTGGCTTTATGACTTTGATTCTTTCACTGCACATTTGTGATGAGGTAAGTTCATTCTTTTGTGAAGTGTGCAGAGTTTTCAGTTTGTGAAGTGCTGAGCGGATGTAATAAAATATTTTTGTTATTGTCTTACAAGCTGGCCCATATCACGCTTTGCTGAACTGTTCTATTTTTGTGTGTTGCCCTCTTATATAGGTATGCATTTCAAAGGTTTTTAACAAAACAGAGAAAAAATACTTATTCTTCTGTGAAGATCAGGACAGGTTTACACACAAAAAATTCAAAGAACTCTGGTTAAATTCTTGAATAGTTAAGTCTCCATTCACACGCCCCGTGTAAAGTTAAAGCTGCTGGGAGTATTTCTGATGTGTCCCTTTCCTAATGTGACTACACTAAAAGAAAGAGGACAGAAACTTTTCCGCTAAACCTCTCAGTAAGAGGATTTGTGGTTCTGGACCATAAGTATCAACCCACAATGGATTCTGGGAGACAGTGAGACAAACAGTGAGTAAACCTGTTGTCACAGTGAAGACGGACTGAACTGTGTTATTTTGAGATTCATTTCTTTTTTAATTCATGGTGTTCAATTCAGTGCTTTTTATGTGCATTTGCTTGACCAGGTAGCTTAATAGCTCATTTCATGTGAAAGCTATGGACCACATTTTTTGCTTAGTCACTACTGGGAAATACTTGAAGACAAAACGTTAAGAACTGGAGTACATCCTGGAAATTATGAGTATGTGATCATCCAGCAGTTAGCTCAGCAACAGAAAATTCAGTTTCATACCAGCCTAATGAAATCAAAGGGACCAAATGCAGCACGCTGGCGTGGTGGTTAGAACTGCTGCCTCACAGCAAGAAGGTTCTGGGTTTGAATCCACCATCTGGCCGGGGCATTTCTGTGTGGAGTTTGCACGTTCTCTGGGTACTCCGGTTTCCTCCCACAGTCCAAGGACTTGCAGTCAGTGGGGTTATGTTAACTGGTAATTTTTAGTTGCCCATAGATGTGAATGGTTGTTTGTCTCTCTGTGTTAGCCCTGTGACAGGCTGGCAACTTGTCCAGGGTGTACCCTGCCTCTCACCCTATGACAGGTGGGACAGGCTCCAGCCCCCCCTGATCCTGGATGGCTGGATATGTGATTGAATGCAATAATATCTCAGGAGGGACAGTACTGACCTGAGGCCAAATGTATGAATATACAACTATAGTTTCTTTCCTACAGAGATAACTCAAGCTGATATTGGGATTTGTTATGAAGCATGACTATTAATCCCTGGAGAACAAATCATTGGACATGTGCAGTTTTGGCATTTCTTTCTTAATCCATGACCTAATTTAACTTTTGTATATTATGCAAATGCACCCAAAGAAGAGAGATCATTTTTTTTTTATTTTGTTTTTGTTTATTTTATTGAGTTTTGTGACATTTCAAGAAGAAATTAAATATGATAGTCTCTGAAAAGTGCTTATCAGTTATTTGAACATAGAACATTTAATGACATTTAGAAATCAGATATTTGTAACTATGCTAACAAATGACAGAAATGGCACTTTATTTGAAGCTTTGAAAGAAATGCTTTCTTAAGTATGATTGTGCTTGTAGATAGGTAAACAGCTGATCAGCACAATGACAGGAAGACTAGCCATTGAAAGCAGATCTATGTACTGTATAAATATGGATTGATAAACATGTATATGGTTTTAACGTTTAACTTAAGTGCTCTGCTGTGTTTTTAATTAAACAAAAAGCTGTTTATGTACATGAAAGGAACATTTTACATTTAAATAACTTATTACAGACACTATGTTTAATTCCTGCAGTGTTATCTTCTGCATTTTTTAATACAGCCAGCAAATATTTAGATATTTAAAAATTTAAAAGAACTGGTTAATCTACTTAAAGTTGTATTGCACAAGTGCAGATCCATTTTGTTTTCAATGTTCTTTATTTTAGTCTTGGTATTCTCTCATTCTTCTGAATATCTCAGGTCGAGCACATTTTTAAATTTGGCAACTGTTCTCAATGACTATGAATTATTGTCGCATACACAACTAGAAATTCTAACAAAAAAATAAATAAAATAAGTGAGAAAAGCACAGAAAAACTGCTGTGGTTACTTGAAAATAGTACTGTGTTCAGGCATGGGCGTAATTTATGGTGGGTAATTTATAGAAGTTATCAAATTCAAACAGGAAGCCAACAAACTTAACTTGTAGACTAATGAATCACAGGTGGCCAAGTCATTATATATGATGACACATAGATGGTGCTCTTTCACTTCTTACTGGAGGACAAGATATGTAATTGATATGAACACGAGGTGGTATTTTTCCTAATCCATGGCACAATTTAACTTCAAATATTACAAATGAGGACAAGATTTAATAAATTAATTTATACTCTGGTGGATAAAACCTAATATGAGTCTAAACATGTTTCATGA
The DNA here is from genome assembly GCF_007364275.1 of Archocentrus centrarchus. NCBI lineage: Eukaryota > Metazoa > Chordata > Actinopteri > Cichliformes > Cichlidae > Archocentrus > Archocentrus centrarchus. Next base: position 27,977,528 of record NC_044356.1, on the reverse strand, counting down.
CAATTTTCACTGACTTTACTTTTTTCTTGGAGTCTGGGGCCAAACTTTATCCAAGCAAGATGAAAATAGCTCTATGAGTGACACTAAGCACTAGGAAGTTACTTGCATGCAACATTAAGCAATACATGACACCAGTTTTTTTGCTTGTTTGTTTTATTTGTTTTTTCATTTGTTTAGTAACAGAAAAGGATAATGCATGTATGATATCCCTAATAGCTAAAAGCTGATTTTATCCTCCAGTGGAGGCCATGATATGCAGGCTAGAAAGATTAGGAAACATTATTAAATGAAAACCCAACAATTAAATAATAAACACAACAAACAACCAAACCAAACAAACAAAAAAAGATCCAGTAAACAAACCACAGAAAAACATAATTCACATCTATCCACCTTGGTCAGTGCCTTCCTGTGTGGAGTTTGCATGGTCTCCCTGTGTTTGTGGGTTTCCTCTGGGTACTCTGGCATTAAATGGGGTTAGGTTCATTGGTGATTTAAAATTGCCTATAGGTGTGAATGTGAGTGCGGTTGGTGTTAGCCCTGCGACAGGATGGCGACCTGTACTGGATTCTCTGGCATTTAATGTGGCTAGGTTCATTGGTGATTCTAATTTGCCTATAGGTGTGAATGTGAGTGCAGTTGGATTTAGCCCTGTGACAGGCTGGCGACCTGTACAGGGTGTTGACTGTATGAGAGCTGGGATAGGCTCCAGCCCACCCAGTGATCTTTCCTAAGTGGAAGAAGAAGGATGGACTTAACCTACATGCATGTCTTTGGAATCCAGAGAGAATCCATGCAGGTACAGAGACCATGCAAGTCATCGGTTGTGAAAAAAATTGAAAAATATGGGGGGGTGTCATGTAGATAACATGAACTGCCTGGCCTTGTTATGTGACAAGTAATTCACACAAAAGCCTACAACCAAGCTAATCAGTTTCCCATGGTCAGATAAAGGGCATAAGGCCAAAACATTAGCATGTTTATTGACATGGCCAGAATTAAATTTGTCACCTTTTCCTGATGTTTTTTACAAGTTCTTCTTGTACTCTTGGATACTGAATCTTATTATTTGACTATTTATTATTTGACTTATTATTATTATTAATTATATGACCCATGGTTTATTAGAACAGACAGAATAGGCTGGGAAATTGCATTCTATTTGGAGACTGAATTATTTACAGCTTTTCAGAACTTCAATTGTATGGAGGACCATTTAAAAAAATTACAAAGGCCCCCAGGGACTGTTAAAACATGTTGTACATGAATACACTTTTGGATACATTAGGTCAGGACTCTTCAACTCCAGGCCTCGAGAGCCCCTGTCCTGCATGTTTTAGATGTGTCCCTGATCCAACACACCTGAATCAAATGGCTGAATTACCTCCTCAGTATGCAGTCAATTTCTCCAGAGTCCTGCTAATGACTTCTATATTTGACTCAGGTGTGTTGAAGCAGAGACACATCTAAAACCTGCAGGACAGGGGCTCTTGAGGCCTGGAGTTGAGAACCACTGCCATAGACCATTTCTTCGTAGCCAGAGCATTTAAAGCAGGGGTAGGGAACTCCAGGCCTCGAGAGCCCCTGTCCTGCAGGTTTTAGATGTGTCTCTGCTTCAACACACCTGAGTCAAATGACTGAATTACCTCCTCAGTCTGCAGTCAAGTTCTCCAGAGTCCTGCTAATGACTTCTATATGTGATTCAGGTGTGCTGGATCAGGGACACATCTAAAACCTGCAGGACACCGGCTCTCGAGGCCTGGAGTTGCCCTACCCCTGATTTAAAGGCTTTCTCAGTGGCTTCGGTGGTGTTCTTGATGACTCTGCTCCTCCCACTGTAATGCCCTGTGTCCTGAGCGCTCTGTGCAGTGAGTGCCCCGCAAAACCTAGACAGCCTACTTCAATGGGCATACACCTTCCAGCCGTGTTCATGACACCAACGGTGTGTATTGCACTTTAGGTTACGTTGTAGCATTGGATCGGAGCCGTTTCGGTAGCCGCTCATGCGAACTTTGGGGTTGGTGGAGTTTTCCCCTTGAGAAGTGTTCCGCACATTTCGCCATCACCCACAAGACGATCACTTCTGTCTGTCTCACTGTCCTAATCAAAGAAAGAAAAATGCTGCTTCCATTACTTTTCAGAATAGCGGGAGCGCGCGCACACACCCACACCCACCCACCCCGAGGTGCTGCATTTTTTCACTACTAGAGCATACAAATTTTCATGCCACATGTCTATGCTAGCAGTTCTCACACTTTGCTTCGTCGAATGAAATCTTTTCCGCCATGAGAATTAATTCGATGTTCAACATTTGTTCCGCCTGACTTTTCTCCCAGGTTTTTTGCGCCCCACCTGTCATGACCCTGCGCCCCACCAATGGGGTGCACCCCACAGTTCGAGAAACACTGGTCTATGCCGAGTCAGTCTTGAGACGGACTTGACAGTTCTTGATTTTTTGAAAAAGCAAAAAACCTACATAAGCTTTGCTAAGGTTATGGGAATGGGAAGGCAATCTGTTAGCTAGGTAGTAAAGGGAATCTGTAATTAACTTTGAAAAGAAAAAAAAAAAAGGTTCATGTACAAATGAAACTGGATAGTCAACTCTTCCCTCCAGCCGATGCCATGGAGATAAAAACAAAAAAAACCCAAACTTGGTCCTGCCCTTAAAGTCAGCAAACAACACCCATTCTTCTCATGCAAATACATAAGTGATCCTTATATAGCTACAGAACAGGAACCAACAGTTATGGTCTGACTGACAGATGGACTCAACAACAATGTATGAATGAATCAATCAGTCAACAAATCTTTTGACAGTAACAAGGTGAAAAGATTTGCGATGAGGTGACCATTTCTTGCCTACGTGTCCCTCAGCATGAACCCAAGAAACCATAATAAGGGTATTGGTAACATAAACAGTTAATGTTTAGATTTGCCATTCATTTTTTTGAGGAAATGCTTTGTGCCACCAGACAGATAACACACACGCACATGTACACACCCACGTATTCAAAATTTTCCCGTAAGCATTTGGTCAGCAGGTTAGTACGACCTTATCTTTGTGACATAAATTTTTGTTGTAATTAACTATGATAACAGTTCCATAACAGTGATTACGTACTTGTCACACATTGTCACGCTTCTTGATTTGAGTACTAATTATCATTTGAATATAAAATCCTTCTTCTCATATACAAGACCTTGAATAATCAGGCTGCATTTTATCTTAAAGACCTCATTGTAAAATTTTACCCATGATGCACTGAGCATTTCTTTTTTACTTCCCTCTTTTCACTTGTTCATACACCACACTGCATTCAGCCATTAGTTATTATTAATTTCTGGATCTTTTTCACAGCATGTCTTTTGTCCTGTCTCTCTCCCCTCACCCCCAACTATTTGCAGCAGATGACTGCCCTTCCCTGAGCCTGGTTCAGCCAGGAGTTTCTTCCTGTTAAAAGGCAGTTTTTCCTTCCCAAGTCGCCAAGTATTTTGTCACTTTTTGTTGGGTTCTCTCTGTAATTGTTTCTCTGTAATTTTTTTTTTAGTGAATCTGTGGTTCACTTAAAAAAAAAAAAAGGTTCACATACAAATGAAACTGGACAGTCACCCCTTCCCTCCAGCTAATGCCATGGAGATTTAAAAAGAAAAAACAAAAGACAAACATGGTCCTGCCCCTAAATTCAGCACACATCCCTTCTCATACAAATACGTAAGTGATCTTTAAATAGCTACAGAACAGGAACAAACAGTTATGGTTTGATTTGACAGATGGATTCAAATACTGTACAATGTTTTAAGTGGAGCTCAACAACTACGTCAATGAATAAATGAATGAATCTGTCAATGAAACTTGCAGCAATAAGGTGAAAAGATTTGCCGTGAGTATTTTTGCTTTTATGTCCTTGCATGAACCCAAGTAAACAGGAAATGCTTAGATTTGTCATTAATTTCTTGAGGAAGTGCTTGATGCCACAGAGCGATAAAACACACACACATGCACACACACACGTATTCAAAACTTTTCCATAAGCATTTAGTCAGCAGCTCAGTATGACCTTTTTGTGACGTAAGTTAATTGTTGAAATTAACCATGCCAGCAATTCCACATGTGATCATGTACTTGTGACACCTTGTTGCTCCTTGATTTGAGTAATAATTAGAATTTGAATTTAAAATCCTTTGTCTCACATACCCAGCCAGCATACATAGGTGGGCCCCATATGGGATAAGTAGGGGCAAACATCATGGGCCCCGAAAGGTTTTGTCCGCGGTTTCCATGGTGGCCCTACAGGGGTTTGCCTAGACAGATTTTAACAGGCCCTGAATGGGTTTTCAGTGGGACCCAGATGGTTGACTTACATGAGGCCCACGTATGGCCCACGTGTGTGCTTTCAGGAATATTCACCTGGGCCTTAATTGGGTCTCAGATGGACTACAATATGGGTAACATGTGGGTTTGTCCACATTTTCCATGGTGGGCCCATATGTGTTAGCCCACATGGGTTTAACGGGCCCTGAATGGGTTTGCAGTGGGACCCAAAAGGCTGACTTACATGAGGCCCATGTATGGCCCATCTGTGTGCTTTAAGAAACTATTAAATGTGCCTTAATAGGCTCTCAATTGGGCTAAAATATGGGTAACAAAAGGATCTGTCCACATTTTCCATGATGCCCATATAAGATTGCCCACGTGGCTTTAATGGGCCAGAATGGGTTTTCAGTGAGAGCCAGATGTTAGTACCTGACAGGTAAACAGGTTTTTTGTGAAGGAAGACACCTGAAACACTTTAATTAAAAAAGTAAAACATTTAAGAATCAGAAAAATACACACATGCATGTGTGCACTCTCTCTGTCTCTGAGCCCCTGTTCCTGTCTAACCAAAACATTTTTATACAGCTTGTTATCTAAGCATAAACAATCTCTCGGCGCTATGAGTTGACCTTCGTAATTCAGTCTTGTTCAAGCTCGTTTTTCATGACCCAGATTCCTCTCAGTCTTAGGCTCATCTTCTTCCTGATGTTCTAATTTAATCAATTCAGAGAAATCTTGTCCAGATTAATGACAAAACATGGTGACGTTGGCGATGTTCTAATTGTACGTTCGGTGTCTTGTCCTGAAGATAAGATGCACTGAAAGAGAGGTTAGTCTAGAACTTTCTGATCTGTTGCTCTCTGTCTAATGTATTATTTAATTGTTTATTCTTTGGTTGATTCACTGTTTATTAATTAATTTACTGGAGTTTACCTTTAAACATTTGTCTTTTATTCACTGAGTAAAAAAATAATCCCTAACATACCTTATTCCTGAAACACCAATTAATGGGGTAGTTCTCAACTAAGCTGTAATATGAAGTGAATTACATTCATAGATATGCAATCTTAATCAACAAACCAAAGTCCTAAAATGCTTTAGCATAAAACTTGCAAAAAAATGAGTTGAAAAATGTCTTTTGGTCAAGGCTCTTTATTTGGTAAAGGCTAATGTGAAATATTGGCAGTAATGTTTTACCTCTGCTGAACAAATATTTAGTATATGAATAAAACTTCTTTAACAGAAAGCTCAAACAGAAAACAGGCCTACAACAAACTACAAGAAATGTGCTTTTAAAGCAAGAAAATTTAATGTTTTGCGCAGTGTGATTCAACATCTACAAAATATGATTCCCATTTTCCTTAAAAAAAAAAAAAGAATTTGTGAAAATAACTAAAACTTTTTACTAAAAAAAAGATACACACATTTCATTTGCTATATTTTTTATACACACACACACACACACACACACACACACACACACACACACACACACACACACACACACACACACACACACACACACACGTTATCGTGAAAAAGTTGATTTCAGTAATTCCATTCAAAAAGTGAAACTTGTATATTATATTCATTCATTACACACAGACTGATATATTTCAAATGTTCATTTCTTTTAATTTTGATGATTATAACTGACAACTAATTAAAACCTCAAATTCAGTATCTCACAAAATTAGAATATTACTTAACACCAATACAAAAAAAAAGGATTTTTAGCAATGTTGGCCAACTGAAAAGTATGAACATGAAAAGTATGAGCATGTACAGCACTCAATACTTAGTTGGGGCTCCTTTTGCCTGGATTACTGCAGCAATGCGGCGTGGCATGGAGTTGATCAGTCTGCGGCACTGCTCAGGTGTTATGAGAGCCCAGGTTGCTCTGATAGTGGCCTTCAGCTCTTTTGAATTGTTGGGTCTGGCGTATCACATCTTCCTCTTCACAATAGCCCATAGATTTTCTATGGGTTTTTGTTGGGTAGTTGTCAGTTATAATCATCAAAATTAAAAGAAATAAACACTTGAAATATATCAGTCTGTGTGTAATGAAGGAATATAATATAAAGTTTCACTTTTTGAATGGAATGACTGAAATAAATCAACTTTTTCATGATATTCTAATTTTATAACCAGCATGCGCCCGCGCACACACACACTCACACACACAAATAAAACAAAGACCCTTTTCTAGATCGATAAACATTTTTGAGAACAACGAACCAATAGCCACGTGCATGCTTAAACTTAAAAGCTACCGTAGAATACTGAAAGCGCTGTCCATCTTCAAAGAGCTGCCCACCTGGATTTGAATTGGCAGCCTCCCTATTTGCTCTGGCCTTCCTGTTTCCACCTCTATCAGGAGCCACTTAGAGAGGACCTTTTCTGCAACTTTCTGTGTCATTCCCTGGATGCATCCATTTCTTTTAAGTACCCCTAAATAACAAGCATAGGTAGAAATTTTTGTGTTTTACTTTTGTACAATCTGACATTCATGAGATTTGCATCAATCCCTTCATAGGGCAAAAATGGCTGCAGAGATCAGCCATAATCAAAAGCACTTGAGTCATTATTATGTAATACAAATTTTGTTATAGTAAATAGAAAATGTATCTATCTATATAACTCAACAACTGGCATAGCAAAGGTTCTATCATGGTTGTGTACAGTTATTTTGTTCAAGTAACAGTTTCATAGGCAGGGACTGTTTGAAATACAAATGATATTCCCTTCAAATTGTGTCATTAACTCCTTTTATTTTCATGACATAAAACAGTGAAACATGTAAATGGATAAAACAAAAAAACTGAAGTCCCAGTTTTTAATGTGTTCTCTTCAAAAGATTACTAAAGAGACGCAGATCCCGGAACTTGTGTTTCCCAGGACGGCCAAAAAGACTGAACTAGAGTGCCAGTTTATGGGACATCAGGAATGCCATTATTCGTCTTGTTGTGTCGTCCAAAGATCTGGCAACCTTGAGTATGATGATAATTACAAGTTACATTTTGGAATCAATATACATGAGACAATTTTTTTTAAATTAATTTATAAATTTATTATCATTGTTTCACACATGTACAGCTTATACGCTTAATTTTCTGCATGGACAAAAAGCAAATTGTTAATGTACGGATCATTTTAAAGGTAAATTTTTAAAGGAACCAAATTTTAATTTACAACTCCAGACATAAAGTCAGAGTCAAACAGCTTTTCATTCATGGATAGGGCATCATCCACTGTGGTCATGGGAAACAAAGCTCCCTCAGGTGGTTCCACCGGTGATACAGCAGATTTCTGCCTCAGAAGGGTATTCAACAGCTTCTCATGTATTTTCTGGCTTTTCCTGACTTCTTCTAGAAGAGTAACCAGTCTGGTGAACATAACCTCCCCCAAGCCACTGGGGCTGCTCATGCTTAATGAAGTCTCAGGGCTTGTAACAGAACGTGCCCCGGGGCTCCTCAGAGTCAAACTGTGAACATTGATGGGTCAGAAGCTCAAAAATGGAGTTGCGGCCTATTTTGGCCATGATTAAATAAATGATTGTTATAAAATTGCAACAAAACTGATTTATACTTCCTAAAATCTTGTTCTTAAAAATCAAAACAATGTATTAATCTACCTTTTTTCAAATCTTTACAAAGTGATCCTCGCACGCTGCTTGATGCTCTTGAAGTCTGCAAAGAAATAGATTTCATTAGTGCAGTTAGTGGGATATTTGGGGTTTTGATAATGTTGCATTTGCATCTAAAATTATCAACATGTATTGTTGAATAATGCCATTTTAAATATAGTGTTTCTAAAAAATACAGTATATAATATGGCCCATATCTCATAACTACAGTACAGTAATGTTAAAAAGACTTAATTATAATCCATATAATCCAGAAGAGTTACCCTTATATATCATGCATTTAATGTATCCCAGAGTGCCATTTCCTTCCACTAATGGGTTTGCAGAAACCACATAAAAAGCGTACACAACATAAAACATAATCCAGATGTTTTATCGATCAGCTGCTAAAAGCATTTCTTATGTTCGAATATCAGCCACCATGTTGTGAGCATAAATTATCATGTTTTTAATGCAACAGGAAGTGACATCATATTGCTGGGAACTGTGGTTTTTTTCTTGAAGGCCTTTCATAGCTCCACTGGTGCTGAAAACTGTTTGACTATGGCTTTCTGAATATAAGTAGGGCTGCAACTATCAATTATTTGAGTAACTGAGTATTCTATTGATTACTCCATCAGTTAAATCAGAGAAATGATTTTTCATACATGTATTAACAATTCATCTGCGTGTTTTAACTTCTGTACTGCAGATTCTTCTGTGTGAAACAAACAGCGGTGGATGGAGCAGCTACAGAGTTCTTTGTTCTTCATGCTGCTGATCAGGTGGTTGATGAAGGACCTCCAGCTGTGTCCCAGTAAAGGTTTTAAGGTGGTTACAGGAACAAGCGCTGCTGCTTTGGACACTAGAAAAATGTCTCCTTTCGCTCCACCTGAGCGCACCATCTCAGTAACGGCTCTGCCTCTTTGCACTTGTTGCGCGTGTGCAGACAGACTGTAAAACAGGTGCTGCTGTTTTTGTTGAAAATCTGGGAGCTGCATGAGCTTAAGGCTGTAAAAACTGATGTCTCTTTTGGGGTACTCCCGTAATCTGAACTATGACAAGCATCAAATGTTTGAAATGGCGATTTGCAATCTATCTTTAAAATCTGATACAATACAGGTGAAACAGACAGAAGAAATATACTTACTGAATTTTCGTGGAAGGACATCCAAGCAGACTTCGTGCTAACTGACTGAAGAAGAGAACCGGTTTGATTTTGAAAATGCATATCCATCCGCAGATAATTTTGTTTTCCAAGCGCTACATCGCCTTAAAAATGTATTGTAACAAAACTGCTCAATCAGAATAAATGAATAAATAAACATGTTGTCCTTATTCAAATGTGTTTTGGAACTGTTTTCTGCAGCGGATGTGTAAACTGCCTGTTTCAACTCATCAACCTTTATTGACAGGTAACTGCCAACAAAGCAAAAGTGAACAATTCTCAGAAAAAAAAAAGAAAAAAAAAAAGGAGGTTAAAAGAAAGTGATTATATTTTAATCAAGGGTTATACATGATAAAGAAGGTATACCGTTTTTATTTTTTACTATAACAGGCATCTCACTTGCTCTCTAATTAGCACATTTGAAGGGCACGTTAACACCTCAAACTCATTGTTGTGCTCCTCAAACTATTTTTTGCTTTGTGGCAGGGTGCGTTATCCTGCTGATAGAAGCCTCAGCCATCAGGGAATATCCATGAAACATAGTCTGTAACAATGCTTAGGTAGGTGGTACATGCCAAAGTAATAACTCCATGGATGGCAGGACCCAAGGTTTCCCATCAGAACATTACCCAAAGTATCTGCCTCCACTGACTTACCTTCTTCCCATAGTGCATCCTGGTCACAGGTGTTCCTCAGGTGAGCATCGCACATGCACCCGGCCATCCACGTCATGTAAAAGAAAATGTGATTCATCAGACCAAGCCTCCTTCTTCCATCACTCTGTGGTCCAGTTCTGATGCTCATGTGCCCATTGTTGGCACTTTCAGCAGTGGATAGGGGTCAGCATGGGCTAAACTGCCTGCCCTCAGTCAGTGTGCATATTATGAAGTGCAAAATACAACAAAGGAGCCTCCATACAGTTCAGCAGCTGAAATCAAGAGCAGGCACAGAAGATTTTACTTTCAAAACCACACAATATACAAAATTCAAACTGAGCATGTAGTTTTCAAAAAACATGAAGATGCTCAGTCTTAACATTTAATATTTTATATATTCATCCATTCTTCAATCCATCCATCCATCTAGCCATCCATTTTCTTCTGCTTATCCAGAGCTGGGTCGCAGGGACAGCAGCTTAAGTTGAGAAGTCGAGAGGTCCTCCGGGGGGGACACCGAGGAGTTCCCAGGCCAGCCAAGAGATGTAATCTCTCCAGAGTGTCCTGGGTCTGCCCCAGGGCCTCCTCCATGTAGGACATGCCCAGAACACCTCACCCAAGAGGTTCCCAGGAGGCATCCGTGTCAGATGCCTAAACCACCTCAACTGGCACCTTTCAATGTAGAGGCGCAGCAGCTCTACTCTGAGCCCCTCCTGAATGACTGCACTCCTCACCCTATCTCTAACGAAGAGGACAGCCACCCTTTGGAACAAGCTCTTTTTTGTTGCTTGCATCCGCCAGCTCATTGTTTCGGTCACAACCTAAAGCTTGTGACTATAGGTGAATGGTAGGCAGCTACACTTTCATGCTCAGCTCCCTCTTCACCATGACAGACACAAGGTTATAATAGTTTTGGATTTAAATTTTAGTTTAGTTTTATTTCATTTGAACTTTTTTCTCTCTAATTCAGTTAGTTTTAATAATAGTTTTAGAGTGGTTTTGCTCATTTTTATTTTTATTTTTTATTTAATGTTTAGTTTTCATTAGTTTTAGTAATAGTTTTAGCTTTTCATACTTTACTCAGGTGCAAGATTCAAGGTGCAAGAGTAACTATTGTGTAATAAGACCTCAACAAATTATATCATTTAAAAAAAAAGGTGGTTAGCACTGTGGGCTCACAGTTAGAAGGTCTGGGTTTGAATCCATCTGGGCCTCTTGCTGTGTGGAGTTTGCATGTTCTCCCCGTGTTTGCCTGGGTTTTCTCTGGGTACTCTGGTTTCGTCCCACAGTCCAAACACATGTAGTTACTGGGGTTAGGTATTGATGATTCTAAATTGCCCATAGGTGTGAATGTGAGTGTGGATGTTGTCTGTCTCTCTGTGTTGGCCCTGCGACAGGCTGGCGACCTGTACAGGGTGTACCCTGCCGCTCGCCCTATGACAGCTGGGATAGACTCCAGCACCCCCGTGACCCTGACCAGGATAAGCAGAAGAGGATGGATCGATGAGCAAAACAATCAATTCAACAACCAACTGTTCACAAGATAGCAGCATTATGCGCTAAATGTGCGCAATACTAAGGACACACATCAACATCATGAGACATCAGTGGGGAGCAAAATAAAGAAAAATTCAATAAACTTAAACTCTCAACAAACACTTATCTCAAAAATATGTATCTCAAAAATAAATTAGGAATAAATTGGACTGCCCAGCACTAGATGCATGATTCTTTACTTAAATCATAAGACCACAGTCTTATGATTTGAAGTGACAAAAACTTTCATTTGTAATAATAATAATTTTTTAAAACAGTCCTTTAGTCTAGAAATCATGTTTCTATGCATGTCAGGTCCCCCTTCCCTTTGAGATCAAATTTTGATGGAAAAACAGAAGAAAACAAAATTTATAGGCCATCCATTCATTTTCAATATATTTCGCCAGTCCATCACAAGAATGCTACACAGTACAAACCACCACTTGTTATTGTGTTATCTGACTTCATTCAATACTTTTGTGCAGTTGCTTGGTCAGCTCAGGTGCATGGCACCAGCTTCCTTGCTATCAGCTCCTCTCCTCCTGCAACACACTTGGTCCCAGCATGCAACTGCATAAAGTTGAGAGGCATAATTAGTTCATGTCTGCCACCTGTGTCAGCCAGCCTCCCCTAGCACCGCCTCCTGGACCCACTGCCCCACCCCTCCCCTGCAGCTGAGCTAAAAACCACACCTAGCCACCACAGGTGGATATTTGTATGCCAAATTTTGCATACTTAGAGAAATGTCTAACTGTACATACTTGTAAGTAATTTCCAACTAAATTTCTGTTATTACTGTGGCCCACCTGCGGTACCTTTGCGGCCCACCAGGGGGCCCCAGACCACATTTTGGGAATCACTGAGTTAGACACATTAGTGCTGATCATGATCTTTATTTAAAACAAAAAACAACAGAAGCTCAGAGTAATTTTAATTACTGTTGTCGTCCAGTATTTTTAAACCAAACTGAAGTTTTCCTTATTATACAAAGCTGCAATCCTACTTAATTTTTCAGAAAAGTTGACGCGAAAACTTGAATTTTGAAAAGAATGAAAAGAATTTTATGTAATTTTAAAGGCCTTTAAGCTGCACACACACACACACACACACACACACACACACACACACACACACACACAAAGAATACAGCCACACACACACAAAGAATACAGCCACCAGTGACTCTACAGTCTTTTTGTTTGTTTTGCTTTTTCTTTTAGATGAAGAGTAGTTTAACTAGACAAGGGAAAGGCACACATGCACTGCTAATCTCTGGAAAAAAGAAAAACAAGGTTAGATTTTAAGTTATTAACTTAAAGATAAATAAATTCAATGGACTAACTCAGAAGAAGAAAATTAACTCATCTGTAAAGATCAAAGAGCCAGATCTAAATATATGTTGATAATTTTCCACTGACAGTAAAGATGTTACATTGCATAGAATTTCTGCATATTTCTAATAATCTTGTGGTTTTACTCCAAAAAAGAAATAAGTGCAAGTTGTTTAATTTCATTAAATTAAAAATATTTTCTCATATGCTCTTCATTCTCTTACCAATGTATGTCAGTGGCATGTGGGTGCCCTCTGGAGGCCAAGAAATATATGACTCAGAGGTCTGATTCCACACTGCATATCTGCTGTTTACACGTGCATGTGGAAAGAATAAAAATAATATTCTTAACACGTTGCTGGCAAGACTATTAAATTTAAAGGCTATTATTATACAGTGGAATTCATTTAACTAGAGCAGAACTGTATTTTAATCAAAGTTAAGGTCTCCGCTTGTTTCAGAAAGACCATCATACACAGTGAGATTAGTACATAAGTGAATGCTGTGTCAAGGATTGCTACAGGATAGATAAACTAGGCCAAATCAAGCAATCACTTTGCTGCAAAGTAAATCTGTGATGAATTAGTGTGGTCTGGGCTTTGTCGAAAATCAGGAGAGCCTTGGAAAATTTAAGAAAATGTTGTTTTAGACGTCACTAAGCGCTGGAAAAGTGGCGTTTGATGACCAGCTAGAACGTCACTTTTTAAACCAAAAAAATTTTTTGATTTTGATTTTACAAAATAAGACTGACAAACTGTGTATGGCCCAATTCTTTAAACACAAAAGTAGGATTACAAAATCATCTCTCGTTTGTTATTTTCTTAAATGAATTTAAATTATATATAAAATCTTTAAAATTACTTAAAAGGAAATCACAAAAAATGTCTGTTTTTAACTCCTTGCAGATGTGGTATTTAATTTAGTATTACACCCTGTTCATATGCTTACATCTTTATAGATGGTTATATTTACAGTCTCTATGTCTTCTATATTTACAGTGGACACTGGTACTGTATATTCATTATTACTGTTATTTCTGTTCCCGTTGAGAATTCATTGCATTTTCTTGAATTTGTACTAATTGCCACATTTGTATATATACTTGAAATGTTTTTTTAAAAGTATGACAGATTTGTGGGCTGCATTTGGAGGAGCCTTCAAATTTGGACAGCCACTTTGTTTATAATTTCATTTGGAGAAATATGCTGCACAAGGTTAAGAAACAAATTCTGTCTTTGCCTATAACAGAGGGTGGCCTCAGCATCTTTGATTTTCCCTCATTTAACCAGATTATTAAAATTAATTGGATCAAAAGATTTCTAAAAGATCCCAGTATGCAGAATCTGATTTATTTAAAACAGTAGATGTCTTAATTTTTATTAATGTGCCATTTTGCTGTTGGTAAGCTGCCCATCAAACTGTCTGCTTTTCACAAACAACTTCTCCTGATCTGGTGCCTACTATGCAAGCACAACTACTCGCCTCACAAATATTTTATATGCAACAGTGTCAAAATCATTATATTAAAAAATGCTTTTCAAAAATCCTACTTTTGAAACAGCTTCTCATTTGTGAAGAACTTTCACATTCTTATAAGGACTTTGTACAGAAATGCAGAGTTTCTGTATCCCAATAGGCGCACAGTACTGTAATAAATGTCATCTGGCATTATGTGTCAATCATATTGTAGCACAGATTTGTGTGACTCTGTTACTTTAAATAAGTTTAACATCACTGTTGATGGCATCTCCATCTTGGACAGAAAAATCAGAAACTCACTTAATCCAAGAGCAAAAACACCACCCAAACATAAATGGCTCAAACAAACTATTAATGACAGAATAAGGAACATGGAACGACACAGTGGAAACTCTACATCACTATTTATTTAGTGTTTACATATGACATTGTTTTGGAATGATTTCCAGGTAGTTTTCAAACCACACTTTGGTAAAGAAATTAATATTCTTCTCCAGTCCCAGTTAATAAAGTAATGAACAGGTTGTCATTAATTTGTTAAGTATTTTAGCCAAATTTTACATACATAAACCCCTGTTATTCAGCATATAAACTAACAGATCTCACTTTGTATTTTAACACACAATCACTGAAGAACTACATTAAGAAACAGATTGAGACTATTGATTTATGCAAAGCATACAAAGTTATATCTCATTAAGCAATCCTGTTGTGAATGCATGCAATGTACAGTACCAGTCAAAAGTTTGAGCACACAGTGTCTGTCAGATTATTGTCTTCCCTAAATCACTTTATTGTGTTTTTGTACTTCTGTTGTGTTTTGTGTGCTTTTGCAGCATTTTTCTATTTGCTAGTGTTTTCTTAAGTTGCAGTTTGACCTCTCGGGCCCCCACCAGGCATATATGACATATGTGGCTTTAAACATGTCACTGTCCTAAAAGAGAGAAGAAACTACACTGCCTGGCTAAAAAAAGTCACCACCAAAAAGAAAAAAAAAAAAGGTCATACACTAATATTTCGTTGTACCGCCTTTAGCTTTGATTACGGCATGCGTTCGCTGTGGCATTGTTTCAATAAGCTTCTGCAATGTCACAAGATTTATTTCCATCCAGTGTTAATTTTTCACCAAGATCTTGCAGTGATGATGGCAGATTCTGACCACTGTGCATGTCAAGGCCGGGGAGGAAACGGGCGAGGAAGGGCAAGCACAAAGGACTCCAGAGGTAAACATAACTTAAAGGAGGTTTATTAAGGCTGGGAGGAGAATGAACACCAAAATCCTACGGAGGGGTGACGGAGGGAAAACACAGGGAACACTGGAACATGCGGGCACAAAACATCAACGACGCGACAAAGAACAGATGGAAACTGAGGGCTTAAATACACATTGGGTAATCAGGGCACGAGGAAACAACAGGGCACAGCAGGTGAGGCAAATGAAAGTAATAACACAGGGGGAAGCAAAACTAGACACAAAGCACAGGGGAATCACACTGGCAAACTAAAACAGGAAGTGATAAACCAAGGAATACGCAGACGAGTCACAACACTGGGAACAAGACATCAAACATACTGGGAGGACAAACTCAGGAAATAAACTATAAACACAAAACGCTGGGCCAACGGCCCAGGACAGTGCAAAGCCTTCTCCAACACATCTCAAAGATTGATTTGGTCCTGGTCTCAGTTCCTTGTGCTGTAGGTTGTCGTTCATCAGCGTTCCTTCCTCTTGTGTCTAGTTACCTGTTATGTTCTTGTTCCTCTAGTGTAGGTGTTGTAGTGTGCCTGCTTCCCTGTTCTGTATCAAGTCAGCATTTCTCTTTCCATAGCTACTTCCTGTTTTATTTTGGCTGTCCTTTATATCGTTGTATTCAGTTTTGCTTCCCCTGTCTTGTTAAGTTGTGCTCCCTGGTGTTTCCTATCTCCCCGATAACCTAGTGTGTATATATTGTCTGTGGCCTCCTGTTCTTTGTTACGTTATCTCACTTAGATACCTGAATTTTCCTATTTGTTGGCTTATTAGCTCCAATTGAGCTTTCCTTGTTTCCTTGTACATGATGTGCAACCAGCAATAAAGCTATGTATTTCTGAGTTCATGCTTTCCCTCCTGAGTCTTGTGTTTGGGTCGTTATCCTGCCTTCCATGCTGCCAAATCCTGATACTTATATGTCAGGGTTGTTCAATATTTACAAGGTTCAGTGGATGGGACATGCTAGCTGGGCAAATCTTGGCTTCATTCATGCATGGATGTTCAGAAATAACTGTGCATTTGTGAGCTATGGTGGTTAATCCGACTGGTTTACTCACTGTTCCTGTGGTGACAGCATTTTGCTGATTTCACACTGTGGTCAGGTTGCATGGCTAGACTAGTAGACCTTGCTTGCATGCCTTGTGTTACTGCTACACCATTTTGTGGTATAATAACATATTTATAGCACTTGCTGACCACCTGTATTCAATATTATTCCATTGATGCTCAGCAAATCTGTATGCTGAATAATTATTATTTATATATTACAAATGGCTTATTTACAAGTCTGTAATTAGGTGTATTTGTATAGTTATGCAAAAATATGCATCTATTGGATGAAAAGAGCATGTCATACATGACCAAAAGCAGGTCAAACACCCTAAATCAGATATTTCCTAAAAAGCCTATGCTCACTACATTGAATATGGCATGCACTGATACCTGTCCCACCCTCATCTGTGTCATGGATATGACATAGTTTTACAATAAGTATCAAACTGAAATACATTATTTTTCAATGGGCTTATGTACATGGTGCTGAAAAAGCAAGCCCCCTTACACACACACACACACACACACACACACACACACAAATTACTCATAGGGTGTTTCAGCTGCTATATTGGGTTTCTTTGAATTACAGCTTTACATTAATAATAATAATAATTAAATAAAATTCAGCTTCAGCCCTCCAGCATTAATAATGGTTAGACTCAGGTGACAATGGAGGGGGGCCTCAAATCAAATTTTGCCTAGAGTAAATCCATACACCCTTTCGCGCCCAACTGCTAGAGGTTGTTTTATTTAAAAATGTAGGTATAGGTCATAAAATTTTCCTGTACAATCAAAATTCAATCAACAACAATCTTTTTTTTTTTTTTTTGTAAGAAAGACAGTATCAACCAACGGCAGCACAAGCAGGAATAGTTACCAAACCTGTTTTGAAACTGTTCCTATCTGATAACAGATGGTCTTTGCAGGTAGATGTTGTGGAAGAATAAGCTGAGCCCTGTAACCAAACTGATTTTATGATGATTTATTGAAAGTAAGAATATAACCTTTGCAAAGGGATCAATACAGCACGAACAGTCTTCGCACCAGCATTGACCATAGAGCAAAATAACCACAGTTCCTTTATAGTCATTGTGTTGATACAGTTTTGTTCTGTTATCTGTGGGGAGTTCAGTTTCCCACCACCATGTAACTTCAGCCTGATATTAAGTGTGTCATGGCCTTGGACACAACCTAGAAACAAATACGTTTCCTACTTTGCACACTTGGTCTTTGTACTAGAAAATTACAATTACATACCAAAGAAGTACACAGAGGTTATTTGAGTTGAAAACCAACTTTTCCATTGCAGTAGACAGGCAATCGATGGCTGTCTGCAGACTGCCAGCAGACTGCTGAACCATAATTTTTAAACTTAAGAATACCTTTGAAAACCCACTGATTAATGACAGCTTCCTTCCTAGTTGCTGGCCAGCATTTAACCCCTTAACTGGCAGCAAAAAAATCACCTGACAAAAACTACATAACGCCTTCTGGTCATTATTGGCTCTGAACAACCCATTTCATAGCCTATTAATCGGCTGCGTCTGGTCCGCGGGCCGAATGAAGTGCATTTATATGGCAGGCTAGACCCGCCCATTTTGACTGACACCTCATTCGGCCAATCATGTTAAGAAATGGGTTTCCCAGAGCCAATAATACTCAGAGGGCGTCACGTAGCTTTGTCAGGTGATTTGGTGCAGCCAGTTACATGATTGGCCGAATGACGTGTCAATAAAAATGGGAGGGTCTAGCCTGCCATATAAAAGGGACTACAAACGGCCCTTGCCAGTTAAGGGGCTACGTTGGAAGTACACTTTTACAGCTAAGGAGAACATAATTTCTGCATCATCTATCATATATTTGCTTACAAAGAGCTAACAGCAATGATCACTCAGCACTTATTCAACTGTTATAAATGTAATCACACAACATGACTCAACTATTAATCAATTGATTAATTGATTGTTTAATGGTTTTAATGCTAATCCTTCCTGTTTGCTCTATTTGTGGAATTTTGTGAAGCATGGCTGGATGAAGAATGAGCTTAAACGCTGCTGTCCTTAGTGTCTGTAGATGTCCTATGAAGAAGGAAAAATGTCATTTTTGGCAGGCTGCTCTTCCAGAGCAGCAGTCTTCAATCAGACATCAGTCTGTAACCTCAGGCTCAGTCATTGTCTCTTGTTGTCCTTGTTTACTTCTTTTTTTGGTAGTTGCATCAACCCATGCAGCTGGAAAGACCACCCTTACCTTACAACATCCAGAGTTTATTGTTATCTCGCCATTTCTATGTATCGTCCCTCGGGTTATACTACAATTCAATTCAATTCAATTCAATTCAGTTAAATTTTATTTATAAAGCACAAAATTACAAACAGTCGTCTCAAGGTATCAAGGTACATCATTCTCAAATCTGGGGGTTCTACATTAAGCTAATAAAAAAAATAATAATAATTTGCTGTGCATGATCCTCTCCAGGAGGAAGTAGCAGGTGCGACAGTAGTGATGGGGACAATATCAGGAAATCAGTCACATCCCGACCATCCCCCACTATAAATTATGTCCATACCTGAACTCAGTACTATTTTCAAATTACCACAGCAGTTTATCTGTGCTTTTCTCATTTATTTTGTTAGCATTTTGTTAGAATTGCTAGTTTTGCATGCAACAATAATTCATAGCTATTGAGATATTCAGAAGAATAAGAAAGAACTATGAGTAAAAAAAGAACATTGAAAACAAAATGGTTCTGCACTTGTGTAATACAATTTTAAGGAGATTAACCAGTACTTAAAAAATTTTAAATATCTAAATATTTGCTGGCTGCATTAAAAAATGCTGAAGATAACACTGCATGAATTAAACATAATGTCTGTAATAAGTGATTTAGCCATAAATGTAAAATGTTCCTTACATACTAAACACATATACATGGTTATCAATCCATATTTATAAGATACATAGATCTGCTTTCAATGACTTGTCTTCCTGTGGTTGTGCTGATCAGCTGTTTAGCATAATCATACTTAGGAAAGCATTTCTTTCAAAGCTTCAAATAAAGTGCCGTTTCTGTCATTTGTTAGCATAGTTACAAATATCTGATTTCTAAATGTCATTAAATGTTCTATGTTCAAATAACTCATAAGCACTTTTCAAAGGCTATCATATTTCATTTCTTCTTTAAACGTCACAAAACCCAATGAAATAAACAAAAGCAAAATACAAAACACTGACTTCTGTCCTTTGAGTGCATTTGCATAATATACAAAAGTTAAATTAGGTCATGGATTAGGAAAGAAATGTCAAAACTGCACATGTCCAATGATTTGTTCTCCAGGGATTAATAGTCATGCTTCATAACAAATCCCAATATCAGCTTGAGTTATCTCTGTAGGAAAGAAACTATAGTTGTATATTCATACATTTGGCCTCAGGTCAGTACTGTCCCTCCTGAGATATTTTTGCATTCAAACACATATCCATCCATCCAGGGTCAGGGGGGGCTGGAGCCTGTCCCACCTGTCATAGGGTGAGAGGCAGGGTACACCCCGAAATGTTGCCAGCCTGTCACAGGGCTAACACAGAGAGACAGACAACTGTTCACATCAATGCGCAACTAAGAATCACCAGTTAACATAACCCCACTAACTGCAGGTCTTTGGACTGTGGGAAGAAACCGGAGTACCCAGAGAACATGCAAACTCCACACAGAAAGGCCCTGTCCAGATGTTGGATTCAAACCCAGAACCTTCTTGCTGTGAGGCAAGAAGGTTCTGGGTTTGCAACAGTGCTAACCACCACGCCAGCGTGCTGCATTTGGTCTCTTTGGTTTTATTAGGCCGGTATGAAACTGAATTTTCTGATGTTGAGCTAACTGCTGGATGATTGCATATTCATAATTTCCAGGATGTACTCCAGTTCTTAACGTTTTGTCTTCAAGTATTTCCCAGTAGTGACTCCAGTTTCCATCACTGTCAGCTCCATAACCAAACACGTCAACCTAGCAAACAAAAAGAAACATGAAAAAAATTTTCAAAACATCACTTTTGTATTCAAACTTCAGACAGACAGCGGCAGCTAAGCAAAAAATGTGGTCCATAGCTTTCACATGAAATGAGCTATTAAGCTAACTGGGCAAGCAAATGCACATAAAAAGCACTGAATTGAACACCATGAATTAAAAAAGAAATGAATCTCAAAATAACACAGTTCAGTCCGTCTTCACTGTGACAACAGGTTTACTCACTGTTTGTCTCACTGTCTCCCAGAATCCATTGTGGGTTGATACTTATGGTCCAGAACCACAAATCCTCTTACTGAGAGGTTTAGCGGAAAAGTTTCTGTCCTCTTTCTTTTAGTGTAGTCACATTAGGAAAGGGACACATCAGAAATATTCCCAGCAGCTTTAACTTTACACGGGGCGTGTGAATGGAGACTTAACTATTCAAGAATTTAACCAGAGTTCTTTGAATTTTTTGTGTGTAAACCTGTCCTGATCGTCACCGAAGAATTAGTATTTTTTCTCTGTTTTGTTAAAAACCTTTGAAATGCATACCTATATAAGAGGGCAACACACAAAAATAGAACAGTTCAGCAAAGCATGATATGGGCCAGCTTGTAAGACAATAACAAAAATATTTTATTACATCCGCTCAGCACTTCACAAACTGAAAACTCTGCACACTTCACAAAAGAATGAACTTACCTCATCACAAATGTGCAGTGAAAGAATCAAAGTCATAAAGCCAGTGGATGGATAGCTTCCATTATGTTGCAGCCAAACCTCATGAACATACTTCATGAAACCTGGATTTAGCACCATGATCTGTTATAAATCAGAATGAGCCTTTAAACTTATTTTGTTTACATTTACCATTCCCAACATGAAAGTCCATCATTGAATTTACTCACCAAATTCTTCTTAGCGTTGATCTTTGATTTTATTGGAGCATATGACCTGTTAGAAACAACATGACATGGGGAAAAATGAAGTACATATTTAAACAAAAAGAAAGCTAATGAATAGATTTGTCATTATATGTAAGCCTACGTTTGTACTTCACATGCCAAAAGAAAAAAAAAAAAAAGGAGGACAGCAAACACGTGAATAAGTCTTAATTTTCTGAATGAATTTATAAGTAGCTCGCTGGAATGCGTTTCCTTGCGGAGACCAAACTGGTGTATAGAAGGAAAGGCCAATGTCACAGTTTAAGGCAGGAATTCAACTTGTCTCTGACCTAGAAATCAGCCAATGCTTTTTAATCTGCATACTTATTATATTCATGCACTCGCACTGGGTGTTTGCATTTGATGTAAATTCTCTGCGGCAAAACAATCGAGGGCAAATGGGAGCAACAACTACAAAACCTCAATTCATTTTTAAATGTTCTAACAATTGAGCCAACTGTAGGGATGGGAATCAAGAACCGGGTTTTGTAGAAAACCGGTTCCCAGTAATTCAATTCCTTGGAATCGTTAGTCTGCTTGCTTAACGATTCCGCTTATCGATTCCACTGACCTGAAGATGCATTTACGTGATTACATCACACACGCGCCTTATTTGCTTCGGAATATATCCAACAGGGGAGACAGAAGAGTCAAGATAAAAATCATTACAAAATTAACTTCACAGTGTTTCAACAGCAGCAGCAACTGTTTTACGTGCAGTCTGTGCACACACAGCAAGCGCAAAAAGGCGGAGCGAGACGGTGAGCTCGGATGGAGCGAAAGGAAACGTTTTTCTGGCGTCCAAAGCAGCAGCGAAAACCTTTACTCTGAAACAGCTGGAGGACCTTCATCAACCACCTGATCCGTGAGTGCCAACGTGGTGTCTAACCAGATACTTACTCTGGATGGCATTACTTTGGCCTCCAGTAACACTGTGAGAAATCTTGGAGTCATTTTTGACCAGGATATGTCCTTCAATGCACATATTAAACAAATATGTAGGACCGCTTTTTTGCATTTGCGCAATATTTCTAAAATTAGAAACATCCTTTCTCAGAGTGATGCTGAAAAGCTCATTCATGCATTTATTACTTCTAGGCTGGATTATTGTAATTCATTATTATCAGGCTGTCCTAAAAGCTTTCTGAAAAGCCTTCAGCTGATCCAAAATGCTGCAGCTAGAGTACTGACAGGGACTAGAAAGAGAGAGCAGATTTCTCCCATATTGGCTTCTCTTCATTGGCTCCCTGTTAAATCTAGAATAGAATTTAAAATTCTTCTCCTCACATACAAGGTCTTGAATAATCAGGCACCATCTTATCTCAAAGACCTCATAGTACCATATCACCCCAACAGAGCACTTCGCTCTCAGACTGCTGGCTTACTTGTGGTTCCTAGGATACTTAAGAGTAGAATGGGAGGCAGAGCCTTCAACTTTCAGGCGCCTCTTCTGTGGAACCAGCTTCCAGCTTGGATTCGGGAGATAGACACCCTCTCTATTTTTAAGATTAGGCTTAAAACTTTCCTTTATGATAAAGCTTATAGTTAGGGCTGGATCAGGTGACCCTGAACCATCCCTTAGTTATGCTGCTATAGGCCTAGTCTGCTGGGGGGTTCACATAATGCACTGTTTCTCATTCACCTTATTTACTTTGTTTATACTCCACTCTGCATTTAATCATTAATTGTTATTAATCTCTGGCTCTCTTCCACAGCATGTCTTTCTCTCCCCTCAGCCCAACCGGTCGCGGCAGATGACTGCCCCTCCCTGAGCCTGGTTCTGCTGGAGGTTTCTTCCTGTTAAAAGGGAGTTTTTCCTTTCCACTGTCGCCAAGTGCTGCTCATAGGGGGTCGTTTTGACTGTTGGGTTTTCTCTGTATTATTGTAGGGTCTTTACCCACAATACAAAGCGCCTTGAGGCGACAGTTTG
This sequence comes from Archocentrus centrarchus, assembly GCF_007364275.1. NCBI lineage: Eukaryota > Metazoa > Chordata > Actinopteri > Cichliformes > Cichlidae > Archocentrus > Archocentrus centrarchus. The sequence continues at coordinate 27,954,239 of NC_044356.1, read as the reverse complement.
TTGTGATTTGGCGCTATATAAATAAAATTGAATTGAATTGAATTCAACGTGAAGAAAAGAAAACTTTGTAGCTGCTCCATCCACCGCTGTTTGTGTCACACAGCAAAAAAACAAACAACAACAACAAAAAAAAACTGCAGTATGTAAGCTAAAATATGCAAATGGATTGTTATGACGAAAAATGTATTTCTAATCAGATCACTCGATTAATCAATAGTTGCAACCCTGTTTGGCTGTACTGCTTTCACTATACTGTAAGAATAATCGCCATGTCCTGTAACATTTAGTTGATGAGGGCTGCCAGAGTCTGGCTGGCTCAGAGGCTGGTTTTCGCACACCTTGCAGTTATATTTTATGTTAAAACATTAAAATATTAATAGTATTAATTTTGAAAGAGGAATTCTTATTTTTCATACCAGTTTTAATTTTGATCTACTTTATATTAAAAAGGGTTAATGCAAACCAACCCATTTGTGGTATATTTTATTCACTAACCCAATGAGAATCGATAAGAGAATCGAGAAGGAATCAAATCGATAATTGATATCAATAATGGAATCGAAAACGCTAAATTCTTATCAATTCCTATCCCTAGCCAACTGGACCCCAAAGAGATACAATAAGCTGACCGGACAATTATAATAAGGTCTGCTAACTCAATGTTTCAACTTAAGAAAAAATAGGTTGTGCTAACTTAAAAGTCTGAATCATTCTGTTAACTTAATATTTTGAACTGTGTACATAAAGTTCTGTGTTTGGAATACTGCAAAAGCATGCTTGAATTAATTATAATAAAAGCACTTATGAGAACTCATGTACATTTTGCAGTGTATTGGAATACATTATAATTAATCGTTCATTACATTGAATTTGTGCCTGGACATTAATTCCTTTTTATTGTTGGGAAGCTTTATTAATAACAATATAGTATAATTCGTTATTTGATTATTTTTTTTTTAATTTGCAAAATTTAAAAAGTTTTAGCTGTGGCAGCAGGATAAGCCTGCTATTCCAGATGGCACAGGGCAAGAGGCAGGTCACGCCCTGTACAGGTCACCAGCCTGTCGCAGCGCCAACACAAACAACATTCACACTCACATTCATACCTATGGGCAATTTTAGGAGGACCAATTAACATAACCCCAGTAACTGCATGTCTTTGGACTGTGGGAGGAAACCAGTGTTATACACTGAACACATAAGCATGCACAAGGAGACAAAAAAAAAAATTAAAAAAGCCATGCATGTAGAGACCAGAAAAAATATAACTCACCTTCCCTTAAAACCTGTGGTAAAGGCCTTTATGAGCCACTCGATATCCTGCATCTTGAAGGGAACCAGCACTAAATGAGTGTTGTTGTCTAAATCCATAGCACTCTCTGGATACATGACACGATGAGTTGTTTTATTCCCAACATCTTTTTCAAAGCCTCTGGTGACACCTCTGTTTATTCTAAAAAGTACAGAGGAATATATTTCAATCAGTTTGAATCTTTTGTTTGGGGGGGGGGCGTAAATGTTTAAAGAATACTTCCTTTGGCTGGGAATGTACCTTATGACAATTTCATGTGAATCTATCAGAGGGCCGTAATGGGATCCTCTTAAATTAGCAGAATTCCCCACCACAGCACAAGTTATGCAGCGGTCAGATTTGGGTTGTATAATGTCTGGATTCCGTGGGAACATTTTAAAGATGTTGTTCGTTATTATTTTATAGGTTTTGTAGGTCCGTTTTTCATTCTGCAAGCGCTGCCAAACATACCAGACAAACTCCATTAGACCAGTTTTCAGTTGTACCACAAGATCATTTTCACGCTCAGATCAGTCACGCTGGTGACTGCTTACCTTCCACCAGTTGAATGCATCTTGTGAGAGGACAAAGTCTGGAGTCAAAAATGGCCGATAACTATGGTTCATTCTCAGAAGAAGCAACTCCTTATCTTCTGATAAACATTTTGCACAAGCGCACAGCCTTTGGTCGGGAACAGTAAAGGGGTAATACATGCCGATGCCAGCGACGCACAACAGGACAACCAACATCTTCAATTTTAAAATCATCCTTGATGATCGACTGCGCAACATTGTTAACCTGCAGACAGAGTGCCTGGAGATACACACAGATTAAGCACACAATGAGGAAAGTCATAATGTTTATATAACAGCCATGATCAGCGACGGGACCGATACTGCGCTGTAAGGAGGCATTTTAACTTAAATCCCACTTATATAAAGTCATTTTAAAAAAGAAAAGAAAAGAAACTCTTCATTTTCGGCATTGTAAAGCCTTTACAAATTAACATTTTAGCACAGTTGTCGCTTTCCATGGTAATATTCATATTTATTCACAAGAAAATAAAACCAGCGAAGATTAAAACGTCATTAGCGCATCGTCTGTTTAAATATCACCCTGTAGATGTACATATATGCCTTACCCGATTTAGTTTCGTGTAATGCACATATAACCGTGCACTGAAATTACCGGCTGCAGCGTTTTCAGTGACTAACTCACAAGTGAGCATGACAAAAAGCCACCTTCCTCCCCAGCAAAGGTGCAGAGAGGTGTGGTTTTTACCCATTTCCTCATGTGCCCCTGTTCATTTTTGGAAACTGCTTCTGTCAGTTCATGAAGGAAATGCCAGTCCTACCAGGACAACATTAAACCGTATTTTGTTCACAACTTTTTGAAGAATCGTACAAATCAATACAAATTAAGAAAATTCCTTTCCAAAGAGATCCCGAAAGGTTATCAAGGTGACCACAAGTAACCCCTTGAGCTCTATTTAGATTCAATTTATTTGCCGAAAAAATACACAAAGAACAAGAAATGGATATACAGTATAAATTATCATACTGTACTTCAGCATCACAGCACTTGTCAGTGTCACGTGTTCCTCTCATTCGGGCTGGGCTCAGACAACTTGGACACTACACTGATTCATTATCCCATCTCACGGTACAAAGTGGTATGCAAGATGGCTGGTGTTTGGTGGTTACCATGCTAACCTGATTAGAGGCATTTGAATCACTGCATCAGTGAAAAATTACAGCAGATTAAACAATTCCTTTTGTATGCTGGGTAATGGCACAGCCAGAGACTGGCTGACTTTAATAAATAGTTTATATAAAATGTGCTACAATCTGTTTTACAGTTGGCAGATTTATAAATTCTTAACAGTTTCATTAATTCGGCTTGAGTTTTAACATATTTTGTCCAGCTTCTGATACATGCAGCCTTCTTTACCATCTGCTTTGGATAATCAGGCTCTTGGAACCGTAAAAATGGGACAACTTTCATGTGGGCCAGAATATGTGCACTGTTTATCTAAGATTACACTCAGACCAACTTTTTTTTTTTTTTTTTTTGAATTCTAAATCAGTGTCAGTGATGTCAGATGTGAAAACCTGAATTTGTAGAGTTTTAAAAATCTTTTTTTATTACATATAAACATCCAGGTCCAGCTGCAGAGAAGTGCTTATTCATGTACTTTCCCTTACCTACATTTTAGCAGCTAATAGCATTTTGCTGCTGCCAATCTTTAAAGCTTCAGGGTTCTAATGAGGATCAGTGTTGCCAGATTGGGTTGATGCTCAAAATCTGTCCAGATGTTATCTGCAATATTACATAATAAGAATAATAAATACAGATTAATTCATATTTTGATTAATAATTTTCAGTATTACACAATAATTAAATAGCTGACCAAGTGGTCCCTCTGCTGTATATTGTTTTTATCTAACTTTCTGTTTTCCAGCTGAATGACGGGATGTGTTCACATCACTAAGAATTTAATGTATATATTTATTTGTACAGTTTTCCTACAATTTTTTTTAAATGCAGGTCCAACTTGTGGCAGAACAGTCAAAATCAGTTCAATATCCCATCTGATTTCTGCTTTTTGAAAAAAAAACCCCAAAGGCCCTGTTAAGAGTGACGTTTTATTTATCTGGTCTTACTGCCATTCTTATTTGTCAGTCCCCTCTCCCTTTGTTTACTTCTTTGTCATTTATTTTTTTGTTGTTTGTCTATTTTAATCTTTTTGTCAGTGAGCTAATTAAGTTGTAAGTTGCCATTTGTTCATATATTTTTGGGTGCTTTAGTCCTTGTCTCAACATGACCTGACATGCCCCAAATTCAGGCCCTGCCAGATGCAAGCAGAAAAACCTGTTATTTCTGCTACAGAAGCCTGTGCCTCAAAAAAGAAAAATAACAGGATAGTCAGTGGGGGCAAGCTGTCCTGAAAAACAGAGATGGTGGCCAGATAACTGATTCTGCCCATATTGCACTGAGCAAAAATCATGTTTCATACGTTAGCATTAAGTGAAATGAACTGAAAGTCCATCTGTCAATGAGCACAACTTGATCTGAGCTTTACAAAGAAAGTCCTGTTGCTACCTTTGCCTTCCTACTTTGACTTGACCCGTGTATGGTGAGCTGTTGCTGGCATCATACATAATTTTCATAAGATTTCTTTTTAATTTTTTAAAATTATATATCAAAGAAGCTATATCTGTTTAGATGTTAGATTCAACTCATTGTCATTGTGTGCGCAAGGCACACAACGAAATGTTCGTTCCAGATCACTCATCCAGAGATGAGCATCTGCGGTCACGCAGCCAGAGACCGGCGCTACCGTTACCGTGGTTTTAGTGTCTTGCCCAAGGACACAACGCAGCACAGGGACAGGGGCTCGAACCTGCAACCTTCCAGCTGCAAGGCGAGCACCTACCCACTGTTCCACTGCCACATTTTGTGGCAATGTTCAATCTATATTTTGTTAAAGATAAACAAGTAATTGAGCTCTAATGAGACAGTGGGTTTAATCTGTGCCAACTGTTTTCATTTCAGCTGTGGAAACTTGAGGCTACAAGCTCACTGGCAAAAAAAAAAAAGGCTTCACATGAGGAGAAAGTATTACCCATCTGGACCCCACTTCTACTACAAGAAATTTCCTGGAGAAGATGCAGAGGGTTTATGAATTAATCTTGAGTAAGAGTGACATTTTTTTTGTGGCCACAGTTCCTTCAGTTCAGTTACATTTGATTTATTCAGCAGCATTTCAAGTATCAAGGTGCTTTGTATTGTAAAGTAATTAAATAACGATTGGAGGAGAGACCCTATGGGCCTGTGATGACTGTTAAATACGAGCACTTTTCTTTGACATGTGCAGATTTTTATGTAAGTAAATGTGTTTCATAGGAACCGACACACCACTGCAACCCGACACCCCACACAGAGCCGAAGAGCAGCCTGAGATGGCCACCAAGGAGCATTGTGCTGAAGAACAGACAGAGACCCTCATCGAAGAACAGGCGGAGACCCTCATCGAAGAACAGGCAGAGATCCTCACTGAAGAGCAGCCTGAGAATGCCATCAAGGAGAATTGTGCTGAAGAACAGATGGAGACCCTCGTTAACGAGCATCCAGAGACCCTTACTGACAAGCGACCAGATACCATCACAGAGGAGCATCCAAAGATGCCGTCAGACGAGCAGGCGGAGAAAGTTTTTGTTTTTAATATTGTTCCTTTCTCTCCTTCTTTTCCACACTCCCTGTCCTTCCAAAAGAATAAGAAGAGAGAGAGGCACCTCTCCAACAGTCTCTACCACCTCTCCTCCACCTGTTACAGCCACAGACCGACTATCTCTGCAATTTCTTTATCCACCTGCTGGCCATGACACCTTCAAGTCTTTAAGTCAGCTTGGCTTACATGAAAAATAAGCGGAGAAAGAGTGCATTTTGTTTTGCATGGTATGTCTTAACATTATTAAGTTTGTTCCCAAGTGAACTTGATTTCAGAAAATTAGGCCTGCCTTGGCCTTGTCTCAGAACTTACAAACCAGTACACTGTATTTTATTCACTGGTTATTTAGCTGTATTTTGGTGGCCTCTCTAATACGGTTAAGAGGACTTTGTAAATCCACTTGATTTGACTGAGAAAACTAAGAACTTTGAGGAAAAAAGTCACCTCACAAATTGTCACTTCTTGAGTGAAAACTCTTTGGCATTTTCTTAATCAGCATATACAGAAATCATTGCTGTGCCCATCCATCCATCCAATTTCTTCAGCTTATCCAGGGCCAGGTCATGGGGGCAGCAGCCTAAGCAGAGAAGCCCAGACCTCCCTCTCCCCAGCCACGTCTTCCAGCTCATCCAGGGGGACCCCCAAGGTGTTCCCAGTCCAGCCGAGAGATATAATCTTTCCAGAGTGTCCTGGGTCTGCCCCGGGGGCTTCCTCCCGGTAGGACATGCCTGGAACACCTCACCCAAGAGGTGCCCAGGAGACATCAGTCAAATGTCTGAACCATGTCAGCTGGCTCCTTTCCGTGTGGAGGAGCAGCAGCTCAACTTTGAGCCCCTCCCGAATGTCTGCACTCCTCACCCTATCTCTAGGGGAGAGGGCAGCCACCCTTAACCTTTTGTTTTTTCATTTCTCAAGATTGCCAAAAAATTTAGCAGACAGAAGGTCTGAAGCAATCACAGGAAGCAGGATAAATGAGGTAAGACACGGAGCTGTTGTTTTCATACATGCACTCCAGCCATGAACTTTGCTGGCCATTACCTGGTGAATCTGCATGTTAGAATGCAAATGTGCTACTGAGATTCGGGAAATGTCCACCACATTTGCATTAGGAGAGTGTAGTTCATGTGTATGTTGTCAAACAATGTGGCTAACATGGCAAACACAGAAATTACTGCATATCAGAGTGTTTTCTCTGTCATCAGGTGAAATGTTCAGTTGGTCTTGTTGACACAAACACACACAAACACACACAAACATACTTTATAGATACTGATAAATACGACCAGCCTTGTCTCAATTTCTGTGACAATTCATAAGTAATTCATGTGGTGACTGCTGTTGTTTCAAATGGACACAGCTCCTCTGATTTTGGGGTGAATATTGATCATATTGCTGTATAATGTTCCAGGTACTTGGAATATTCAGTGCAGAAGGGCATTAAGAGGCAGAAATGGAAAAAAGCAATAAAGTAAACTTCAGATCATAATAATGTTTTGGTAAAAAGACAGATTTGGATACACACTTTGAGAATCCCTCCTATTTGTTTATAAACAGTAATACGTTATACACACACACACACACACACACACACACACACACACCTCGACTATGAATTATGGTCTCTGGTCGCCAAATCACTATGATTCACTTCCAGTGTGTCCGCAGCTTAATAGATTACATGTACAGGCAAGTGTGGTGTATGTTGGTCTAAGCCAGGGGTAGCATACAGCACACACATTAATTCATATGAACACCTCACCTTTATGAAATGGCTGCTGCTGCTGTGACACCATCACTGGACACTGTGTGCAGAATTCATGTGTGAAAATGGCTTTCATGATTCATTCAGAGGTTTTTAAAGACACTTGAAAGTGCGTTGGTTGCCTTGTTGTGTTTGATAAGAAGCAGTTGATACTGCATTCACTGAAGATGTTTTATTTCCATTTCTAATCTTTTCAGGGGCGATAATTAAAAGGTTAAACCAGCTGTTTGTTTGTTTTTTCTCCCATCTCAGTTTTTTTTTTAGCAAAGGAACAAAAGTCTTTTGGGAAAATTGTTTCCCATCTTTGTGGGGTCATTAAAAAACTACTACATGACTATACAATTGGTAGCTGAGACCATTTCCTGGAATTGATGGGAACTTGAATGGAATAGTGTTGGGAGTTGTTCCAGCAGGACCTTGCTGTGAGCAGGAGGACTCACAGCAATAATAAGGAGCAAAGAATCAGTTCACTGCATAAAGTCTTTTATTTGGAAAGTACCGGATGTTCTCTTCCATTCCTGTGTCCTGTCTTCCTTTTCTTTTCATCCACTGTGCAGTTTGATTCAGCTTCTTTGAATTGTCCTGAGTGGGTGAAATCAGCACCAATTTTCATGACACTGTTTAGACTGAAGCAAGTTTAAGTTTATGTTGAAGGATCATTCTCCCAGATTTTATTATCATACACAACATGTTAAACTTCAGATCATAATAGCAGCAGTCACTGTAGTACATACTGTTTAATCTATAAATGCTTCTGCAGCCGATCGTCCAAATCAAATCTTTTAACAAGGCCACATAAATATGATCAGACCGGGGTTATCACATTACATTTTACATTTCTCATGTCTCATTCAATCCCTCACGCTAACCAGCGACTTCATATTGGGAACTGCAGTCAAAGTCCTCTGTTATAGAATTTCATCCTCTATGCACGTCTACTTTTATTTATTTTTTGCTCTTGTCTGCATTTTATTCATACACTTAGCAAAGTAAATATTTCATTGTACTACCAAATTATTGGATTATTCCCTTATGTAAATGTCTCTTTAACAAATGTAAAGAAGTGCCAGTAAATTCTGACACATTCACATTTTCACAAAGCAATTTACATTTTCAGTTGTTCCACATTAAGTCTAAAGTCATCATTATATAAAATTTATGGATCACAGTGGCTCTAAAAATGCACAAAGTCTCAATATGGATTTTTTTTTAATCACAAAACAATAATAATTTTGTCTTTATGCTGCAAGAGTTTAAATCTTACATTGTTGTGTATCATTGCTGGCATTGCATCACCAATTAATCTAAATTAATGATTTCATTGAAATGTTCAAACTTTGCACAGCATCCAGTAGGCCAGAGTGGACCTCCATGTCAGTTGCAGCCCCTGGGCCACTTTCACATGCCTGGCTTAAACAAATACAGTAAAAGGAGGTTTATACCTTTTTGAATTTTCTATGAAAGCACATATTGAACATATTCAAGACAGAAAAAAATCACCAGTGACATGCTTTCACAATTACCCAGAGCCCAATGCAACCCTTTCACAACAAATAAACAGTCCAAACTACCAAATTACTTGAAATGACTAAGATACAATCTGACTCACCCCTGCTTATTGCTGCCGACAGCCTTCAGCAACCTTCCTGATTTAAACATCGTGTCAAACTAAGTTAAAAGTTTATTTGCATATTTTAACTTCTGTATCTTCACTACAGATTTCGTTGGAGCTAGTTGAACAGGAGCTCTGATGCCTCCGGCTTTTTCCCAGTAGAAGTTTCAATGGCCACTTCAGGGAAACACGCCGCCGTTTTCCACGCTAGAAAAACGTTTCCTGTGATTCCACCTGAACTCTTGGTAACGGTTCCGCCTCTTTGCGCTTCACCGCGTGTTTGCAGACAGACTCCACCTGAAAGTACAACAGTGTCGTCACTGCTGCTGTTGTGTTATAAGTCAGTTTGCTTCTACTTTTGAAAATAATTTGCGCATCTGCATCACTATGTACGCCTCAACATATCGAGGCAACTCATGGTGCCTTTAGGTGCACCTGATAAACTCCGGAATCTATACTCCAAAGGACAGAAAGTTGCTTATTGAACTTTTGGGGGAAATTTTCCGTTGTGGACACAGACACACCTGTCATCACTCTCTGGTTCTATTTGATGCAGTGTTTCATATAATTCAATGCAACATCCCTACCAATGAAATGCATTTTTAAAAAATCTATATAAAAAAATATATAATTTTCATCACCAGTTTCCACGTGATTTTTGTTTAACATATCACCAAGACCCTTTATGACAGTTCTTTATTCTCCAGCTTCTTTATTAGTCTGATCTGTATCATCGGCCTGCCTGCCAGGCTCACCCCTAACACTACAAATAAATGTACTTATGGGTGTTTCTCAGCAATGTGTTCTTATATTTGGTATTTATTGTCTACAACTGTCTTTAACTTGGTTGCACAAAAGCACAACATTTAAAAATAAATGGTACACAAACCTCTTTAGAATATAGACCCCAAATTTGACCTTATTGCTGAAAATACAATATTATTATCATCATGCTATTAGCCATGAGTGTGACTACTTCAAGGGCTACGTAAACAAAAATTTTTCACCGAGGATGTTTTGTAATCGTGTTACTCGAGCACTATAGACCAACACCATAGTCCCTTCCAGACTTGTCTCTAAGCTGTTGGACCTGGGCCTGGACCCATCCCTGTGCAGTTAGATTTACAGCTTCCTGACCCGCAGACCGCAGGTGGTACAGCCCTCTGTTGTACTGTACACCCATAATTGTGAGGACAGATCAGAGTCTAGCATCATCATAAAGTTTGCTGTTGTGGGACTAATCTCCAGCAATGAAGAGACAGGAGACCCACCTTCTGCTTAAGACCAACAAAACAAAGGAAATGATTGTGGACTTCAGCAGGAAGCAGCAGAGGGACTATAATCCATTTCTCATCAGGGGCACTGTGAGAAAGAGTGGACACTTTTAAATACCTGGGAGTGACAATCTCACGGGACCACCTGTCCCAAACTCATCACATTAACCACGCCATGAAGAAGGCCAGACAGCATCTACCTCCTCAAGCAGCTGAGAGACTTCAAGTTCCCACTCATGGTTCTCAGGAACCTTTACACCTGCACCATTGAGAACATCTTGCATGGGAGCATCACCACCTGGATGGGAAACTGTACCAAACAGGATTTCATGGCCCTTAAATGGGTGTTTCGTCCAGCTGAAAGGACCATCAGAATCACCCCTCCCCAACCTGCAGGACATTTACACCAAGCAGTTCAGGTTAAGGGCTAAAAAGATCCTTCTCCCTGCTCCCATCAGGCGGAGGACTAAGACTGAAAGGTTGAAGAAGAGTTTTTATCCACAAGCCATCCATCTTCTCAACTCTGAGCCCTAAACTGGACTAGTAATGTATGCACTATGTAAATTATTCTGTTCTGTTTAACTTGCACTATACCATGACATGCACTTACTAGCACAGCTGCAATAACATGCCCTCATGTAAATACGGAATAGAATTTTATATTTTTGCCCAATATATTTATATTTTTTTATCTTGTGTACCATGACGTGTGAATTACTTATTTTATTCTTATTTATATATTTTTACTACTTACTATCGACTGCAGGTACAAAATACTTTTCAATGTGCATTGTAGCATGTATAACTGTGACAAATAAAGCTTTTCTTATCTTAGAATCAAGTACATACCAACAGTCAATGGCTACCTTACAATGAGTGTTTGATGGTAGGACCAGTCTTTTGACTGGGACCAGCTGTAAAAAACAAACAAACATCAAAACTACATAAAAAATGCAAATCTATTCCACATTTACAGTGGCTTGCAAAAGTATTCATACCCCTTGAACATTTCCATATTTTGTCACATTACAACCACAAACATAAATATATTTCACTGGAATTTAATGGGAAAGACCAACACAAAGTGGTATACAATTGTGAAGTGGAAAGAAAATTATACATGAACTAAAACATTTTTTACAAATAAAAAAATTGAAAAGTGCGGTGTGCAAAAGTATTCATCCCCAAAAAAGTTTTGTGCCAGGAAAAGTCGTCTCTGGGATGAGCCCCAGCATCAATAGACACAGGGAGACTGGCCCTGGCTGGGCAGGATTCTCCAGGTGGGAGGGCTCACAGCTGACTCTGAAGGCTGAGGTTAAAACTGGGGCCTGGGAACAGGCGTGGTCCTGACGTCAATCATTCACTGAGCTGGCTGACGCTGACACCAACTGACCCAGGTGGGAAGGCTGATGAAGAACTTCCATGGGTGTGAAGCTGCTGCTGTGCTGCAATGACGACATTTGTGTGTGCGTGGACACACAAGCTGGGTCCATCTGTGTTTGAGTCATTCTGTAATAAGACACCCGCTTCAAATGTTATCAGTCCATCAAATGCACATTATCAACGATCATCAAACCCATAGTTAAGGACCAGGAAGGGCCGTCTCCACCTCCTAACATTCGAATCGGCTGAATAAGATGAGGTGTGGAGTGTTGAATGCAGACTCAGACAGAGACTTGACAAACAAAAGCAAACCCCTAAGGCCAAGGCAGCAAATCCACATGAGTTAGTAATCCAAACAGTAGCATGAAGGAAACCACTTGGAGGGGGAAAAAAATATGATTCAACAAAGACTTAAAGCAAACTGATGCTTCAAATACACACGAGGTAATGAAGGAGCAGAACACACCTGCGGAACAAAAGATACAGGTGAACAGACTCAAACTAACGAGACAGAGGAAGCAAAACAAAGCACACTGCACACGAGACGAGGGTCACACAAAATTAAACAGGAAGTAACTGAACCCAGGAACATTCAACACGGAAGCACAGACTTAACACAGAAATCACAGGAAGGTAGGAAAACAAACTCAGGGAATTACCCAGAAACGATACTAAAATTACAAATAACGAAAAAAAACACAGACAGAGAATGACATCATGGAAAACAAAACAGGAAATAAGGCTAGAATACAAAAATCTAAATGACAAGAATAAAGAACAAACTAATCAGAAAATATAATAATGAACAAAACTAAAATATTAAACCGAAAATGCAGAAATTTCTATTCTTCATGTGGGTATTCCTTCTTTTTCACCTCTGCCTACTAGATTATTTCCAAACACTTCAACTCACACTGCACCCTTGCTGTCTGTGGACTCTGAACGGGCTCGTGTTGGCTTCATCACTTTGCATGACTTTCGCAACTTTGGGCTGTTGTGTTTAAGAATTTACATACCTGTATGTATGTGCTATAGTTGTGGTAAAATGGTTGCCTCCATCAGTGTTATACATTCCAAGTGAATCCCCATGAAAAATGTATTAGTGAGCAAGAGTGTCCTGAGAGTTTTGATTTAATCTGTAAATTGTGTTTAATTTGATTTTGTCTAAGGTCTAAGGTTATGCCAAAAGACACACTGAGAATTTTCATTGATATAATGGGAATAATTGTTTTAGAAGTTTAGAAAAAGTATTAAAATATTGCCACAGTATAAACAGTGTTAAGAATCAATTCTTGCAGTGCCTCCTAGTGGTGGCTGTAACACAGAACAACAAAGCACCTCTGATCACAGACTTTACAGATCTTTTTTGACTAAATAATAACTTTCTTTCTGTAGGTTGTCTTTAAAGGGCATTTTGAGTAACCAGATAATTATAAAATGTTTTCAGTGATTGCATTTTACATCTTTTCTCATTTCACAAACGAGCTTGGATGGATGATTTATGACATTTGACAGGATATTTACCTTCTAAATGTCACCCAATCATTGCTGTTTACTGTCTGGAGTGGGGATGCACATTTGAGAATCATTCAACAAAAGAGACTCCAGGAAATGTTTCAAGCAGATTCTCTCATTCCAGCACATAAAACCTCTTTTATTTATCTGTAACCAGGACATGATTTGTATCTCAGTACACTATAATTATACCCACAATGCTAACAGGGAATGGGGGGAATTTCAAGAGGTAAACTAGCTATATGAACACTTGTGTGATTAAAAAACAAAACACGCACACACGTATTATAGTTCAGTCCCTTTATTTATATAAATGAAGGCGAAATATTGAAACTAGGGCTTCAAAGCACGTGTGCAGCATATCACAGCACAGAATGAACATTGCTAATGAAAGCGACGTTATTGTCTTCAGCTGCTTTGTCGTCATCAGTTCTAAGCAGGCAGTGCTCATTTAGCGTAGAGAAACTTGATGTCTGTATGAACTGGTGCACAGCCTTTGGCATATGAAGAGTTAAATATCCAATTAAAAAAGCTCGAGGAGGTGCTGATAGAGTTGTCTGAGAAATACAAAGCACTGGAACTTTAACTATTGCCATTTAAAGACTTGGGTTAAACCCTGGATGTGTTTAATTAAGTTGCAGTCAGGAAGTCATCAGTGTTCATGGTTTTTTTTTTTTTTCCTTTTTGTAGTTAAAGTGATGACAAGCAGAAATGGAGAGGGAAAAAAAGACATGAAAACAATTAGACAGGCTTCTCCTGCTTCCTCCTTCCTGTTTTATTAAGAAACAATCAAGTGAACAATCAAGGGAACGTGTGATGTATGGAAGTGTCTGTTTAATTCAGCCAGTGTGCGCAGGGCTGATTTTAGCGTTCTGATTGAACACTTGTCTGATTTAATCTCATTTAACTGAGAGTTCCTGGTATGGCTAATCGCAGTCATTAAAAATGTAGATGTTTTTTTAACTCGGCATACTGTGGACACTTTCATGATGGATAGCCATATGCTGTAGCAAAAGGTAGTGTATGTGTGGCAGGTATTTGCTGATGAAATTTTTCATCTACATGGGCCTCCGATCTGTCCAATCGTGCATTCTTGATGCACTAACTGTAACTGAGCTGAAAAGATTTCTGTCACCTGCCTAAAAATACAATATTTTATGTTTTTGTGGACTTTGCTGTTGTTGAGGATTTTTTTTTTCCTGCTGCGAGTTATTACTGAGAGGCCTGGGTTATCAGTCAGGGAGAGCAAACGACTTTCATAGACTACCAGAGTTTCCAGGTTCAGTAGACAGAAATTAGTAGGTGGTAATTAATTTTCAATTAGTTGCATTAGTCAGGGAATATGTACAACTAAGACACGATGTTGGCTGAAATGATAAACAGTTAGTATTTCTTTCTTTTTTTTTAATTAATGCTTTTATTTACTTATTTGGTGAAAGCAATCAGGTGAAGGCAATCAGGAAAATCAGGGAAGGACACACAGGATGCAAAACTAACACAGGACAGGAAGAAAGCAAATCCTGTAAACAGGCATTGATAGTGCCATGGCAAAACAAACTTCATGTAGTAAAGGTAGAAATCAAAGATTCATTAATACCACAATGAGATCTCGATAAGAATAATAAATAAACCAAACTCATCTTACCAAATATAAAAATCTCAACTTCAGACACTAGAACAAGAGAGTTACTAAAAGTGAAACAATGCAAAACATCACAAAAGCCACAGCTCATTACGCTCCAGGCTCCAAAACATCAATATGGCAGAAATGAAAATGCTTTCATTTACAGTCTGTGCTTTGTAAAAGAGACTGATACAGTATTTAGCAAATTCAAGTTGAGTGATATTAAACTCAGTGTGTGGTCTGTATATTCTGCTCATGTGAAGGACGAAAAGGCAAAGGAGAGCCAAGATTTAAATAACTAGAGCTGAGGAGTTGAGAGACACTTGGTGCAAGGTCAAAGCCGAGAGCACTGCGACCGTTACATCAGTGGCTTTACAGAAACAGAACGAATTCAAAATTTTAGCATGTCGAGGGTTATTTTCAACTCTTTCTGGTCAGACGGGATTCATTTTAAGGTCGCCTGAACAAAAATCGAATACATGTTTGTGGCATTTGAGGGCTGAATTTGAATTTTTCTTTTAAATCTGTTTCTGCATGAATTATTTCCTCATGGTTATAATGAGTTTTTCCCTTCACCTATTAATAATCAGTCAACCTTTGATGTAAAAAAAACAATTAAAAACCAGTCCTAAACACAGTGGCCATTACATGTTCTATTATACATTAAGGGAGACTGAAGAGAAGCCTAAATGTTTCTCTATTGACTGAAAAGTGCACCCACATGCACCGCTGCAAAGATAAAGCAACTCTTTGATCAGACAAAGACCAGCCGGGAGGACGAGAAGAGAAGCAGGTGACACAGAAGGGGAGAGACGCGCTCGACTTAAAAACAAAATTCATTCATGTTTCTCTGCTGGAAACATAAAGTGACAGGAAGACCTTTAGTCTTTTACAAACAGTTTTGACACATTGTTCCATGGTCCATCACAAATGATTATTTCAGTTGTGATGAGCCTGGTCCAAGTCATAAATCAGTATTTATGAGTGTACCATGTAGCTGCAAGGAGCCTGCAGCCAGACTTTATGAATGTGTTAATCATCAGGTTATTAAGACAGCAAGTTTAATTCCAGACTCAAGAGACTCTTAAAGCATTCCTGCCTTATTTATGACTGTGCTCTTAGAATTAGTAGTTGCATTATCAGATAGCATTTTAAGGGTGACTTTCCACTCCAGGGCTGGATCTTCATTTTTCATAAAGCTCACCCTGATGTGGCACGGATATATTTTTGCCCAGAGGGTGGATATCTCTCACTGCAGTCAGCGTTTTTGTTTCCTGAGTCTACAGTGGTCAAACACCGGGAATTAAAAAAAAAAAAAAAAACTGCACACGTTTTATGCACTACTTACTAACACATTTTAAAATGCAGCATGTTTTCTGCTGCAACTCATTTTTGTTGTAATGAAGCTCAGCAGCAGCTGACGAAAATATCCAGCCATCTCTGGTACAAATTATTGTCTTTATGGCAAATTCTCAAACAATAAATTATGAAATCCTCCAGACTGTGAAGTGTTTAATTGAACATTTGCTCCAGCAGAGGTAAGCAGCTAATCTTTCTCTTCACTCAAAGCATTTGTTAGCTGGAAATTATGGAGAGTGTTACAGCTGCACAGCATGTCAGCATAAGACTATCAAACAGCTCCAGGACCATCAAACAGCATCATGATCACATTATAGAAAAAATATACCTAGACTCAGTCCCAGTGCTCCTCATAGCCTTTTGAAAACTGTATGCGCCGCTGAAATGAAATGGTTTATTTCACCCTTTGGCCATTCAGGACTGCACTGGATTTGGCTGGGTTTTTATAACCTTATATACCAGCCAAGTCCTCTCTGATAGATGATTAATGATCCACTGACTTGCTTTGCCAGAATGGGGCCATCTACATAGTGACTCCATCACTTAAGACAGTGAAGGGCAAAGCCCAATAATGTAGATTGCAGTGCAACAGAATTTCTTACCAAGTGTGTGCATGAGGGTTTACATGACATCATCATTTACATTTTTATTAATATTTATTATGGATGTGTGAAAGCAACAAGATTAATCTGAAAAGGCTTTTAAAAACATTCAAGGTTCCACAGTCAGATTTTCTGTCTTGCCATTAGGTCAAATGACTCTTCAGTGGAAAAGGTCCAACCAGCTCTTCGGTTGCTCTCAATTATGAGTTTTTTTTTTTTTATGTGGAGGCTTTTATTATCTCATTGTTTTCATTTGTTTACAGACAGAAAACACACATTTTTTTTTTTTTTTTTTGCATTTTTGGCCACAGCAGCTTTTTGCTAGCAGTGGAGAGAGACAGGAAATGGGGGGAAGATACAGGGGAAGACACGCGGGCAAATTGGCGACAGGCCGAGACTCAAACCCGCGCCGCCGCACCGCAACACGCGGCATACATATGTGGTCACCGGCTTCACCACAAAGCCACCCAGGCGCCCCAGAAAACACACATTAATAAACCTTATTTCCCCCACGTTATACAGCTGGTTTGAGCAAAAGATATGCAGCAGCTAAAGAAGGTTACGCTCATGAGCTCGTTGAGACCTATATAATAGATGGACAAAGCCACTCGTTCTGGACTCCCCATTTTGAAATGTCAACATTTGTGTTTTGGCTATGTTAGAGGCTAACTTCAATCCAGCTGCAGAAGTGCCGGATTTACCAAGGGGATGCTCTGTCCCCACTGCTGTTAGGCCTGAACCCCCTCAGCCAGATCATTGACAAGACTGGCTACGGATACCGACAACAGAACGCAACAAACATCAGCCACCTCCTCTACACGGATGACATCAAGCTGTACGTCAGGATCCGTACCACTAGGATCTACAGCAATGACATTAAGGTGGCATTCACTGTAGTCATATGGTAGCAAAGAGGGGGAAGGTAGTCAGAACTGAGGGGACTGCACTACCAGAAGGCAACATTGCAAACACTGAAGACAGCTACAAGTACCTTGGAATCCCAGAGGTAAATGGGAACCATGAAGGGGCCACTAGGAAAGCTGCAACTGTCAAATACCTGCAGAGGGTGAGGCAAGTCCTGAGGATTCAGTTGAATGGGAAGAACATGACTGGAGCAATTAACACCTATGCCCTGCCGCTCATCAGATACCCTGCTGGGATAACAAGCTGGCCAAAGCAGGAGATAGAAACCACTGATATCAAGACAAGAAAGCTCCTTACCATGTATGGAGGGTTTCACCCCAAATCCAGCACCACGAGACTGTACACTAAGCAATGGTAAGAAGGCCGACAACTAGTGCGTGTCAGAGCCACTATCCTGGATGAAACAGCAAAGATACATAAGTGGTAAATGGTAAATGGACTAGCTCTTATATAGCGCTTTTCTACTCAGTCAGAGCACTCAAAGCGCTATTACAACATGTTTACATTCACCCATGCACTCCCATTCATACAAGCACTTCCATGTTTGCTAAGCTAAGTGCTTTTTTTAATTAACTATCATTCACACACATTCATACTCCGACGGGACGGTCGGAGAGCAACTTGGGGTTAAGTATCTTGCCCAAGGATACATTGGCATGTAGCCTGGAGTAGCCAGGAATCGAACCGCTGACCTTCTGATCAGTAGGTGACCTGCTCTACCTACTGAGCTACAGCCACCCCTGTACATCAGGAAGATGGCCACAACTGATCATGTGCTTCTCGAATACCTCAGGCAGCAGAAACCTGAGAAAGAAGAGGAGCAAGCACAGGAACAATCGTGGAAGGACAGGCTGCATGTACCAGCAGCAGATAGAAGGAGTGGCTGATACTGAAAAATCCTGCCAATGGCTGGAGAAAGCTAGGCTAATAGACAGCACAGAGGCACTAATCATGGCAGCACAGGAACAAGCTCTAAGCTGGGGTCTACTACACCAGGCAAGACCCCAGGTGTAGGCTGTGCAGAGATGCCCCTGCACATAACAGCAGGGTGCAAGATGCTAGCAGGCAAGGCATACATGAAACACCATAACCAAGTGGCCAGCATAGTATACAGTACTTGTCATAAGTTATGCCAAGTATGGCCTGGAAGTCCTGAGGTCAGAATGGGATACACCCCTAAGGGTGGTACTTGAGAATGACCAAGCTAAGATCCTGTGGGACTTTCAGATACAGATGGACAAACTGGTGATGGCTAACCAACCGGACACAGTAGTGGTGGACAAGCAGAGGAAACTGTAGCGATTGATGTAACAATACCAAGCAATAGCAACATCAGAAAGAAGGAACACAAGAAACTTGAGAAATACCAAGGGCTGAGAGAAGAGCTTGAGAAGACGTGGAAGGTGAAGGCAACAGTGGAGATTATATATACATTTGGGGTGTGTTTTGGTGGTGGTGTGGTCGGGGTGTGGTCGGGGTGGGGGTGGGGGGTTGTTGGTGTGTGTTTGTTTGGGGTATTTTGCAATTTCTTTGAGTGTCACAAAGTTTGACCTTGTGGTGAATTTGCTGTGACATCCACTGCTAGGCAGATCGTGGCATTGTGTTAACACACATCTGAATGACCGGCAAACTGCTTAAACTTTGGCTTTTTATAGAGGTGGTCACACTTTCTGATGATCAGTTTATCAAGTGCATTTGATTAGCAGCACCTGGCTGCAACTTACCCTCTTAATTCCTATAGAAGCTAAAGGGTGTAGTTTGTTTTCACAGGACTGCATAGAGTCTTGTGAAAAATTGCTTTTTCACATGACTGTAACTGTGACAAAAGGCACCCTGATGCATATAATGGGAACTATAAAAACATGTTCTCCAGCTTCATAGGGCATGAGGTTTACTCAAACACAATAGCAGACACTAATGTTTATTGACCACATTTTGACCTGGAGAACAATGGGACATACATATATAGTAGAGTGGGGATTTACTGATCCATCAAAAACAGACTAATTTCATGCTTGTGCCTGTTTTCTTTGTTTCTTCCCTAGCTTCTCATGTTCTGATGAGTGCCTTCACTCCAAATGGCTACAAAGTGTATCATAAGGTATATTTCTGGGAGAATCAGCATGAAATTATATGAAATGACCTGAGTCCACTGTATGACTCACGAATTGCTGCAGTAATTGGTTTTGTCTTCAGAAAGCATTCTCCTGACTTCATCTTTATGTATTACATGCGGCTTGGGCCGATGCTTCCTGCCACTCCATTGTATTCTCAGGTGAGCGAATGAGTTATTAAGTCTAGTAAACATGAAACACTTCCACCTAGACAGGGGAGATTTTAAAAGTGATGGATGACAATGGAAATTGAAAATAAGCAAACATTGATAGGGAAGAATGGAGCATTTCCAAAGAGAGGGCTTCATGCTTAAGGATGTTTATTTAATTCATGGAAATCATTCAAGGCCTATTTGCTTCCTCTCATATGAAAAAGCCTGGCTATTCATTTCCTGCTGAATAAGCTCTGATTATGCAATATCCTTAAATACTGGTGAGTTCCAGGATGTGATTCCGGGAACAGATCACAGCTGCTTTGTCAGTCACGGATTCTGCGTTACAGGTAGGGCACGTACCATCTTACATCTTGAGGAACAACAAGATGTAAGATCATGATGACTGTAAAATAAATTATGCACACATGACACATCCGTTATCCCACTTGTCCTTCCAACCTGTAGGATTTTCAAGCAAAACAAAACCAAAAAAATAATGTCGCAGTAAATAAGTTTGCAGGACGTCAGCAGCCATCAGCCATGCCTGTCAGCTGTAACACAGTGCCAAGGACAGAAACACATCTGCCAGAACCTTGACACTCCAACACTACAAACTTCTTTCACTTGTCAACTGAAACTATTTTTCACTCCTGACATCTGTGTTGGCTTTCCATCTTGCCCGTAAATTGAATCTCAGATCCTCCTCCCTCCCAGTTTTCTCTCTGTAAAAAAAAAAAAAAATTGAAGACACACATTGAATCCACAAACAAGCCTGAACCCACAGCACCCAAGGATGAATTTCTTGTCCTGTGGTGCAGCAAATTGTATTTTTCCCCCTCCCAGCTTGAGGATATATCCCTATAATTAATAAACATGAAGCAGAGCAATTTCTCTCTGACATCTGGAAGCATTTTGTGAAAGGATTTCTTCATTAGGACTTCCAATTGCACTTGTGTGCCATAAAATGTAGATAAATATATGTCCATGTGGGAGAATCTCATTTATAGCATGCACAGAGACCGCCCGTCTTAATATGTACCATGAATTATACATTTCATTCACACTAGCAAACACTATATATCAAACTGGACATGCTGACAGTTCTCATTGTCTGGCTCACCTGTGCCTCCAGATATACATTTACTCCAGCGTCGACACTGAATCACTGCAGAGTTAAAACTCAAAGACAGTTAGTGATGCACCCTGGCACTCTCCATCTGTGAAACCCATTTCAGGAGCGAGAAATGGGGGAAGAAAAAATCCCAAATGCGGTGAAAGCTACAGATGAACTCAGACAGGATTAAGTTTCACATTGTTTAGCAAGTGTTTTTATGGCTAGTGGGATTTCATTAGGCGGCAAGGAGAGGGGGCGAGGAGACCAACCGCAGTACACACACGTCAGCTCTGGGTACTTAACAGTCCTGGGTGTAACATATTAGATATATATATTTGTTGACGCATTAGATTTTCAATTCAAATAATCAGTTTTTTAGTTACCGCACTTTTATTTGTGGCCTCATTTGAACTGAGAACAATACAATATTAATTTGTGTTTATTGTTAAAATGTCCCCCTCCAACTTTGAATAATATAAGCAGTTATAAAAAATGTCTGGATTAGGCTGCTATTTTATGACTTTGCAGATCTGATTTTAATACATAAGCATTTGATAATATGCAGCAGCACTTTGTTCTTATATGGGAGACATTTAATTTTGGTTCCTACTGGTCGCTATTCATGGAGGAACTGTTTAGAATGTTACGCTCTGGGGAACAGAGTGAGCAACTGACCTCTCACTGTGGTTTTGTGTTATTGTTTTTTTTTATTAAAAAAGGGCTAAATCTTTGGGAGACTGTAGCCCACCTTTCAACTACAACCCAGAGGTGACAAGAAATTAAGGTTACTTTACTCAAACTCACAGATGTTGATGTTTTCACTGACAAAGATGGTCCAGTGTTTGCTACAAAGGTATAGCTCATATTACTTGCTGAACTTGTCTGAACTGTCATGTGCTATCTTTCCACTGTCATCGTGATGCCAGCCTCAGAAACCTATGTTGCTATTTTTGCTGGAAAGTTTTGTTTCAAGAGCCAGAGATTATGACTTTGCAGTTCTCTCATGGTAGATTAGCATTTCGTGAGCTTCTTACTCTCCCGACAAGTGAGAATTATTTTTTTTTTTACATTCTAAAAGGATAATATTAAACAGTTCTTGTTTCACAAACTTCCCCTTGCTACAGAGAAGTAATCCCAGGCAACATTCAAGAGTGATGTAGTAGGTTTCCACACAATGACAGTGTAGTTTCATTTTGGAACAATTTTTCAATGACTCGATACTGTCAGCATGCAGTAAAAATAACACCTTTTGGAATTCGTTCAAAACTTTTCGAGCTCTCGTGTTTCCAGACAGAATGACACACACGCATGCAAACGCTACCAGAAATGTGGTAAAAAGTTAAGGAGATTAGATAACTGAGTGTCTCTGCAGATGCAGTCACATTAAGCACTGACTTTAAAAAAAAAGAAGTCCAGCAGTGAGAATTATCCTGCTCCTGTTTACTCTCACTCACTTTATGCTGATGATGACGGAGCCGTGTAATCGCCCCACACAAACACATTAATTTCAGCGGCGTAAGGAGAATGTACTCCAGAGACTGTACTTCATACAATCAGTTGACTGATGAACTAATGAAGATGCTGTTCACAATAAGTGAGAATGGCTTTACCATGTAGAGTTGAGCGCTCTCTCATTGAGGTGCCCAGTGCATCTCTGCTGATATTGTCACCTTATTTAAAGGGAATCACTTTTGTTTTGTAAACAGAAAACTAGATAAAAACTCACTTTTATTTCCCCTTGAACAAACACTGTGTGTCCTGTCATTGTGACACTCAAGGCTTTACATTGCTATGCAAAAAAGAAACTCGGAGGAGAAATACCACCCACTTCCACATCTATTGGAGATTGTCATCCCAAACCAAAGACTATTTTCTTGCTGCCAGTCATGCAGGGATAGCACTTCAAGGTCTGCCAAGGTTGAAAGCAAAGTACGTAGCAGATGTAAGCAGCCTCTCCCGCGTTTCTTTGTCACTCTTGAAATGTGTATAACCTTGCAATCTCCTTTATTTCACTATTACAAATGGGCAGATCAGCAACTGCACGCAGAAATCACACAGCCTTGAATCTGTCACACACTGTGCACTTTGAGAAAAAGGTCAACGGAGCAGACTGCGATGTGCACAGAAGTAACAATGACATCAAGCTAAGTAATGAATTTTATGGAAGGAAGAGGCAGCGACAATGAGTAGGGGTGGGGGGTGGGGAGCTGACTACTGTTTATGTCACGGTTGTGTAAAAGTACTGCTGCGTGTTAAGTTGTATAGGGAATTTGCAGCAAGCCCTGAAGCCGAGTTTTTCCTCCTGGCAGTGTTGCTGCTACAGCCTCTCAGCACATCACACCCAGGATGGATTTTAATGTAAGAACAGATTTTAGACTATAATTATTTTTGCAAGCTTCAAATAGAAAGAAACAATCACGGCAAAAAAAATAAAAAATGTAGGTCGCATATGACAGTCTTGCAAATGCAGATCATTAATTCACTGCTGTTATGTAGAGGCTGCCTTTGCAGTTGTGTCTAAATGCATAATTAATCAGCCGCCTTGAAGCTCTAGAGAAATTTTCAACTAATGAGAGACAAAGAATGTATAAGCAGTACTGAAATCAAATATTGGGGAAGGTGAAGAAAAGGAGAGGTGAGTGTCACTCTTGTAGAATGTGTACATTCATTTTTGAGGGGAAATTTATTTGCAAAGCCACGGTCTTGCTTCATAGTTTACTCCACAGTTGGGAAAGAGCCAAGTCAAGTAGCGTGACCAGATGGTTGAAGAGGCTTACTTTTCTCACTCATGAACCTGTAGGTGCAAAAAAAAAAATTCCAAGTCACAAGAAAGGAAAACAAAAGAAGGAAACTAATTCTCTCTCCTGTCAGGTCTCCCACTTCAAAAAAAATATGTACCAGAAAGAAAAAAAAAATTATAGATTTTCTTTTCCATTTTTAGCATGTCAGATTGATGTAATACTGAGAAAAATCAATGGCCTTGGACTGCAGACTTTACTGTTCTGCTGCTGCAAATTAGAATTTCTGGTTAGATTGGAGGGTAATCATGTCTGGGACCAACTCTGTTGTGTCAGAAGGCTCAAACAGTCACATTAAAGCATGAAGTTGTCCCTGCTTTGCAGTGTATAATAGAGGATGGATAAGCCCTTGTCTTCCCTCGTCTAGGTTCTAGTTTCACATGTTCAGGCTTCGTCCTCCAGAGACCGACAGGAAGGGATGAGAGCCTGCTGTGGGAATACTCCCATAAACCCTTGGTGCTTCTCCTTTATCCAGTCTACCCCAACCCCCCTTAAACTAAAGATCTGGAGAATTAAGAGATAAACAGACTAGAAATAATCCAATTACCTCTAATGGGCATGCCCACGATAGAAGTATCTGAGGAGGAAGTACCTTCATTCCACCCAAAGCCTGCTTTAATTAGTCTACCGTAGAGCTGCAGCTGTGTTTACAAGAAGACACTTTCAAGGTGAGTTACAAAGAAAAGCATGCAAAGCATTTGGGGTTTTTTTTTTTTTGTTTTTTTTGTTCAACACTCATCCAGTAGCAGTACTGTGAACAAAGGACAGAGGGAGGGAACTGAACAGATCATCAGAGAGAGAGAGGAAGGACGCAACAATAGGTTAGCTAGCTAGGGACTACCAAATACACTAGTGAGTATTCACTCACCAATCCAAATCATAGAATTCAGGTGTTCCAGTCACTTCCACAGCCATAGGTGTATAAACCAAGCACCTAGGCATGAAGACTGCTTCTACAAACATTTGTGAAAGAATGAGTCACTCTCAGGAGCTCAGTGAATTCCAGCGTGGTACGTGATAGGATGCCACCTGTGCAACAAGTCCAGTCATGAAATTTCCTCACTACTAAATATTCCACAGTCGAATGTTAGTGGTATTATAACAAAGTGGAAGCGATTAGGAATGACAGCAACTCAGCCACAAAGTGGAAGGCCACGTAAAATCAAAGAGTGGGGTTGAGCAGATTTTGAGGTGCAAAGTGCACAGAGGTCAGCAACTTTCTGCAGAGTCGGTCACTACAGACCTCCAAACTTCATGTGGCCTTCAGATCAGCTCAAGGACAGTGCAAAGAGAGCTTCATGGAATGGGTTTCCGTGGCCAATCAGCTGCATCCAAGCCTTACATCACCAAGCACAATGCAAAGCCTCCGATGCAGTGATGTAAAGCATACCGCCACTGAACTCTAGAGCAGTGGACACGTGTTCTCTGAACTGACAAATCATGCTTCTTTGTTTGGCAATCCAATGGATCCATCTGGGTTTGCTGATTACCAGGAGAACGGTACCTGTCTGACTGCATTGTGCCAAGTGTAAAGTTTGGTGGAAGGGGGATTATGGTGTGGGGTTGTTTTTCAGGAGTTGGGCTCGGCCCCTTATTTCCAGTGAAAAGAACTCTTAATGCTTCAGCACACCAAGACATTTTGGATAATTTCATGCTAACAACTTTGTGGGAACAGTTTGGGGATGGCCCCTTCCTGTTCCAACATGACTGCACACCAGAGCACAAAGCAGGTCCATAAAGACATGGATGAGTGAGTTTGGTGTGGAAGAACTTGACTGGCCTGCACAGAGTCCTGACCTTAACCCAATAGAACACCTCTGGGATGAATTATAGCCGAGACTGTGAGTCAGGCCTTCTCATCAAACATCAGTGTCTGACCTCACAAATGAGCATCTGGAAGAATGGTCAAAAATTCCCATAAACACACTGTGGAAAGCCTTTCCAGAAGAGTTGAAGCTCAACGGGTGGGCCAACATCATATTAAACCCTATGGATTAAGAATGGGATGTCACTCAAGTTCATATGTGTGTGAGGGCAGACGAATGAATACCTTTGGCAATATACTGTATGTTACATTTATTATTCTAGATGTTGATTATTTTGTAAACATCTGGAGTTTTGTGATATCCAACAGTTGCAAAGAAAAACATTGTAAATGAATGCCAGTGTCTTGTTTAAATTAATAGTAACATTTTAGAATGTCTACCAGTATCTGTTAATTATGGTAGTATTAAAAGTGCATTAAGCTTTTTTTATATATATATATTTTTAGAGCATGTAGGTTTGCTGTTTTTGTTCACTCATGGTTTTCACCAACCTCGTTTCAAGCAGAAGGCTGTTTTTTTCTAGCCAATGAAAAGAAAACCTGGAACTGATATGATAAAGATAAGCTACTGCCAAGCATTTAAAAATAAAGCTAAAAATAACTTTCTAAAAAACTGGGCAGTGTGAACATTTCTCAGTCTGTCATTCCTGTCATTCTGACAACCAACTTGCAGGCGTGGCTTTGTTTTGTTTTCCTTCCTTTCTTTTTCACCCTTCTCTGTTAATCGTTTCTCAGATAGAGTCATTGGGTTGGATCTGTGTAAAGTGTCCATCTATAGTTGAGAGTTGTAGTCCTGCTGTGTCCACTAAGCCAATACCCCTTGATTCCCATTTTAAAGGGTCAAAATAAAAGCTGTGATGACCAAAGCTAGTGTCCACGTCTCATTGGCGACCAATTCAGAACTGCTACACCAGAACCAAACGATGACACCAACTATAGATATTTTCACATAGATGAGCAGCTGTATCACCTTTAAAAATTTCAATCTTGTATTTATATTTTGTTTCAGTGCCCTCACATGGCCAGAAACTCAAATGTGGGTTATTGCTCATCAAGAATGACTATAATCAGGTTTTCAATGGTAGTAACAGGACAAAACATCTGTCATCGAGCCACAAATTAGATGTAAAACATGCACATCCACCACACAGTTACATTCAAACTCGCATTTCCATAAAAGTTGAGGTGGCATTCTAGGTCTGCCCGAATAGCTGCATCCAGCTGCATCAACAGACACACAGGGCTGTGGCTATACATGTCTTTCATGCCTTTTCTACTCTTGTTTCCAGTTTGCTAAAAACATTCTTCTATGATGTATTTTCAAAAGCTCTCTCTTTGAGTCTGTATGCAAAGGGCGGGGCAGCTGCTGCAGCACACAGCAAGCAAAGAAACAGAGAAAGCTGAACAGTTTGCACTTCACATTGTTGATGGCAATGCCTGAATGACACTGTGAGGAACAATAATGCAACAGTGAGTGAGGTCTGAATGACACAAGTCTTCAGTTTAGCAGACTGATGAAGCCGGGAACACTGTGTCTCCCTCCCCAAGCAAATGTGTGGATGTCTAAAACAAATCCAACTTTGATTGCTTTATTTGATATCATCTGTATTTTTATATCTTCTTTGTATCTTTATGCACAGAAAAGCCCAACCCGGCCCTGATCGCCAAGGTTTCGTGGTGTAAAATATTGTTTTCCTTGACATGCAAACTAACTTCGAAGCCCATTTATGTTCTCAAAAATTCAGGATATTAGTCCATCTGTTGTTTCTCTTTCTTCTGCTTTTTCCCCCTTTTTTGGCCCTCACACAGTATGAACAAAATGTTAATGAAAGGAAAGTTTTTTTAAATTCAGTTTTACTCCAGTGTTTACTGAATTCATTACTCATTCATGCTCTCTCTTGCTTTTTAATCCATTTTCTGTGTTACTTTTCATATTTTAAAGTCCACTTGAGCATTGTTGTAAATTGAGCGTTGCGACTAGTCAGCGTGGAGGAGGCAAAGATAAAAAGACAAGGCTGAAAAACCCTGGCGTATCATGAAGAAATGAAAAGATCTCAGCTGCACTGGGAGGATTGAAAGCTTTTTCTATGCAGACTTGTCATGTTGAGTGGAAGTAGTGCTAAATTAAATACTGAAAAGCCATTCCCCTTTAAAACATTCACTGTGGGGGAAAATTAAAGCTTGCCCAAAAGAAAAGCCTCTTCATCTCACTATAATGATGTATTTATATATGAATGTATATATGTATGTACCCTGTTTCCTCTTTAACAGATGGGCCAATCTGAACAAAAGTTTGCACGAATATCATCATACATAGAGAGATTTTTAAAATCTATGTTTAAAAAAAAAAAAAAGATTTATCATAAATGCCAGTTCTTCTGATTTTCATATATACAGTACCAGTCAAAAGTTTGACTACTAGCCGCAGCCTAGTAGTTAAAAAAGGACATATACAAACATGGCAAAAAGGACAGTAAAGAATCCTCTTGTGTTTCAAATGTTAAACAAAATGATGGAAAAAGTTCTTCAATTGATACAGCGACCATCATGCCACTGTCTCTTTACTCCTCATCAGTCGCACACATGGCAGTATAAACTGCACTACATTACTGAAGCTGCTGTAACAGATGTGACACATTTAATTCCAAGAACGTGCGTCTATAGCAGTCAGCAAAGTGCAAGTACCTTTGAATCTTAATAGTATATATACACACGGTGCCTTTAAGACCCAATCTGAGGTCGCAGCATGATCCACTCTCACTCCCAGTGTGGGCCTCCCAATTGTACATGTCAAACACACTTTGAAGTTCTTAGCAATCTGGTAAAAGTGCCTGTTAGTACCTCAGCAACACCGCTGCACTCCTGCTGCTAAGATGTTGAGAGTGTGAAAGGAAAACAGGCTGGGGGGGAAAGAAAAGACAAAAATATAACAATGGGATATTTAGGGAGGCATCTGGTCCCAGAAGCCCCATGAAGTTATTTTGATCATCAGGTATAATAGTGAGGGTATGGGGTGTGTTTGTGTGTGTCAGAGTCCAGGTATTACTTACAGGGACCTAAATTATGGGGATGTGTGATCCTCTTGGGAGGCAGAGAACAGCCCCCTTTGTATAATTACATTTTAAGGAGAAGTCATGTTTTAATTTTAGTTTAGGCATGTAGTAGTTAAGCTTAGGACTGAAATTAAGTTTCCAGGAAATAAATGCAAGTCATGGATACACAAATGTGCATGTGAGTGGGTCCCGGTGGTTTGGTTTGGTGTTATCACTTCCATTCTCGCACACTCCATTCTATGTTGAATGTGACATGTAAAATAAAGGCAAATGGAAAATGTTACGCCACAGAGCCACGATGAAATAATCGTAATATATACAAAAATCCTTAGATTTGGGATTTGTAATAAATCTTTTTTTTTTAAAAAAAAACATGTAATTATCAAATGCTGTACAATATGTGGCAATGTTTGTGCAAGGTTTTTTTCAGATGGGCCCACCTGTTAAGGAGGAGATAGGCCACATGCAGGCAAATAAACATGCATACACTATAATCATTATAGTAAGATGGCATCATTGGATTTCTAGATTTATACATGACTGACTTTACAAAACCTCTGACTCTACAGATCACAGGTTGGTAAGAGAAATGTTACCACGATAGAAATGGTCATATGGACGACATATATCAATTACACCTAACCAATATAGGATTTTTAAGACTGATACTGATTGGTGGTTTCAAAATCCAATATTCTGATATATTGGCTGATATTTTTTTTTCTTTCAGACACATCAAACATAAACTCAACATTTATTATATGGGTAGTTTTTATTTGCTTACTCATTTACACTCTGCCCTGATTGTTGTTGCATGCCAAACATGTGTTTCCAAACAGGAAAGTGCACTCTGGTGGATAAACGATGCAACAACAACATTCACAGGGTGGTTGAAGGTCATTTCAAACTTCTCTTCTATTTTCTTTTTTATTTGTTGGACATTATAAATGCCGATACTGATAAATCAGCAAATATCAGCTGATTGGCCGGCCAATAAATCGACCGGGCTTCAATATCATGATATACAAATAGATAATACTGAATCTGATTCACTGAAGTGTACTTGTACTGTTCCACAAGCTTCAGTGTTGGGTCCTTACATACATGATCTTTGCAATGCCCCCAAATCATTAAAATTTTCTTTATTTGCTGATGATTTCTGTTGATTTGGGGAAAGTGTGGAACCACCTCTGAGTTCTGTGGAAAAGGAATTCAAAGTTTCCACTGAATTACAGTAAAACAAAGTAAATGCTGTTTTGTAACAGGCAAATAATAAACTCAAAATTGTTGAGTGATGTTGAAATTGTGCATAAAAACTGATTTTTAGGCATGATAATCAACCACAAATCATGTTGGAAAGCTCATACAGCAGATGGGGGAAACGCAGAAAATCATTAATCCAGTTTATGCAGTACAGAGTAAACCTGTGAGATTTGGTGAACTCAATAACAGACTACTCTAAAAAAAGAGAGAAAGGTGTGTATCTGTTAAACGGGTAACTTGTGGAATAGTAACAATTGTGAAATGTGTGTTAAAATGGTTATACAAAGGTTTAAAAATAAGGTGGAAAACAAATAAACTGAAATATCATCAGTTTTTTTTTTTTTCCTGGGTCTTCTTTTGTTTGTTTGTTGGTCTGCTAAGGCCTCTACACAGCGCTTCAGAAAGCGTGGTCTTATTGTTCTCCCACTCCCCCCCTCCTAGGATCCACTCCTCTGGTTTTTGGTTTGTTCCATCACCCATGCACCCTTTGCATCACTGATACCTGTGACTGCACGCTCCACGTCACAACAGTCGTATTCCTGCATACAGATTTCCCAACATTATATCAGAACACAGTTTTGCATGTGTCCAGTCTGATACGCCCTGATTTGTACTGATGTTGACACAAGATCAATATTTTCCACTTACAGGGGCTGCAGAGGTCGGTGGTGGAGAGAAACATTTCCTTGCTCCAGATACCCAAGTTTGAGTTGTACAAGTCACAGATTTTCATACATTATTTGTATTATTTATTATACATTATTAATTATTAATATGTTACGTGGTTAAGTTTAGAAACTAAAAGTAATGTGATTAGGTTTAGACAATAAAAATGACTTAGTTGGAGGAAGGAATTAAGCTGGAATTGCTTTGACGCTGACAGTTGGTCGCTTGTGGATGCTCGGGGCTCCAGGTGTAACCCACTATTTACTACTTAGTCATATTTCGCTCAACAGTATCCCCTGCCCTGATTGGCAGTCGCTTCAATCAGTCACCTGGATGTTGAGAAAAATCCCGCCCACTTTGATCTGCCAGTGGTTATTTTGCCCACAGTTGGTTGAAGTTGTTGTCATCGGCTTTCTACAGTCTGTGGTTCAGAAAAAAATCATGTTTATATTAAAGTACAACTGTAACTCGTTTTTTTTTTGTTTTTGTTTTTGTTTTTAACAGCTCTGTTTTCTTGGTTACCATGGTGATGTGTCCCCTCTTGTATTCCCTTTGAAATACGCTACTTACAGATTTGTGGTGATTATCACTACAAAAGGTCACAATTTGTGTACATGAACACTAACAAATAGCTTTTTTATGACTATTTCA
This sequence comes from Archocentrus centrarchus, assembly GCF_007364275.1. Classification (NCBI taxonomy): domain Eukaryota; kingdom Metazoa; phylum Chordata; class Actinopteri; order Cichliformes; family Cichlidae; genus Archocentrus; species Archocentrus centrarchus. Next base: position 27,923,023 of record NC_044356.1, on the reverse strand, counting down.
TTTGGGCTGGTTTATCACGATTTGCTCTTTTATTCTTTTAATGTGTGGGCATTTTTTGGTTAGTATAACTGAGAAGAAAGAAAGAAAGAAAGAAAGAAAGAAAGAAAGAAAGAAAGAAAGAAAGAAAGAAAGAAAGAAAGAAAGAAAGAAAGAAAGAAAGAAAGAAAGAAAGAAAGAAAGAAAGAAAGAAAGAAAGAAAGAAAGAAAGAAAAATCTTTATCACTGTCACATAACATCAACATAAGGTTATGATTATGATGTATAATTTGCTTAATCTTTGTTTTTGATTTATACCAATGTGATCAAGATAACCAAATGTCATTATTGTTTCAGTAACATTATTGTGTATATTAGCAGACTGTTACTGTAGGTTTGCATCACATCGCCCTGAGCTCCAAATGCTCTCCCGAGGGATCGTATTCTTGCCTGCTGTCCGTGTGTTGAGTCCATTTGTTGTCACGTTCGGCTGGAGCACGTCTCCATAAATATCAGCAAGACGGTCTTGAAGTTGCTGCTCTTCATCCTCATATTTTTCCTGACCTTCTGACTTTTACTTTCTTTTCTTTTCTTTTTCTTTTCATCAAATGCTCCACTTGTACACAGGGGCAGGTTTTCATATTAACCGAGGTCATGAGTGCATGTTCTCCTGTTTTGGAGCCCAGCCATAAAGAATGTTTTTTTGTTGTTGTTGTTTGTTTGTTTCAGGGCTTTCTTTTTTTTTTTGATCACATATTAGAAGCTAATAAACACCAGAATCATTCCTAATGTGCATAATGTGTGTACTTGTATTAAGAAAACCATTTCAATATTCAGTTAAAACTGTCAGACTCACAACAGGCAGGAAATGGGGGAAAATAGATCAAAATAAATGCAAAATAAATGAATCAGAATGCTGGTTTGAAATTGAATGAAATTTCATTCTTGACTTGCTTATTTTCATTTTTGATTTATTTTGCTTTATTATATTTTGCCAATTTTAAAAAGATTCTTGTTTATAAAAAGTTTTTCATGTAATTGGACATCAAATTTTCTGAGACTTCAAAACTGTTTTAGCAAACAGAAGCTCTGTTTTCTGAAGCAGGAGAAGTTTCAGGGCTTCACATGGTTTCCATAAACTTGCTTATCGCGCTCACATTCCACTGATGCCTGTGCTGCCGGCTCCCACCGAGTCAGTTAGTGATAAAATGAAAACTGAACATCAATGCCGCTTTGAGGATGAATCGCGTCTTTGGTGATCTTTCTGCTGCCACCAGCAGGTCAAAGTTCTCATTTCTGAGGAAAAACACCTCAACATGTACAGGATAGAAGGCTACCCTGGAGATGAACTATGAATTGCAATAACTTTGGACTCCTGTAAACTTTTATTTGTCCAGTAGTTTGAAAGTGTCACAGTTTGGTGTCCATATATGGTCACATGTGGCTGCAAAAAAACTGACATAACAGCAGCCGAAACACTACGCTTGAGACTGATGCCAGAGTAGCTACGTTCATCTTTTCTATGCAGTCCGTGCTGCAGACATGAGACTGCTTTGTTTTATTTTCTTTTTAGAATCTATGCAAGTCCTTTATAGTTTTATATAGATAGTTATAGATAGTTTTTAACTATCTGCTCTTTTTGGTGTGTGGTTTTAGCCAGCTAGTTATTTAATAGAAGATTTACCCTTTATTAATTATTTGAGACAAACCATATTTTTAGTTTATGCTGCCTCTGGGCTTCTGTTTTTTTAATTAGTTTCAGTTAGACCACATTGTGAGGAAACTGTGCTTTTTGTGGTCGTGTGCACATAAATGTGTGTGAGGGGGATGAGCCTAGCATTCATAAAATGTCAGTTTTATACATTTTATTTGCATTATTAATTGTATATTATTAACTGAGAGGCAGCAATTTTTTATTTTTTTTAAGTTTTTTAAGATTGTATTGCAGGATTATTGTTTTCCACCAGTTGTGTGGGTTACACCTGCAAATTCACAGCTATTTCTACTCCTTATTATGTATCAATAATTGTATTATTGTATCAATAATGGCCTCAGCGGCTTTTATTAACAGTGGAGAGTGACGGGAAGCTGGGCCAGGACTCAAACCTGTGCCGCCTGCACCGCAATGCAGACAGTATGAAGTTTGGCCACTTTGCAAACCAGTTATTAAAAGCAAAATAATTATACTGTACAGAGGAGCTGTTCTTCATGGATTAAATGTGTAATACATGAAGAATGGCTCATGGCTTCACATAAGCCGAATCTTTTCTACACTATTTTTTTTTCTGGTTTCCTGTTGCTCCCCCTGCCCTGTACCACCTCACTGAAACAAAGAACAAAAAGCTATAAATGACCCTGTTCAGAGAGCTTGTAGCACAGCTTTAGATTCCTGCAGTGTTTTTTCTTTCCTGTTGTCATCAGGTCATCAATCAAAACTGTCCCCAAGCAATAGATCAAATTCATGTCCCAAAGGAGGGTTCTTTTTTTTTTTTTTTTACTCAAATGAATGCAGGATTCTGTACTTTAGCCCCATCCCGAAGGGCAAAACTCACATTTTAGCCATACAACCTGTGCAAACCACCAGGAAGGCTATTTCAATTCGTTTTATTTTGCTCTCGAAAAAAGCCTCTGCAAAGTTTCAGTGAACTTTGCTCTTTGCTCTAATAACAACAAAGAGAGTTGAGAGACTCGGAGAGGCCAAGGCATGGCAAGAGTTGCACAATGCCAATAACCCATCTAACACCCACGCTGTGATCGAGCTCTGAGGCTCTTTCACAAATCGACAGGAGAGGACTTCAGGAACAAAAACCACTCAAAATCAAAAGCAGGGCTGTTGCCGAATCAATGCTTCACAAGACGACACCAACACAGAGCTGCAGACTCTGTGGGCTACATTTCTGTCTTAACCCCCAGCACTCTAAATGCGTTTGATTATGACTTTCCATCAACAAAACATTCAAACAACTCCTCCTTGGAGACCTTGATTCGCATCTCTTCTTAGAAGCCAAGCTATTGCTTCTACGGAGGCTTGTGTTTGCAACTGATTGCAAACACAACTTTTGATTATATCCCTACTACACAGTGTCCTCCTCTCAAGCCTGCTCAACCTGCATGTATATCGTGTATGCACACACACACACACACATACATACTTACATATACACACCCTCACACTGCCCCTGCAAGCATAATATAATTGGACAAAGATTTGAAATAACAGCATCTCCCAGTAGAGAGAGAGTTTTTCTCCTGGCAGCAGCGAATTGATAATCCACTCTGTAAAATACTCCTGGGGTCCTCGCTCTCATGTGGAGCTGCTGCTTGGAAGACGGCCGCAACACTCAATTCTCCATATCTCAAATCGTCTAATCCTAATTGCCCATGACTGCAGAGCCACAAAACACCAACATGCCAATAGAAGCAATTAATTACATGACACAAACTTTATTTGTTACTCTATCCACAAATCTTGAGTAGTTTGCTGCTGTGAGGCTAACTTTGAAACTTTTGCTTGTTAATCAGAGTTTTTCCCTCACTCATACAGTATAATGGGGCACTGTCAGGATGGCAAAGCTTACTTCCCTCACCAGTAACTGCTGGAAAACGGTTGTTATGTGGATTTCTCTCCTTAGAAACCATTTTTATCAAACCAGCTTGAAGGCTGATGATTTTATTTGACCACACTGAAAGAGAAAATTCAGCATAAACTACCTAGGGAGGCAGACTATAAGGATTTAGTCCCTAACACCTGATTCCTCACTGCTGGTAAATGTGAAGGAGAAAAGGGATGAGTGGGAGGAGGTGAAAGACCCATCCTTGGAAAAGAGCCAACAAGTACTCTAGTCCATTTTTCGACAGGTGTAATTAGGTGTGCACCTGGAAAACTGTGAGAATGCAAGCAACACTTCACACGCACTGAATAATGAAGGGCAGCACAAGCTCAGAGTTGACGGCACTTGATGTTGGAGGGGCTATTGAAGAAGAGCGATAGGGAGGAAGCTTCCCCAATGGAGAGTACCCCAAGAAGATGGTAATCCTTTTGCATTGTGAGATGAGATACTGTAGTTAGCCAAGTGACCTTGGCTCTATGTGTGAAGGATATTGCCAGAGGGCTGTACGACTCATGCTGGGAGATATTGCTATTTGGCGCACAGATACTGCAGCTGAAGCCCAGCATGCATTGCACTCTGTGTGTTTTTTTAAAAAAAAAAAAGAAAGAAACACATTCTTGTGAGGTTGTTGTTGTTTACAGTACAGAATATGTTTATATATATATATAAGTCATTTATTTATCTGGGAATGATCCTTGTGCATTGTATCTTTCTCTCATAGTGACAGCAGACCAAACCTCCTTGCTCTCTGAGGATGTTCAAAACCAGTATGAGACAACTTCTCAGGCCCAGATATTGAAATTAATTAACTTATGCTTCATTTAACCTGCCAGACCCTGTAACAATTTCAGACATGGAAAAATTGCAGGCAATATAAAATGAATTCACTGCTTGTGCCTTTTTTCTTGTAACTATTCTTAACCCAGCTTTCCTTATATTGGTCGGATAAGATGCAGAACACTGCAGAACCAGTGCACTCCATATTTTCTGTACTTCTCAAGACACTTTGGACAGCATATGTTGTCTTGGCTTCTAATCGAAGATGTCTAATGACAAAATAAAATTTAAAAAAATGCTGACTGCAAGCTGTTTCTCTGGCAAACACACTTCCTAATTTACAACTGACAGATGCAATAGAATTTAAGGCTGTTTTGAAGGCACAAATCCTGACAAAGTCTGAGACCACAAAATCTATCTACCATTCATTGTTAATTGAACATCTCCAGGCTAGCTTTTGTAGGGAATTGTTAATGTTCACAGTATTGATTGCCCTGTACCCGGCCTTCAGAGTAACATTGGCAGCACTGCACAGAGTGCACAAATCCAATCTTACTGCCTTTTTTTGTAATTACCAGATGACATTATCCCCTACATTAAAATTTCATAACCTGGGGACAAAGGCATGCTACACAGTAAATCAGTCAAAACTAAACCAGTTAATCTGACTTAAAATAAAATAAAATAAAATAAAAAACACTAAAGGAAAATTTTACAGTAAAACACAAAGTCTCAATTTACAGGTGACTAAATTCCTCATTTAATCAGTGATGGTCTAATTATAGCTTAGCAAGCATTGTGTGGAGCAATACTATATATACTGCTTTTGTTATTGTAGTAACACTCAAGTGTTTGAAGAGTTTTGAAGGTGGTTTATTCTGAGCTTTTCCAATATAGAAAAAAAGGGGTAATGGAGCCAGATGGTTTAATAATAATGGCTGAGAAGTAGAATGTGGAACACTTTATCGTTCTAATCCTAACTGGACACCATTTCAATACAAGGAGCCAGCAATACTAGCTGACTGAAATAGTATAAGCCTATTACCTTATACTATTTCAGTCAGGTTTTAAACAACATCCCAGTATTGGGACTGTGCTTATTGGGGTAACAAATGATACTGTAAAAAGTGTTGATACTGGAGACCACTGGAGATACTGGGTTGGTATATCTGTAGTGCTTTAGGTCTGACCAATGGAAAATTTTTGTTTCCATTGGTGATCGCAGCTCTCCTTACTCTATACTAAATTGTGGAGTCCCTCAGGGATCTGTACTCTGACCTATCCTGTTTTCATTATATGTGTTATCTCTTGGCCACATTATACAGTGAAATAACATTTTATTCCACTGCTATGCTGATGACACAAAGTTCTATGTCCCAGTAAAATCCACTGATTCATCTAACCTTTCCAACCTGACAAACCATCTAACTCTGATTAAGAAATGAGCCTGTGCATTTTTTTTTTTTTTTTACAATAAATTCAGATAAGACAGAAATTCTTATCATTGGTTCAGACAAGTTGCATCCAAGCATGAAGTCCTCCCTTGGGCCTCTATTAGGTCATGTAAAATCAGCTGTCAGAAACATGGGTGTCCTATTCAATCTAATCTCACCTTTGAACAACATATAAAGAAAATCACCAATATATACTCAAACTGCTGTTCCAGTACCAACAAGCATGCAGCCTCATATCCTCAGGGAGAAACCTGTTAACTGTTCCCACCTCATGCTTAAAGACAGAAGGCAATCAAACATTTGCTCTTAGGGCTCCTCAGTTGTGGAATGACCTGCCTGAGGAATTCCAGCTTGCCTCATCAGTGTCTTCTTTTTAAATCATTGCTAAAGACTCATTTATATAGTAAGACTTTTTTTTTTCCTTAATATAAATGTTAGTATAGATTTCTTTTTTGATATTCTTAGCTTAACATCATCTTATTCTTTTAATGTTTAGATTTTATGTCAGTTTTAAGTTATTAGAATTATAGTCACATTGTGTCTTTTTCAAACAAGAATGTTCCTGAGTTTTTGGTTGAGGTCACAGCCTTACAAAGTTAAACAAAGTCATAGTGACCTGCGGTCATTGTCCAGTAAGTGCAATATTTTCAATTTGAGACAACCCTACCTTATTAAAATTCACACTAATAAGTGCTAGTGTAGTCTACTAAATGAAAGGGTGGCTACTAATGGGAGTAGGCTATAAGAACTGAAACACAGCTATTAGTTTATATATTTAGCTTAGCATTTTCAGCTAATAAATTCGTGAACAGCAGGAACCAAGCATGACTTCTAGAGCCAGGAGCATCAGCTAACTGCACTCAGTTTGTTGGGTTCAAGGTTATTAAACTGGCAACATTAAACATGCAAATAACAACCAAAAAGGGGTGACAGTCAGCCCCAGAATGTTCTTTGATCAACAAATTCAAACACATGGCTACACACTTTAGGTCTTCATTAGCTCTGCTATCATGAAGAAGGGGGGAAAAAAACTAGATATGAGCCTTTTCTGAATTTAAAACATACCAGTTGTTAGAACAGTGAGGCGTGTGACCACTGGGAGTGTATCCACATGAATTTGTACCTTCAAAGTGTATCACAACTCACACCTTCAAACAAAATTACCAATACACACTGTCTTGTGACAGGCAGACACCCCCGGCCCTCTCCGCAGATCAGGACTGGAGATCTGCAAAGGAATTGGGATGTTAATGTTAGAGCCACATCAAAGGAAACTCTGCATTTTGTCCCCTTTAACAAAACTCATT